>NC_090440.1:796668293-797868293 GCF_031143425.1 Pleurodeles waltl | reverse complement strand
ACACTGGGTCCAAAGGTCCATCAGCCTCGATGAGCATTGAATCCTGAGAAGGCATGGTTGAGAACATTGTGAGAAAAGGATTGTGGGATTGAAGTTCCTTCCTGATTTGATTGAAAGTATTGTGATTAATTGATATTGATTAAAAATGAAATTCCTTGTATCTTTAAAGAGCGCATTAACAGGAGATGTGTTTATTCTAGTTATAGAGGGTATAGAACCCTCACCTGAAGGAACACCAGGCTAATAGGCGTCATCTGTTAAGCGATTTCATGTATGTTTGTGGCTTGAACAGTGGAGCAAAATTACTAAAAAGGAAGCATTTCCCCACTATGAAACCTTTAATCTGATCATTTTAGACAATTTGAGACGAATATTGTATGAAATAAAACCACCTCCAAGACCTGCACACTTTGAAGCCCTTGGCATTTGGAAACTCATAACAAGAAAGAAAATTCAAAATAAATAGCAGAACAGAATGCAGAAAGCAAGTGATACACTTGCGGAGGCTACCTGGGATGTAGACTAGAAAAAAGGAGATTAGACATACTTGAGGGAGTCTGCTATTTCTAACAGAGAAAGTGAAAGCACTAAACCTAAGACTAGGAAGAAGAATAGGACTAGGAAGAAGACAGGAAAGACAAAATAGACAACAGAACCTGAGGATAAAAAGACAGTCACATATGAGAGTAATTCAAATGACAAATTCATAAATCAGATCTTGATGAATCGTCCGTCTTCTTATCATTCAGTTGAGACATGAACAAAAAGTGGAGCAACACAAAATGTAGCTCCGAATGTGCCAAATGCCCAAGCTGCACAGACCCACGTCTGATAGTGCCAAGTACGCCTGCAAATCCAGACGCACAGATTCCTACTACAAATCAGTCAGTTCAAAGTGCTAATATAGTTCAGCCCATACCAACTCCAGTTGTGAACCAGGTTGTGCCTAATTCTAATGTGCAGTCACCCTGTGTGAATCCGCCTGTGCAATATTGTATCCTGAATCAACCTGTGCCAATATTCAGTCCAGTTCAATTAATGCCAAATGTTACCCCAAGTCAAACGGGACAAAGATTTAGGGGGTCATTACAACATTGGCGGTAAAAGCCGCTTACCGCCGTGCAGAAGACACCGCCAATACACCGCTGCGGCCGCGGAATTCTGCCACAGCTATTATGACCCACATCTCGGAATCCGCCAAAATTCAGACACCCACACAAGTCCGCCACACCAAAGGTCAGTGATAAACTGGCGAACACAAAACCTCCACCGCCACGCCAACAGAAACACGCCCATGCTATCACGACCCACGAATCCACGCGGCGGTCTTTCAACCGCAGTATTCCATTGGCGGTACACACCACTGCACTCAAAATACACACACACATCTCCAAAACACCGCCACATTGGACAATTCTAAATACACACACCTGATACACATACACACACCACTCCCACACAATCAATACTATATAAAACACCCACCCACATCACCCACAAACCCCTACGACCAAAAATTTTGACGAAGGCCAGAGAGACAGCACAGCATAGACAACCCCACCACACAGAGGCACACAACACCATCACCCACACTACATCCACGCACAAAACACCACACACCACTACATATCACCACATACACCACCCCACACATCACCTACACCACCCCATGGCACGGCAAAGACACCCCAGATTCTCTGAGGAGGAGCTCAGGGTCATAGTGGAGGAAATCGTACGGGTAGAGCCACAGCTATTTTGATCACAGGTGCAGCACACCTCCATAGCTAGGAAGATGGAGCTATGGCGAAGAATAGTTGACAGGGTCAACACAGTTGGACAGCACCCAAGAAAACGGGACGACATCAGGAAGAGGTGGAACGACCTACGGGGGAAGGTGCGTTCCGTGGTCTCCAGGCACAACATAGCGGTACAGCGGACTGGCGGCGGACCCCCACCTGCTCCCCCACAACTAACAACATGGGAGGAGCAGGTCTTGGCCATTATGCATCCTGAGGGCCTTGCAGGAGTCGGTGGAAGAATGAACTCTGGTAAGTCAAATCTTAACCATCATATCCCCCACCCTACCTGCATGCTATCACAGACCCCCACCCTCACCCCCTCCCCTATCACTCCAACTCCTCACATATGTACTACTAACACAAACCACCCATCCCAACACCAAGCCCTGCATGACACAACAAAGCATGGACACCCCTCACTAAAGCATGCCCACTGCACATACCCATAACACCCCCCAACCATCATCACACAAGCCCCCACACAGGAATGCTAGCACTGGGGTACACACTCACCCACCCATTGCACACCATGACACACACAGATGCAATAATCATGCTTTTACACCCCTGCTGGACCACTACCCAACGTCACCAGACAGGATGGTCCAGACATCTCTACCCCACCCACAGAAGAGGCCCACAGTGATGACAGCAGCTCTGTCCAACTGGATCCAGATGACCAGCCCGGACCATCGTGGACCTCGGGACAGTCGGTTCCCCACACCCAGTCACAGGCCACCACAGACCTTCCACCCTCTGGTAACACCAGCACAGCACCCACCCAGCGGGCCCATACCTCCGTACCCAGGACACGTCAATCAGCTGTGTGTCCACCACTACAGGGAACCCAGGATAACCCACCACCCCAACAACAACAGGGACCTGGGGGCAGTGGCAGTGGGCACACAGTCCAGGGGACGGAGGCCCAAGAACACAGGGGAACTGGGAGGGCTGCTGTGCGACAGGGAGCGGACAGGCCTAGGGAACCCACTCTGCACGAGGCCGTCTCCTCCATCATGGGAGCATACCACCACTCCCAGGAGACGATGGCAACGGTCCTGGGCAAGTTTCAGGAGACCCAGCGCCTGCAGGAGGAACAGTATTTGGGCTTCAGGGAGGAACTCAGAACCATCAGCACCGCCCTGGGCACCATCATAGGGGTGCTGAAGGAGATACTTAACACCAGGAGGGACACCGTGGCACTCCAAGGGGCCCCTGACACTAGCATGGACGAAGAACTGCCCACCACCTCTGCCGGCGCTAGTGAACAGGAGGCACCGCCACAGGACCACCACACCAGCACCCCACCCCCTGCAGACGGAGAACCATCCCGCAAGCGGTCCCTGAGATCCAGGAACAGGACAGAGCACGATGCCAAGACCCCCGCCAAGAAATGAGACCACCCTGATTGTCATACCACTGTCCCACTTTGTAACCCTGTCCATATTGGAACTGCCCCAGCTCATTTTCCTATGCCCATATGGGCAGTGCACCTGTGAGACTAATAGACTGGACTCTGCCATGGACATTCCTCCACCATCACCCCTCACCATTTTACCACCCCCCTCCAATATTTAGCACTTCAATAAACACCCTTGAAGCACAAAACAATCAGGAGTCAGTCTGTGATTTTGAAATTGTGTATTAGCAATGACAGTGACAAAATCCGTTCTCAAATGTAATGGCAACATACCTATGTCACACATCTCAAGTCCATGAGGAATGTAAGCAGATGACACACGTTGGTAACCACACCTGTGAAACCGTAATGGAAATGTACAACTCAGTTACCATATACTGGTTGAAATCGACAGACAGGATGGAGGTAGAAGTGTGAAAGTACTTGTAGTAGGCAGGAATGTGTTCTCACCTGTGTGCCACTGGAAATATTGCTGGATAACTGAGTCCCTGTTGTCAATGTCTTCTTCCTCTGCTTCCTCCTCATCACTGTCCACAGGCTCCACAGCTGCCACAACACCGTCATCTGGACCATCCTCCTGAAGAAAAGGAACCTGTCGTCGCAAAGCCAGATTGTGAAGCATACAGCAGGCCACGATGATCTGGCACCCTTTCCTTGGTGAGTAGAATAGGGAACCACCTGTCATATGGAGGCACCTGAACCTGGGCTTCAGGAGGCCGAAGGTGCGTTCGATCACCCTCCTAGTCTGCCCATGGGCCTCATTGTAGCGTTCCTCTGCCCTGGTCCTGGGATTCCTCACTGGGGTCAGTACCCATGACAGGTTGGGGTAACCAGAGTCCCCTAATAGCCACACCCGGTGCCTCTGGAGTTGACCCATCACATAAGGGATGCTGCTATTCCGCAGGATGTAGGTGTCATGCACAGAGCCAGGGAACATAGCATTTACCTGGGAGATGTACTGGTCTGCCAAACATACCATCTGTGCATTCATGGAATTATAACTCTTCCGGTTCCTGTACACCTGTTCACTCCTGTGAGGGGGGACCAGAGCTACATGGGTCCCATCAATGGCACCTATGATGTTAGGGATATGTCCAAGGGCATAGAAGTCACCTTTAACTGTAGCCAAATCCTCCACCTGAGGGAAAACGATGTAGCTCCGAATGTGTTTCAGCAGAGCAGACAACACTCTGGACAACACGTTGGAAAACATAGGCTGGGACATCCCTGATGCCATGGCCACTGTTGTTTGAAATGAGCCACTTGCAAGGAAATGGAGCACTGATAGCACCTGCACTTGAGGGGGGATCCCTGTGGGATGGCGGATTGCTGACATCAGGTCAGGCTCCAACTGGGTACACAGTTCCCGGATTGTGGCACGGTCAAACCTGTAGGTGATGATTAAATGTCGCTCCTCCGTTGTCAACAGCTCCACCAGCGGTCGGTACACCGGAGGATTCCGCCATCTCCTCACATGTCCAAGCGGACGTTGCCTAGGAAGGACAACAGCGACCACAGAGTCAAACAACTCAGAGGTATGTACCCACAGTCTACACAGAACACGAAACATAATCCAAAAATGTGTCTGTATGTGTGTTGATTCTAGGCCTAGGTATGTGTGACGCAGTTGAAAATGAAGCCATGTGGGCCCCTGAAATGGCGGCTGCCTGACCTCTAAAGTGGGACAATGGGATGTAAGGTAACTGCGCTGGCGTTGTACACAGTTGCGGTAGGCGGTCGAAGACCACGGCGCAATGCTGCATTGGTTAACATTGGATCCTATGGGTCCCAGGAGCCAATGACGAAGTGCACCGGCGGTGATGATACGCACCGCCGCGGACGTCACCACCACAGACGTGACCGCCATTTTCCATCTGTGCAATCACTCGAAACCTGATCTTCGACAGGAGAGGACCTTCACTGCAAGTGCTGCTGTGACCTGGGTCTGGAAGAGACAATGGCTTGTGCGTCTGGGGAAAGGGCCCCTGCCTTCATTGCACAGGAGTTGGAGAAGCTCGTGGACGGGGTCCTCCCCCAGTACACGCTACTCTACGGTCCTCCAGACCAACAGGTAAGTACACAGGGAGCATGTTGTATGGGCTATGCCTGTGTGGAGAGGGCTGGTTGTAAGAAGGAAGGGGCCACAGTTCTACGTGCATGACGGACTGTGAATGCATGTGCCACATGGCAAGGGTAGGGATGTGGGCCACTCACTTTGACGGTGCAGTTGATAATGACTTCTCTTTTACCCATGAACATGTCATGTAGGTCAGCGCCCACCAGAAGAAGGATATTTGGCGTGCCATCGCCAAGGACATCCGGACCTTGGGGGTCCACCACAGACGGAGCACCCACTGCCAGAAAAGATGGGAGGACATTCGCCGCTGGATCAAGAAGACGGCGGAAGCTCAGCTGGGGATGGCCTCCCAACGTGTAAGGGGTGCCCGTCGCACCATGACCCCCCTGATGTTCCGGATCCTGGCGGTGGCCTACCCTGAGTTGGATGGGCGCTTGAGGGCATCACAGCAGACACAAGGGGGTGAGTACAACATCATTCTGCAGACTTTGCGCGCAGTGAAGGTGTCTGGGTGGGGGAGGAGGGCTGTGGGTTTCCCTAGGCCAGGGCGAGTTCCGTAGGCTAGGCCCCTCCGTAATGCAGGCCATGTGGCACTCCACCCCACCTCTGTAGAGTGCCAACTACAGGTATACATGCCCCTGTGTCATCTATGTGTGCTGATGTCCACCATAGCCATGTAGGCCATATCCCAGGAACTGCATCTGTAGAGCCCAACAGCGCGGCGTAGTGCAGGGGGCTGCTGTGTCTGTATTGTCCGCCAACTGTAGCGGTAAGCCATGCACTCAACCTGTCTTTCTTCTGTCGTCCCCCCCTCTTTTTGTGGTCTCCCTGTTCTTGTGTGCATCAGCATCATCAGGCGGAGGTACAGTGGCAAGGGAGCACGAGGGAGCTGCATCCCACATGGCCATGGAGGGCCACACCACGGACTTGGAATACACCAGTGGGACGGAGGGCGAGGGGAGCTTCACGGCGGTCACAGGATCTGCAACCAGCGACACGGACTCGTCCTCCGATGGGAGCTCCCTTGTGGTGGCGGCAAAATCTGTGCCCCCCCTTCTACAGGTACAGCTGCCACCCCCCCTACCAGCACCGCCCTCCCAGCAGCCCCTCAGCGTTCGCCCCATGCCCGCTCACCCAGGAGGGTGGGCATCACCTTCGCCCCAGGCACCTCAGCCCCTGCCCCTGTCACCTCTGCTGCCCTCATTGAGGAAGCCATTGACCTCCTCAGGTCCCTCACTGTTGGGCAGTCTACCATTTTGAATGCCATCCAGGGTGTAGAAAGGGAATTGCAACACACAAATGCATTCCTGGAGGGCATTCATTCTGGTCAGGCTGCCCTTCATCGAACCCTGCAAACTCTGGCCTCATCACTGATGGCAGCCTATGTCCCTGTCTCTAGCCTCCCCCCTCCAACTTCCTCCACCCAGGCCCAATCCCCTGTACCCCAGCCTATCCCAAGCACACCAACAGACCAGCCTGCACACACCTCAACACACAAGGGAAGCTCAGGCAAACATAAGCACCACACATCCCACAGGCACTCATGCAAGCATCACACACATACAGACAAAGCAACATCCACTGCCTCCACTGTGTCCCTCTCCTCGTCGTCTCCCTCCTCCCTCCCAGTCTCGTCTACACTCTCACCTGCATGCACTACCACTACAGCCATTAGGTCCCGCACCAGCACACCCACCACCACACCCCGCTCACCTGCACTCACCACCCCCACTACCATTTACATGTCCCCTGTGTCCTCTCCCAGTGTGTCTGTGACGCCCCCTCCCAAAGTACACAAACGCAGGCACACACCCAGCCAACATACATCCACCTCACGACAGCCTCCAGCGTATGCACCTGCACCCAAAGCCACAAAAGTTACACCTCCTACAACCACCTCCTCTTCCTCAACTCCCAGACCCCCTCCAGCTACCCGTCCCAGTGTTCCTAAGAAACTTTTCCTAAGCAAGCTTGACCTCTTTCCCACCCCCCACCTCCAATTCATAGGCCCCGTACTAGCACCTCAGCCAAAAAATCTCTGGTACCAGTGGTGCCTGTTAGAGGTATGTGGAGTGCACCGGGCACCAGGGCAGCCAGTGTGACACGGAGCCACAGCACAGCCAGTCCCCCACCCTGTGAAGCACCAGAAGTTGGACAGTGCCCGGCGGAAGTGGGGTAAGACTCCAGCCAGCAAAGCTGCTCACAAGGGTCCCGGGGGGAGTGTCCACTCAGCTGTGACTCCTCCCAAGGTGGGGAAGGGGCAGAAGAAATCGCCAAAGTCAGGGAAGAGCAGCACGGCGGAGAAGACCGCCATCATCCCCGCTGCCCAGCAGGCCTCCGCCAGCCACATCGTCACTGGCCAGGAGGCCACCGCCAGATTCAGTGCCCAGGAGGGCAGCCCCATCGTCACTGGCCAGGAGGCCACCGCCAGAGTCAGTGCCCAGGAGGCCACCGCCAGCCACTGCCCAGCTGCCCAGGAGGGCCCCGGCAGCCACAGCCCAGCTGCCCAATGAAGGACCGCCAGCCCCAGCCCAGCTGGGCAATGAAGGACCGCCATGGCAAGCACTGCTGACCAGGTCAGAATCTGCAAAGTCAAGCACCGCTGAACAGGGCAAGCACTGCTGAACAGGGCAAAGCCCGCCATGGCAAGCACCGCTGAACAGGGCAAGCACCGCTGAACATGGGAAAGACCGCCATGGCAAGCACTGCTGAACAGGTCAGAAACTGCAAACTCAAGCACCCTGAGCAGGGCAAGCACCGCTGAACAGGGCAAAGACCGCCATGGCAAGCACCGCTGAACAGGGCAAGCACCGCTGAACAGGGCAAAGACCGCTGAACAGGGCAAAGACCGCCATGGCAAGCACCGCTGAACAGGGCAAGCACCGCTGAACAGGGCAAGCACTGCTGAACAGGGCAAAGACCGCCAACTCAAGCACCGCTAGCCCATGAGCGGCAGGGGCAGTGACGGAACTGGGACCGTCACGGGGAGAGTGATGCACTCTGGGCACCAGTCCCCCTCCAGAACCAGTGGAGACATGCATCCACTCCGTCTGTCCTCAACAGGATGAAGCACTCTGGGCACTAGTCCCCCTCCAGAACCAGTGGAGACATGCATCCACTCCATCTGTCCTTAACAGGATGAAGCACTCTGGGCACCAGTCCTCCTCCAGAACCAGTGGAGACATGCATCCACTCCGTCTGTCCTTAACAGGATGAAGCACTCTGGGCACCAGTACCCCTCCAGAACCAGTGGAGACATGCATCCACTCTGTCTGTCCTTAACAGGATCAAGCACTCTGGGCACCAGTCCCCCTCCAGAACCAGTGGAGACTGTTATCCACTTGACAGACTGTGGCTTTGCACTCCCCAGGATGGTACAGTGGGCAAACCACCCACTGTAGAGACTTGGGAGACTGTGGCTTTGCACTCCCCAGGATGGTACAGTGGGCAACCCACCCACTGTAGAGACTTGAGAGACTGTGGCTTTGCACACCCCAGGATACATCAATGGACATGGAGCCCCCTCGTGGATCTGGCGTGGTGCAGTCATCCGGCTGAGGTGCCCCCCCCTTCCCTTCCCCCTGAGGTGCCTGTTGTATTTCTATCTGATGCCCCGGCAGTGTTCTCTCCGTTTTGATCAGGTATCTGAAGTGGGCCTCGCCCATGCATTTTGGGCCCAGTGGTCCACGGACAATGAATGGTGCATTACCTGCACTACTAATCGTGATGTATATTTTGTTGAATGTGTATATATATATATATATATATATATATATATATATATATATATATATATATGTATATATTTGGTTACTGTATTTTGATATATTACAATGGTTGAACTCATTTCCTTTTGTCTTTGCATTCTTCCGGGGGGGTTGAGGGTTGTTACTGTAATGTTTGGATATGCATTGGTGTGTGTGTTGTAGTGGGTGAGGGTCGGGGTGGGGGTGGGGGTGTTGCATGTGTGTGTCCCTGACTTATGCCTCCTCCCCCATGTCGTAGGTGCAGTACTCACTGTTGTCTTCGGCGTCGGCGTTGATGATGGTCGTATAGAAGCAGGAAGACTATCGCAGGGAGGATTTGGAGTTCCGGTTCCATGGTGTCCTCCTTCCTCGTGGAGTGTGTAGAGGTGAGCGTTTTCCCTTTGAAATGGCTGTTTCCGCCGTGTTTTTATCCACGGTGAATCCGCCCCGGAAAAAGTGGCGGATTGGTAGGTTGTGATACTGTGGGCGGTACATTGTCTCCCGCCTGTCTGTTGGTGGTGACCGCCAAGCTGTTTGTCTGTACCGCTGCGGCGGTCGGAGTGTTAAAGTGGCTGTCTTTGTTGGCGGTTTCCGCCATGGTCATAAATCCCATTTTTTTACCCCCGGCCTCTTTGCGGTCTTACCGCCGCTTTAACACCGTCCGCCAGGGTTGTAATGACCCCCTAAGTGTTGGGAAACCTATTGCCAGTGTTGTTAAGTTCGTCCCTCAGCAAAAACGATTCCCCTTTTCCTTGTACCCACATTTGTTACAGTGGCTTCCTCACTCCCGGTGGCTCTTACAGAGGCTGTTCTTAGAACTAGCTTCTTCAGGTTTAACTGCCACTCAAGATGGTGGCAGCAAATTCTTGTGAGGTCAGCGCACTAGTGTTTCTACCTTAGTCTTGTGCTGAAGCTTCCCTCCAGCTGTTTCTCTCTGGAAGCCCTGCACTTCAACTGTCAGCCTGAGGAGAATGAGCAGTGTTCCTGAGGCACTTCTTTTCATAGAGAATTCTTCCAGTTTTGAGTAATTAATTCTTTTTCTTGTTACAATGTGCACACCAGCTGCATTTCCCTTTTGAAGAAGCTGAATTTTTTCCTTCTTCCAACAACTGGCTATCGGCTTTCTGAGGAGAATTTATTTTGGCTTAACAGAACTTCAACCAACTGCAGTAAGGAATCCTTTTGTATGATTTCCAGACTTGCCAATATATATATATGTGTATATATATATATATATATATATATATATATATATATATATATATATATATATATATATATATATATATATATATATTCAAGAACTCTTTGCTTTGCAGACTTGTCAGTCTTAGAGACCAACCTCAGTGCTCAGACTAATTCCTAGAGACTGATTGAGAAAACTGAACCTTGAGAAGGAGTTTTCATTTCCTGTAAAAGATATTAGTAGTTTGTATGTTTGTGAACTTTTGAACTGTTCTCCAGAGAAACTTGGAAACCTCTGACTCCTGGAGAAAAGAAAATATTAAGTTAACATTGTTCTCTTAGAGAGAGGCTAGTCTCTCAAAAGATCCAAGTTAGGAGAACGGTGAAATTGGGTGAATGTGAATGGCTGAACAGTTGAATGCACAGAAGGAACGTACTTATCTATGCTCTTATCACCCGACTGCAGGTCCTTCCTCTAAAGAAATCCCAATAAGAAGAAATGTGCAGGTTTTCAGAGATACACACTGAATATCTTATCTTCAAGTGGGAAACACAGGCTGGAACTGGATCTGGATGCTGTCTCTCTTCTTCTATTCCCATTCCCCTTTTCCCCTAGCGGATGCAAGGTTCAGATAATCAGTTAACGTCTGAGCACGCATCTGCTGGAGGGAGTTGGGTAAAAGGCATCTGCTCCTTTGGAAAGTTGATATAATGGGTAATCTCCTGACATTCAGTACTGTCTTAACGGGACAGAGTGTAGGAATGACAATTCCTCAGAATCAGATAAATCATATAGGTCCAGATGCATTAACAGTTCCTGTGACTATAGGTCCAGTTGTCCCTTTGTATGCGTCAGGTACGTCTTGCAGAAATGCTCACTCAATAAATGTCCCGACAGTTCCCGATACAGCAGTTACATTAGCTGGGATGTTGCCAATTGGTATGCGGAGATCAGTATATTCTAAAAATTCAGAAATGTAGAGAAGTGGTTCTCTTATTTGACTGTTAACCCCTACACACATTGCAGATTCAAACCTAATGACAAGTCAGACAGGATTTACTCCCAATGTGAGTTTTCCTCAGGGAACATCACTCTAATTTATGCCCTAACCTGATTTGATTCCAAATGCACATTGCAGCACCCTGCAAGGAGGAGTACCTTTTAACATGCAAGACAGCATGTCACATTTTAAGGCCACGAGTCAGCAGGATGCAGGGCATTTACGAGCAGAAGTACCACAGAGAAATAATATCAGTTTGCAAGGATTTACTTCACAACAGCTGACAGATTGGTTAAATAATTTGAATCCTAAAGGTGCAGCAGCTATAACAAATTGTAATGCAAGGACAGAAGATCCCCCAGAAAGAGATAGATCAGAGAATGGGTTCCGAAGAAAGTCAATTCCTCTTTGCATTCAAATTCGGCAGTCGTGCTTTGGCATGTAATGAACGCAAAAGACCACAGCACTCAAACATGTACAAATTCAATAAGCACAGGTGTAAGCTAGTATGAAGCAGTTATGTTAATAAGACATTCGATATTCATCTTGGTAATCCAGGAGGTCGTTTATTTGGATTGATTTTCATAAATCCAAAAGGTGCAGTCAAACAGGCACAGCCAACACATGTTTCATCACATACGTGACTTCATCAAGGCTGTAGAAAATAACAGTACGAATATTAAAATGTGTACAAAAGTTTAGGAACGTCAAACAAAAAGTAAGGGAACAGAGCAAAACAGTGTGTGCATAGACATGGCAAATTGAGCTAGTGTGAGAGCGTGATGTAAAACGAGACTTAAAGTAATAGTGCAGTATCCTCAGATGGTGATAAAGGGTGGACCCCAAATTGCAAATTAAGTGATGTGAGTAAACAGTAACCAATGTTGATATCCGATGAGAAAATGAATAAGACGTATAACTTGTACCAGTGATCACTAAGGTCGGTGGCTAGATAGAGTGTTTTAAAAAAAATATTTAAATTAAGGAGGTGGGTAGGTGTAAAAAAATGTATAAAGGCATACCTATAATGGCAGTAAAAGGTAGGTAAGTCACAAATGGCCAGTCTCAATGGAATCTTGAGGAAAAAGCGACAGGAGAGAAGGAGAGTGGCGAGAAAAAAGAAGAGAGAGATAAGGAAATAAGTATATTTTTGAGAAAGTAAAAAGAAAACGCTGTAGAAATATTCAACTTAAAGATGGGAGAAGGGCTACATGTGTTGAATAAATAGAATGCAATGCTTGTTTTTTTCATCCATGTAAATGTGCCACGCTATATTTCAAAAGTGGTAATGTCCGAGGGTAAAAGGTAAGTAATCCTAGGCCCTCCGAAGGTTTGGGGACCTTAGAAAGTCCTAGAGATAAAAACAGTGTTAAATTATATTAAGCCCACACTGTTATTTGTTCACCCTCATCAGCCAAAGCAGTGAACGACATATAAACAGAATATGGGAAGCGTGTAACAGCCAAAGCTATCGGAGTGGACTGAGTATGTGGAAAAACACTAACGGTAGTAGACGCCAAGACCGGGTCATAATATTGAACAAGATAGAAAACTTAAAAAACTTAATCAAGGTAGTAATTCCCATGAGACATCGCCGTGTAGCAGTCAAAACATCTCGTGTGGGACTGTGAATGTGATAAGGCGATCGCGGTAGTAATTGCAAAGCCAGGGCCATATCACTGTTAACAAATACAGGGACTTTTAAAAGTAATTGAGCAAACGGCCGTGAGGAACGTAAGGTGGACGGCAGTAACATGAGCCTGATATTGGCCAGAAATAAACAGGACTTTAATAGTGCAATATGAATCAAAAAAGTATAATGGCTTGAAGCCGTCATCTAAAAAGTTTATTGTGAAAGTAACTCACCAGTTGGTCAAACACTTAACGATACATAGGTACATGAGCTCTCTATTGTTTTGGTGCAAAGCTGTGTGACTAAGCGCGGCGTGTTGTTTAAATAATGGAAGGCGTTTCGGGTGTCATGAATGGACTCGCATGCCGTAGGCATCCAGAAGTACAAGAGAGGTGGCCAAAACCGGCGGCCATGTTGGAAGAAAACCCAGACAGTGAGGGAAGAGATTTATATTGAGCCAGAATAGGGTTAGTGCAGAGGTTACCTTGTAAGCAAGTGAATAGAGGAAGCAGACCCAGAGTCAGGGAAAGCAGTAATGTTAACATAGGTAGATTACAAGGTGTGTTGGTGTGTGAATACCACCTGTGATATGTGAAATGGCAAGAAATAGTACATTGAAAATAGATAACCCGATTGGTGACCACAACATATAGTTAAAATAGTTAGTTAAGTATTGAGTACAAGTTAGACAGTAATTCTGATTTTACATATTAATGTATGTTTTAAGAAAACATCCCGTGGACTGAGAGAAAAAGGTTGGAAATGGTATAAGCATATCAGTTGTATATGATCTACTTGTAAAACATAGAAATACAGAAACTATTAGTATTTTCTGCCATATACTACCTTTCGTGCTTTGGCATGTTCCAACCTCCTCAAGGGTATATGGAGTCACCATTCATTTTCAGCCAGATCTTGAAAAAGAATCTGGAGTCCTTTAAGATGCCCTATCATTCAGTCTTAGTCCAGTACATAGATGACCTCCGTCTTGGATCAAGCACCCGTGTTGCATGCAGGAGAGATACAATATCTCTCTTCAATTATTTCAGAGAAAATGGACATAAAGTTTCACAGACAAAAGTACAAGATTGCAAGAAAGAAGTCATGTACTTAGGTCACCACATTAAGAAAGGTGTACGGAAAGTGTCAGATGAAGGAATCTCAGCAATAATGCAAATGCACACAGTAAAAAGTCTGAAAGTTTCTGGGAATGATTGGCTACTGTACCAGTTGATTCCAAACTTTTCCCTTTTGGCCAAGTCTTTACAGAGGCTGACACACAAGGATGTGTCTGATCCAGGACCATTGGATGAAAACTGCATGCCTGTTTTCATAGAAATTAGAAAAAGCCTATGCCGTGGCCCAGCTCTAGGATAGCCTGATTAGAACAAATGTTTTTCTTTGTTTTGCTGTGAGAGGGCTAGACGTGCACTCTCCATCTTGACACAGCTGCATGGAAATGCGAACAAGCCTGTGGCTTATTTTTCTGCTGCTCTTGATCCTGTGGCTTCAGCTCTGCCAAGTTGTTTAACAGCCATCGCCGCACTGAGCTTCTCCATAGAACTGTACAAAAGCATTATTATGGTCATCCCCTGAATGTTTTTATTCCCCATTAAGTGGGAATGTTGTTAACCCGTACAAAGACCCAATATTTAACAAGTGCACGTTTGACCTGTAATGAGCAAGTTATACTTGTCTCCCTGAATATTAATCTCAAACATTGTACAATTCTGAATCCAGCTATGTTATTGCTAAATCGTATTGAAAATGCAAATGACAGTGAGGATGAGGTTGACTGTCTTTATGTGACTGAATTGTGCACCAGACCTGACATTCAAGATGTCCCCATAGATGAAAATGATTATGTCATATTTGTTGATGGCTCCTGTGTAAGAGATGAAGATGGTACCCTGAGAGCTGGTTACACAGTTTGCATGGTCTAAGATGTGATAGAAGCCTCCTGGCTTTAAGGAGTTGTTTCTGCCCAAGTGTCTGAATCGGTCACTCTTACAAGAGCCTGCTGTGTTTCTGAACAACTTAAAGTGACCATTTTCACTGATAGTCAGTGTGGTTTTAGTGTTGTTCATGATTTCAGGAAGTTGTGGTCCCAGAGAGGGTTCATGACCTCCTCTGGATCCCCTAACCAGAACTGTGAAATATTTACAATTTGCTGAAAGCATTACAGCTGCCTGCAACAATTGTCATTGTAAAGTGTATGGCCCACAGAAAATCTACTGATTATGTAACATTAGGTAATACATACTCTGATGAAGTGACAAGATATTGGGCCCTTAGTTGCACCTTCTTTAATGGAGAATGAAGCAATGAGACAAGTGACAAGACAGGTCAAGGTTACCTGTCAACCGCTATAGACACTTGGGGAGAAGTTAAGCGATTCCTGAAGGAAGTACAGCAGAGTTGGGTCGGTGCAGGATATGTCAAAATAAATGAGGATGATGTTTGGGTTTCAAGGGATGGAAAAGCAGTGTTGCCAAATACCCTGTCCCATATGGCTAGACGTTACATATAGGTAGGGATGAAATGATCAGAACTTTGAGACAGATATGATTTAATTCAAAATTCAGAATGATTGCAGAAGCCGTGAACCAAAGATGTGTCCCATGCCAGTTGATGAATATAGGGAAACACACAGTCGTCACACTGAGTCACATAGGTAGTTCACGAGGACCGTTTCACAGAATTCATCTTGACTTTAAAGAATTACCTCTTTGTAATGTACTGAGATACATCCTAGTTATTGTTTGCATTTTTTTCACACTGGATTGAAGCCCCCCCCGACCAGGAGAAATGATAGTCTCACAATAGCAAAGCTGTTACTTAGGAAGTTAATACTGCATTTTGGTTTTCCGATTTCTTGAGAATCAGACTGAGAAACTCATTTCAGCAGTGAGATCCTTAAATTGTTGTGTGCAGCACTACAAGTTGAGCAAGGATTGCATGCAGCTACAGACCTGAGGCTTCAGGACTTGGAGAACAGATTAGTGAAACCCTGAAGTCCAGATTGGCGAATGTATGTGCATCCACCACTTTGAACTGGCTAGTCGCATTGCCTCTTGTCTTGATGAGTATGCGTAGTACACCCCACAGAAAGATGGGGTTGTCCCTCATGAAATTATTATTGGGAGAGCCATGAGATTGCAAGCGTTGCCTACAAATGTACTTGTGAACATTACAGATGACTTGGTGTTGGATGATTGCAAAGAATTGGATGTGGTTTGTTCTTTGCCTCATCAGGTTGGAGAAACCACAGCACAGCCGCAACAGGAGCTTTGCCATGACCTATGTCCAAAAGATTGGGTCATGATCAAGAAACACGTTTTGGAAGTGATCATTAGAGATTACGAGCTATGCCTTCATTAGAGACATTTGAACTTCTAATAGACACTTTTTAAATATTTGCAAGTAGAGAAAAACTCTTGATGAATTTTCTAGAAGATCGAGGACGTTTGTGAATAATTTGCACTTTTAAAGAGACTAATTTTGATTATTACATTGCTCACAAATGAAAAGAACTGAAAAGATACAGTGATATATTAAAGCTGCTTTGAATTTTTGATTAGGAATTTTTGAAATTGGATTTTGGTCTGAAATTAGAGAACACATGGAGTCGAATCACAATAGAGGTAGTAAATGCAAATACATATACATAGGTTTTGTAGTAGTGACAGTTATTATCATTACAGTAATGCTCATTGGATTGAGTTTGCCCATAGCAAGTGATTCTGAGAAAGTTACATCCACAAGTGCCCTGAATTTAGCAAATTCCATTGCAAATCTTGATCCTCTGTATAAAGATGAGAAATATTTACATACTGAAGGTTCTAGAGGTGATTTATCTGCAAATGTGTATTACAAGCTCCTTTATGAGTATGCAGACACCATGGAAACTAGAGATTTTTACGTATACACACAGGTGCCTTAATTAGTAAGTGAAGGAATGACATATCATAGTTTGCCCCTAACTTATGGAATTTCCTGTATTTTAGTATTGACAATGTTATTTTAGAAGGAGTATTATTAATATTTCTATTCATAATATGGCCTAGTGTTTTCAATTGTCCATATCATGAAACATTTGAGTAACATTGCAAAGACAGAATATTGTCACAGTGGGAGGTTTCTTTGAGCCTACATTGACATTTGGTACAGTGTATGCCCTCAAGAACAATCTGACCTACGTTCTTAGCCCAGTAGAAAAAGTTTTTATTGGACAAGTTGAGGAGAGAAAAAGAGATATAAAAGTTCAAATAGAAAAAGGAATAGTTTCACAAAATTGGGAAAGAATACAATACATTCAGTGACTGGAAATCAAGGATTCATGGCCTTAGATTGGCAAATTTAGAGAAATTATGTGTATACTTACCTAAATCAAAGACTGACACACTTTTTTGTAGGATCTAGTGAATGTAGACATGTGTTTTTGTTTAAGAGTGTTTGGACATTTATGTTAGCTGTACAAGACCCCACCATACAAGGTGTTTATTTCATATGTGGGAAAAATGCCTATCACAAACTGCTGAAAGGCTGGTATGGTACATGTTACCTGGGAGTAGTTTGTCCAAAGATATCTCATGTGGCCCATTTTAATGAACCAGTCTGGGATGAGAAATCAAACTCCAGAGTCAAAAGAGGATCTAGTGCTTCAGAGACTGTGGTAGACATTTTTGATACCACAATTCTATCAGCAGGCATGATATTGAATGATATCAAGATTAGAAAGCTGTCAACAATAGTAGATAAGCTATCTACAGACACTGCAGGTGCCATATTGTTGATGGGTATGGAAATGGTTGCTATGCGATCAATGGTTTTGCAAAATCGCCTTGTGATAGACATCCTCCCTGCAAAAGAAGGCAGAGTTTGCAAAATGTTACATGTGCAACAATGTTGCACTTGCATACCTGACTATGGTAAAGAGATAGGAAAATACATTGCAAACATGGTTGACCTGAAAGAGTTAACAAGTGCCTGGGAAGCAATAGGTAGTGGTTTTTCAGTCACTAGAAAGTGGTATGGAAATTTACAGAGAGGGATTGTTGGAACCATTTTGAGACCCTTATAGATCAAGGTCTTGTGTGCCCTAATTTCAGTTGGTCTGTACAAATTGATCAAGAGACTGAATGAAAATAGAGCAAGGAATAGACAGAGAAAGGAGGAGATTGAAACAGAGACTAGGTGAAGTAACCCTTAACTGGTTAGTGGACTACAGAAGTCCTTACCTAAATAAGCCTCTGAAATTTGGAGTTGTCTCATTAAAATGAGTTTGAGTATTTTGTGATGGCTTGACTTGCCATCAAATGGGGAAATGGGGGGGGGGAGACTGAAGTAGTTGATAATTTAGTGATGTCCCTCATGTCACAGAAGTCATCAATACGTGACAATAATTGCATTATTTTAACCAAAGTACTAATGCTTTGAATGTAGAAAGATGCACTGAAAAGCCATTTTAACTGTGAATTCAGACTTGTGTTAGAAACCCTAGTGGTATTACTCATAAATCAAATGTTTGCGAGATTTAATTAATTTATGTTATAAATTAGACCTTAGACTAACGGAATGTATGAAAATGATACTGAATTTCTAATGATTAATGATTTGAATATGGGTGCAAAAATAGAGAAGTGCAGTTTTGTGTTATAGTGACAAATGTATCAACAGAGCCTTTCTGTTTAAAGTGAATGTAACATGTATACTAATGAAGCATTATTAATGTTGATTTCATAAGTTTGCCTATGAAAATGTGTTTATTTAGAACGTATTAATTACATGTATTGCTATAATTCACTTGCCTTAGTCTAAGTGAGGCCTGTTATTCTTTTATTTCGTGACAGTGCAGGAAATGCTGATTTATTTTTGTATTGTGAGCTTTCTTTCAGACTTCATTCTCATGAGACGACAAGTTTTAGTAAAAGACCCACATTGTTGTAGACATAGGGAGAAGTGCAACAATGTCCTTCAGTATGGAACATCCAGAACTATGGACTGATATTACATACAATTGTTTCAATCCTGTGTGGAGCTACACAGATGGAAGATGTTCCAATGACAGAACTGGAAAGATATGTTGATGTTTCAATCTGGAGTTGTATGATTTTAATTGGATTATGCCCCTTCAACGTCATGTGGACTGTCACCTTGGACAGGCCAGAGAGCAGGGTACAACGTATTTGAAAAGTTGGATGTGTGCTTTTACGTTTTACATGTCCTGGTAGTGAAAACCTCTTACATTAATTTTCAATACTGCAAAGCCTATCTCTCCTATTGGATAACACTGGAGTTGCCTTTTTACAGTTTATATCTGTATTTTTCGAACTGTTTCATGATTGCTGTCTCTGGAATCCTAATTTAAAATCCTTAATTATGGGGAAGTCTGATTTTAATTACAACTCTGAAAATGCATTTTTAGAAAGTTGGCATGCCATTTTTAGCCTGCAGCCTGTCTCTGGTCACATGACTGGGTGTAGTTGGAAGTTGGTCTTTCTGTGTTCTCCCTAAATAGCCTCACCCGATGGGAGCTTAGGTGTGGCTGTATTGACCATCACTGGCAGGGTGGAAGGGAGAAGATGGGTCCAGCCTTTCTTACACCTGAATAGGCTGTGTCTGTCTCTATACACAGGGCCTTACAAACTTTCTTTGTCACTTCAGGCAGATTGGAGCAAGGGTAGGGGAGGTAGGGAATTTCCTGCACTTCAAAGACACTGTCTAGAAGCTTCTCCCACCATCCAGAACCAGGGCACCAGTGTATGAAAAAGAAGCTTCCCAGACACCACTACTTCCGTACACTTCTGGACCTGTGGATACTCAGCCAGGAAGAAGGACTGCTGTGCTTTTACGAGGACTGCTACTCTGCTGGGCTGCTACTCTGAAGGAGCTGCTGCCCTATTGTGCTTGCCTGCTGCTCTCTTGCCTAGGGATAAAGAACTAGACCTGCAACCTCCATCTTGCACCCAGGAATCCAGAGTGACTCAAAGGGCTAGTCAGCTGGCCTCCTGGTCTGAGCCTCAGGGACATAACAGGCTTTCCAATAGCCCCTGGTCCCATCCTCAGTGAGTTTCAGAACCCAAAGCGGTGCCCCTCAGGTCCTGGACCCTTGGTGTGGCTCATGAGCTCTTTAATTCAAGCTTTGGTCTCTTTGCAACCGTAAACAGGCTTGTTTGCATTTAAAAATGCCGTATGCACTGAAGTTCAGTGTGAGCCACCTCCAGCCTGTTTCAAGACACAGCAGGTAGCGATGCCGCGGAGGACCACCACTGTGAAGCTCCAGCCTGCCTGTCCTTGACGCTCTGCCTGCTCTTCATACCATGAAGACTGCCATCCACGACGATCTCCTTGCTCCCAGCAACCCAAACCAACATGATGGACTTTTGGCACAAAACTTGAGAACGTAAACCTTCAGCTAGATTAATCTGGGACTGTATCAGATCTGCGCTCCACCACGCTCAGCCTGAACTTTTTACTTTGATCCAGTATACTGGGACCAGAATGCCCTGGTTGGCACTTTCTCTTTCTACGTGCTATTTTACCCTTTATCATTTAAAAATCAATAACTCTGGTTCTACTGATTGGATTTTTGTAATTTTGGTCTGGTTTTATTTATTAAATTTAGCTCTATTTGTCTAACCTGGTGTGGAAACTTTTGTGTTGTGCTTTTGGTGTTTTACTGTTTGAAGTGTTACACAAATATACATTGGCTATAAATTAGGCCTGAATGTTCTGTCCCAAGGTACCAAGAGGTTGAGCACAGGTTAATTTGGGGTTTGCTCGTGCCTTACCCCGATTAAGATTGTAGTTGGTGCTAGACCAGGGCTCCCACCCTAGTCAATCAGTAATCCATTTTCTAAGACTTGTGCACTGAGCACAAGTCTTAGAAATTGACAGAGAAACACTGAGAGGAACAGGAAATAACTATTTTGTCAATGTACTTATCACTGAGTTATTGTGGGCATTTCCCTCATCAGGTACCATTGGGATCTGGAATTTTGAGGTCCTGAAGAAAGCCAACGACCTACCCAGGCACAAGTAGGCTGAAATATCTCGACCATATTGATACATGTGAAGAATATATAACTCAGCTCTTTTCACATCTTACTTTTTTTAACCTTACCCACATCCTAATTTTAATAAATGGCATCCTCTGGGATTGGAGGTAATTTTACTTCACTGCACTTTTCACAGATCCCGCCATGTCTCTACACCAAGGGACTCTTCCTCCAGGTGGAGGGCAAGACCAGACGATGAAGCTACTAGTTCCTAATACACCACTGGAGATAACATTCCACTGATGGAAACTAGTTGTTGAGGGTCTCAATATAATTTTTTAAGAGACTTTGGTCTTGGGAATGTTGTGGTTTCACTCCCCTTGATATTGCTGCCATTATAACAGGAAGCTGAGTGAGTCCCCTTTTGCTTCTTACTCCCTCCGTTGATTCTATGGAAGAAGTAGTATAACAATAGATTGGCCCTCATGACGTGCCAATAAACCAATTTAATTAGTTATTAGGAAGATATACGAGGGATGGTGGACATTCAATTTTAAATTCTTAGGCAAAATCTGGATGTTTGAAAAAGTTTGGATTAAATCATGATTTTCCTTTATTGTTACCAGGAGGTACACTTTCCCACAGCCAAATGATACAGTCACTCATTACTCGCTACTTCTCTATTCAAGACTGTTTTTGAGACGCGTAGGTTGTGCAGTCTCATTCTTCCAGGCTACATTTTTCATCTTTGTCCCTGATTTTTAGTTCATCAGAATCAAGGTGTTATTCAGTGCACCTCATGATACCACAGGGTTCGTTATCTATGGGGTGCAATAAATAATACCTATGTTGAGATTTTTGGGAATAATGCAGATTTTGGTGCTTACTGCAAACAATCTAATCAAATTAAATCAAAACCTGCTTGATTCGATTTTTGTTAAAATCATAAAAGCACAGCATAAAATCAATATATAAAAATATTATCCAGCTAAGATGAAGACTGGCTCCCGTTCTCCTTAAAAAGAATCGACTTTCTATTTCTTAAAATGGCCCATAAAAATTTGGACATAACATTGCAAACATATATAGTCGGCAAAGATTGTAAAACATGTAAGCTAGAAGACACAGGGCCATATTCATAGCTTTCAAGAACGACAATAAAAGTCTCTTTCTTTGTAAGTTGTACAAATTACAAAAAAGAATTACATGAAAGGTATTTTGATCAGACACATTATCACATGGGCATCTTTCCAAGGTTCGCGACCAGGCGTTCATAATTGGGAAGCTCACCAGGTGATGAAAGATGTCCAATCTAAACCTTTTCAATACAAATCTATGCTGATCATTGTTTACTTCGGTGGGATACACTTGCATGCCGAATGAGTTTAAAATCACCTGATTTTTTACCACACTTGGTTTGAGCAGCTCAACAGATAACCTTAGCTCTTCCAGGTGGTTCAATCACTTCTGCTTCAGAGATTTCCTTGACACTGACTTTAGCATTTCAGGTTTAAGGATCTAATCTTGATGCCCCAAGTCAGCCAGGAAGTTCTTTACATGTTGTAACCACCGTACTCTTCCTGCTTGGGTGGATCTAAGGCAGTCAACAATAATGTCCTGATTCTTTTTAGTGTGCTCAGAGAACCATATCTTATGCCACAGCAGAATCGGTTGGATCTTTACTAATCTTGAGATAAAAGAAACCCCTAATTCAGCATGGCATACGATGGGTGAACTGACCAGTTGGAGAGAAAGGAGGTACTTCAAAAAGGCATTTTTGCACTCTGCAAAGGTTCGCTGTTTGCATTGCCCCACAGGCCTGCCCCATACAGGGCAGTAGACACACATTAAGCTTAATGTACTGTCAATAATACCCTAGGGCTTTTTTTCCTAAGCTTACTTGTGAAACTACGCAATGCCGAAATAGCTCTGTGGAAGTGTAGCCCCTTAGTCTTGATAGCCACTGACCAAGACCCACTGCGGTCAAACATAACCCCCAGATATGAAAACGACTTAACATAATCAATTGTGGTGCCATTTATCATTGGACTATAAGAGTTTGGTAGCGCCATTCCGCACCTCATGGAGAAAGTCTTGCTCTGATTGACTAATAATCCTAGCTCCTCCATGTAAAATACAAAACTTGTTATTAGCTGCTGAAGTGCTAAAGGTGTACGTGCCATAAGCACAGCATCATCTGCGTCAAGCAGGGCGGGGATAGGGTGGTGTCCTATTTGGGGCAGACAATTTGCACTTAACGTGCTGCCCAGGATGTTAATGTAAGGAGAAAAGAAAGGGAGCCAAAACACATCCTTGCCCTACCCCCCTCTCTATTCTAAATGACTGGGTATACTCACCCTGTAATCCATTTTTAAAAAGGGAATGTAATGAGAGCAACACAGCAAGATAAATAACTTAGGCAAGATAATAGATATATACATATGTACACAAAAAGGGACACAGCCCAGTCCACAATGTTCGTAGGCTAAATGGCCACAGGCCAAAGTCCAAGGCCACACGTCACCTGCATCAATACGGAGAGAACACTGCAGGGGCATCATTTGGAAATTAGGCAGGCACCTCAGAGGGGCAGGGGACGGGGTGGCACCTCAGCCGGGAGATGGAACAACACCATTGGTTCTGGAGGGGGCTCCATGCCCTGTGCCTGGTCCTGGGGAGTGCAAGGCCACAGTCTCTTGAGTGGGTGACTTGCCCACTTGATCTGGAGGAGGCACCATGCCCTGTCTGTGATCCTGGGGAGTGTAAGGCCACAGTCTCTGAAGTGGGTGTCATACCCACTGGTTCTGAAGGGGGCCTCGTGCCCTGTGCTCTTGATCCTGGGTAGTCTTGGCGATGTGGGTGTCATACCCACTGGTTCTGGAGGGGGCCTGGTGCCCTGTGCTCTTGATCCTGGGTAGTCTTGGCTATGTGCATGTCATACCCACTGGTTCTGGAGGGGGCCTCGTGCTCAGTGCTCTTGATCCAGGGTAGTCTTGGCGATGTGGGTGTCATACCCACTGGTTCTGGAGGGGGCTCGTGCCCTGTGTTCTTGATCTCAGGTAGTCTTGGCGATGTGGGTGTCATACCCACGGGTTCTGGAGGGGACCTTGCGCCCTGTGCTCTTGATCCTGGGGAGGGCAAGGTCACAGCCTCTCAGGTGGGTGTAAAACCCACTGGATTTGCAGGGAGCAGGCCACACAGCAGGCCATGGAGACAGGATTACATACCCTTCCCCGGCGGTGACGCTTGGTCAGTGGTGCTGCTGCTGCTAGTAGGGGGAGGCACCTGCCCATCCCTTCCAACCTCAGACAGCTGCCCACTGGAGGTGGTGGTGCTGCTGGTGGGGGGAGGTTCCTGCCCATCCCCTGCAACCTCGGACGGCTGCCCACTGGATGTGGTGGTGCTGCTGGGGGGGAGGGCTCCTGCCCATCCCCTGCAACCTCGGACGGCTGCCCACTGGAGGTGGTGGTGCTGCTGGGGGGGGGTTCCTGCCCATCCCCTGCAACCTCAGATGGCTGCACAACCATGGTTGGTGGTGGGGGCTCCGTCGCAGTTCCTGCACAAGGCCCCTTGCTCTTCCTGCCTGCTGGTGCAGGCGCCTTGCTCTTCCTGGCAGCTGGGGCAGGCTCCTTTATCTTCTTAGCAGCTGCTGGGGCAGGCTTCTTGGTCTTTCTGGCAGCTGGGGCAGGCTTCTTTACCTTCTTATCAGTAGCTGGAGTAGGCTCCTTGGTCTTTCTGGCAGCTGGGGCAGGCTCCTTTGTCTTGAGGCTGCCTGATGAAGGCTCCTTCACCTTCAGGACATGTGGCCTGGATCCTTTTCCACCACAAGTAGGTGTGGTGATGACTGGGCCCGTGGACTGGGTGGCTGAGGTGCTTTGCTGGGTTCTCCCTACCCTTGCCATACGTGCAGGACAGGGGAGAGGGGTAGGGAAGAGGTCAATGGTGGATAGGAACAGTTATTTAGGGACATTGGGGTGGGAAGCGGGAGAAGGAATGGGAGTGGAGGAAGAAGGAGTGGTTGTTGGAGATGTCTGTCTGCTGATTTTGGGTGCAGGTGCATGGGCTGGATGGTGTTGTGAGGGGGATGGCTGTAGGGTGTCTGAGTGCTTGTGTTTGTATACCTTGGAGGGGGTGGACAGACACAGTGGGAGAGGACACAGGGGACGTGTGCATGGCTGTTGTGGAGGTGCCTGCCAGTGAGGTGCGTGTTCTGCTTGGTATGGTGATGATGCTGGTAGTGGATGATGATGTAGTGCACGCAGGTATGAGTGTAGACAGAACTGGAAGGGAGGTGGAGGAGGAGGTGGAGGTAGAGACAGTGGAAATAGTAGATGCTGGTGTGTCTGCATCTGGATGGTGTTTGTGTGAGTGCCTCTGGGATGAAGTGTGGTGCTTGTGTTTGCCTGAACCACTATTGTGTGTGGTCTTGTGTGCATGCTCATTTGGCTGTGTGCTTTGGATGGGTTGGGGTTGAGGAGAATGGGACTGGGAAGAGGAAGTTGGAGGGGGGAGGATAGAAACAGGGACAATGGCTGCCATCAGAGAGGAGGCCAGAGCTGGATCGATCTCTGTTGGGCCGCCAAGCAAGTGTGAATTCCCTGCCAGCCCCTGGATGGCATTCACAATGGTTGACTGCCCTACAGAGATGGATCTCAGGAGGTCATTAGCCTCCTCACTCAGGGCAGCAGGGCTCACTGGGGCAGGGCCTGAGGTGCCTGGGGCGAAGGAGATGCCTACCCTCCTGGGTGAGCGGCCACGGGCAACTCGATGAGGGGCTGCTGGCAGGGCGGTGCTGGTACGGGGTTGCAGTGGTCACAGAGGTATCCACCAACACCAGGGAGCTTCCATCGGAGGAGGAATCTGTGTCAGAACTGTCCCCTCCAGTCTCCGCCGTGGTGCTCCCCTCGCCCTCCATCACACTGGTGCCCTCAACGTCAGTGGACTCTGCCTCCTAGGTCCTGTGGGATGCTGCTCCCTCTGTCGCTGGTGCCTCTGCTCCTCCACCAGATGATGGGTCAATGGCTGCACCAACACCACCGCTGGCATACACAGCACCCTCACACACAGGGAACAGCCCTACGCAATATGCCATAGCACTACCAGAGAAATAGTTAGCAGCCAAGCCATGAGGAGGGGCACACAACCCCAATGCAGCACACCTGGAACCCACCCAGCCATGACCAGTTGTGGATGCCTACGAGCTAGGCAGCAAGATTCTCCCTTCTGAACCCTAGCCACCAGGGGAGCTATGCTGCAATGTTAGGCCTGGCCTAGGGCACCCACTGACACACATCCCCCACCCGGATACCACCCTACCATGCATAAGTTGTAATGACGGTCACTGCACTCACCCCCTTGTAGCTGCTGTGATGCCCTCAAGTGCCCATCCAGCTCAGGATAGGCCTCCGCCAGTATGCGGGCCATCAGAGGGCTCAGGGTTTAACGGGCACCCCTTCCTCGTTGGGAGGCCATACTCAGCTGAGCCTCCGCCGTCTTCCATGCCCAGCGTCTCAGGTCCTCCTAACGTTTCCGACAGTGGGTGCTCCGCCTGCCGTAGACCCCCAGGGTCCGCACGTCCTTGGCGATGGCACGCCATGTACCCTTCTTTTGATGGGCGCTGACCTGCAGAGGCAATTCACACAGGAAAATGGAATTAGTCAAACAGTCCTACATGTTACACTTATGATACACCATACCCCTTCACATAACCATTTACACACACATGGCCCAGCACACAACCAATACGCTGCCCAGAGGACATCCACCCACCACCCTTACACAAGGCCTTCACACACACCACTCCATGCATTCATGCCACATGCATTGTGCCCACAGTTTACTCACCTGTTGGTCTGGAGGCCCATACAGCAGTCCATACTGGGGTAGACCCCATCCACCAGTCTCTCCAACTCCACCGAAGTGAAGGCTGGGGCCCTTTCCCCAGTCACACGGGCCATGGTAGGCTCCAGACACAGGTCACAGAGGCACATGCAGTGTAGGTCCTCTCCCGTTGGAGATCAGGTAGCAATTGAGGGATCAAATAGATAATAGCGGTCACGTCTGCGGCGGTGCACACTGTCACTGCCGACGTAGATCACCATTGACCACTGTACTCTATAGGGCCCAATGTTAACCAATGAGTAGTTGCACGGCGGTTCCCGACTGCCTCCCGCAAAGGTGCACAATGTCAGTGGAATTACCTCACTTCAACCTCCACACAGGACAGGCAGATGCCATTTCAGGGGGGGGGGGCAGGCCCTGGATCATTGCTGATTCTCTGGTGAAATTTTTACATACTGTACAAATCACACTGACCCATTTATAAGTTAACCGCATGCAAAGTTCTGTTGTAGCCCCATTGTTCAGTTTTAGATCGGCTCCTCACTCTGTTGCCCCATAGATTGCTACCACTGCGTATGAATAGGAGATGGAGACATATCCCCGTGTACAGACCCCTGGCAGACTTGGCAACAATGGAGGACAGGCACATTATCCTCACCTATAGACTGGACAGGGCCACAATCACAGCGATGTGTGCCCAATTGGAGCCTGACCTGATATCTGCTATCCTTAACCCCACTGGGATCCCCCCTCTTGTGCAAGTTCTATCAGTGCTCCATTTCCTGGCAACTGGTTCTTTCCAAGTGACAGTGGGCTTGGCAGCAGGAATGTCACAGCCAGTGTTCTCAATAGTGCTAACAAGAGTGTTGTCTGCCCTGATTAAACACATGTGCAGCTACATTGTTTTCCTCCAAGTAGAGGATTTGGCCGCAATGAAGGCTGACTTCAATGCAATGGGACATATCCCCAACATCATTGGGGCGATTGATGGAACACATATTGCATTTGTGCACCCAGGCAAAATGAACAGGTGTTCAGAAATCGAAAAGGTCTTCACTCAATGAATGTGCAGATGGTGTGTTTTGCGGACCAGTACATCTCCCATGTCAGTGCTAAGTATCCAGGCCTGATGCTATTATCCTGAGGAATAGCAGCATCCGAAATGTGATGGCCCAACTACAGAGGCACAGGGTGTGGCTAATAGGTGAGCCCTCGATGTTTGCAAGTGACTCTGGTTACCCAAACCTCTCATGGCAACTGACCCCTGTGAGGAATGCCAGGACAAGGGCAGAAAAAAGTTATAATGAGGCACATGGGTGAACCAGAAAGATAATTGAAAGAACCTGCGGCCTCCTGAAGGCCAGGTTCAAATGCCTGCATCTGATAGGTGGATCCCTTTGCTACTCACCCAAGAAGGTCTGCCAGATAGTAGTGGCATGCTGCATGTTGCACAACCTTGCCCTAAGACGCCCTGTGTCTTTTCTGCAGGAGGAGGAGGCTGGAGATGCCCGTGTGGCAGCAGTGGACCCTGTGGACAGTGAGGATGAGGAGGCAGAGGATGAGGATGAGAACAACAGAACATCTGTGATCAGACAATACTTCCAATTATACACTGGTAAGACAGTGATACTTCACTTTTCTATGACATTTGTTTGAATATCTGTGGCACTGGCATGCTGTTTTTTCACACTTCTATGCCCAATTACTGTACCCTTTGAAGATTCATTTTTTAGATGTTGGTGACCTCACATATGCTCCTGGTGTGATCACTGCAGACAGCTACAGGTCATTAATCTATGCTAATTTTCTGCACAGTTGAATCGCAAGATTTGTACCTGTTTCAATGAATACATACTTGAAAAAATTGACATACTCCATACTTCTTTTTTTTTCCAAGGCTGCTTATTGATGTGCTAAAATATAGAGGGGCAAGTGCAGTGCGATGGGGTGATGATGGAGGAAAGTCCAGTGTATTGTTCCAGTCTGTTTGTAGCACAGGTGCATTGCCCAAGGGGACACAGGAAGGGGAGCAATGGCAGTTCAAGGTGGACAGGGTGACTGAGTGGGACACAAGAGTGACAATTAGGAGAGTCTCATTTCCTGGCGGGGGTCTTGGCAAGTGTCTCTGGCTTCTGTCTGGATCACAGGGAACATTTGCGGGGTGGTTCTCCTGCAGGGGGAGGGGTGCTGGTGGCCTGTGAGTCCGGTGGCGGGGCCTCCTGGCCACTAGCGGAGGTGGAAGGCTGTTGAGATGTCTGGCTAGTGGCAGGGGCCCGCTGTTGTGTGACTGCCTCCCTCATAATATTGGCCATGTCTGCCGCCACCCCTGCTATGGAGATAAGGGTTTTGTTGATGGCCTGCAAGTCCTCCCTGATCCCCTGGTACTGTCCCTCCTGCAGCAGCCTGTTCTCCTGCACATTGTCTAGGATCTGGCCCATCATGTCCTGGTAATGTTGATATGCTCCCGGGATCTCTGCAATTGTCTCCCGGAGAGTCGGTTCCCTGAGCCTGTCCTCCCCCTGGCGCACAGCAGTCCTCCCAGTTTCCATGTTGCCCTGTGCCTCTATCCCCTGAACCATGTGCCCTCTGCCACTAACCCCAGGTCCATGACTTTCTTGGGTATGAGGTGTGGCCTGGGGTCCCTGTAGATGTGGACACACTGCTGATGGACATGTCCTGGGCACAGAGGAATGGGTACACTGGGTGGGAGCTGTGGTGGTGTTTCCTGATGGGGGAGGCTCTGTGGTGGTGTGTGACTGGGCCTGGGTAACCGTCTGTCCAGAGGTCCCTGATGGGCCAGGTTGGTCATCCAGATCCAGAAGACCAGAGTTGTTGTCATCACTGTGGGCCTGTTCTGTTGGGGGACTGGATATTGCTGGCACCTCCTCTCCACTGACATTGGCTGGGGTACCTGTGGGGATGTAAATGATGTGTTATGGTGTCTGTGTCTGACATATTGAGCATCCATGACTTGCCCTCTTTGGTTGTATTTGCCCTGGCATCTTTCACTTGAGTACGTTGGTGTACAGCGAGCTGGTGTCTTGCTACAATGGAACATACCTTCCCCAGTAGGTCGTTCCACCTCTTCCTGATGTCATCCCTAGTTCTTGGGTGCTGTCCCACGACGTTGACCCTGTCCACGATTCTCCGCCATAGCTCCATCTTCCTAGCTATCAATATCTGCTGCACCTGTGTGTCCAAATAGCTGTGGCTCTACCCTGATGATTTCCTCCACCATGACCCTTAGCTCCTCCTCTGTGAAGCGGGGTGTCTTTGTGGTGCCATGGTTGTTGTGTGCAGTGTGTAGGTGAGGGTGTGTTGGGTAAAGTGTTGGGGTGTGTGATGTGGGGTGCGTGAGTAGTGTATAGGTGTGAGTAGTGTGTGGCTCTGGTTGAGTCAGTGATCTTGCTGTCGCTCTGGTGGCAATTGTGTGTAATGGTAAAGGGTTGTGGGTAATGTGGGTGTGTGTTTTATAGTAGTGTGGGTGTGGTGTGTGTATGGGTGTCAGGTGTGTGTTGTTTGAATTGTCCAATGTGGTGTTGTTTTGTTTGTGTGTGTCGATTTTGAGCACGGCGGTATGTACCGCCAATGCTTTACCACAGTTGAAAGTCCGCCGTGGTGATTCGTGGGTCATAATGTGGTGGGCGTAGTTCTGTTGGCGTAACAGTGTGGATTTTGATACCGCCAGTTTATTACTGACCTTTGGTGTGGCGGATTTGTGTCTGTGGCTGAATAGTGACAGATTGGTGTATGTGTGTCATAATCTGGTGAACGGATATCCGCCGCCGTCGCGGCAGTAAGTTGCCAGCAGTCATTATGCAGTAAGTGGGATTTACCACTAATGTCATAATGAGGGTCATGGTCTCCCTTGTTTAATGATGCAATATTTCTCAACCAGCATCTTTAGGTTAAGGCCCTGCTCAATGGTCCCCACCCCTTCGCCAAACCCATACTGTAGGTCAGATAGCACGTTATTCTGCTGGGCCAAATGGTGCAATCTCTCCAATACGATATGTCCCACCACCTTCACCATGGAATCTAATAGGGAGATTGGCCGATGGCAAGTTGCACTATGCCTGTCCCCTGTTTTAAAGATTGGCACAATAAGGGCTTCCCACCAAGACTCCAGTAAGCCAATTTTACAGCATGCATTTAACACTTGAATGAGCAGCGGTCCCCAAAGGCTGATGTTAGCTTTAAATAAATCTATAGGTAGTAGATCAGGGCCCGGCGACTTCCCACTCTAGCTCGTGTTTACAGTCATGATAACTTCTTCTAAAGTAAATTCCACGTTGATTGGAAAATTAACAGAGGCAAGGGAACCACTGCTAGAAGCTCCACCGTTGACTGAACTTAACCAGTCCGGAGAGCAAGAGTGAATGGCTTTAAAGTGCGAGATCCAATCAGCCTCGCTAATTGCACTTTTCAGGCGTTGTTTGTCATCTGGCCTAAAGTAAGGTGAATTCATTACACGTCAAAATGGGGCTGAGTTTTTACTAAGCGTAAGTTCTTGAATTTTATCCCACAGTTCTTCTTGCATAACTTGTTTCCTCTGCCTTAGGACATAGTTATAGTTTTTCCGGGTAGCCCGGATCTCATGAATGCTGAGTGGGCTATTATAAAGAGCTTTTTCCAAGATGCTATGAGCCTTAGCACATGCTCCGTCAAACAACCCCTTTTTTTTAGTATTTTTCCTCCTACTGAAAACCCACAAACCCTCTTTAATGCCCTTAACAATACTCTGGAAACCAACTATGGTCTCCACAGGGCTAGAGTCCATATCCAGACATTGCTCAAAAAGCTATTGATTATGGCAGATTAGCTTTTTTTTTAAACTCCTGGGAATCAATCTGAGATCATCACAAAGTGTACCCATTTAGCCTTGCGATTGCCATATCACTCACCATACAAGGGTTTAGCTGTACCACCTGGGCTAACCCATCATTGGACAAAAGATCAAATTTGATGCTTAAAGGATAATGGTCACAATATGCAATGGAGTGGGTAGTAAAATTTCCAACCCTTGAGGCATGTCTTACTATATAGTCTATCACCAATTTTTTCCCTAATCCATTAAAGGTAGAAGTAAGTGGGACTGGCGGGGAGCACATCTCATTGCCAAAAGCCAAATCAGTGTTAAAAAGAAACTCATTCAATCGGTCACCATAGGGGGAGTGTATAAAGTGTGAAGGCCCATCAGAACCTGTAGGAAGATGGCTCTGTATATACTATTTCAAAGTAAGAAATAGTGTGCACAGAGTCCAAGGGTTCCCCTTAGAAGTAAGATAGTGGCAAAAAGAGATAATTCTAATGCTCTATTTTGTGGTAGTGTGGTCGAGCAGTAGGCTTATCAGAGAGTAGTGTTAAGCATTTGTTGTACACACAGGCAATAAATGAGGAACACACACTCAAAGACTTACTCTAGGCCAATAGGTTTTTATCTAGAAAAATATATTTATTCTTAGTTTATTTTAAGAACTACAGGTTCAATATTTACAAGTAATACTTCAAATGAAAGGTATTTCACTCAGGTATTCTGGGAACTTTGAATAATCACAATAGCATGTACAGTTTTGATGGACATGGCAATAAGCTATTTTAAAAGTGGACACAGTGCAAAAATCAACAGTTCCTGGGGGAGGTAAGTAAATGTTAAGTTCACAGGTAGGTAAAACACTTACAGGGTTCAAAGTTGGGTCCAAGGTAGCCCACCGTTGGGGGTTAAAGGCAACCCCAAAGTTACCACACCAGCAGTTCAGGGCCGGCCAGGTGCAGAGGTCAAAGAGGTGCCCAAAACACAGAGGCATCAATGGAAACAGGGTTGCCCCGGTTCCAGTCTGCCAGCAGGTAAGTTCCCGTGTCCTCGGAGGGCAGACCAGGGGGGGTTTGTAGGGCACTGGGGGGGACACAAGCAGGCACAGAAAGTACACCCTCAGAGGCACAGGGGCGGCCGGGTGCAGAGTGCAAAGAGGCATCGGGTTTCAGATAGGAATCAATGGGGAGACCCGGGAGTCTCTTCAACGATGCAGGCAGGCACAGGGGGCGCTCCTTGGGGTAGCCACCACCGGGGCTAGGCAGAGGGTCGCCTGGGGGTCACTCCTGCACTGGAGTTCGGTTCCTTCAGGTCCTGGGGGCTGCGGGTGCAGTGCTGGTTCCAGGCGTCAGGTTCCTTGTTACAGGCAGTCGCGGTCAGGGGGAGCCTCTGGATTTCCTCTGCAGGCATCGCTGTGGGGGCTCAGGGCGGTCAACTCTGGCTACTCACTGGCTTGCATTTGCCAGGGAGTCCTCCCTGTAGTGTTAGTTTTCCACAGGTCAAGCCGGGGGCATCGGGTGCAGAGTGGAAAGTCTCACGCTTCCGGCGGGAAACGTGGGGTCTTTAAAGTTGCTTCTTTGTTGCAGAAAGTTGCAATTTCTTGAACAGGGCCGCTGCTCTCTGGAGCTTCTTGGTCCTTTAGATGCAGGGTAGTCCTCTGAGGCTTCAGAGGTCACTGGACCCTGTTGGATGCGTCGCTGTTGCAGTTTTTCTTCGAAGTAGGGAGACAGGCCGGTGGGGCTGGGGCCAAATCAGTTGTCGTCTCTGTCTTCACTGCAGGGCTTCAGGTCAGCAGTCCTTCTTCTTCTTTAGGTTGCAGGAATCTGTCTTCTTTGGTTCTGGGAGCCTCTAAATACTGAATTTAGGGGTGTGTTTAGGTCTGGGAGAGCAGTAGCCAAGGGCTACTGGCCCTGAGGGTGGCTACACCCGCTTTGTGCCCCGTTAGGGGGGGCACATCCCTAATCCTATTGGGGGAATCCTCCTTCTACAAGATGGAGGATTTCTGAAAGTAAGTCACCTCAGCTCAGGACATCTTAGGGGCTGTCCTGACTGGGGGGTGACTCCTCCTTGTTTTCCTCATTATCTCCTCCAGCCTTGCCGCCAAAAGTGGGGGCAGTGGCCGGAGGGGCGGGCATCTCCACTAGCTGGGATGCCCTGTGGCGCTGTAACAAAGGGGGTGAGCCTTTGAGGCTCACTGCCAGGTGTTACAGTTCCTGCAGGGGGAGGTGAGAAGCACCTCCACCCAGTACAGGCTTTGTTCCTGGCCACAGAGTGACAAAGGCACTCTCCCCATGTGGCCAGCAACATGTCTGGTGTGTGGCAGGTTGGCAGAAACTAGTCAGCCCACACTGGAAGTCAGGTATGTTTTCAGGGGGCATCTCTAAGATGCCCTCTGGGTGTACTTTACAATAAAGTGCACACTGGCATCAGTGTGCATTTATTTTGCTGAGAAGTTTGATACCAAACTTCACAGTTTTCAGTGTAGCCATTATGGTGCCGTGGAGTTCGTGTTCGACAGTCTCCCAGACCATATACTCTTATGGCTACCCTGCACTTACAATGTCTAAGGTTTTGCTTAGACACTGTAGGGGCATAGTGCTCATGCACATATGCCCTCACCTGTGGTATAGTGCACCCTGCCTTAGGGCTGTAAGGCTTGCTAGAGGGGTGACTTACCTATGCCACAAGCAGTGTGAGGTTGGCATGACACTCTGAGGGGAGTGCCATGTCGACTTAGTCATTTTCTCCCCACCAGCACACACAAGCTGTGAAGCAGTGTGTATGTGCTGAGTGAGGGGTCCCTAGGGTGGCATAAGACATGCTGCAGCCCTTAGAGACCTTCCCTGGCATCAGGACCCTTGGTACCAGGGGTACTAGGTACAAGGGACTTACCTGAGTGCCAAGGTTGTGCCAATTGTGGAGACAAAGGTACAGTTTATGGAAAGAACACTGGTGCTGGGGCCTGGTTAGCAGGGTCCCAGCACACTTTCAAATCATAACTTAGCATCAGCAAAGGCAAAAAGTCAGGGGGTAACCATGCCAAGGAGGCATTTCCTTACAGAACCCCTTTCACTTAAACCACATATCTTGGAGGCATCCTTGGTACAGAATTCTACGTTAAAGTCCCCACCCCACAGTTTTATTACATCATTATAAATATCATTCCTGATAGCTTTGCAATACTTTTTTAGTTGACTCAGAAGCGAATTAAGCTCCGTCTTCGGATTGTTGTTATAGAAATAAACCAATGCCAGCACATACGTACCTGAAAACACCATGATAACAATCTGGTAGAATGGCAGTGGAGATACCATTGTTTTACTGACAGCATTCGCAATATTTGATATATAAGTGCAAATTCCTCCCTTCGCTCTCCCTGAGTTCGATGGCACCGGTGTGAAAAGTTCAGTAGCCATTTAAGTGGAATGGGGTTACTACCAAAGTCTCTTGAAATCAAAGAAAGTCAAAGCTGTTTACAAATTCACCTCAAAATGCTACTGTTAACGTGCCTGTGCCAGATGTAACTCAAGTAACAAGGAGACCTTCCATGCAAATATGGATTAGTACTGTCCCTTCGTCTTGTGAACTGTATGGTGGATCTAGTGAGCTCCTGACACCAAGGCTAATAGACTGATGAAACATTGTCTAATAGACTAAGACTATAGGGGGACGGCACCCTAATGGGGTACATGTGCTTATATCCAGTCAATCTACAACTTCTAAGCTTTCAAGAAATGAAAAGCGATTGCTAGTAGTGAGCGAGGGGAGGCTTACACCCAATCTATTAGGACGAATAGGTGCTTCCTGCTCGCTATTAGGCTGATACAGGTAACCCAACAAGGGGATGCTCCCACTTGGTCTGGAGGTGCATAGGGGTTTCCCATACTCTATTAGATTAATAAAAGTATCCAAGGGGCAGCACAGCTATGCAGTTTGGCTTCACCTCCCACAAGCCCACTCTATTTAATATGGTTTCCACCAGACGCGGCGATTTATAAGACATTATCAAGCAATCTCCCCATAGCTTTTTCTGTTCCCTTCCCACCCATTTAACCCTCCTAACCATTTTAAGATCCTCAAACAATTCACAAGAGACACCCTCTTTTTCACCCAGCCAGTGTGCAGCTTTGTTCCACAATAACATCCAATTTTTCTTAACCTCTACCATTGATGGGAGGATTGGCATGATTGCCAGCACTACCATATAAGGTGACACAGCAGGGGGTAAATCCGGTTATGGGGGAACTGTTCCCGAATAAACAGCTATGGCCTTTCCTTTACTATCCTCACCTTCTGGTACTGCAGAGCTATAATCTTTTATAATATATAAAAGGAGGGTGATCACTCGCTGGCTGATTGCCACACCGGCCTACTCTCTCCTTCTGCTGTACAACACCACCTGTAGACTGTATAGGCCTATCAGTTACATTATTATCCACTTCCAAATGTGGAGGGGATATTTTGGGGTGTTTTACTACTCCTAATGCTAGGGCTCATTGTAGGAATTCAGTACAGGTAGAGATCATGCATCCCACCTGAGCCACTCTATCCAATAAGGATGTCAATGGCAGTTTAACAAAGGCTTCCAGCTATTACATAATGTTTAATAACTCTTTAAGCTCCTCTGATGTTACTTTAACCATGCTTTTCACTGTGGCATATTTTACCCTGCCAGGTTTATTAGGCGTTTTATGATCTTGCTTCCCAGTCTTAATTGCCCCTGACACGGCTAATTGGTGCGGCTAATTGGTTTTTGGGTATGGGACCAGAAATTCTTATACATTTTAGCAGGGGTTCGGTTTCTATATTGCCATTTAAATTGATGGGGTTAAGGTCCCTGTCCCAGCTGTTCGTATTACCCCTATCTATCGGAGCTACTCTAGGGATAACAGATACGCAGTGGGTGGAGTCTAACACTTCCTCCTCATGTGTGGATAGGGATTCTTCAGCAGTGGTGATTTGTTTCTCAATTGCTCCCATTGGCCCTGTTATGTAATTTAATAAGGAGGAGCACAAGGGTCCCTGAACCTGTGCCTTCATGCCCCACGCTGAATGTTTTCTTTTCCCCATCATCAGATTCTCACTCTCCTTCAACGCTCACCTCCTAAAGTTTACCCTTCCTCCCTTGGCACGTCTCCACCGGTTATACACTAAATCACAGTAGGTACAAACTAAAAACCAAGGGGGTGGCCCTTCCCTGCCGCCTCCTGTTGAGGACTGGTTCAAGACAAGCTTCGCCCGGGCGTGGCCCACACACATCCCGCACAGCGGGACGAACAGACGCACTTTAAGGTGCCAGGTACTGTCACAGGTGAGCGCGATGCACTGGCCACCTCCTGGGACCCGAGAATGCTGGTAGATGTAGTCCCCCAGTGTCACCAAAAAACAAGCTGCAATTTAACGTATACAGTGATTGGTAAAAGCCTGTTTCTGTAGGGGTCAACCTGAACTTTTCATATAGGTATCATCTTCATGTGCCAACCATGCAATCGAATACCTGGATGAACATTCAAAAGCATACCACAGTTCATTTACACTCTAAAAGTCTAATTAATATTGCCTACATTTGGTCAATACCTTTAAAATGCTTTAGTAGTGAAACAGAAACAATTCCAGAAACACTGTTACTACAAAGTACATATAGAGGTATTTAAAGCATAGCAGATTATTGGGCATACTGTCATGTTGGCAGAGGCCATCTCCTCAATCTTCCCAATGGCAGACCGCCCATTATAGTTAAAAACGTGTGCTAATAAAGTAGGAATTGGTTTACAGGAAGTGCCTCTGCTGAAGCAGTGGAAGCCCTTTTTGCAAAGCTAAAATGTTGGCTGCATTCCATGTATGGCGGATGGCCACAATTGTATTTTTGCTTGGCAAGAACAAACCCCGCAAAGAGGGTTTATTTCAGCAGAGCAAATTAAAAATGGCCCTGATATGCTGTGCATTTTCTTTCAGTGCGTGGGAGTCATTTCTGTTGTTACATGTTTGGGACTGCCAAGCCAGGTGGTCCTGAACAGGAAAAAGGTACATCAGAAGGTACACACAAATTAAGTCTGCCCTTATTGAGAAAGACTGCTATAGTATTCACACAGACTTGCAAGGGACAATTCTTTGTTTTTTGCATCTAATGGCCTATACCAGTACATCCTACAGCAAATGTACTTTATCATGAATAATAGATGCAATCCAGCCCACTTGGTCCTGAAACAGCACACAAATCTAATCTTTCAGGGATAAATCCTTCTGTCACCATCTAATATAGACTTACATCCACACATATTAGTGGTATCTCTGTCTTTAGTGCAAATACGAATGGCGCATTGGACACATTTGATCTGTGTCCTTGAATCACTTAAATATTGCACTCTGAAATACTGAGGCCATCAAGACAAGGTCAAATGGCATTGCCTTACAACTGAACAAACCATGCCTTGTGGTGAAGGATGTTACTAAGCATGGTTCTGGTGAAAGTTCTACTTTGTGGAAGAAACTTAGGTCAAGGGTGGAAAACACAGTTGCCGCTTCTAATATACACTCAGTTATGGCTAGGGGCTAAGACCGGAAGCTCATATTATGCTTTCTTTTCTTGCTTTAATTCAACAGCAGCCAAGAAACAACAAAAGCCTGAAACCCTGGGAAAAGAACTACAACATTATGTCATAATGGAAGAACCAATCACACGTCGAGTATAACGATAACTATCTTGACTGAGAGCAACAAGTCCTCTTTTCTTGCTGTTCACATTCAAGATAAGTACTTGGCTTGTCATACATGAATTTATCCTTTGACCGTTTTCATATTTACATGTCATTTTATTCAATATACTTTATTGCTTACTGTTTCTTTCGTGCTTGTTACCACGTACTGCAAGTTCGAATGTTTTTCACACTTGTGCGCCCATAACGCTTTTAACGGTTTAGTTTCTATCAACCGTTATGGCCTTGCATTTCTTCGTCTCTTATGCAAACATGTTTCTCTCAGGGAAACTCCTTCCTTGTTTGGAGTTAAGGGAGCTCCTTCTTTGCTGTTCCCAGCGAGACGGCTTGCCGAAATGCCACTCGCTTCATCTTCTGTTCCCAGGGATCTCTGGCCTTCCCCCGTACATGCCCACAAGAGGTTTTTTCCAGTCAGACACTCCCCTACAGGCCCTCTCTCCTTCGTTAACCCTTTGGGGCTGGATTTTCAGTGTACATATTTTTTAAAACACTTTTCCTTAATTTTTCCCGTAGTTCATTAAAAATTACCTTTGTGGGTTATATTTAACTTTTTAGGTAATTGATTTATATATTGTGGCATAATGTCTGATAGTGAGCAAGTCCAGCCCACTAACAACAGTTTAAAATTGTTTATTAAAAAGTCTGTGCAGTAGGCAGTGTCCGTCTCCATGTTAGATGTGTCAAAAAACTTAGAGGCCTCTATATCTAAGTTATTACGCTCTAAAGATGTTCCTGTTAAAAAGGGAAAGAATCGTGTGGCACCTGGTTCTGGGCCTTCCAAAGGCGTTTCTTTAAAGTCTGGGCCTCCCACCCGTGAGGCAGATGTTTCGGGGCTTCCCCCCCCCTTAACATTGTTTCTCTAAATGATACTGACAGTGATGGGGATGATATTTTAAGCTATATCAGGACAGTTTTTTCTTATAATATTGACTCTTTTGATGATGGACCTACTGAGAAAAGGCGTAAAATTTCTCCTTCAGACACTGCATCTCAGACAGTGTATAATGACCTTGTGGACCATGAGGGCAAATCTATGTCTGACCCCATGTTGATTCATCACCCCAATTCATCCGAATGGTCCCCGTCGGATCATGTATGAAATTACACTTCCTTTTATTTAAGGCAATCCCTTGACAAAACAACGAGGAATGAACTTAAATTGGATTGCCCTCGTCCTTCCCTCCCTTCTAAGGTTGCTTATACCTCCGCCATATATCCCAATATGATGCCATTTCTTACAAAATTTAGGAAGGATCCCAAAAAAGGTGTAGATAGAGCCTGGTCGAACTGCCAAGACAGGCTTTTGGATTTTGCCGGACCCTTGACCAGAATTCTGGATTTGGCCGAGAAGGCCAGAATGGAAGGAGTGCAAGTGGATCCTGACATGCTCTCTAGCTGGGCCAAGTGGGCAATATGTGTGTTGGGAAATGCCAATTCCTACATTTCCCAGGAGAGAAAAGTCTGCTGTTAAAAACTGATTTCAAGTTAAGCAGCTTGGCTACCAAAGAGGAGGGTCCCGGGGCCGAAGGAAAACAGAAATAGAAAGGAAATGAGTAAATATGTATCCACCTTCCCCACCATTGACGAGGCACAAAATTCTATAAAAAATATTTTTTCCCAACAAGTTTTTGGCAGGGCTGGCAAAAGTAGGAATCGATTTTCTGGCCGTTATGCATCCCGGGGTCAATCCCCGAACAGAGACTCCTTCCACCAGAAGTTCCAACAGGACTTTTACCAGGGATACAAACCCCAGTTTTATCCCCGAAGATCCCGTGGATTCCGCAACACGGGCTACAGATCCAGGGGAGAACAGTTCTCAGGTAAGAATTTCTTGCTCTGGCCTGCCTCCCATAGGGGGCAGATTGACAAATTTTCTAGAGGCGTGGTTGTCTCCAAATTCAGATCACTGGGTAATTCAAGCTGTACGAGGGTATTACATAGATCTGTATCAGATCCCTTCTCAGAATGTTTTTCCTCAACGCCTCCATTTTTCTCAGGAACAATTTCACCTAGTGCAAGAAGAATTTCAAGTCTTGTTAACAAAGCAAGCCATAGAATGAACCTCCTTCGATCTGTCTGGTTTCCTGAGCACCATCTTCCTAGTTCAAAAGAAGAACAAAAATGATCGTCTGGTTATAAACCTCAAACTCTCTAACAATTTTGTAGTTTACCACCATTTCAAAATGGAAACTATCTTTCATCTGTCTCAATGGAATGTCTCCTTTTTCCACTTCAAGGCCCTTCGGTTCGGTCTGTCCTCTGTCCCTTGGTGTTTCACCAAGATATGAAAACCAGTGGTATCCTTCCTCAGAGGTCAATGGGTGAGACTCGCAGTTTACCTTGCCGATTTTCTGATCATGGCTCAGGACAAAGCTTGCCTCCTAGGTCACCTCAAACTTTGTCAAGATTTGTTAACAAGGTTAGGTTTTCTAATAAATACTCAGAAATCTTCCCTAGTTCCTTCTCAAAGAATCGAGTTTCTGGGGTTCATGGTAGATACTTGTCGAGCTATTCTACAATTACCTCAACAGAAGGTGTATCTAATAAAAAAATAGATTTGGCAGACTTTGTCCCTGCTTCTCTGTTCTCTCAGAGTAATTGCTCGTCTGGTAGGTCATCTTTCTTCCTCTATTCAGGCCACCTTTCCCGGCCCACTTTATTACAAAGCTCTTCAGAGATTAAAGATTCGCCATCTCCACAAAGGATTAGCTTATTCAGATCCTGTAGTGCTAGATCTAGAGTCCAAAGAAGAAGTCCTTTGATGGATGAGTCACTTAGACGCTTGGAACGGGAGAACGATTTTCTCTGTCACCCCAGATCTTGTCTTAGAATCAGATGCAAGCGAGACAGGATGGGGTGCAAGATGTGGTCATCTCTTGACTGGGGGTACATGGTTCTTTCAGGAGTCATCTCTGCACATCAGCTGTTTAGAGATGCTTGCAGGTTCCTTTGCCATCCATTGTCGCACCGCTGCGAGTGGCACGAGCCGAACATTCGCCTCGGGCCGCAGCACGTGGTCATAAGACGCTCCGCGCCCCCAGCCTGCTCTGTACCTTACGAGGCCCCAAATTGGGCATGGGGCCTTGTTCTTTTTTAGCGCTCCGCGTGTCTAGGCAGGTCTGACCCCCCACTCACCTGTTCTTTTCTTTTCTTCTTTTTTCTGGACATCTGGTTGTGCCTTCTTTTATGTTTTTCCCCCTTTCCCATAGTACCCTTCTCTTACCAGCATTCCTTGTTCCCTTCTCTCTATGGTTCCTAGTCCATTCTGTTCTTTGTGCTTTTCCCTATCTAAGATGGTGTCCTTTTACTTCCTGTTGGTTGTTTCCTGTTTGTTGGTATTTAAGGGCTGTGTTTCTTTCTCTCCTTGCGCTGCAACACTTTCTGTTTGGATGGTGTCTTCGCTACTGCTTCCTTGTATTCCTGTGCTGGTTCTCGTCGATTCCTGTGTATTTTCTTGTATTTTGTTCCTGCTGTTACCTATTCTTTTTGTTCCTGTTGCAGGATTCTATCTTTTTGGAGGTTTTTTTCCCCTTTCAGGGATTTTTTCCCTGTGGCACTACTTCTGAGGGACATGGCCTGCTCTTGGCGTACCCATTGCCTGCAGCACCGTGGCTACCAGAAAGAGTCACCCCTACTTGGGCCAAGGCCGAACATTCCAGAACAGGATCCACGCCACTCGCTCTGCGGCCTCCAGGGGAAAGCAGCATGTAAGTCGTGACATCCATACCTTTATAAAAGACAGGGTAAAATGCACAGTTGTGCTTCGGATGGACAATCTTTCGGTGGTCAGGTATATAAATCGGCTGGGAGGCACAAGATCCAAACCTTTGGCAACTTTAGCCAGAAGTCTTGGGGAATTTTTCCTTCAAAGGAATATATTGGTCAAAGCTCAGTACCTCCCAGGCAAGTTAAATGTGGAGGCCCATTGGTTTTCCAGACATCTGTGTGATTCGAGTGATTGGAAGCTTCACCCTTTGGTGTTCAATCATCTTTCGTCGGTCTTCGGCAACATGTTGATAGATCTGTTTACCTCTTGGACCAATACTCAGGTCCCCTCTTTCTTCAGTTGGAGACCAGATCCTTTGGCTTTAGCCATGGATGCTTTTCTTCAATCTTGCCCTCAGTCCCTTCTGTATGCCTTTCCTCCATTCCTAGTCATCGAGCAAGTTCTATCGCAAGCTCGGAGGCAACTGTCATCCCTAGTTCTCATCACTCCTTTTTGGCAATCCCAACCTTGGTATCCAATGTTACTGGAACTATCTGTAGACTTCCCAGTCCTATTTTCCCCCTTCCTCCTTCTCAACCCTCAGGGCCTTCGTCACAACGTCATATTGGACGGATCCCTCTACCTCGTATCTTGGAGGATTTGGGGGCTTCCTGAAGAACCCCAGTGTTATACCTGACAGCCTTAGGGTGGTCATCCCCCAACTTTTTGCCTGCCTCCCTCCACTTTTCTAACACTGTTTTTGCTGGTTTTAGGACTCTGCACACTTTACCACAGCTAACCAGTGCTAAAGTGCATATGTTCTCTCCCTACAAACATTGTAACATTGGTTCATACCCAACTGTCATATTTGATTTGCTTGTAAGTCCCTAGTAAAGTGCAGTACATGTACCCATGGCCTGTAAATGTAATGCCACTAGTGGGCCTGCAGCACTGGTTGTGTCACCCACATAAGTAACCCCTTAACCATGTCTCAGGCCTGCCACTGCAAGGCCTGTGTGTGCACTTTCATTGCCACTTCGGCTTGGCATTTAAAAGTACTTGTCAAGCCTTAAACTCCCCTTTTTCTACATATAAATCACCCCTAAGGTTGGCCCTAGGTAGCCCATAGGGCAGGGTGCTATGTAGACAAAAGGCAGGACATGTACATGTGTATTTTATGTGTCCTGGTAGTGGAAAACTCCTAGATTCATTTTCCACTACTGCGAGGCCTGCTCCCATCATGGGATAGCATTAGGGCTACCCACATGTCCTCTTTGAGTGGTAGATTCTGATCAGAAAGGAGTAATCAGGTCACATTTAGTTTTTTCCAGAAAGGTAATAGAAAATCCTGCTTATGGATGAGGTTGGATTTAAATTACTATTTCAGAAATGGCACTTTTAGAAAGTGAGCATTTCTCTGCACTTAAAATCCATCTGTGGCTTACAGCCTGTCTCCAATCATGTCTGGGCTGGGCTGGTTGACAGCTCCTTTGTGCATTTTACCCACACAACCACAAACACAAGACACTCAGGCCCTCATTACAACCCTGGCGGTAAATGTCATCTACTGCTGTGCCGACGGCCGCCAAGATACCGTGACAGCGGTGGTAATCTGCCACGGGTATTACAACCCACACATAGAAATCCTCCACAATACAGACACCCACACAAGTCCGCCACACCAAAGGTCAGTGATAAACTGGCGATAGCAAAACCCACACTGTTATGCCAACAGGAATACGCCCACAGTATCACGACCTATGAATCAACGTGGCAGTCGTTCAACCGAGGTAAACCATTGGCGGTACACATCGCCAAGCTCAAAATGCACACACACTTACAAAACCACACCACATTGGACAATTCAAGATACACACACCTGACACACATACACACACACCACACCCTCACACTCATACCACCATAAAACACACACCCACATTACCCACAACCCCTTACATTAAAAAAAACAGAGACCAAGCACAGAGAGACAAGCAAAGAGCACACACTCACTCAGAGGCACAGAACACCATCACCCATACACCATCCACGCACATCACAGTATACACCCCAACACATCACTTCACACATATCACTCACGCCACATTCAAGGCACCCCAAAGACACCCCAAGTTTTCAGAGGAGGAGCTAAGGGTCATGGTGGAGGAAATCATCCAGGTAGAGCCACAGCTTTTCGGATCACAGGTGCAGCAGACGTCCATTGCAAGGAAGATGGAGCTATGGCGGAGGATCGTGGAAAGGGTCAATGCCGTGGGACAGCACCCAAGAACAAGGGATGACATCAGGAAGAGGTGGAACGACCTATGGGGGAAGGTACGTTCTGTGGTTTCAAGACACCAGATTGCTGTACAGAGGACTGGCGGCGGACCCCCGTCTCCTCCCCCACAACTAACAACATGGGAGGAGCAAGTCTTGGCGATCATGCATCCTGAGGGCCTCGCAGGAGTAGCAGGAGGACTGGATTCTGGTAAGTCAAATCTTTACTATTATATCCCCTGCCCTACCTGCATACCATCACAAACTCCTACCCTCACCCCCATCACTCCAACACCTCACATATAACCCACCATCACAACCCACCCATTCCAATACCAAGACCTGCATGCAACAACAATGCATGGACACCCATCACAGACCTGCATGGACACCCATCATCCCAGCATGCCCAAAAGAGAGACTCACCCAGCCCACAAAATCACCACTCACACAAGGCCAAGCCATCAGGGAAATCACATTCATAGAGGGAAACACACCCATTGCACAAGAAGGCACACACAAATACATTAACAATGCATTTGCATCCCAACAGGACCCCTACCCAACGAAACTGGAGAGGAGGTGCCAGCTACATCCAGCCCCTTCCCAGAAGAGGCCCACAGTGATGACAGTAGCTCTGCACGCCTGGATCACGATGACCAACCTGGCCCATCAAGGACCTCTGGACAGTCGGTTACCCTGCCACAGTCCCAACCCACCACAGAGCTTCCCCTCTCGAGAAACACCAGCACAGCACCCACCCAGCGGGCCCATGCCACTGTCCGCAGGACACGTGAATCAGCAGTGTGTCCACCACTACAGGGACCCCAGGCAACCCCACAAACACAGGATGATCAGGGAGCTGGGGTCAGTGGCAGTGAGCACACGGTTCAGGGGACAGAGGCACAGGACAGCAGGGAAGCTGGGAGGACTGCTGTGCAACAGGGGGACCCTCCACGAGGCACTCTCCAACATCCTGGGAGCATACCACCATTTCCAGGAGACCATGGGCCAGGTACTGGCCACGTTTCAGGAGACCCAGCAGCTGCAGGAGGGACAGTACCTGGGGATTAGGGAGGACCTAACTAAAATATACACCATCCTGGTCACCATTGCAGGGGTGCTGGCTGACATGGGCAAGACCATGAGGGAGGCAGTGGCACAACACTAGCCAAACTGAGGAACAGCCTTCCACTTCCGCCGGCGCTAGTGGACAGGAGGCCCTGCCGCAGGACCAACAGGCCACCAGCACCCCACCCCCTGCAGAAGGAGAAGCACCCCGCAAATGGTCCCTGCGATCCAGGCAGAAGACAGAGAACATTGCCAAGACCCCCACCAGGAAATAAGACTCTCCTGATTGTCACCCTTCTGTCCCACTATGTCACCCTGTCCACCTTGAACTGCCATTACTCCACTTCCAATGCCCCATTGGACAATGCACCTGTGATACCAAAAGACTGGACTCTAACTGGACATCCCTCCATCATCTAATAATGCAATACACTGTTCCTAGGTAACAAAGGGAGACAGAACGAGTACTCTGGAGTCCTATTTAATAGGAGCAAGAGTCCTCACACACCCAAATGGGTGTCATGCTTCATCATCGGACAAGCTCCTCGTCAGACCGGCGCTGCAATGTCTGACGGGCACCACCCATCCGGGGGGCTCTTTGCCGGAGATCTTTTCTCGATGATGCCACTCTATCCCGCAGATAAGCAGGGGGAAAGAAAATGGGGAGAGTTCAAAGAAAGAAAATAAAATTGGCTCAGGACCCTTAATGAGTACTTAACTTTATTCTGTCTATGTGGGGTGAAGGCCAAGATTAAAATATTGATCAGGAGAGTGAGATAGAGATAATGCCCTGCCACTCTCTAACTATATGTCTAATAACGGAGGGTCAAAAAACTGTAAGACCCACCTCAAAATCGGGTCGACATGTTTCGCGTCTTTGTGGTCCACATGGATCCAATGACGCTTCTTCAGGACCTAGTGTAAAAAACTTCTCCAACTACAAGCTAAATTGGCTATCACATATCAGAGCTGACAGTCAAACAAAAAGTTATCGTCAGTCACTTACATGAGTCCATTATGACCCTTATTTAGTTCCTATTCGTCACCTTAGAAAAGATAAAAGCGTAAATTGTGTCTCAAAAATATTCTCGATTCAATTGAAGCAGAATGTACGATAAACTGTGTGGCACGCGGTGATAGTGCTGGTGGTGACACACTCATGCCAAATAAACAGAGATATGCTTACCCTCCCACATTGAGTCAGGGCTTCATGGGATCACGCGGGCCATTGGCCAGGTTCGTTTAACACACTACTAGTCATATGGAAAAAATAAATAAACACACAAATAAGTAAATCAAGGGGCACGTGTGGATTAACAAAAATTGTGTAGATTAACAAAAAATGTCAGGAATTCCACCCTTACAAAAAGGTAACAAACTCCACCCTTATGGATAGTGGAGACTGTTGTTTTACACTAGGTCCTGAAGAAGCGTCATTGGATCCATGTGGACCACAAAGACGCGAAACATGTCGACCCCCTGCTTATCTGCGGGATAGAGTGGCATCATCGAGAAAAGATCTCCGGCAAAGAGCCCCCCGGATGGGTGGTGCCCGTCAGACATTGCAGCGCCGGTCTGACGAGGAGCTTGTCCGATGATGAAGCATGACACCCATTTGGGTGTGTGAGGACTACTTGCTACTATTAAATAGGACTCCAGAGTACTCGTCCTGTCTCCCTTTGTTACCTAGGAACAGTGTATTGCATTATTAGTAACTTTCATTGGAGGGTATACACTGGACCTTTAATCCTCCATATCCCCTGTATTTTTTATGAGATATCCCTCCATCATCACCAGAGCCCCTTGCACGTACCCCCATACTATTTTGCACAGAAAATAAACACCCTTGAAACAGAAACCATACTGGAGTCAGTGTAATGATTATAAAGATGTATTATTATAACATTATCAAAGCATTGTAACGTGTATGTTCAGCGAAATATACTACAGGATGACCTTTGGTGGGCAGCAGTACATATAGCAGTAGCCACCCATTCTGGTACCCCAGTACACCAATCTGAAAATAGTGATTCCAAAGGGAACAGTCAGTGTCCATATACAGAGGGTAAGAGGATGCCATGTACAATGACCAAACGTTTACTGTAATGTAAATTTGAGTTACAGTGTCTTACCTGTGTGTCACTGGAAGTACTGTTGTATAATGTTCTGTTGTCCACATCTTCTTCATCTGCCTCCCCTTCCTCACTGTCCACAGGCTCCACCGCTGCCACAAGACCATCTCCAGGCTCATCCTCCTGCAGAAAAGGCACCTGACGTCTCAAGGCCAGGTTGTGCAACATACAGCATGCCACTATGATCTGGCATGCCTTCTTGGGTGAGTAGTACAGGGATCCACCAGTCCGATGGAGGCACCGGAAGCTGGCCTTCAGGAGGTCAAAGGTTCGCTCAATAATCCTCCTTGTACGCCCATGTGCCTCATTGTAACGTTCCTCTGCCCTTGTCCTGGGATTCCTCGCTGGGGTCAGTAGCCATGAGAGGTTGGGGTAACCAGAGTCACCTGTAAATACTGAGGGACAACTGTTAGACAGACACTTACCCTTAGGGACAATCCCATACCCAGACACCTTCCTATAGGGGGTGGGGACCTTGGGCTCACCCATTAGCCACACCCGGTGCCTCTGGAGTTGGCCCATCACATAAGGGATACTGCTATTCCTCAAGATATAGGCGTCATGCACAGAGCCAGGATATTTGGTATTCACATGGGAAATGTACTGGTCCGCTAAGCTCACCATCTGCACATTCTTCGAGTGATAGCTTTTTCTATTCTTGTAAACCTGTTCATTTCTCCTGGGGGGAACAAATGCCACATGTGTACCATCAATGGCACCAATGATGTCGGGGATATGTCCCAGGGCATAGAAGTCAGCTTTCACTGTGGCCAAATCCTCTACCTGGGGGAAAACGATGTAGCTGTGCATGTGTTTCAGCAGGGCAGACAACACTCTGATCAACACATTGGAGAACATTGGCTGAGACATTCCTGATGCCATGGCCACTGTGGTTTGAAATGAACCACTTGCCAGGAAATTAAGCACTGACAGAACCTGCACTAGAGGGGGGATTCCTGTGGGCTGGAGGATAGCTGACATCAGGTCTGGCTCCAATTGGGCACACAGCTCTTGATTTGTGGCACAATCAAGTCTGTATGTGATGATATTGTGTCTGTCCTCCATTGTCGCCAGGTCCACCAGGGGTCTGTACACCGGAGGATGCCGCCATTTCATCATCTGCCTCAGCGGTTGTAGCCTATGGAGGAGAACGGTGAGCAGAAGGTCATATTTCCACATAGAATGCACAACTGTTGCTGAAGTTACGTCACAGAAGCAGTATGTGAAGTCGAGAGTCAGTTGATGAGCCAGTGTCTGCTGTGACGCAGTTAGGTGCCATGCCATGTGCCCCCCTGAAATGGCGTCTGCCTGACCTGTGAGGAAGGACAAGTGGAAATGAGGTAAGTGCGCTGGCGTTGTGTGCCGGCGCGGTAGGCGGTTGATGACCGCCACGCAACTTCGCATTGGTTATTATTGGGCCCTAAGGTTTCATGGAGCCAATGGCGATGTACGCCGGCGGTGATGGTACGCACTGCCGCGGACGTGACTACCGTTTTCTAACAACTCACTCACTTGCTACCTGACCGTCAACAGGAGAGGACATACACTGCAAGTGCTGCTGCGACCTGAGTCTGGAAGTGACAACGGCTACAGTGTCTGGGGAAAGGGCCCCTGCCTTCACTGTGGAGGAGTTGGAGAAACTGATGGATGGGGTCCTACCACAGTACACATCACTCTACGGTCCTCCAGACAAGCAGGTGAGTACATTGAGAGCATGATGTGTGGGCAATGCATTTTTTAAGTGGTGTGGATGTAAGCCACATGTTGGGGGGTGCTGAGGTGTCCTGGCCTGAGTGCTGCATGAGAGGTGGTCAGTGTATGTGCATCAGGGCATGGGTGGGAACTGGGGGCAATGAGTATGCTTGTCTGGACGGGTGAGTAATTTCCTCTTCTCCTGTCTTTTCCCTCTAGGTCAGTGCCCACCAGAAAAAGGGTATTTGACGTGCCATCGCCAAGGAGGTGCGGACCCTGGGGATCTATCACAGGCGGAGCACCCACTGCCGCAGGAGATGGGAGGACCTGCGCCGCTGGACCAAGAAAATCGCAGAGGCCCAGCTGGAGCTGGCCTTCCAATGTGGAAGGGGTGCCCGTTGCACCATGACCCCCCCCTGATGTTCCGCATCCTGTCGGTGGCCTATCTGGAGTTGGATGCGTGCTTGAGGGCTTCACAGCAGACACAAGGGGGTGAGTACAGATTCTGATTCCTGACTTTGCGCGCTTTAGAAGGTAGCTGAGTTGGGTATGTGGGCTGTGGGTGCCCCTAGGCCAAGGCGATCATGGCAGGGTAGGTCCCTTGTGTGCAGGCTATGAAGCACTCCAAACCCAATGGTGTAAGAGGGCATATACTACTGGGGAGGGTCCTGTGGGTGTCAGGTGTGCAGATGCTGGCGTTAGCCATTGTACCCCATAGGCTAGTGCAAAGGGCTGATCCCTGTGTGTTGTGTACGCCAACAGTAGTTGTGTTGCTGGCATTGACCAAGTGAATCCTCTGCCTCCCCCCCCTTTTTGTTTTGTCACCCTGTCCTTGTGTGCATTAGCATCATCTGGTGGAGGAGCAGAGGCACCGGCAACGGAGGGAGCTGCATCCCACATGTCCCATGAGGGCGAATCCACTGAGGGTGAAGGCACCAGTGGGACGTAGGGCGAGGGGAGCACCACAATGGGGACAGGAGGGGAGACCAGTGACAGCAACTCCTCCTCCGATGGAAGCTCCCTGGCGGTGGCGGAGACCTCTGTGCCCACCCCAACAACAGGTACAACCGCCACCCCCCCCTACCAGCACCCCCTCAGCATGTTTCCCATCCCCGCTCACCCAGGACGGTGTGCATCTCTTTACACCCAGGCACCTCAGGCCCTGCCCCAGTCAGCCCTGCTGCCCCCAGTGAGGAGGCTATTGACCTCCTGAGATCCCTCACTGTTGGGCAGTCAACCATTCTGAATGCCATCCAGGGTGTCAAGAGGCATTTGCAACAAACAAATGCATACCTGGAGGGTATTCACTCTGGCGTGGCAGCCCAACAGAGAGCATTTCAGGCTCTGGCCTCAGCACTGATGGCAGCCATTGTCCCTGTGTCAAGCCTACCCCTCCAACTTCCTCTACCCAGTCCCAATCCCCTCAACCCCAACCTATCCGAAGCACACCTTCAGACCAGCATTCACCCAAATCAACACACAAAAGTTTCTCAGGCAAACATAAGCACCACACCTCATCTCACAGGCACTCACACAAGCACCATGCCCATGAAGACACAGCAACATCCACTGCCTCCACTGTGTCCCCCTCCTCCTCTTCGTCCATCCCCTCCCAATCTTGTCTCCACTCACACCTGCATGCACTACATCCTCATCCACTACCTCCATCACCAGCACGCCCATCACTACACACCCCTCATGAGCAGTCACCACCCCCACTCCCAGTGTGTCTGTGACCCCTCCTCCCAAAGTACACAAATGCAAGCACCCACCCACCCAACAGCCATCCACCTCACAACAGCATCCAGCCCATGCACCTTCACCCAAACTCAGCAGAAAGACACCTCCTACAACCACTCCCACTTCCTCCACTCCCAAACCCTCTCCATCTTCCCATCCCAGTGTGTCTAAAAAACTTTTCCTTGCTAAACTTTGACCTCTTCCCTACGCCTCCCCACCCTGTCCTTCCCCTCGGGCCAGGGTGTCAAGATCCCAGGCCAGCACCTCAGACACTAAGTCGGCATCCGCAGTGGTACCTGCAAGTCCCAGGGCATCAAAGGGGGCACCCGTCAGAGCTGCCAGTGTGCAAGCGAACCCTGCAAAGGACCAACCCATTCTGCCACCTGCCAAGGTGAAGAGGGTGCCAGTCAACAGGACGGCCAAAAAGCAGGACCCACCCAGCAAGGCCTCCTCCAAAACTGCATCTGCCAGTGCCAAGGTCCCAGCAGCATCTGGCAAGGTGGAGAAGGGCAAGAAACCCCAGGGCAAAGCACTTCAGGCCTCGGACCCTCTAGGTGAGGGACTGGTGCCCACCATAAGTACTGACAGGCCAGCAACCTGTACCGTGGAAGGCACCGGCGCAGGTACCACCACCTGCACCGCCATCTGCCCCGCCACCTGCACCGCCATCTGCCCCGCCACCTGCACTGCCACCTGCACCGCCATCTGCCCCGCCACCTGCACTACCGCTGCCACAACAACAGTCAGCAGCATCATCCCCAGTGGGCAGCCGGCCGAGGCTGCAGGAGATGGTCTGGTGTCTCAGACACCGCCACAAACACCGCCACAAACACCGCCACCTGCACCGCCACATGCCCAGCCAGTGCCACTACATCTGTCATCAGCAGCATCCCCAGGGGCAGGCGTCCGAGGATGCAGGAGGTGGCCTGGACCCTCCACCCACCACTTGAAGCACCACCACCAGCACCGGCACTACCAGCAGTTTGTAGCCTAAGTCTCTGCAGGTTGGAGTGTGGCTCTGCCTCCATGGAGTATCATGCTACCTGTTCCCTGCACATCTCATGGCTCAGACACCCAGGTGAGGTAATAGGAACTGCCACACCCCAGGTGCAGCATCACTGGGCACAAGGCCCCCTCCAGAACCATTGGAGACATGCATCCACTATCACTATCCTTGGCAGGATGAAGCACACTGGGCACAAAGCCCCCTCCAGAACCAGTGGAGATATGCATCCACTATCACTTTCCTTGTCAGGATGAAGCACACTGGGCCCAAGGCCCCCTCCAGAACCAGTGGAGATATGCATCCACTAACACTTTCCTTGGCAGGATGAAGCACACTGGGCACAAGGCCCCCTCCAGAACCAGTGGAGATTTGCATCCACTAACACTTTCCTTGGCAGGATGAAGCACACTGGGCACAAAGCCCCCTCCAGAACCAGTGGAGATATGCATCCACTATCACTTTCCTTGGCAGGATGAAGCACACTGGGCACTAAGCCTCCTCCAGCGCCAGTGGAACATGTCACCCACTTGAGAGACTGTGGCCTTGCACTCCCCAGGACCAAGCAGTGGGCAAACCACCCACTTGAGAGACTGTGGCCTTGTACTCCCCAGGACCAAGCAGTGGGCAAACCACCCACTTGAGAGATTTTGGCCTTGTACTCCCCAGGACCAAGCAGTGGGGCAAACTACCCACTTGAGAAACTGTGGCTTTGCACTCCCCGGGACCAAGCAGTGGGCATGTTGGCCCCTCCAGGAGCAGTGGCATAGTACCATCTTCTGGCTGAGGTGCCCCCCCTCCCCTTCCCCCTGAGGTCCCTGTGTGTTTTCGACCTGATGCCCCTGTAGTGTTCTCTCCGTTTTGAGGCAGGAGTCAGGTGTGGGCTTTGCCCCTGTTTTTTTGGCCCACCGGTCCACGGACATTTGCAAAGGACAGTGTATGGCACTCTGTACATATTGTAAATATTTGTATATACTGTTGTTTACAATCGTTAACTTTATCTGCATTTTCTAAATATCACTGATTTTACTCAATTCCTTTTGTCCTTGCGTTCTTCCAGGGGGTTACGGGGTGTACATGTAATGTTGCTGCATGTGTTTGTGTGTATGGTGTTGTGGGTGGGGGTGGGGGTGGGGGTGTTGCGTGTTGCGTGTGTGTGTCACTCTTTTTCCTCCACCCTCCCCTGTGTGCTAGGTGCAGTACTCACCGTGGTCGTCGCTGCCGCCTTCTTTGATGTTCCTGGTGTATTAGCAGATACACCAGCATCAGCAGGACCTGTAGTTCGGGTTCCATGGCGTCCTGGTTCTTTGTTGAGTGTCGAAAGGTGAGTGGTTTCCCTTCCAAAGACTGTTTCCTCCGTGCTTTTGATGTAGTTTGTACTGCCCCAGAAAAGCTGGCGGATTGGTGCCTTATAATACTGTGGGCGGTACATTGTCTTCTGCCTGTCTGTTGGCGGTGACCGCCGCAGTGTTTGTAGTTACCTCTGTAACGGTCGGAGTGTTAAAGTGGCTGTCTGTGTTGATGGTTTCCGCCGTGGTCGCAATTCAATTTTTTGTACCGCTGGCCTGTTGGCGGTATTACTGCGGCTTTAACACCGACCGCCAGGGTTGTAATAAGGGCCTCAGTCACACCTGCACTCATCTGCATACTGAATGGGTATTCCTGGGCTGGAAGGGTGGAGGGCATGACACTTATACTTCAAAGGCTAGGTCCTTCCCTCACACAATGGACTGCCTAACCCCTACTGGGACCCTTGCAGACAGACCTGTCCTGAAAGGGGAACATGTGCACTTCAAACCCACTCTTTTAAGTCTCCCCCACTTCAAAGGCATTCTTGGATATATAAACTGGGCCTCTGACCCCAACTCAGACACTTCTGGATCTGAACCTGTCAAGAGGAACTGCCTGGCTGCCCAAAGGACTCATCTGGATTGCTTTGCTGAGAAGGACTGCTGCCCTGCTGTTACCCTGTTGCCCTGCTGCCCTCTGACTTTGCTGACAAGTGCTCTCCAAGGGCTTGGATTGAGCTTGCCTCCTGTTTTCTGAAGTCTCAGGGCCAAAAAGACATCATCTATTCAAGGAACCCCTTATGCGCCAAAAATCAATGCACAGCCTGCCAGAAACCACGCACAGCCTTCCCTGCGACAAGAAAATCTCCGCACAGCTGAACCGGAATGATGCAGCCTGACTTCAGAGTGAAGAATCGATGCAACTCTTGCCTTTTGGCTGGAACTTCGAAACACAGCCCTACCGGATCGACGCACAGCCGAACCGGAATGACGCAGCCCAACTTCCCGAGTGAAGGATCGACGCAGCACCTGCCGTGTGACAGAAAATTAGACGCATCGCCTACCCGATCGATGCAACACCTGTGACTTCATCCCGCATGCACAGGATTTCCACACATCGTCCCTGGGTGTCAAAGAGAAAACCACATCGCAGTGAGGAACCAAGACTGCGCACCGGAAATGGACGCAAAGCCCCTTGCACTGTGGAAAGAAACAAAGCATCGTCTGTGCTGTGCCTGAAATTCCGATGCACACCCTATTTTTCCATGCATCTCTTCCTCTGCTGTTCCAATGCGTGTAATTTTTTACCCAAACCAGATACTTTGTGAAACCAAGAGACAACTGTTGATTTCTTAGATTTAAGACTTGTTTTAATCGTGCAAGAGTGATATCTCAACTTGTGCTTATTGAATCGTTATCATTTTGACCTAATTTAACCAGATAAGAGTATTTTCTAAACCTGTGTGGTGTATTTTTTGGTGTTTTCACTGTATTACTGTATGATTTATTGCACTAATACTTTACACATTGCCTTCTAAGTTAAGCCTGACGGCTCAGTGGCAAGCTGCCAGAGGGTGGGCACAGAATCATTTGGATTGTGTGTGACTTACCCTGACTAGGATTGTGGTCCCTACTTGGACAAGGGTGTATACCTCTGCCAAATAGGGACCCCATTTCTAACACCCAGGAATTTTGAAGGCAGTTATTGAGTTCATCCAACAATCTTCGGCCCGGGCACAACAAAGGTTTACAAATCAGCCTGGTTGGTGTGATCTAGCTGGTGTTTGGACAGGGATTCTGATCCTATTTCAGCAAATGTCACTTTAGTTGTGAACTCCCTTGTCTCTTTAGCGGCCCAGGGTAAAGCTTATAGAACAGTAAATACCTACAGATTTTCAATTTCATCGGAACACATTAAAGTGGACGGAAGACCTGTTGGAGAACACCCCTTGGTGTGTCATCTTTTAAAGGGAGTTTGTTTTGCCAAACCTCCATTGCCTAAATATAATGTTATGTGGTATGTTGATCTAGTTTTATGTTTGTTTATCTCTTGACCAGATAATGTGGATTTATCTCTCAAACATTTATCCCCCAAATTGACTATGTTATTGTGTTTAGTTTCCATCAAGCGTGTATCAATCAATCAATCAATCAAGGATTTATAGAGCGCACTAATCACCTGTTAGGGCCTCAACGCGCTGAGGGGGGGGGAGCTACTGGTCGTAGAGCCATGTCTTGAGGCGTTTCCTGAATGTCAAGAGGTCTTGGGTCTGGCGAAGGTGAAGCGGTAGGGAGTTCCAGGTCTTGGTGGCTAGGTGAGAGAAGGATCTTCCTCCGGCAGTGGTGCAGCAGATGCGGGGGATGGAGGCGAGGGCGTGGCTGGCGGAGCGAAGATTGCGGGTGGGGGTGTGGAAGGTGAGTCTGTCGTTGAGGTAGGCTGGGCCTGTGTCGTGGAGGGCCTTTTGTGCGTGGATGAGGAATTTGAAGGTGATCCTCTTTGATACTGGTAGCCAGTGAAGGTCTCTGAGGTGGGAGGAAATGTGGTCGCGGCGTGGGATGTCCAGAATGAGGTGGGCGGATGCGTTCTGGATTCCTTGCAGCTTTGTTAGGAGTTTGGTTGTTATTCCTGCATGTAGGGCATTTCCGTAGTCCAATCAGCGGCTGACCAGGGTGTGGGTGACAGTTTTCCTGGTTTCTACAGGAATCCAGTTGAAGATTTTGCGGAGCATGCAGAGCGTGTTGTAGCAGGAAGAGGAGATGGCATTGACCTGCTGAGTCATGCTGAGTGTGGAGTCCAAGATGAAGCCTAGGTTGCGTGCATGGGTGGTGAGGGCGTGGTTCCAAGGGAGGTGGGCCACCAGGAGTCATTCCAAGCTGAGGGGTTGGTGCCAAAGATGAGGATTTCTGTCTTGTCTGTGTTTAACTTGAGGTGGCTTGATTCCATTCAGCTGGCGATGGCGTGAAGTCCATTGTGGAGGTTGTTCTTTCCAGTTGTAGGGTCTTTCGTGAGGGAGAGGATGAGCTGAGTGTCGTCTGCATAGGAAATTATGTTGATGTGGTGGGTTCGTACGAGGTTGGCGAGGGGGCCATGTAAACGTTGAAGAGCGTGGGGCTGAGCGAGGATCCTTGGGGAACGCCACAGATGATTCTGGAGGCTTCTGACAGGAACGGTGAGAGGCGGACTCTCTGGGTTCTGCCTGAGAGAAATTACGAGATCCAGTCGAGTGCCTTGTCGCGGATTCCAGCATTGGGGAGGTGTGTACGGAGAGTGTGATGACATACTGTGTCGAAAGCTGCGGAGAGGTCCAGGAGGATGAGTGCTGCTGTTTCTCCTTCGTCGAGCATGGTCCTAATGTCGTCTATGGCAGCAATGAGAGCAGTCTCGGTGCTGTGGTTTCTGCGGAATCCGGATTGGGAGGTGTCGAGTACCTTGCTGTCTTCCAGGAACCGGGATAGTTGGCTGTTTATGATTTTTTTGATGACCTTGGCTGGGAAGGGGAGGAGGGAGATCGGCCAGTAGTTCTTGGGGTCGTCTGGGTCTGCCTTTGGTTTCTTCAGCAGGGCGTTGATTTCTGCGTGCTTCCATCTTTCTGGGAAGGTGGCTGACTCGAAGGAGCTGTTAATGGTTTTGCAGAGGTGGGGGGCGATGATGATGTTTGCCTTATTGAAGATATGGTGTGGGCAGGGGTCCGATTGTGATCCGGAGTGGATGGAGGCCATGGTGGTGGCGTGTCCTCTATGTTGACGGGGGTCCAGGTGTGGAGGAGGTGGGTGTTGCTTGGAGCATTGGGTTCTTGGGTGTTTATAGTCATCTGGTGGGTCTGGGGTTTGAAGCTATTGTGGATTTCTTCTATCTTTCGACGGAAGTGGGTTGCCAGTGAGTTGCAGAACTCCTGTGATGGCCGGGGTTCGTTGGAGCAGGTCCTGGGGGTGGAGAGCTCATTGATGATGCCGAAGAGCTCTTTACTGTTGTGAGCATTGGCGTTGATGCGGTTTTTGAAGTGGGTCCTTTTGGTGGTGCGGATCAGTTGGTGATGTTTGCATAGGGCATCCTTGAAAGCGATGTGGTTGGAGTTGGTAGGGTCTGACGTTAGGGCAATTGATGTTTCCTCTTTTCACTATTCCTCTTCAAGTGTCTATTTTCAGGTTAATAGACGTACCAAAACTAACTTATCAATGATTCATTATCCTTTTTTCCCTTCCCTACCAAAGTTGTGCATTGGTAATTGTCTGAAATCTTACGTTTCTCAAACTGCAGATCTCAGAGGTCATTCTTCGTCACAGCTACTTATCTCCTTTCAAAGCCCCATAAACCAGTCTCTGCTCCAACCCTTGTTCATTGGGTTAGATGGGCCATGTCCTTAGCGGGTATTTCTACCTCTTTGTTTGGTGCCCATTCAATTAGGGGAGTTATGGCTTCTAGAGCATTTTGGGCGGGCTCTAGTTTACATGACATTCTCAGATCTGCAGATTGGTCAAACGTTAATACGTTTAGAACTTTTTACTGTACACCTGTTAATCATCCATCAGAGACTGTGATTTCTTTGCTTTGAACAAGCATAATATGAAACTCCAGTCTTGTAATAAAATTGAGATATTCCTAGCCTGGGTGTCTGAAAGGCTAGATTTTATTAAAGACACAGAGGTGAGTATTATCCCACCACAGTTCTTAACCCACCCTGTTCTTTTTTCCGGTGTTCATGTGCCTTCAACCAGCACTGCTACATCCAACTAGTTTGCAAGATTCTTCCGCTCCACCGGATTGCTCCTGTCTGATGCCTGCTTCAAATCCAAGGACTTTGTGTTTGCCTTCCATTTTCTTCTTTGACTCTCTCAAGGATTTATTGTCCGCATTTTTGACTCTATCTTTGTTCATTATTTTATTCTCCTTTTCTCATATTAACTAACTCACGCACGAAAAGAGGACTTGTTGCTCTCAGTCAAGATAGTTATCGGTATACTCGACGTGTGATTGGCTCTTCCATTATGACATAATATTGTAGTTCTTTTCCCAGGGTTTCTGGGTTTTGTTGTTTCTTGGCTGCTGTTTGAATTAAAGCAGGACAAGAAAGCAAAATACTTGCCTCTGGGTCTTTAATAAAATCTAGCTTTTCAGACACCAAGGCTAGGAAAATTTCTACTATCCACAATAATTTTAGAATTTATTGTTATCTGGTCCAAACATAGATGACACTTGTATTCCCTTTGACAACAAGTGGAAGAAATCCATGCAGAAAATTATACTTCTTAATAAGAAAACCCAATTTTATAACAACCGGAGGTTCATATTATGCCTCACTTTCTTGCTTTATTTAAATCAGCTGCCAGAGATATTGAAAAACAGAGCGGAATTAACACTACAGTACCCAGCCTACTTGGGCACCCGAACTACAACATATATTACAGATGAACAATTAGCACTCTATAAATTCATACGTCATCCCCTCCTCTTTCTTGTTGCTGTTATGCAGTTGGAGCTAAGTGCCATTTTATTTCAATAGTTTTTTAAGTCAAGGTATTTGCATTAACATGTGGCTATACCTTTCTTTTTTCTGTATTTAACACGCATGTGTAATTCGCTCATGTCCCAGTTGGCTATTTCCTCTGACCAAAGCATTCTCTTCAGGAATGCGACCGGTCTGCAGAGGCTGCCATGGGTGTGTTGCATGCTGTCAGAGCTTGCATACATGCACCTCGACATACGAGCATCCTTGCCTTCACACTCAATGACACAGGCTCTCCCATTCGGTGACATCAAGGGAACTATCATTAATTTACTATACGTGTTCTCTAGAGTTGGTTATACGTTTTTAGAATTGGGTAAATATTGTATTCTTCAGAGCGCAGTGGGCTGTCAGTGTCTTTGGCTCTGACTTTCGATCATTTGTCTGGCACAACATGAGGCTGTGGGTTCAAGTGCCTTGGCTAGATGCAAACAGTTTAACTTTTGCATGTGGTATTACTAATTAGTCATTAATTTTGTAACCTATTTTGAATAGTTAGACATTTATTGTAATAGTCTGCAGCTCCAGGATAGCTATTTTTCTGTTACAATGTTGGAAAAAAGAATAAATAAAATAAATGGAATCTGAGACAACTAGATATCAGATTAAATAGATATTTAAAGGAAACTTGAGGAATGTAATTGATTACCCTGTATTTGATTCTGCTAAAAGGGCTACAGCAGCTGCTATGTGCATTATGGTGCAGGGCATTGGAAAAATGTAAAAACGATGATCCTAGCCCAGGCCTAGCCTGCTGGTGGCATCAGGTGTAAGTCTTCACATGTGGAAGGTACGGAAAACTTTCCTGACAAGAATTTCTTTTTATTTCCTAATCAACCTGATTGCAGCTCAGGCTGCAAAAAGATCACTGAAATCTATCAATAATACTGTGGGTCCATGTCCAGTACATTGTAAGGGTCTCTTAATTAGCATATATTCTAAGCTCACAAAGCTAGCTTCTACAGAACCTGTCCCTTATGCTCAAGGTCTCTTGTTTCGAGTCAATTTTATGACGTAAATGTATTGAAGTATGTCAATACATTTCCGTCAACTGAGGCAAAGTCCAGATTTCTATGTGAAAAGGCTTTGGGCATTGTGTTTTTGGCAAGCCTGGCAGAAGAGGCACCCACTGCTGTACCGGTCACTTCACATTCGGCAACAGGGCTTAATTGGTCAAACAGTATCTCCCATTTGGGTTATCGCTAGCTTCTTCGGGCTTCACCAAGATACTCAAGCTGGTGATAGTTCATCTTAGGTCACTAGGTTTTTGTCTTCTCCTCTACTGAGATTATTTTCTCAACACAGGACAAGGTTACCTCCAGTTTTTAATTTCATTGCAGGAAGATACTTGGAAGATTTGGGCTTTGTAACCAACAAGGAGAAAGCTCTTCTTCCTACTTAGTGATCTGGATGAGTTGTTCCAGATATCATTGAATCACCTTGCCAAAATAGTTTGCTTATGAGCGTCATCTATTCAAGCTCTTTTCCCATGGACGCTTCACTGCCTAAAAACTTGCCATCTCCATCAATGTCTTTCTTATTCAGATGCAATTTCCTTGGAATTAGAAACAAAGGAAGAAGGCGTTTGTGGCTGGATAATCTGCATGCCTGGAATGGCAAGGTCTTCTTCAATTGTGCCTGGAACTTCTCTTAGAATCCAACTCAAGTTTGTCTTAATGGGGACATGTTGTAGAAAGTACTCAACTGAATATTCTAGGTATTGGAGGGAGTCTTCTATGCATAGCAATTGTTTAGATCTATATGCTGGCTCCTTTGAAATCCAAACATTCACAAAATACTACACCTGTTTCTTCGTTCTTAATCAAATGGACAACCTTATGGAAATGAGGTATATAAATCATCTAGAGGGCACTCGCTTGAAAGTTCTGAGAGAAGTGGCCATACAGTTCTGGGATTATATTCTTTAATGCCATATCTCAGTCAAAGCAGAGTACATTCCAGGATTTCTCATTTCCGAAGAAGATTGGTATTCTCACCTTTCCAAATACACCAGTGTTTGACAACTGCACATTTCTATATTCCAATCTCTCCAAATCCTTTGGGGTACAAACTCAGTGGATCCACTTACATCTAGGATCAATGGCCAACTCAGTTACTTTTACCAGATCCAGTGGCTCAGGGTACTGGCATGTTTCTTCACCCCTGGAATCAGCCTTTTCGTTAAGCATATGTACCCTTCATAATGGTATCCTGTTGCCTTTCTATACGCAAGAGGGCGTCAGAGTCTTTGGTCATCATAACTTCACTCTAGGCCTCCCCAGGAGGTTATCCAGATCTCTTTCAGGTGTCTGTAGGCATTGCCATTCTTCTCCCCTTCTTCAATCATCTTGTCAACACAGTTGGCCTATTTCAGGACCTAGGTGTATCAAGTAATCTTAGATTGGTAGCATGGAAGGTCTCACACCATCATAGAATGTCCATGACATTTACTCAATTATATTAGTCAAACTTTCTTAGGTCCTGGGACACAAAAAGTAATCACAGACCTCCTAAGATCACTGGTGTATGGTATCACATAACAATCCCATTATAGCTCATGTCTCTGTCATGCCAAATTTCCTTTGCTCCCTAGCACTTGCAGGTAACTCTTAAGAGAACGGTGAATACTCACAGGTTAGCACATACCCTTTCAAGATGACTTTGTAGGGGGAAATCCTATGATTTGACAACTATTAAAAGACAAAGACAAATAGTTTCCCTTCACCTGAACACAGGGTTTTGTGGGATGTAAATGTAGTGTTGAATATATTTTGTACTTGGCCTGACAATGTTCCTCTTTAATTAAAATGCTTGTCTGCAAAGTTGACAATAATTTTGTTTCTTGCATCTTTCAAAAGTGATTCCAATTTCAAAGTTCTGAATCTATCTGCTAGGTAGTTTCATTCTTCTGGAGTCCTTTTTCACTTTCTAGGAAAACAAAAATGTGTATTTTCTCTGTCAAATATTTTGCTTTTTCAGATCATCTGCAGCTTTGTGTAGTACATTGTTTTAGAGAATACAAGGACCTATACCAGCTCTCAAAAAGTCTGCTCCCCAACTCATAATCTGTTTTAGTAAAATGCATTTACCTGTCTCTTCTGCAAATCTTTCCAGCTGGGTCAAACAGGCTGGTCCCCTGAGCTCATTCCTGTAGAGAAAACCGGGCTTCAAAAAGCTTTTCATTTAGGATCAAGATTGGAGGACATTCTGAGAATAACCAACTTGTCTTCCACTTCAACATTCAAAACATTTTATTATAAATCTGTGAAGCATTTATCTACTTCAGTAATATGTAGCCTTCAAAATGGCAAATAGGAGCATCCGATCTTGTAATAAAATCTGCATTGTCCAAGTTTTTATGTAGTCCTAATTTTATTTAAAGACATAGAGGTCAGTGTTATCCCACGTTAAGTTATCATGTCATCAAAAGATTTTCCTATGGTTTTCTTCTCTCTATTAAGATTGGTAGCCTTTATCCTAATCTTCAATTGTTTTTTTTCTTCATAATGTTTCCGGCTTTCAACAAAGTAGCCTAAGCCTCTTCGCCTCAAGAAAGACGAGGAAATGAGGTGCCACAGACTTATTCAGCAGTAGTACATCACCCGTAATAGATGCCGTAGTTCAGGCACCTAGGGTTGCTGGGTAGTGTAGTTTTGATTCCATGAGGAATGTTTCTTCATTGTCATTTCTCTATGTCTATAGCTGATGGTTCAAATAAAGCAATCATCAGGCATAATACTCACCTTTGAATCTTAAACAAAATTAGGACTTTTCTATATAACAAATGGAGAATTCAGATATTCTAACACAAATTATACTTCCTTTTCTCCCAGTGATAGGCAGCTATTGTGGCTGACAGGAGCAACTCCTTTTGTCAGGCACATCTTGTTATATATACACCTTAAATTTTATGACAAGACCGGAGGCTCATATTATGCTAATTTTGTTTTCTTTATTTTAAACAGCAGCTGCAGTCAAGAAGAAAAAACTACAGAACCCTTAAAGCGAACCACAGTAGCCAATGGGAAACGAAGTGTAGTTTAATATAATGCAACAATCACTGTCGAGCAGTCCTAATAATACCTATCTTGACTGAGAACAGCCCTCTTTTCTAGCTGCTCGCAGTCAAGATAAGTATTATTTTTTTTCTACTACTTTTAAACAAGAATGTTATGTTTAGTGCAGTACTTTTAATTGTGTTCATGCGCTCCATAATTCATGCGCTTATGCTTTACAGTCGGCGTGTAGCCGCATAACTGCCTTGCGCCCCGCATCATGCACTCCCTATATTTTCACAGTTTTTTCCCCTCAACGCGCAGTCACCATTTTTATCGGCGGTTGAGGGGAAACGAGTGTCCGGCATATCTGCTGTGTGATTATTTACCTTGTGCTTCATATTTTCACTCGCCTGCAGCTCTGTGTGTACTCCGCTTCACAGGAGCTCCTCGGTTTCAGCTTGGAGATTTTTTCCCCGCCCCTAGGCAGAGCCTAGCCTTCTCCTTCACTGTCTGTGAGGAGATTAACCCCTTCCTTCCCATTTTTTGGCCCATAGCCTTTTAATACTGTGTTTCTTGTCACCATGGACAGCTCCCCTGTATCCCAACTCGTTCATGAGGAGGAGGAAGGAGTCCTCAAGGATAATTTGAATGATTTCATTCAATTGTTGGTCGATCAAGCTGTTTCAGCTTCATGGGAGAAATTATCAAAAAATGTATAGAATTCTGTAGTCAGGTTGGTTTAAAAAAACATGCTGATCCAGTCTGCGGGGGATAGCAGAAAGCATCCTGGCCCTTCAAAAAATTCAAAAACTGCGCTAATGGGAAGTGAGAATGTTAACACAGGACAGAAGACGTGGGTCCTTAAAGGCGTCCTTCAAAGGAGGGGTTACCATTATCTAGACCCTCAAAAAAGTGAGTAATAAAATAAAAACATATCTCCTCCCCTATTATTATTTCAAAAATTCTTGACACAGATGATGAGATGCATGAACGTCACTCGGATTCGGGTAATTCCAATTAGGACGATGGAGATGTTTTCTCCCCTCCTCCTCACAAAAGAACCAAATCTGAGAATCAAGACATGTCAGGGTCATGCAAAATAATGGATACACAAGGGGTTCCAATGTTTGACCCAAACGATATTCAGAACCCGCATTCTACTGAGTGGTTTCCCGCTGACCATGTGGCGGAATACGTAACATCTAGGTTGCGTACTCCTTTAGACAAACAAATACGGGCAAAACTTAAGCTGGAATGTCCCCGTCCAACCTTACCTTAAAAAATAACATCAACACCTACCATTGATTCGTCCCTGAATACATTCTTTACAAAGTTTGGGAAAGACCCTCGTAAGGAGTGGATAAAGCTTGGTCTACCTGCCAAGATAAACTTTTGGACATTGTAGGACCCTTAACCCGTATTTTTGACATGGCTGAATCAGCCCGTTTGGAACACGACACTGTTGATCCCATGGAGTTCTCGTTGTGGGCCCAGCGTGCTTTATGTCTTCTTGGCAATGCTAATTCGGCCATTACACATGAACGCAGGAAGGGACTCCTGCTGAAGCTTGACCCCAAGTTGGTAAACCTCGTCAGCTCAGATCCAGGCATTAAGGCCGAGGGTTTACTTTTTGGTGACTCTCTCATCAAGAAGAAGAGTAAATATGTTGCAACTTTTGCCTCATTGGATAAGACTCAACAGTCATTGAAAAATATGTTTTTATCTAGGGTTTTCTCCAGGGCCGGCAGAGGCAGGAACCGCTTTGCCGGCCGTACCTATCCCAACCAAGGTTCCCAAGGCTACTACAATAACAACTCATACCAGGAGTACAGGCCACAATTTTATCCCCAAAGGAACAGGGGTTTCAGTAACAAAGGCAATCGCAGTTCGAGGTTCGCTTCACAACCCAGTAAGTCAACTTTCTCATCTTCCTGTAGTAGGGGGTCGTATTTCCCTGTGCCTTCCAAAATGGCGAGATCTCACAGCAGATCCTTGGGTTTTAAATACAGTTTAGGGTTATGTTATCGACCTCTACTCAGAGCCTTTTCAATCAATGTTCCCTCATCCTCCTCAGTTTTCTGTTCAAATGACAAACCTCATCTCTTTAGAAATTCAATCTCTTCTACACAAGCAGGCAATTGCCCCTTGCTCCCTAGACCCTTCAGGTTTTGTCAGCTCGGTTTTTCTAGTCCAAAAGAAGAACAAAAAGATGCGTCCTGTTATCAATCTAAAGCTCTTCAACCAATTTGTCGTATATTGCCATTTCATGATGGAAACTATTCTACACCTCAGGGATTCCTTGCTTCAAGGAGACTGGATGGTGCATCTAGATCTACAGGATGGGTACCTCACGGTTCCCATGCACCCAGATTCTCGGAAATTTCTCCAATTTCAATGGCTCATACAAACATTTCACTTCATTTCCCTACCTTTTGGCCTGTCATCCGCTCCTTGGTGTTTCACAAAACTAATTAAACCGGTAGTGGCCTTTCTCAGAGCCCGAGGGATCAGACTGATCATTTACTTGGATGATATCCTTGTTATAAATCAAAATCGTATGTCTCTTCTGTCTCACGTTCATCTCACTTGCACTCTTCTCTCAGTTCTCGGTTTTATTATCAATTACGAAAAGTCTTTCTTAATTCCGGCCCAAAGAGTCGAGTTTTTAGGATTCCTAGTAGATTCCATTTCAGCCATTCTTCTCCTCCCATCAGCAAAAATAAAATCCATCAAATCAGAAATCCTTCTGATCCTATGCAGTTCTCTTCTGTCCCTCAGATCTCTAGCAAGAATTGTAGCCTCCTTTCTTCCTCAATCCAAGCCATTTGTCCGGGTCCATTACATTTCCGAGCTCTGCAGAGACTAAAAATTTGTCATCTTCAAAAAGGTCTAGCTTATTCAGATACCATCATATTAGACCCGGTATCTCGGTCAGAGCTCCAATGGTGGATAGAAAATGTAGATGCCTGGAACGGCAGGACTATTTTTGCATCAGCCTCAGATCTTGTATTAGATTCAGATGCAAGTCTGCTGGGTTGGGGAGCCCGTTGTGGTCGAATCTTGACTGGAGGCACATGGTCTCTAGAGGAGTCAAGGTTGAACATCAACTGTTTAGAGATGCTTGCAGGCTCCTTTGCAATCAACAGTCTTGCAAGAGACAGAGTTTGTTGTTCGGTACTTCTCAGAATGGACAACATTTCTGCAGTTCGTTACATCAAACATCTGGGAGGCACAAAGTCCAAGCCTTTAGCGGAATTGGCGAAAGGGTTTTGTGATTTTTTTCTTCAAAACAGAATTTCAGTTCAAGCAGAGTATCTGCCGGGCAATCTCAGTTTGGTAGCAGATTGGCATTCCCGTCACTTCTGAGACTCCAGCGATTGGAAGCTTCACCCCGAGGTATTCAAAACCATACATCACAAATGGGGTCCCTTTCACATAGATCTTTTTGCATCCCGTCTCAATACACGACTCCCACAGTTCTTCAGCTGGCACCCAGATCCATTAGCACTAGCCTTCAATGCTTTTTCTCAGGATTGGTCATCCTCCCTCAATTATGCCTTCCTTCCTTTCATCATGATCTCCAGATTGCTGGCTCAAGTCAGGCGCCAACAGGCCACGTCAGTTCTCATAGCTCCATTTTGGCATTACCAGTTGTGGTTCCCCACTCTCCTGGAACTTTCAATAGATGCTCCTCTCCTAATTCCCTCCTTTCCAGATCTCTTGACCAACCCCCTCAGCCTCTCCCACAGTCTGATATTGCAGAATCTCCTCTCCCTTTCGCCCCGGAAAATATCAGGGAACCCCAATCTCTCCTATCTATTTCGACAGAAGCTTCAAACTTCATCGATCTGGCCCGGGCTCCAGGAACAAAAAAGGCATATAGATCAGCTTGGTCTCTCTGGCATAGCTGGAGTGTGGGAAAACACATTGATCCCTTTACAACAGATATAACTTTGATTGTCAATTTTCTGGTGGCAGAAGCCAGGAAAGGTAAGTCCTTTCGTACTATCAACCTGTACAGATCTGCAATTTCATCTTCGCATGCCTACGTCAATGGAAAACCAGTTGGAGTGCATCCTTTGGTTTGCCGCCTATTAAAGGGAGTAACAGTTTCTAATACTCCGAAACCCAAATACAATTCTTTATGGGATGTAAATGCTGTGTAAAACCTTTTTGTTTCCTGGCCGGATAATTCAATGCTTTCTCTGAAACAATTATCTGCTAAACTCACCATGTTATTATGCCTTGTTTCTTTCAAACGTTTGTCTGATGTTAGAGCGTTAGATATTACAGCTCGTCAATTTACCCCAACAGGTGTTCTTTTTCATGTATATAGACGTACTAAAACTAATCTTTCATCGGTTTTCTATCCCTTTTTTCCCTGATCACCCTAAGTTATGTGTAGGCCAGTGCTTGAAAGTCTATGAACAACAGAGAGCCAATTTGAGGAACACCTCTGCATCCCAACTCCTCATTTCCTTCAGAAAACCTTTTTAATCCTGTGTCCTCTCCCACCTTGGCCGGCTGGGTCCGATGGATCATGTCCCTTACTGGTATAGATATCTCCGCCTTTGGTGCCCACTCAGCTAGAGGAGCTATGGCTTCTCAAGCTTTCTGGGCTATCTCTCACCTTGTCGACAGTCTCAGATCGGCTGACTGGTCTAATGACGTTTTCAGAGTTTTTTTACTGTAAACCAATTCATCATGCTTCATTAAATGTTATTGATTTGCTTTAAAATAGCATAATATGAGCCTCCGGTCTTGTTATAAAATGTAGATTTTCCTAGTAACTTATGAAGGAAAGTCTTAATTTTATTAAAGACACAGAGGCGAGTATTATCCCGCCTCTACAAATTCTGACGTTTTGTTTTATTCCCTCCCTTCCAGCTTCTTCAACGACTCAGCAGACCTCTTCTTAGAGATCCCTTCTTCAATCCTCCACCTACCGGGATATCGACCTCACCTTCTCTCTGGAACACTCATCTTTCAGATCCACAGAGACTTCTGAATTTTGTTTCTGGACTTTTATTACTTCTACAGGAGATTTTGGCCCTGATTCTAAGCTTGGCGGGCGGCGGGAGCAGGCAACAGGAATAAACAACCTTGAACTTTTTTGGATACCAAGACTCCGAAAAATTCTCCGAAAAATGTGTCTCCCCAGATGCCAAAAAAAAGAACAAGACATCCAAGCGGCATGCCCTCCAATGAATCCTTCCTAATGTGGCGGGTTCATACAGAATCTTACCTTGCTAGCGAAACCTTTACGTGAATTCCTCAAAACGAATTTACCATGCAATCAGCAGGCTACAAGCAAACCTGCGAGTGGAGAAGGGCGAGGCACAGACGGGCCTCAGCTGCAGGGCGTGCCCTTGTCGCCACATTGTGTTGGACCGGGCCCTGTCGCATTTAAGTGCCACAAATGAAATACGGACACAGGTTATTCGGTCATATAGCCTCGCACTGCTAGAGGAGGTGTGCGCATGTTTATTTACAGATAAAGTGACGACATACTTGAGAAACCCGTGTGTGTCTTTTGCACACAAATGATGGACGGAATGTGGAACCAAACAAACATTCACCCCCAGTCACAGATCTGGGTGTAATCCAACAATTCTTTTGCTCACCATGCCACCCCAGTTTGGACCCAGCCTTGTGCAAATCAGTCTTGACCCTGTCTGGACTGCCAGGCCAGGTCCTCCCTGGACCAGAAACAAGGTGTCATGAAACAGGTCCCAGGATGCTTGTTTCCAGTCCAGGCGGACCTGATTTAGGAGCTTGGGCTGGACTATTCCCATAGGGAACAGCGTCAAGACTGATTTGCATAAGGCTAGGTCTGAACTGGGGTGGCATAGTGAGCAAAAGAACTGATGGATTAAACCCAGATCTGTGACTGGGGGTGAATATTTCATTGGTTCCGCATTCTGTCCATCATTTGAGTTTGTTTGCTTTTGTCGCCATAAGTGTGCCGGATATGCCCAGACATGGGTCCCGGGCTCACTGCGCCACTGGATTCAAGCTAGCCTAGCTGATGAAGGGTGATACCCTGAAACTTGGCCCATGATGCTTGTTTCCAGTCCTCGGCGGACCTGATTTAGGTGCTTGGGCTGGACTATTCCCATAGGGAACAGGGTAAAAACTGATTTGCATAAGGCTAGGTCTGAACTGGGGTGGCATAGTGAGCAAAAGAACTGATGGATTAATCCCAGATCTGTGACTGGGGGTAAATGTTTCATTGGTTCCGCATTCTGTCTATCATTTGTGTTTGTTTGCAAGTGTATCCTTTGAGCAGGTGCAATGTTGCCCTGCCTCTCAGGTAATACTGCACTTCTTTTATTTTGGCAAGTTGTTTATTATGGTGAAAGCCGAGCACGCTTAACACGGACAATTAATTCCTGTTTTATATATGCCCCCCTCTTTGAATCTGTTAAGGTATGAAAATATTGGCAAACATATAAGCACAAGAATAGTAGAATGTTTTCATTCTACTGAAAACATTTAAAATCCTTTTCTCAGGTTTGTTACTAGTATATTTCTAGCAAGTCAGTAACGTTAGTGATAGTGAGGGGGGTTAGAGAACTTTGTTGATGAAGATTGCCATCTAGTGGGAGGATGCGAACAAGTATCCCAGTCTGCACAGTTTATGCACAATTATATTTTGAATGTGTTACTAAACATGTTGTTTACATATGCACTACGTTAGCAATAAAATAAGGCCAAATATATATTATTTTTTTAATACATTTTATGTTAGTGTACGATGTGATGTGGAAAACAAAGAAGATACCAGTCTGGGGGAAGTTGTGATTCGCATGTTTGCCACATGGGCCCAATCGAGCAAAAACAACATTGTCAAAAAGTGATTTATAAAAACCATTAGAATTGAGATTACAAATAAAATGTGATAATTACAGTTTAGGAACTATCACATGAGGAAACGTTGTGGGGGAATGAGGTTACACGACAAAAGCGAATGTGACCAAGGTGATCACCTCCTCATGTGCATTCCTCCACCACGAACTCCATCATGGGCACTAAAATAATGCAAAAATGACATACTTGAACACAAGTACTTGAATCGCATGAAGAAACGTGCAGTGAACAAACGCTGACATCTATTAAAACCAGCAGTGGCTCTACAAGTGAATATTGGTGTTGGCGACCGACGCTACGCTACAGAAAACACCGGTGAGGCCACCTACAAAGAATGTATATGCAAGTGCATGTGTGGGTAAAATATGTGTGAATGGGCATATATGTAGATAGATACACACACATTTTATGTAAACAATACGGCTTTACAGTAAAAGGTGATTGGACAAATTAATGTGTATGGTAAGGTGCAGTGTCATTTGTTTTTTTCTGTGTCGCCTCCTAGCACTTTCAACAGCTTGTGAGGGTGGGGCTCAAGTGTGGTGGACGGGGGTGTGGGGGACATATCGCGCATAACTAATAACTGTGCAAGATAATGAAAAACAAAGACAGGGTAGTATGCACAAAAAGAGAAGCGGCGGTTGCATACACACAAGTTTGTAGACGATGTAAATTGATGTTTAGTCACATCAAAAGAGAACATAAACACTTAAACCAGAATTTACCGCAAAAAAACAGTTTCATGCAGAACATTTTTACAGATTGGCTTTACATGATCAATGTTGACATGCAGCCATCAATGAGACAAAGCAGACTGAGCGGGGCTGAATCTCCAGTGCATTCTGCATTATTAATGCCACTGGGCGTCACCACCCCCGACAGCCAGTTTCGTAGGGCTTTCTCCACCTAAACGGAACGTGAATTGCTCTTGACACCGTGCTGAGGCCTTTGTTAAGTGCAACTGCCTTGCATTGTGAATACTGTTTCTCATTGTTGCACTTTCTTACTTGTGCTTATGCTCACAGCATGTGAGGACTCCTGAGGTTCTGTTGCCCAAAAGAAGGGGCGTTGCCATTTGTTCACCCCCAGGGCCTATCAACACCTGTTTAACATGGGAGGAATTGAGTCTGATGTTTTATTGCCATTTTTAACTTACAATGTATCTTTATATTTTAATACAATGAGCCCTAAACCATACCTTTAAGGTTCTGGGTTTCTCCTAGCACCTGGGGGTAGGTTGACCAGTATCGACAACTCCAACCTTCTTTCCTGCCGGGAAATTGTTCACTTCCAGCCCTTCTGGGCATTCTCTGCCAGGCAATTGGTTATTTCCAGCACCAGTAATGCCCTTTACAACAAATCAGCTGCTCCCAGCTGACCTTTTGCTAGACGACCATTCATTTCCAGCCCTTGCAGTTTTCATCTTTTGAAGGATGATTGGTTGCTTCCAGCACCCCTAACTACATCTAGTATAATATGATTACTCACTTCCAGAGCCCTAAGCCATCCATGCTGGTCACCGTTCAAGATAAGTTGACCCATATATGCCAACATTTTGAAACTTGAAATAGGAACATTTTGGAAAAAATTGGGGGACTTCATTTTCCCCATTGACGAACATTGTAGCAAAGGCGATTTCAGGTGGGAGAGAGCTCAAATTAAGCAATGTGGGGCTTACAAAATCGGGAGTGTCCCACCTGAATCAGATCTATTGGCATGTATGTTGGTCTCACAGGTGGGATGATAATTCACTTCCCATCTATCCCTGGCTTTCCTTTTCCTGAACTCTAGTATTTCCGGGTGAGCAGTCACTTACTGAGCCAATGCGCTACTTCTACTGAATGGCCATCCACTTTTGAATCTAAAACACTATTGCAGTTATTCCTGCCATTACTAGATTACCATTCTAATTTCCTGCAGGGCAAACATACCATATCTGAATTAAATTAATCGCGATTACAGGCTTCATTTTCTAGCTTTGTGTCTGGATGCCTTTGGCTCTGGTTTCAAACTCTTGCAGGATATCCATACACTGTATTTGCTCTAGATTAGTTCGGATTGTGGTGCACGTTTTTCCATGCCTGCTGGTTGCTCTCTATCACCAGAAAAGCTCACCACCCCTTCTTTACCCCAGTCTTTCCAAGCCTAGAAGCGGCCCTTGTTGATCAGGGCTGCTCCTCCAATGACTCACCTTTTTTAGATCAAGCGTGGGCTGCACGCATGCTCTGTATGCAAGACCTTCTGTATTCAGCAAAAGGAGTCAGATCCCACCTGTAGTACCATAGGTTGACTCCAGTGTAGCTCTTCTTTGCTCCCTCCTAACTGGTTCGTGCAGCTGATACATCATGTCCGTTCTTTGCTGAGGAGCAGCGGCCAAGCACTATATTCTTACACTTTAGGTGTTTATCTGTTCCTTTCAGGGACTACTTTCTTGGCTGCATGTGTTACACTTTGGTTGCATAGTCACAAGCGCTAGCGATTTTTCTATTTTACTGTGTGGAAAGGAACTTTAAAAAAAAAAATAACAACACACATATTCCTGAATCAGCATGGCGCCGGCGAGGTCGAGCTACATTCTTCTTTAAATATGCACATGGTAGTACGGCAATTGGCGGTTAAGATTTACGTGGCAGGCATGAAAGAGCACTTCCCAGAAGTGTACACATTTTGTTTCCTTTGTATTTATATGGGACACCCTCATCTTGCCAATGCTGAACTGGCAATGGAGAGTGTCCTGTGGCAACAATCACTCCTCCCCGCAATTCTTACTACAGGGCCACCCTCTCCCCACCCGAAGCTTGCATCTCCCCTACATTATGAAATGAGCAGACCCGGCCTGTTCTGGCCAATCAGTGCCTTGTCACTCGAAACACTGGGTGACAACAGTGTTCCCACCAGGACCTATCACCCCATGGTGCCCTTGTTTTGCATTTGCCACTCCTATTGTCAGCATACCTCATGCACGCTGTTTTCAATAGTATCTCCAGGCTTTCAGACTGCTGTCCGCATCTGACATGGGCTGTGTATGGCGCATACTCTCGCTTCCTGGGGGTTACATATGCAAAATGTAAAGCACATGGACAGGAGTATTCTGTACTTTTTGGGGCTTTTTATTACACAGCTGAATGAAGGTAAGGATACTCTCTTATTTCTTCGATGTACAGAGTAGAATGAATTTGATCAGGGTTTGGTTTCTAATTCAAAATAGTTTCAAACACTATAGTCATAATTCATTAATGTACAAGCTGTCGCCCCTTCTCTCTCTCTCTCTCCCTCCCTCCTCTCTCTGACCGCATCCATCCATGCTCAAGCCTGATTGTTGCAAGCTAGAGCAGCTCACTTCTCACCACCTGCAGCCCCACCCTGACTCAACCTAGCTTCCAGTGGAGACCTGGGCCCTTTGGGTACGGTGAAGCCCGAGCGTGACCCACTGCTATAATCAAAGCCACAGGACTGCACTGGCAGTGCTGGATGTTAGTTGTAAGCATACCTCGAGCTACAAGCATTTAAAGACTTTATAATGCAGGCTGAATTGTCTCCAAATGCTTACACAGGTTAATGGCAGCCACTGTCTGTCTGAGTGCTCATAGTACATTCCCTCTCCATATGCTCCATTGTCCTCACAGTGTGTCTCCAGGCCTCCTCACACTGCACACCCCTCATGCTCTCGTACTCTCTCTCCACATGCCCCAACTCCACCTGCTATCTCACTACAAGCCCCCCGCACAGCTTCCCAAAGCTCCTCAAGAGGTCTCGACATGAGCTCAAGTAATCTTACATCTTTTGTCCATAAGCATCAAATGCATATTTGGACATTAGTAATATTGTTTCAACAAACTATGATAAACGTCAACAATATTTATCTCCACAATCACCTTTATCATTCTCAGCATCAGTGCAGCATCACCACCTCAGCATCAGTGCAGCACTAGCACAGTATCACTCAGCACCACCACAAGATCACTCACCATCAACTCAGTATCACTCAAAACCACAACAGCACCACCTCAGCATCAGCACAGAACCTCTGACTAGAGTTCATTTAACACTTCATAGATAAACTACCTACCCCTCTCCATCCTCCTTTATATCTATTCTGTACAGATCGCACCCCTATGTACCCACCATGACGTATAGATCCACTACACAAATACACTCCACACTACACAATTTCACAACTAACAAGTCCAATCCAACCCACATAATTCCACTCCACACTACATATATCCACTCCACTCTAAACCAAAGCACATGACTATAAGGCATTATCATTTACAACGCCAATAGCAACAAATCCGAGACCTATTGCATTGCAAATGCTTGTTTAGAAATGCGTGTCCAATAATGGCAATCACTGGTCCAGTGCTGCAGATCACTTAGGCCAAGCTTAATGGAATATTCCCTTGAAATAATGATTTCTATGCAAGGTAGGGCTAGTGAACAATTTCTTTAAATGAAAGCACACCAACACAAGTGTAACCTCTACGTTCAACCATCCAAGAATGCAAGCAACCTTCTTAACCCCTATATTTATACATGGAATATAGAAGATAGAATATAGGAGAAGAAAGAGCATTCTACATTCTGCCACCTTACAATGCTACACAATTTCTCCATTAAAACAAAATAGGTTACCATAGGAAGAATACATAATAAAATCAAAATACAAGAAAACATAAACTTTCAGTCACAGATAAACAATTCAATTGTTTTTGCTTTCTTGACAATTCTTCCTTTTGGAGTTTTCACCACCATTGCCTCTTGAGCAGGACTATCACGATTGGTGTCATTTTGTAAAATATCGAGAGAGTTTGTTCACTCCCAGGACCCAAATCTGAACTTGAATTCACATCAGCATTAACATTCTCATCTGAGCAATTTGTTGAAACAATGCCATTCTGATCCAACCACCAATAATTCTTAATTATATTCTGTTCGCATTCACCTTGGCTTATACTTATATTATACTCATTATTCTAAATGAGACTACTGGATTTATAGGTAGCAGGGTTGTTTCTGGTGTGGGGGACTAAGTCTTACCCACTTGGAAGGACCTCTGTCACCTTAAATCCGGTTTTGCTCCGGCTAACTAGCAGTGCCTCATCTCTCCCAAGGGGGAGAGATGATTGGGCAGCCGAGCGCATAACATCTTTGGAACTTCTCAGGGAAGTCGTGGTCACTCAGATCCAAACCAGCTTAAACCGGATTTAAGGTGACAGAGGTCCTTCCAAGTGGGTAAGACTTAGTCCCCCACACCAGGAACAACCCTGCTACCTATAAATCCAGTAGTCTCATTTAGAATAATGAGAGCCCACGCGACAGGCTAAATTGCTATTCACCTCCCCTACGGCACGAGTGAAGGTAAATGGGGTGATATCCAGGGGCTTCCGCCTATGGAGGGGGACCCCCCAGGACTGCCACTTATCCCCCATGCTTTTTGTCCTAGCGCTGAAGTCACTGGCATCATGGATCTGCCAGGATCCACTGATTGGGGGGTACAGGCTCCAGAGGGATGGGAAGAGTGTATCTCATTGTACACCAGTGACATTCTACTATATGTATTGAAGCCTTCCCTTACTATCAGGAGGCTCATGCAAATATTCAGAATCTTTGGAGACCACTCTGGGTATACCTTAACCTCGTCGAAGTTGGTTGTTTTTCCCCTCTCAGGTGGGAGACCTTGCCTCCTCAGGGATTGTGAAGCACCGGTAGTAACAGCGGGCATTAGCTATTTGGGCATCTATCTAACTAGGAACCCCCATGAATTCTTGAATAGAAACTTAACTCCTCAACTGGAGAGACTCAAAGGGGATGTTACCCACTGACATAGCCTTCCACTGACCCTGATGGGTAAGGCGGCACTCTATAAAATGATGAGCCCTGCAGAACACACCTTACGCTATCCCACAAGACATTTTTGGGAACATAGACTCAGAGGTACGCAGGCTCCTGTGGAACCAGTGTGCTCTTAGGATTTCCTTGGCTAAACTACAGGATGGGTCTATGACGGAGGACTGGCAATTCCGGACATCAACAAATACTACTGGGCATCCCACCTCCTCTTAGTTAACAAATGGGTATTTACAGATCAACAGGCTCCAGCTTATAGACATGACAGGCACATGATGGGAAAGGGAGGCCCTGAAGCCATACTGCACAACAACAGGTGAGAAGAAACCTTGCCACACGACACACCGGCGGTAGTCAGGACCTAAAAGCAGGAAAAAAAGTATCTTGGGTGGGCGGGAAACTCACCAGCCTCTCCTCGCTGTGGTACAGCAATTGGCTGGCAGAGGTACGAGAGTTGCAGAGGATCCAGGAGTGGGAATTAACAGGCATGGAACACTTGGGTGGCATGTGGAGGGAGTTTTGAAACCCTTAGGGAAGAATACAACTTAGACAATTCTGAACACTACTGATACTTACAGTTGGGCCACTCCCTGGGGGCGGGGCACATTCAGGAGGGGGAACACCCCCTGGAGGACAGGATCCTGGCTGAACCAATTCCAAAAAAGGGATCTCTGTGATTTACAAGAAACTAGTCAATAACTCTCCAGACTTACTGAGTAAGTTGAAGGAGGCATGGGAGGCTGAACTGGGAACATTAGGAGATGATGAATTGGAGCAAGCTCCTTGTGGCCCCAGGGAAATAGCCATCAGGGCCAGATTCAGACTGGTCCAGTTAAAGATCCTGCATATGTTGTACTACTCCTGTACGCTCCCACATAAAATTGGCAGGGCAGCGAATCCAGTATGCCTGAGAGGCTGCAACAAAGAGGGCACATTCCTACATACACTCTGGGGGTGTCCCGTGATAAGGGACTACTGGTCCAGCATAGCCTGGGAGATAGATAGCGCTAGAGATAGCGCTGGATTCTAAATGGTTCCTCCTGGGAATCTCGAGAGAACACACATGGACGAGATACCAGGGAATCTGGCTGAGGCTGGGAGCGGTATTAGTCAAACGCAATATTGTGAGAGCCTGCGGTGACACTGCCACCCCTCGACTGATTGACTGGAAGTTCGACCTGGATTGGTGTCAGAGGGCAGAGAAAGCGAAATATAAAGGAGGGGAATGTACCAAAAAATAGGAGAGGTATGGGGAGCATCTGCCCCAGGTAAGAAGGTGGGGTGGAGCTTCAGGGGACTCCTTAGAATGGAGGCTAAGGGTTGGGAGGAGATTTCCGTAGCAAATGGGGTGGTGGCTGTAAAAGTGCCATACCAGTTTTGTTGTCATATTACGTATACGTTTTGGATCATCAAATATGTACTCTCTATGATCTGTTTGGTACAACTGTACTTTGAATAACAATAAAAATATATTTTTTAAACAATTTACCATTTCTCTTTTTTTCATCTGCCTTGGATTGAATTTGGAGTACGGTATGCTTCCCCTCTTTACTGAAAATGGTCTCTTACTGATAGAACCATGGCATATTGTTCTGTATGCTTACATCATTTTCTTTATTTCACTTTCCCACAAGACACTACTTTTATTAGAAAGTTTAAGATGCCTTGTATTAGACTTTTCATCCTTGGTGTGGTCTCCCCTAACTTTTTGCCTCTGTTTCCCAGGTTGTTAATGTGTGCTGGACTCAGTTTTTGCTGTTTCTGTTACTCTGGGCACTTTACCACTGCTATCCAGTGCTCAAGTGCAAGAGCTTCTGTATAAAATGTGCAGGTAATTGGCTTTCCATGATTGGCATACTTGATTTACTGGTAAGTCCCTAGTGCAGTGCACTAGAGGTGCCCAGGGCCTGTAAATCAAATGCTACTAGTGGGCCTGCAGCAATGGTTTTTGCCACCCACATTAGTAGCCCTGTAAATATGGCTCAGACCTGCCACTGCAGTGTCTGTGTGTGCAGATTTTAACTGCCAATTCGACTTGGCAAGTGAACCCACTTGCCAGGCCTAAACCTTTCATTTTCTTACACATAAGACACCCCTAAGGTAGGCCCTAAGTAGCCCCATGGGCAGGGTGCAGTATATGTTTAAGGTAGGATATATACTAGTGTGTTTTATATGTCCTGACAGTGAAATACTGCCAAATTCGTTTTTCACTGTTGCAAGGCCTATCTCTCTCATAGGTTAACATGGGGGTTACCTTTAAAAATGATTAAAGCGTAGATTCCCTTTGGGAGCAGATAGACATGTGGAGTTTGGGGTCTCTGAGCTCACAATTTAAAAATACATCTTTTAGTAAAATTGGTTTTAAGATTGTGTGTTTGACAATACCAATTTTAGAAAGTGGGCATTTTCTTGCTTAAACCATTCTGTGACTCTGCCTGTTTGTGGATTCCCTGCCTGGGTCAGTTTGACAGTTGGGCTGGTTGCACCTCTCTCTAGACAGTAACACAAAGGGAGCTGGGGTGTAGCCTGCATATCCTCATGAGACATCTGCGCTAGGTTGGAGGGGTGGAATGGTCACTTACACCCGAAAGGGCTGTATCTGCCCTCGCACGATGCAGTCTCCAACCCCCTGGTGTGTGTCTGGGTCCTGGCCCGGGTAAGGCAGGATTTCACAAACAAGAGAGACTTTCCTTTAAAGTAAGCCAACTTCAAAGGGCAAAATGGGTATGAGAAGAGCACCCAAAACCACAGACTTTAGATCACTTCTGGACATCAAGAGGAACCTCTGCCTGGAGAAGAGCTGAGGAGAAGTGCTGCACTGCCTGTGGTTTGTGGAGCTATCCTGCAGTTGCTGCTTCTGCCTGTGCAAGAGGACAAGGACTGGACTTTGTGTGCCTTCCTGCTAGGGAAGAAATCTCCAAGGGCTTGTCCTGCGCTTGTCTCCTATTGTTGAAGTCTCAGGGCCATCAAAGACTTCTCCTGCCAGCACCTGGACTCTCTGCTGAGACTCGTGCCCTGCCAAGTGGTGCCCTATCCAGTTCCTGTTGCCTTGACAGGTGAAGCTGGCAGACCAAGACTGAAAATCCATGCACAGACCGCCGTGCGGGGAAAATATCTATGCACCTTCCGAGACGCAGCTGAAAAACGACGCACTGCCGGCTTCGCAGCAGAAGTCGTCGCTCCACTGGCATCGCAGCTGGAAAATCGATGCACGGAGCTGGAAGAACGATGCGCAACACTTGCTGACTGAGGAGGTTAACATCGCAACCCACATTGCGCGGTTTTGCTGATACCGTGCAGCAGGATTTTTGACACAAACTTTGCTGGGCGTGGAAAAACGACTCAACGCTTGCCCCGACCCGAGTACTTCCCTGATCGACGCACTGCTCCCCTGCGGGGAAGAAAAAATGACGCTCGCCAACCTGACCAGAGAAGGAGAAATGACGCACAGTCTCGCTTGCGGGTGAGAAAACAACGCACTGCTTACCTTTTTCGACGCACACTCGCCTGGGAGTGTTATTTTGATGCTACCCAAGTACTTTTCAAAGCTAACAGTGTTTTGTCTGTTTTCTCAAGGATTTGAGACTCTTTTTGCTTTTTAATTAATAACTTGACTTGTGTATGTTGGATTTTTGTCGTTTTGGTCTTGTTTTGTTTATATAAATGTTTTCTATTTTTCTAAACCTGTTGTAAGGAAATGGCTCCGTGTTGCAGTTACACCCCACTTTTTGCCTGACACTGATGCTGACTTGACTGAGAAGAGTGCTGGGACCCTGCACACAGGCACCAGCACCAGTGTTCTTTCACCTAAAATGTACCACTGTCTCCACAATTGGCACAACCCTGGCACTCAGGTAAGTCCCTTGTAACTGGTGCCCCTGGTACCAAGGGTTCTGATGCCAGGGAAGGTCGCTAAGGGCTGCAGCATGTCTTATGCCACCCCAGGGACCCCTCACTCAGCAGATGTATACTGCTTCACAGCTTGTGTGTGCTGGTGGGGAGAAAATGAATAAGTCAACATGGCACTCCCCTCAGAGTGCCATGCCAACCGCACACTGCCTGTGGCATAGGTAAGTCTCCCCTCTAGCAGGCCTTACAGCCCTAAGGCAGGGTGCACTATACCACAGGTGAGGGCATATGTGCGTGAGCGCTATGCCCCTGCAGTTTCTAAGCAAAACCTTAGAAATTGTAAGTGCAAGGTAGCCTTAAGAGTAAATGGTCTGGGAGTTTGTCAAACACGAACTCCACATTTCCATAATGGCTACACTGAAAACTGGGAAATTTGGTATCAAACTTCTCAGCACAATAAATGCACACTGATGCCAGTGTGCAATTTATTGTAAAATTCACCCAGAGGGCATCTTAGAAATGCCCCCTGAAAACATACCCGACTTCTAGTGTAGGGTGACCAGTTCCTGGCAGCCTGCCACACACCAGACATGTTGCTGGCTACATTGGGAGAGTGCCATGTCTCTCTGTGGCCAGGAACAAAGCCTGTACTGGGTGGAGGTACTTCTCACCTCCCACTGCAGGAACTGTAACACCTGGCAGTGAGCCTCAAAGGCTCACCCCTTTTGTTACAGCACCCCAGGGCATCCCAGCTAGGGGAGATGCCCGCCCCTCCGGCCACTGCCCCCACTTTTGGCGGCAAGGCTGGAGGAGATAATGAGAAAAACAAGGAGGAGTCAACCACCAGTCAGGACAGCCCCTAAGGTGTCCTGAACTGAGGTGACCCCTGCCTTGAGAAATCCTCCATCTTGAGTTTGGTGGATTCCCCCTATAGGATTAGGGATGTGCCCCCCTCCCCACAGGGAGGAGGCACAAAGAGGGTGTAGCCACCCTCAAGGACAGTAGCCATTGGCTACTGCCCTCCCAGACCTAAACACACCCCTAAATTCAGTATTTAGGGGCTCCCCAGATCCCTGGAAATCAGATTCCTGCAACCTGAAGAAAGAAGGACGACTGCTGACCTACAAGCCTGCAGAGAAGGAGGAAGACAACAACTGATTTGGCCCCAGCCCTACCGACCTGTCTCAAACTTCGAAAACCTGCTCCAGCGACGTACCCGACAGGGACCAAGGACCTCTGAAGCCTCAGAGTTCTGCCCTGGACTACAGGACCAAGAAACTCCCATGAACAGCAGCCCTGTTCAAAACCTGAAACTTCTTTACAACAAAGAAGCAACTTCCAAAGACTTCACGTTTCCCGCCGGAAGCGTGAGACTTCACACTCTGCACCCGACGCCCCGTCTTGGCCTGCAGAAAACCAATACCTCAGGGAGGACTCCCCGGTGACTGCGAGCCCGTGAGTAACCAGGGACAACCCCCCTGAGCCCCCACAGCAACACCTGCAGAGAGAATCCAGAGGCTCCCCCTGACCGCGACTGCCTGTAACAAGGGACCCGACGCCTGGAACCAACACTGCACCTGCAGCCCCCAGGACCTGAGGGAACCGAACTTCAGTGCAAGAGCGACCCCCAGGTGACCCTCTGCTTAGCCAAGGTGGTGGCTGTCCTGAGAAGCCCCCCCTGTGCCTGCCTGCAACGCTAGAGTGACCCCCGGGTCTCTCCATTGTTTTCACCCTAAAACCCGGCGCCTGCTTTGCTCACTGCACCCGGCCGCCCCTGTGCCGCTGAGGGTTTACTTTGTGTGCCTTCTCGTGTTCCCCCCAGTGCTCTACAAAACCCCCCTGGTCTGCCCCCGAGGACGCAAGTACTTACCTGCTGGCAGACTGGAACCGGAGCACCCCTGTTCCCCATAGACGCCTATGTGTTTTGGGCACCTCTTTGACCTCTGCACCTGACTGGCCCTGAGCTGCTGGTGTGGTAAATTTGGGGTTGCCTTGAATCCCCAACGGTGGGCTGCCTATGCCCCAAACTTGAAACTTGTAAGTGTTTTACTTACCTTCAAAACTAACCTTTACTTACCTCCCCCAGGAAATGTTGATTTTTGCACTATGTCCACTTTGAAAACAGCTTATTGCCATTTTTACAAAAACTGTACATGATAATGTTTTCATTCAAATTTCTTAAAGTATCTAAGTGAAGTACCTTACAGTTAAAGTATTAACTGTAAATCTTGAACCTGTGGTTCTTAAACTAAACCAAGAAAATATATTTTTCAATATAAAAGCCTATTGGCCTGGAGTAAGTCTTTAAGTGTGTGTTCCTCATTTATTGCCTGTGTGTGTACAACAAATGCTTAACATTACCCTCTGATAAGCCTACTGCTCGACCACACTACCACAAAATAGAGCATTAGCATTATCTACTTTTGCCACTATCTTACCTCTAAGGGGAACCCTTGGACTCTGTGCACACTATTTCTTACTTTGAATAGTATAAACAGAGCCATCTTCCTACATTGATGGATGAGCGGTGGGGTCTAAGACTTTGCATTTGCTAGACTACTCAGCCAATACCTGATCACATGACTAAATTCCAAAAATTGTCATTAGAAACTGATTTTTGAAATTTGAGCTATTTTTCCAAATTTTTAAAAGTCCTGCTAGGGCCTTGTGTAAGTCCCTATTAGCATTTCTTTTAGAGTTTAAAAGTTTTGTAAAAGTTTGGATTAAGTTCTAGAGATAGTTTTAGACTCCTAAAAAGTACCCCAACTTTTAGAAAAATAATGTCTAGCACAGATGAGATGTTGGTGGAACTCAACCTCACCCCTTACCTGCATATAAGGATGTCAGAGTTAAGGTCTCTCTGCAAGCTAAAAAATATAAAAACTGGGTCCAACCCTACCAAAGTAAAGCTCCAGGAGCTTTTGGCAGAGTTCAAAAGGGACCACCCCTCTGAGGATAATCCTTCAGATGGGGAAATTAGTGAACAGGAGGATGACTTCCGCCCTCCTGTCCTAAATAGGGAGAACAGGGTCCCTCAAACCCTGACTCCTCAAATCCTAGTCAGAGAGACTGGTTCTTCCATAGGGGAGTCCAGTACCTCTGAAAACATTGAGGGCAGCCTCATTGAAGATGACCTCCTGTTAGCCAGGATGGCCAAAAGATTGGCTTTGGAGAAACAGCTCCTAGGCATAGAAAGGGAAAGAAAAGGGATGGGATGGGATTAGCTCCCATCAATGGTGACAGCAACTTAAATAGGGTCAGAGAGAATACTGACATTCTAAAAATCCCCAAAGGGATTGTAACAAAATATGAAGATGGTGATGACATCACCAAATGGTTCACAGCTTTTGAGAGGGCCTGTGCAACCGGAAAAGTAAACAGATCTCAATGGGGAGCTCTCCTTTGGGAAATGTTCACTGGAAAGTGTAGGGATAGACTCCTCACACACTCTGGTAAAGATGCAGAATCCTATGACCTCATGAAGGCTACCCTGATTGAGGGCTTTGGATTCTCCACTGAGGAGTACAGGATTAGGTTCAGTGGGGGCTAAAAAATCCTCGAGCCAGACCTGGGTTGATTTTGTAGACTACTCAGTGAAAACACTGGATGGTTGGGTAACTGGAAATGAAGTGCATGACTATGTTGGGCTTTATAATTTGTTTATGAAAGAACACATTTTAAGTAACTGCTTCAATGAAAAGTTGCATCAGTATCTGGTAGACCTAGGTCCAATTTCTCCCCAAGAATTGGGAAAGAAGGCAGATCTCTGGGTCAAGACTAGGGTAACCAAAACTTCCAGTGGGGTGACCAGAAGAAAGGGGTTACAAAGCCTCCCCAGGAGAAAGTGGGTGACACTAGAAACGAAGAAAAAGAGTCCTCTGTAGGCCCCCAAAAACCAGACCAGGTGGGTGGGCTCCAAGACATAACCCAAAACCAAGGTGGATACCAGGGTAAGAACTGGGATGCCACTAAGGCATGGTGCCAAAATTGTAGACAGATAGGGCACCACACCAAGGACACTTCTTATCCCAAAATCAAACCCCCTAGTGAAATCTCAGGGGTGAGCAGTGTAGCCAATGGGGATGACTCCTCAGATGAGGAGGTCTTCATAGCCTTCAACTGGAGAAAGGGCCCAACAGGTGAGTTGGAGATTCCGGAGGGAAGTAGACACTTCCACCACCTACTGGAAAATGGAATCTCAGCCACTGCCCTGAGAGACACTTGTGCCAGTCACACCATTGTGCATGACAGGCTGGTGTTCTCAAACCAGTACATCCCAGGTGAGACTGCCAGAGTAGGAGTTAGCCCAGACAGGGTCACTGATAGGCCTGTGGCTTTTGTGCCCATAGAAGTGGGTAGGACCTTTAGCTGGAGAAGGGTGGTAGTCAGTACAGACCACCCCCTTGACTGTCTCCTTGGAAATGACTACCCAGAGGTTATTCAAAGCCCAAGAGAGGAACTGGTCCAGTGCCAGCCCTCTCCCAAGGATTCTGGAGGCGCTACCCCTGCAGTAACTGCAAGTATGCCCCAGAAGAAGAAGAAAAGAAAGCAGAGTAGGAAAGGTGGACAACCTTTAGCCAAGGTTCCAGCAAGCCAAGGAGATTCTGCTCCAGTAGGGGAGAACTCCAAAAGTGGGACTGGTAAGGTCCAACCTGACCCACAAGAAGTCCTGGCTAGTCAGGCAACTGTTAAACCCTAGTGGGTGGCTCCTCAGTTAACAGAAGAAAGAGTGGAAGAAGGGTGTTTACTACAAGATGTAGTAACCCCCCACTCTAACACAGCAAACAGGCACCCTGAACCGAAAGAAGCCTGTAACTTAGCTCCTTCCCTTGTAGGTAAAGAGGCTAACTGTGTGGTTCTGGGCACTGACAGCTGTCAGTGGCCTCTGCTGGGTGTTAGCCTTTATGGCTGCACTATCCTTGGCATGGTGGTCTGACCCCATGTCAAATAGCAAGTTAGGTCCCCTAACCCTGTTGGTCATGGTGGGGTTACTCCAGCTATGGGTAACCTATTTGGGTATGCTAGGGGTGACCCTGGCTAAGATAAGATTAGCAGAGGTGGATACCTCGAACCCCAAAATCGAGAGAATGGGTGAAGACATTAAAAGTCAGACAAGAGGCAATTCATACTACGTCCTATCACTGTGGAAGTAGGTCAGTTCCCCAGAGGGAATGACCTGAATAGGAGGATGTAAGGCAGAGTAGGTCCTGCAACATACCAGCCTATTTTCCTTACTCTTCCTCGCCTGACCGGCTAGGAAGGCTCTCCCAGCTTTGGCTGAGTCTCCTGGCCTGTGGGCTTGGGGGGTGGGGGGAGCTTGTGTAAGGAAATGGCTCCCTGTTGCAGTTACCCCCCCACTTTTTTCTAATACTGATACTGACTTGACTGAGAAGTGTGCTGAGACCCTGCTAACTAGGCCCCAGCACCAGTGTTCTTTCACCTCAAATGTGCCATTGTCTCCACAATAGGCACAACCCTGGCACTCAGGTAAGTCCCTTGTAACTGGTGCCCCTGGTACCAAGGGCCCTGATGCCAGGGAAGGTTTCTAAGGGCTGCAGCATGTCTTATGCCACCCTAGGGACCCCTCACTCAGCACATGCATACTGCCTCACACCTTGTGTGTGCTGGTGGGGAGAAAATGAATAAGTCAACATGGCACTCCCCTCAGAGTGCCATGCCTACCTCACACTGCCTGTGGCATAGGTAAGACACCCCTCTAGCAGGCCTTACAGCCCTATCGCAGGGTGCATTATACCACAGGTGAGGGCATATGTGCATGAGCACTATGCCCCTACAGTGTCTATGCAAAACCTTAGACATTGTAAGTGCAGGGTGGCCATAAGAGTATATGGTCTGGGAGTTTGTCAAACACGAACTTCAGAGTTCCATAATGGCTACACTGAAAACTGGGAAGTTTGATATCAAACTTCCCAGCACAATAAATGCACATTGATGCCAGTGTGCAATTTATTGTAAAATACACCCAGAGGGCATCTTAGAGATGCCCCTGAAAACATACCCGACTTCTAGTGTAGGCTGACCAGTTCCTGCCAGCCTGCCAGCCTGACAAACACCGGACATGTTGCTGGCCACATGGGGAGGGTGCCTTTGTCACTCTGTGGCCAGGAACAAAGCGTGTACTGGGTGGAGGTGCTTCTCACCTCCCCCTGCAGGAACTGTAACACCTGGCGGTGAGCCTCATCCCTTTTGTTACAGCGCCCCAGGGCATCCCATCTAGTGGAGATGCCCGCCCCTCCGGCCACTGCCCCCACTTTTGACGGCAAGGCTGGAGGAGATAATGAGAAAAACAAGGAGGAGTCACCCACCAGTCAGGACAGCCCCTAAGGTGTCCTGAGCTGAGGTGACCCCTGCCTTGAGAAATCCTCCGTATTGAGTTTGGAGGATTCCCCCAATAGGATTAGGGATGTGCCCCCCTCCCCACAGGGAGGAGGCAAAAAGAGGGTGTAGCCACTCTCAAGGACAGTAGCCATTGGCTACTGGCCTCCCAGACCTAAACACACCCCTAAATTCAGTATTTAGGGGCTCCCCAGATCCCAGGAAATCAGATTCCTGCAACCTGAAGAAAGAAGGACGACTGCTGACCTACAAGCCTGCAGAGAAGGAGGAAGACGACAACTGATTTGGCCCCAGCCCTACCGGCCTGTCTCCAACTTCGAAAACCTCCTCCAGCGACACATCCGACAGACAGGGACCAGTGACCTCTGAAGCCTCAGAGGACTACCCTGGACTACAGGACCAAGAAACTCCTGTGAACAGCGGCCCTGTTCAAAACCTGCAACTTCTTTGCAACAAAGAAGCAACTTCCAAAGACTTCACGTTTCTCGCCGGAAGCGTGAGGCTTCACACTCTGCACCCGACGCCCCGGCTTGGCCTGCAGAAAACCAACACCTCAGGGAGGACTCCCCAACGACTGCGAGCCTGTGAGTAACCAGAGACGATGCCCCTGAGACCCCACAATGACACCTGCAGAGAGAATCCAGAGGCTCCCCCTAACCACGACTGCCTGTAACAATGGACCCGACACCTGGAACCAACACTGCACCCGCAGCCCCCAGGACCTGAGGGAACCGACCTTCAGTGCTGGAGTGACCCCCAGGTGACTCTCTGCTTAGCCAAGGTGGTGGCTGTCCTGAGAAGCCCCCCCTGTGCCTGCCTGCAACGCTAGAGTGACCCCCCCGGGTCTCTCCATTGTTTTCAACCTAAAACCCGACACCTGCTTTGCTCACTGCACCCGGCCGCCCCTGAGAACATAATCACTAAGACCAAAATATTTTTGCATGTACCATCCTGCCAATTAATAGGTCCCATATCCAAAGTTACCTCTTCCCAGGGTGAATTCAGACATCCTAGGGAGCCTAATGGTTGTTTTCTGAGTTTATCTGACATTTCACAGCATGCACAAGATCTGACAAACCTTTCAAACTCAATAGCCACCTTGGGCCATCAGTACACCTCTTCCAATCTTCTTTTAGTACAAGTGATACCAGAATGACCTTCATGGCACAATTTGATTATTTTTTCACTCAAACCCTTAGGTGGGATTACTTGTTCCCCACGTAATCTTACAACACCATTCACAATTAACTCATCTCTCACTTCCCAAAATCCTCTGTGTTAATTTTTTATATGTTTTTTTCCACATCACCCCACCCATTAACAATGTTCTCTCTGATTTCTCTCAAACCTTCATCCCTACTGTCAGCTTCTAACCACTCATTTCTGTCAAAAGTGTTTTGGGCCATACTATTCTGTCAAACATTGGCTAAACAAAATTCCCTCTGTGGATTTCTATAAATTTCTGTCAATGGTAATGCCATTCCACTTAAAAAAAATCAGCTATATAATTCTTTGCTCCAGGCACATACTGGATATTGTTTCTATAATCCTGTAACCTCATAGGTAATCTAGCTATTCTTGCAGTAGCTCTTAAGAGTCCCCGTTGTTAGAAGTTTCGTCAAAGGTTTGTGGTCACATCTTAGTGTTAACTCTCTTCCCCACAAGAACCTCCTAAAAATGTTCCAATACCCAAACACATGCTGGGGTTTCTCGTTCTATAACCAAATCCTTTTCTTCAGTGGGATTGAGCAAGCGTGACACATAAGCAATCACAACCTCTTTACCATTTGTGTCAGTTTGTGTTAACACACCTCCCAACCCTTTGCAACTTGTATCCGTAGTGACAATTCTGCTTGCATTAGAATCAAACCCTTGTCAGTTTGGAGATGTACTAATAGCATTCTTTATCTCCACAAAAGACTGTGGACACTAATTACTCCATTCAAAATATACATTATTTTTCAAAAGGACCCTCATGGCATGAATTTTTGTGAAAAGTTATCAACAAAGTTTGCAAGTCCCAAGAACAACCTGAGATCGTCTTTTGATTTTGGTGAAGGAGCATCTACAATAGCTTTCACTAGTTTTTCTTTAGGTCTAATTCCATTGAAACTCACATTGTGACCTAAGTAAGTGACTTTTTGCGGAAAACTTGCATTTTGGAATTTCAGCAGTCAATCCCTTATCATATCATTCCTCAGTCCGTCTTCATTGATTTTTTTTTATTACAACACATCATTAGGAGATCATCCTCAAAAAATACTACTACTTGCATATCACCAAATAGTTCCATCATAAGGCTCTGGAACAATGCATGAGCAGATGCTATTCCAAAAGGCAAATAATGGAACTGAAAACACCCAAATGGTGTACAGAATGCCGTCACAATTCTACTAGAGTGATGCAAGGAAATTTGGTGATCTGCCAAAGAGAGGTCTTTAGTGGAGAGCCACTGAGCCTTCCTAGTCCCTTACATCATTTCATCAATTCTTGGAAGTGGAAATTGATCAACAAGTATATTGTCATATACATACCCAAGATAAACATAGAGTCTGATTTACCACTGGCGCGTCTGGCAATGACCATTGGTGAAATCCACTCAGAGACTTCAACTGACTCTGTAATGCCAGCATCTTGTAGTTGCTTGAGTTTATTCTTAACTTCTTCTCTAACTATTAGAGGTACATTTAGCACTGTGTGAATCTTAGGAGAAGCAGAAGGCTTCACCCTAATCTCATAAGTAAAACCTTTGAGTTTACCAACTTTTCCTTTAAACACATTAGGGAATTCCTTAAGGACCCAGCTCTTTCTTTCTTCCCCATCACAAGCCACCAGCACTTATTCCGGACTATTATGGTCAAGAAATATGTGTATTGCCATTTGGTCTTTCCACCAAAACACTGATGGGCCATCGACTGTTACATACAATTCACAGGTAGCTCTTCTGCCTTTGAATAAAAAAACCAGTAAACGAATTCCTGTAAAACTTCCAGGAGTCACGTCCATTCGTTCTAAATGTGAACCTATGGCATTTACAAAATTGTCTTCCCTTACAGAACGAGCAATAATAGAAAATAGAGGGTAGCGTGGCCAAGATGGCGGCGTGAGCGGACGTGTTCGTCCGAGCTCCGCCGCCCTGGCCCCAGAATACTGACGCGTGACCTGGTGGGGGAATGGCCTGAGGCCCCCAGAGATGGGGAGCGGTTCAGCGGTCCAGAGGGTGGCCAGCGGGGACCGAGGATCGCGCGGCACCGGGAAGCGTGGGTGAAGAGCAGCCGACCTTGGCCTGCGCCAGAGGCCGGCGAGTGCTCCGGGCAGCGGACCGAGCCGCGTGGTGGGCCTGGATTTGGCTGCTCCCTCGGACAGAGGGCTGCGTAGACAAAGGCCTTGGAGGACGGCGCTGGGCCCTGAATGCGGTGAGGGTGGAGTGGGGGCCCCAGAGCGGAGATTCGCGGGCGCCCCCGAGTGGTGAAGGTGCTTTGCCGGCTGGGCTTGTCTTGGGGATCGGGTGGAGGCGCCCTCCCCAGCTGGATTGTCCTTGATCGTTGGGAGGCCTGGAGGTGGCGGCATAGGTACTAGGGGCCATCGGGTCGCCCCGACTTTGAAGCAGGAAAACGCAGGGCAGAGGGGCAGGACCGGGCCCCTGAGTGATGGATCTGGCGGCATGGTAGTGTGACGATTGGCAAGAGGAAGCACAAGAGAACAAGGCCAGTTGCAGTCCCGGGCACAGGGGGCTTCTGGTGATCTGGTCCCAGAGGGAGTCTGAGAAGGAGCCCAGGAGGTCAGCCTGTTTGATTGAGACTAGCTGCACGTGCCATGGCGGCGTCCAAATCTAAGCGGGAGCGATCAGTTAGAGAAATGTTGACTGGGGCCCGTCTGGCATTGGGTGGTATGGTTGAGGAACCGCCGGCGACGAAGTCCCTAGAGATGCGGGCGGAGACGGAGCTGGACGAGAGCTCCCCGGTCACGAAGGGCTTTCTAACCTCCTTGTTTGACTCGCTCCGGAGTGATATCCAGGATATTCGTAGGGACATCTCTCAAGAGGTGAGAGAGCTGCGAGGTGAGGTTACGTCCCTGGGGGAGCGAGTAGCGCAGGTGGAAGACGGCAAGATCTCTCGTGGCGAGGAGGTGGCGGGCCTGCAACAGGAGGTCGTCCGCCTTCAGGAGCAGCAGGACCTCCTCCAGATAACGGTCGAGGACATAGAAAATCGCTCGAGGAGGCATAATATCCGCATCAGAGGGGCCCCGACGGGGGCTGAGAAGGAGGACATTGGGGACTTCGTGGTGGGCCTGTTTCACTCATTACTTGGCCTGGATGAGACCCAGGAAATTACCCTGGACAGAGTTAATCGAGTGGGCCGTGTAGGTGGGGCTGGAGACCGACCACCGGACATTTTAGCCTGTGTCCACAACTATGGGCTTAAAGAGAGTATCTTGCAGCGGGCTCGCAATCTTCAGCAGGTACATTTCAGAGGTCATGAGCTCCAATTATTCCAGGACCTCTCGGTGCGGACCTTGCAGAGGCGGAGAGAATTCAAGCCCATTATGGAGCATCTGCGAGCGCATGAGGTGTCTTACTCCTGGGGCCATCCGTTCCGCCTTGTCTTCCGGTGGGAGGATCAGCTCCGGCAGGTGAGGTCCATATCGGAGGCTAACCGGATCCTGGGCTTGGAGGATCACAGCCAGGATTCGGGCGAAGGGGTGAACTTGGCTGGTGGGGATCGCCCACGTTGGCGGCAGAAGGAGAAAAGGAGGAAACTAAAACGCCCTACGGCATCGGAGCGGGAATCTGTTTTGAGCAGCGTGGCCGCTGGAACTAATGCCTAGGCGAGCAGAGGCCGAGGGGATCTGGTCTGCTGAGGGTTGCGCTGTTTTCGGCCTGGTGGCCACTGAAGAGGGGCCGGGGCGGCGGGGGCGATGGACCTCTTCTGATGAACTTGAGTGGTTTTACAGCCCTGTGGAGACTTCACCTCGTGGAGATGGACGTACAAGGACTGTTTGGTTGTGAGCACCTGTTGTGCGTACTGGTTGTATGTTGGCGTGTTTCCCTGAGATGCTGGCTCTTGTGTGGAGGTGTGTTCTGGCCCCAGTGTTTGGAGTGGTTGATGGTGTGGTCTGGGGTGTGGTTTTCCCGTGAGGCCTTTCCCTTCTTGATCGCAATCCTCATCTTAAGATATGACTATTAAATGTATAAGCCTGAATGTCCGGGGGCTTAATAGTACAACTAAGAGGCTAGCCATCCTGTCGGACCTAGAGAGGTCGGGGAGTCATATCTGCCTGTTGCAGGAAACACACCTCGTGCAGAAGGATATCTACTGCATGCGTTCTAAGTGGTTCCCTAGGCAATTCTGGTCCTCAGCTTCCTCGAAGCATGCATGGGTTGCGATATTATTAGCGCGCTCATTCCCCGGGTAAATGGTGGCAAAATTACATGTGGTGCAGGGCAGGCTGTTGGCTATACGGATGAGGTTGGGGGCCTTTTCTTTTACTATTGCCTCTTTATATGCTCCTAATACCCAGCAGGAAGCCTTCCTGAAGCAGGCCCTGACCCCGCTGTTGAGGATTGTATGAGGCTGATGATCGGGGTGATGTGGCTCCTGATGCATTCCTAGAGGGTATAGCAATTACTCCCCTAGGCGAGAGGGAGGCGTCTTCATTAGATCAACCTGTAAGGGCGGAAGAGGTCATATCAGCAATCTCACGTTTGCAGGTGGGGAAGTCTCCTGGTCCGGAAGGTTTCATGGCACTTTTTTATAAGACCTTTTGTGTGGAACCTGTACCGATATTAGTGCGGCTTTTCAACTCCTTCCGAGTGACGGGAGTCCTTACAGCCAGTATGTTGGATGCCACTATTGTGGTTATCCCTAAGCCGGGGAAAGATCCCGAGAAATGTGCCTCCTATAGGCCGATTTTGCTTTTGAATATTGATGCCAAATTACTTACAGGAATACTTGCTCATCGCCTTAATTATTACATGCCGGGCCTTGTGGATCCTGACCAAGCAGGTTTTATACCGCACAGGCAGTGTAGTGACAATACGAAGCGATTGCTTCATCTGCTGGACAAAACGGATCGCTCACGCAGGGAGGCGCTTTTCCTTTCTATTGACGCCGAAAAGGCGTTCGACAGAGTCCACTGGCCATATCTGTTCAGGGTGCTTGAGCGTTTTGGGTTGGGCCCGGGCTTTATGACATGGATCCGCTGTATTGACCAGGCGCCTAGGGCTGCGGTCCGGGTTAACGGGACGCTATCATTGCCGTTCTCAATCCAACGAGGGACTCGGCAGGGTTGTCCGCTCTCACCTCTCTTATCTATATAGGTCAGCGCCCATCAGAAGAGGGGACTCTGGCATGCCATAGCCAGGGAGGTGCGGTGGGAGGACCTGCGGCGCTGGGCGAGAAAGACCTGCGAGGCCCAGCTGGGGAAGTCCTCCAAACGAGGAAAGGGGTGCCCGTCGGGTCCTGACCCCCTAATGGGCCGCATTCTGGCGGTGGCGTATCTGGACTTGGATGTGCACTTGAAGGCTGCACAGCAGACACAAGGGGGTGAGTACAGAAACCATTGTATGCCTCCTTGATGGATGTGTGAGTGTGCTGTAGTATGTATGCTGTCTACTGGCAGGGACTCTGACTGATGCCATTTTAGAATAATGGCCCCCATGTGAAGTAAGGTTGTAAGGGACAGGTCTGCAGTCCTTCAGGTCCCTATGTGCTGTAGGAATTGGCTGTAGAGCAGGGTTGTGACCACTAGTCAGGGGCATAGCCATGTGTATAGCGGTAGGTGCTGCATGGTGGAATATTTACAGGGTGGGTGTATGTGTGAACAGGTTATGTACCTCCATTCAACTATTTACAAGTGTCTCTCCTGTTTTGTCTTCCCATCACTGTTCTCTTGTGTTGTCTGTGTACATCAGCATAATCTGGCGAGGGAGCTGTTGCACCGGCGAGTGGGGATGCAGCGGCCCACGGTTCCACTGAGGCAGAGTCGAGCGACGCCAAGGGGACCAGTGAGTTGGAGGGCGAGGGGAGTGCCAGTGGGGAGGCAACTACCACTGGAGGCAGTGACTCTGATACCTCCTCCGATTGGAGCTCCCTGGCGGTGGCGGACCCTAGTGGGCCCACCGATTCTATGTCATCTTCCGCCACCCCCCAATACCATCACCGCCCTCCCATTTGCTCCCCACCGAGTTGCCCGTGCCCACTTACCCAGAAGGGTGTGCGTCTCCTTCACCCCAGGAACCTCATCCCCTGCCTCAGTCAGCACTGCTGCCCTCACGGAGGAGGCTATTGACCTCCTGACGACCATCTCTGTAGGGCAGACAACCATCATCAATGCCCTTTAGGGCCTGGAAGCAGAGGTGCAGCAGACAAATGCCTACCTGGATGGCATTTATGGTGCTGTGTCTGGCCTACAGAGATCTTTTCAGGCTCTGGCCTCCTCTTTGAGTCCCTGGTCATTCCGTCCACCCTCCAACCACCTCTACCCCTTCCAGCACCCCACTCCCTTCACCCATCCCAAGCACACATTCTGACGGCCATGTACACACCTCAACACACAAGAAGCACACTGAAAAACACAAGCACCACACTTCCCGCCACAGGTATACACACAGCCAACATACAAAGGCACACATACCAATATGCACTTCCCCCCAGTGTGTCCACCTCTTCCGCCTCCCTGTCTGTCACCGCTACATGCACACTCACAGGCACTGCACCCTCATTCACTGTTGCTGACCCCAGTCTGGCAGTCACCACAAAATCCGACATCCATTCATGCACCCCATACACCACACCTGCACTCACCACAATGTCTTTGGTTGACACATGCAGCGCACTCACCAAACTTGCTGACACACAGACAACATACATTTACACTGGCAGCCTGTCTTGTCCCACTGTGTCCACCCACCCTCCTCCCAAGACAATGAAAAGTTCTAAGACATCCACCCAACACACATCCACCACACCTCAGCATACTGTACAGTCACCTGCACCCACGTCACGCACACCTACACCTGTCACAACCACTCCCTCTACCTCCACTCCCACGCCTTCCTCCAGGTCCACCGCGATTGCCCCTAAAATAAAGATCCTATCCCGAGTTGACCTATTCAAACCCACTGGCCCACCCAATCTAGTCCCTAAACATGCCCACCTCCTTGCCCTGTCCACTCCTCCCATGTCACAGCCCACCCCCGTCCGCCCTTCCCATTCCCGTGCTACCTCCCCTGTGAGCAAGAGACCCCGTGCTGGCCCAGGTACATCTGCCGCACCCCAGTCCAAGGCCGCTCCACCAGCTTTATGGACCAGACCCAAGCCCCCTCCACCTCCCAAGCATAAATCCAAGCCCCCCCTCCCAGTCATAAGTCCCCACCCCCACCACCCTCTGCTCCTGTTCCCTGAGGTGCCTGGATGCCCCATTGTTGCCCCTTTAAGGTGGAGTATCATTTGCACTTGTGGGAGTCAATTTGGGATAATTTGGGCCCATCGGACTTTGAAATTTGGACTGGCCATTGGCCTTCTGTTGGACTTCTGTTGCTCCTGGAGCTTAATAAATGTGTGTGTGGCCAGTGTTGGTTTTGGCACACTCTGGACCTGTGGTTCATCGTTTATTTGTGGGGGGGTGTTGTACACATGTGTACTTTGGGCAGGTTGTATTGGCCTTGTGTCGGGTAAGTACCTCTTGCTCTGGGGTGTATGGCTTGTGCTGTTGTGAGGGGTTGTGGGTGCTTTGCGGGGTGGGTGGAGTGGGTGGGTATGTAACTGTGCCCTTTCTTCCCCTGTTTAGTCGGTTGCAGTACTTACCGTCATCGTCTTCGTCGGCGGTCTCGGTCGTGGAGGTATATGGCAAGGAGAAGGACTGGCATGATTTGCAACTCTCTCCGTGTCTGCTTCAGCCTGTTCTGTGAGCCTCTGGTGAGTGTTTCCTTATATTTGGTTCGTTTTTGCCTGGCTTTGCGTGGTGGTGGTTCCCACCACGGAACTGACGGCGGTCTAGTGCTTCATTATTTGATGGGCGGGTAGGGCCTTTCCGTCGGCCTGTGGGAGGCCTCTGCCATCGTTGTCGGCACTCCTCTGCTGGCAGAGAGTGATTTTCAGGCTGCCTGTTTTTCAGGTGGTTCATTATTTGGCAGCCCAGACGCCTGACTGTGGGCGGTAGCTACCGCCATCGCCGGCAGATCGGTCTTTCGCCCCATGTTCATAATGAGGGCCTTTGTCAGAGTCTGTCCTCCATTCCGAGGCCTTGTTTGGTGTCGGCCAGTGCCAGATTGCAGTAGCACACCAAAAGATGGTGTCTACTTCGGCAGTGGGCCCCAGTGAGCTCAAAGCCAGTCCCCGGAGGAGCGGTGCTCAGCTCTGACATTGAGCCACTTATGAGACATGGTGGTGGGGTTGGTAGGGGGAAATCAACAGTACACAAGCAGCACGGTCTTGACACCAGGGCCGGAGTCAACCAAAGAAGATGGAGCGTCATCTTTCTCCTCTTGAGATAGTTCTGCACTTGGTTCCAAGGCATCAAAGTCCAAATATGTAGGGTTGGGATTGCAGGCTGGTGGTTCAGGTGACTCGGTTCTTCCCACTGTTTTTCTTCAGTGCCCAGGGGATCAGTTTCTCAGAGGAAGTGGGGTGTCACTGAAGTGAACTGGGCCATGCTGATGTGTGCCCACTGTCGATCTTGAAGTGTCTTTTTGCTGCAGAAGGCCGAACAGCAAGCACAAGAGCCTTTGTCATGGTCTGGATACTTAGTGACTGTGAGGCCATCTCTTGAAAGCCATCCGTTCCATTACCTCAACTGTGTCTTCATTCTCTGGAGTGTGTGTGGAGCACACGTGATCCGAAGGGCCTTGAGACCCAGCAGCTCATTGTCGATGGAACCGATGGATGGAGCTGGCCCAGAAATCAAGAAAATACGTGTCAAAGATTGTTCTCTCAACACGTTGGAAGTCAACAGACTTGAGGCCACAACGGGAACCATCAAATTCTTCAAGACCAGGAGCAAACATCCAAACCCAATGGCAAAATAAAACAATTTAACAATGGAGTTGTCATGATGCACATATAATTCGAGAGGAGGAGTCAGAGACATCATGACTCAGAACACTTTTTCAAAGAAAAACATCTTGCAACCTCCAAGCCCAACACTACAGCAGGGGTATGCACAGACTGTGTACCTGCAGTCACACATGCTATGAATATTAATATTTACCATGTCCCTACACTGACAAGGAACCAAAAGCTATTTTTGGGGTGGCAAGCTTAGTTGTCCTCCTTGGAGAACCAGGGTGGAGATTAAAATATGAATACTGATAACTGAGGAGAGGAACCATCTAATTAAAATACTATATTTAACAGTTATTAAATGATTCAATGGTGAAGTTAGATTTTTAATTAATATTATGGAAATCTAACTTGTAGAAAGTTGTTTTCCCTGCCTGAAATCCCAGCAGGTAAATTTGCATAAACTCTCCAGCAGTTAGCAACAGGAAGAAGTGTGTAACAGGTCACAAACTCCTCCCAAGAACACACCATAGGGTGACCTGAATGGGCATATGACTCATATCAAGTAAATTGTCAGAGATTAATTCCTAACTTTCACAGGAGCAGAGTGATGTCAAGCCCGAATGCCCCACCAGCCCTCACCTTGTCCCCCATATAATTATAAGAATCTGAGAATATGACTCTGGGGGTGCAGGGGATGAGGATAGAGAAGAGAATGCCTCTGCCTTCAGGATTCTTCCTCAAGTATATCCTTTAACTCCTTGCGTTGAGGGAGCACACTGAACATGCATTCAAGATACGTTACTTTTAGAACTATGCAATGCCTATTGTATGTATCCTTACAAAACTCTAACATACCCCAAAAGGCACTCACATTTGCTTCTCTTCTATACAAAGTAATAATAACATAGGCTGTATGAAACTGGCACTTGTTGCAGATACCCCCACACTTTTTGCCCGATATTGATTCTGACTTGACTGAGTGTGTGCTGGGATCCTGCTAACCAGGACCCAGCACCAGTGTTCTTTCCCTAAAAATGTACCATTGTTTCCACAATTGGCACACCTCTGGCACTCCGATAAGTCCCTTATAAAAGGTGCCAGTGGTACCAAGGGCCCTGTGGCCAGGGAGGGCCCCTAAGGGCTGCAGCATGTGTTGTGCCACCCTAAGGGACCCCCTCAACAAACACATGCACACTGCCACTGCAGATTGTATGTGTTGGTGGGGAGAAAAAGGCAAAGTCAACATGGCATCCGCCTCAGGGTGTCAGGCCCACAAAACATTGCTTGTGGCATGGGTAAGTTACCCCTCTAGCAGGCCTTACAGCCCTAAGGCAGGGTGCAGTATACCACAGGTGAGGGCATAGCTTTCTGAGCACTATGCCCATACAGTGTCCAAGTCCATTCTTAGACATTGTAAGTGCAATGTGGCCATATTCAGTATATGGTCTGGGAGTTTGTCATTACGAACTCCACAGTTCCATAATGCCTTCACTGAAGACTGGCAAGTTTGGTATCAAACTTCTCAGCACAATAAACCCACACTGAAGCCAGTGTTGGATTTATTCTAAAACGCACACAGATGTCCTGTGTATTTTACACAATCCTCTAGTGTAGGACTGACTGGTCTGTGCCAGCCTGCCACTAGCAGACAAGCCTTTGACCCCATGGGGTGAAGGCCTTTGTGCTCCCTGAGACCAGAAAACAAAGCCTGCTCTGGGTGGAGGTGCTTCACATCTCCCCCTTGCAGGAACTGTAAAACCTGGAGGTGAGCCTCAAAGGTTACAGTGCCCCAAGGCACTCTAGCTAGTGGAGATGCCCCCCTCCCCTTCCCCCCAGACAAAGCCCTACTTTTGGCAGCAAGTTCAGCTGGAAACTTAGGAAAAACAAGGAGTGACCGCTTCAGCTGGGACCACCCCTAGGTTGTCCAGAGCTAAAGTGACCCCCTCGCTGCAGAATCATCCATCTTGGTTTGGAAGACAGGGACTAATATGGTAAGGAATGTGCCCCCCCCCCCACCAATGGGAGTGGACACAAGAATTGGCTACTGCTCCCTGACCCCTGTAATGCCCCTAAATCTTGTATTTAAGGGCTTCCCTGAACCCAGCTCACCAGGTTCCTGGTGACCTGACAAAAGCACTATTTAGCTGAAAACCCCAGCAGAGAAGAAGAAAGACAACAACTGAATTGGCCCCAGCCCTACCGGCCTGTCTCCTGCTTCAAATAACCTGCATAAGAACAGCGTTGCATCCAGTGGGACCAGTGACTTCTGCCAAGCTCCAGATGACTGCCCTGCATCCAGAAGGACCAAGAACTCCAGTGGACAGTGGCCCTTTCCACAAAGAAACCAATAACTAACAACTCCAACCTCACTCCGAATGCGTGAGTCCTAACCACTCTTAACCCGACGCCCACAGCCCGTGTCCAGGTGGCCTAACCAGCTAGAGAGGATCCCCCCAGGTGGTTCTGAGCAAGTGCCCCCCTGGGTTGACCTCTCCACCCTCCACGACGCGCCTGCAGAGGGAATCACGAGGATACCCCTGACTGCGAAGCTCCGGATGAAGATATCCAATGCCTAAAGACACTGCACCTACAGCCACCAGGCCTTGGAGAACCCAACCTCTGGTGCAGCAATGTTCAGCAGGTGGCCCTCCTCCTTGTCCAGCATGTGGTTTGCCTGAGGCGACCCCCTGGAGCTCGCCTGCAGCCTCTGAGTGACCCCCGGGGTCCCCTCATACAGAATCAGTGGAGACCCAACATCTTGTTTGCACCCTGCACCTGACCGCCCCAGCGCCGCTGAGGGTGCATGGTGCCTACTTGTGCCCCCCATGCTCCTCTAAACGCCCCAGGTTTGCCCTCTGAAGTCACAGATACTTATCTGCCTGCAGAGCTGAAACAGAGTGCGTCCAGTCTCCATAGGAGCCCACGTTAATTTTGCCTGTGTTGCTGGTGGTGGATGTTTGGGGTTAACTTGAACCCCAACCTGTGGACTTCCTAACCCCCCCCCCGAAACTGGAACCGTAAGTGTTATACTTACTACCTGTGGAACAATCTAACTTTTCTTCCCCTCAGAAACTGTTTCTGAAAATTGCCGGTGTCCATTTTTAAAACAGATTATTGCCAATATTTCAAAAACTGTATAAATTATCGATTTCAAACAAAGTGCTGTTGATACATGTGTGAAATACGAGTCTATTGAAGTACTTACCTGCAACTTGAATCTTGTATTTCTAAAAATAAATTAAGAAAAGGTATTTGTGCTATATAAAAAACATTGGTCTGGAGTTAAGTCATTGAGTGTGTGCTTCTTCTATTTCTGTGTGTGTGTACGTCAAATGCTTTGCACTACTCACTGATAAGCCTAACTGCACCACCACACTACCACAAAAGAGAGCATTAGTATTATCTACTTTAACCTCTGTTAAGCCTCTGGGGAACCCCTAGTCTCTGTGCACACTAGATCTCATTTTGATATAGTATATTCAGAGCTAGCTTCCTATATAGCCTTTGTATTTTTTCAGTTCTTACAGTTAATGTAGTTTCTTCTCAGTCTTATATTACTCATTTTGTCTTAATATCCTTATCAAAATCTTTTTGAACAATATCTTGAGGAATTTTAGAATTACTAGGCAACTAAGAAGAATATAAGAGCCCAACCACAGAAATTAAAAAAATGCCATTATTGAGTTATTTTCGAATGAGTGAATATTCACTTAATATTGCTTTTCATTCCAGTTCTCCAACATACCTAAACTTAATCCGTCAAGCCGTTGTGGAGGTATCTTTTCGGGAGACACTGCTCACAGTTAGTCAGAGAGTAGTGTCTGAGAATTTCTTCTACCCAAGGCAGAAATTAGGAACTCCCTGATGTGGCATGGGAAAAATGCTACATGGGAAATAAATGCAGCAGGCAAGGGTCGATGACAGTAATACAATGTTCTTTTCTTCAGAAGCATGTGCATGCAAGAAGAAGGGACACTACTTGATCGAATACTCTAATGCAGTGCAACTTCTTCAGACTTATGTGCATCTTTTGTGTAAAATGCGTACCAGTATCGCAAGACTTCTTAATCAGAAAAAGTGGTGCGAGTCAACAAAACATGGAGGTCAACTTGGAGTTTCGTTACTAGCACAAAGTACTCCCAATTGACTGGATATGCATTGGCAATTGTTCGTTTTTGCCAAAAGTGGTTCTTCCAATCACTCATGCTAGTCACATTCGACATATCAGAACTGTCTTTTCCCTGAGACCTAGCAACTCCCCTGGGTTCAACAGAATAGCCAGGGGGAGGGCTTCAGGCACTGCTTTCATAGAACAGTCCAAATCCTGCCTGACAGGTCTGTTGGGAACATGTAATGCTTTGGCACTTTTGAAAAAGGATGCCAGAACAATTCTATGCTGGAGTAGCTAACAGGAATAGGAAGAATCCTTGTGAGAGAGGCTCCACACTTAAAGAGGTCAACATTGTAAGGGGCTTGCCTCCTGTCCAGGGCATCCAAGCTAACCGGCTGAGCAACTAAAATAGAGTAAGGACAGAGCTTTGATGCTGCCTTAGCGTCATCCTTCTTACTCATTATTCCACCATAATAAGCACCAACCACCTCAAGGTATAATAATGCACCAGCACCTGAAATCCAGGTAAAACTTCCATGAAAAGGCTTGGACATATGTCAACATCAGAGCAGTGCGCGCTCTACGGGTGACTGGAATGCAAAAACCCAGCACTTATGAGATAACGTAATTCATGCATTATGTTGATATGCTGTTGTTTAACCTTTTGCATTGCAGAGTTTAATCCTGAAGACTTATATTCAAGGTGCTTGTAAATACTGTTCATTTGCGATGTATTGCTGCAGGCTTTCAGAGTGTGTCAGGGTGTGGTCCCTTTCCAGGGCCTTCTAGAAGCTTTCTCTGAAGCATGACTGGGTGTGGTTTGTGGGCTGGGCCAGACTCTATATAAGGCAGCCAGCCCAGCTCCACATGCTCACTATTCAGAGGTCCCGTTGCAGAGCAGCAGCAGTTTCCTGAGCTCCTGTTCTGGAGGCTTACCTTCACCTTCCAGGCCTTTGCCCTTCATTGAATTGGTGATCCTTGATCAGGGGGGTAAGATGGAGGTCGGGCAGGGCCCCCGATCCCGTTTTCGAAGGCATTCAAGTTTTTGGGCCTAGTTTTCATGTTGAAAGATTTGTCCTTGTGCGTGTGAATGTGCTCATGGATCCTGGCATTTACATGTTGATATTCAAATCGGCAAGACGTGCAAATCATTCCTTGCATTTAAACCTTGATAATCATTGTGCGCGACCATTTCTTGGCATTTGCATGGTGGTATTTGAATCGGCAAGACGCGCAATTCGTTTCCCCATTTAAATCCTGATGTTTCAGATCACTTGCAAAGTGCGCGATCATTTCATGGCATTTGCATATACTTGTTGAAATCGGCAGTGTGCGCAATTCATTTACCGCATTTAAATGTAGGTGTTCAGATCGCTTACAGTGTGCGCGATCATTTCATGGCAATTAAAAAACTTTTGATGTGTAGTGTTTCCTGAAGTGTACACAACTATCCAGGGCTTTTGAATTTTCTGCAAAGGAGTTAAAATTCAAGATGTTACATTATATGTGCATATTAAGTCCTTAGTACAATTCCTATTGTTTTCCAGGAAATGTTCAGATTACTTTTTGTCCTCATGTAAAAAGACCATGGGGGTCATTTTGACCTTGGCGGACGGCGGAGGCCGTCCGCCAAGGTACCGCCGCTGAATGACCGCACCGCGGTCAAAAGACCGCGGCGGCCATTCAGACATTTCCTCTGGGCCGGCGGGCGCTCTCCAAAAGAGCGCCCGCCGGCCCAGAGGAAATGCCCCTGCAACGAGGACGCCGGCTCAGAATTGAGCCGGCGTAGTTGCAGGGGTGCGACAGGTGCAGTTGCACCCGTCGCGTATTTCAGTGTCTGCTTAGCAGACACTGAAATACTTTGCGGGGCCCTCTTACGGGGGCCCCTGCAGTGCCCATGCCATGGGCATGGGCACTGCAGGGGCCCCCAGGGGCCCCGCGGCACCCCCTACCGCCAGATGGCGGTAGGGGGTGTCAGAATCCCCATGGCTGCGGAGCACGCTCCGCAGCCATGGAGGATTCACAAGGGCAGTGGTAAACCGGCGGGAGACCGCCGGTTTACCCTTTCTGGCCGCGGCTGAACCGCTGCGGTCAGAATGCCCTCTGGAGCACCGCCAGCCTGTTGGCGGTGCTCCCGTGGTCGGTGACCCTGGCGGTCACCGGCCGCCAGGGTCAGAATGACCCCCCATGTTTGTTCTGAAAACATAATTCTAGAAGGTTCTTATATTCCTAGACAATATGTAACATTTCATGAAAAGTTTTATATGAGAAGTTGTATTAATTATTCTTGATTCCTTCCCAGGTACCCAGACGTCTTGGGGTCCAGTTATTAGTCCTTTCTTAAGTTATCCATGGTTACAGAATAACAATGCTTACAATTATAGTCTAGTGAAAATCAATGCAATATAATCTTGATATTGTGTGGTTTAACCTTTTGCTTCCTCAGGTCTCCTTCCCAGCTGTTCCCATCCTAATCCCCCTTCTCCCCCGCTTAGACTCTCTTAGGCTATGTGATTTTATCTATCAGAGTCTTGGAGCTGTCTAGTGGTGGACATGTTGGGAACGTGCGCAGACCCTGAGGATCTGGTCTCCCTGACAACATGTTTCATACTTTATTGACTTTCCACCAGCAGGCTGCGGGAGGTGTGTTAAGGGGACCAAATTATGTAGAAAGACAACAGAAATTAGGCAGTGTAGCACAACATGTACTGTGACAGTATTGTTTTAGTATTGTCACATGTTAATACAAGATAATATAGCTTTAGCAAACATTACACCTCATTAGCACAATTTTGCATCAAACAAAGCAATCAAACCTGATCAACCTTTTCAAAGGGCCGATCAATGTATGGCACAACATACATGGACTTTAAGTAAATGTTGATCTAATGGAGCTAGAATGTATTGATGAGCTCTTCAAATGATACAGCAGATGGTTGATGGCGATGTAAATCCATAATTGTGCAGAAAAATTCACAGTAGCAAGGTCACCTAATTACAATTGCCTGGACCACATTATTACAGAAAGCAGCCCCCCGATTTATTTCCATTACAACATTATTATATATTTCCCTACCTTATTGTGAATTCCTTGTGTTTTTCTTCATTTCCATAGCACATTTCTTAGTAGGTGTTCATATTAGACTTTAGCTTTACAGTGCAAATCAAGTAGCTTTATTCAAACACCAAATAACCATAAAAGCAAGTGTAATTAATAATGACACCATGTCACAGTTCTTTGTAGTGTAGGCAGATTTCACATAGTAAAAACAAAATTTGGGGCAAGGACAAAGCCCTGATGAACTCTACATCCCTGGATAAGCGATTCAGTGCATTCTCCATACCCAACAGGCAGTGAGATCGAAGTGGAGGGCCCTAAAAAAAAATCCAACAACCCTTTATTTACCCCTAAGGAGTTCAGCATTACCCCAACTTTTGACAGGTCCACTCAGTTAATAGTACCAGAGAGATCCATAAAGGCTAGACAAACTGGGCATTGTTTGGCTGCAGAGTACTTGCTAATCTTGAGGTACACATTGAGGCACTGTTCCATCATGCCAAGCCCCAACCTGAACCTATATTGTAACTTACAAGGTCCCTCAGATTTGGAAACCCATGTGGATAATCATTCCAATGCAACCATCCCAACGATCTTCACATCAGATGATAGCAACTAGGGCTCCTACGAGACGCTCTTCTTGAACAAGGGCACAAGACAGAACATTTCCAAGACTGTGGAAGACCGATGTGGCAGACCAAATTAATGTAGATAGTAATAAGGTGAGCCCACAGGCCAGAGTTAAGTTTACAGAGGTCCACTGAATCCCTCATCTGGCTCTGATGCCTTATTTCTAAGGGTTGATTTTTATTGACTTGCTGAACTATTCCAAGGAGAATCCAATGTAATGGGGAAAATTAGGATTAGGATGGGGCTAGTCAGTCCCCACCTCGCTGGAAGCACCCGCAGAATAGATCTGGCTAAAATGGGCCACCCATCTCTCCAACCAATCTATGCCTACTATATAAGGTGGTAGGATCCCTGTTATCCACCACAGTTCTCAGTGGATTACCATGGTGTTTTGATTTGGGGGGGAAGGGGTTATGATCACTATAAATACCGGGCAAAACAACCCTTTCCAATATGCGGTTCAAGATGTGCTGTTAGTCAAAGATATAGTCAATTACGGACTACCTTTCGAAACATATATAGAATTCCTGAACTGTGGCAAAACTGCAAGCTTGATGGCATTGCAGAGATCAAAGTTTAAGACGAAGGGGTACAGTAAGCTGCCCGCTATCACTTCTCTGAACACTAAATAGATTCAGGTCACCAACAAGGAATGTGTTACATAATTTTGCATTAAGACCTAAACCCTTTATCCACAGAAGAAAAACTGTTAACAAGCTGGCCTATAAAATCAAAAAGCTGGATGAAGTTTTGGTTGATACTGGATGTAAAATTATTATACAAGTCAATAACAACCAACCTAAATTTCCCTTTCCAGGATAAATAAAATACATGAAACAGGTTACTCTTGGCAGATATAAGGTTTACAAAACAACCCAGGGTTCATTTGGACCACAAAGATAATCTGAACCATGAACGCCCGTGGGTGAAGGAATCGCAATGGCTGTAAAACAGGAAAAGTCACCACATAATACTTCACTGACAGACTGGGTTTTCTAGAGTAATACAATATCATATTGATTAACAAATTTGACCAAATTTTCATTGCTCAGCTAACTGGAAAACCCTTTGTAGGAAGTTGGCTCTGTATATACTATCTCAACGTGAGAGATGGTGTGCACAGAGTCCAAGGGTTCCCCTTAGAGGTTGATAGTGGCATCAATAGATAATACTAATGCTCTATTTTGTGGTAGTGTGGTCGAGCAGTACGCTTGTCAGAGGGTAGTGTTAAGCATTTGTTGTACACACACAGGCAATAAATGAGAACACACACTCAAAGACCTAACTCCAGGGCCAATAGGTTTTTATATAGAAAAATATTATTTTCTTTATTTTAGAACCACAAGATTCTGAATTTAGGTAAGTACATAAATTGTAAGGTACTTCACACAGGTAAGTATGGATCTTTGAATTAAAACAGTAATGTACACAGTTTTGGCAAAAATGGCAATAAGCTATTTTAAAAGAGGACACTGCAAAAATCAACGGTTCCTGGGGGAGGTAAGTATTGGTTAGTTTCTCAGGTAAGTAAAGCACTTACAAGTTCAGTCTCCTGGGCATAGGCAGCCCACCGTTGGGGGATTAAGTCAACCCCAAACACCCAGCACCAGCTGGTCACAAGGCCGGTCAGATGCAGAGGTCAATGTAGGGCCCAAATAACATAGGTGCCTAAGGAGAACTGGGGTGCTCCGGTTCCAGTCTGCTAGCAGGTAAGTACCTGCGTCCGCAGGGAGCAGACCAGGGGGGTTTTGTAGAACACTGGGGGGGGTCCCAAACAAGCACACAAAATACACCCTCAGCGGCACAGGAGCAGCCGGGTGCAGTATGCAAAATCGGTGTTGAGTTGTAGATAGGAATCAATGGAGACACCCAGGGGTCACTCTGGCAATGCAGGCTGGGCACATGGGGGCTTCTCGGGCCAGTCACTGACTGGGCTAGGATGAGGGCTGCCTGGTGGTCACTCCTGCACCGGTAGTTGGTTCCTCTCAGTCCTGGTGGCTGCAGGTGCAGTGCTTTTTCCAGGTGTTGGGTTCCTTTGTTACTGGGTAGTCGCGGTTAGGTGGAGCCTCTGGATCCTCTCTGCAGGCGTTGCTGTGGGGGTGCAGGGAGGTCGACTCAGGGTGTCCTCGTCGTTGGAGTCACCTGGGGGTCCTCTCTGTGGGATTGGTTCTTCTGGACACGAGCCAGGGGCGTTGGGTGCAGAGTGTTGGGGACTCATGCTTCCGGAGTGAGGCTGGAGTCCCTTTAAAGATGGTTTCTTTATTGCTGTCTGGACAGAGCCACTGTCCAGAGGAGTTTCGTGGTCCTTTGGTTGCAGGGCAGTCCTCTGAGTCCTCAGAGGTCGCTGGTCCCGGTGGATGCGTCGCTGTGCAGGTTCTTTGAGTCTGGAGACAGGCCGGTAGGGCTTGGGCCAAGTCAGTTGTCGTCTCCGTCGTCTCTGCGGGGCTTTCAGGTCAGCAGTCCTTCTTCTTGGTGCAGGTCGTCAGGAATCTGGTTTCCTGGGTTCAGGGTCGCCCCAAAATATTCAATTTAGGGGTGTGTTTGGGTCTCTGGGGCAGTAGCCAATGGCTGCTCTCCTTGAAGGTGGCTACACCCTTTTTGGGCCTCCTTCATGTGGGGAGGGGTGCACATCCCTAATCTTATTGGGGGGAATCCTCCAAAACAAGATGGAGGATTTCCTAATGGAGAGGTCACCTCAGCTCAGGACACCTTAGGGGCTGTCCTGGCCGGAGGGTAACTCGTCCTTGTTTTTCTCATTATCTCCTCTAGGCTTTCCGCCAAAAGTGGGGGCTGTGTCTGGGGGATGGGCATCTCCACTAGCTGGAGTGCCCTAGGGCATTGTAAGATGAAGCCTGAGCCTTCGAGGCTCACTGCTAGGTGTTACAGTTCCTGCAGGGGGAGCTGTGAAGCACCTCCACCCAGTGCAGGCTTTGTTTCTGGCCCCAGAGAGCACAAAGGCTCTCACCCCAGGGGGTCAGAAACTCGTCTCAGTGGCAGGCTCGCACAGACCAGTCAGTCCTGCACTGAAGGATTGGGTAAAATACAGGGGGCATCTCTAAGATGCCCTCTGTGTGCATTGTTTAATAAATCCAGCACTGGCATTAGTGTAGTGTGGATTTATTATTCTGAGACGTTTGATTCCAAACTTCCCAGTGTTCAGTGTAGCCATTATGGAACTGTGGAGTTCATTTTGACAAACTCCCAGACCATATACTTAATATGGCCACACTGTACTTACAATGTCAAAGAATAGACTTAGACACTGTAGGGGTATATTGCTCATGCAGCTATGCCCTCACCTGTGGTATAGTGCACCCTGCCTTAGGGCTTTAAGGCCTGCTAGAGGGGTGATTTACCTATGGGATAGGCAGTACTTTGTGTGCATGGCATCCTGAGGGGGACGTTATGTCGACTTTGCCTTTTTCTCCCCACCAACACACACAATTTGCAATGGCAGTGTGCATGTGTTAGGTGAGGAGTCCCTTAGGGTGGCACAACACATGCTGCAGCCCTTAGGGACCTTCCCTGGTCACAGGGCCCTTGGTACCACTGGTACCTTTTACAAGGGACTAATCTGTGTGCCGGGGTCTGCCAATTGTGGAAACAATGGCACATTTTTAGTGAAAGAACACTGGTGTTGCGGCCTGGTTAGCAGGGTCCTAGCACACTTCTTAGTCAAGTCAGCATCAATATCAGGCAAAAAGTGGGGGGTAACTGCAACAGGGAGCCATTTTCCTACACCCTTGTAATATTCCAGCTAAGAAATTTGATTGTGTTGGGTACTTCAGTTAGCTTGATCGACTGGCTCTGGCACCATAAGCTTGACCATGCTTGCTCTCCGTCATAGTTAACAGAGTCAGAGCATTTAATAGTAACCAGGGAGACCACACACCTAAGAATCTCCATTACATCCAAAACACTTCCCAGACAATCTTTCTCTTGCAAATCCTGTGGTGCCAGATACCAATTAGAAATCTGCATGGGGAGAAGAAAAAGAATATATTGATGGATGCGCATTATGTACTAGAAGCCCTGGGGCGTAGAAGAAACCCAATGGTAACAGCCTCCAGGCTGTGTCTCAGATCACTAGGTAACTTCCTGAAATTCCTATAATGCATTCCACTTTAAACTCCTTGGTCATGGGTAACATCCATCCCACCCAAGGGAACAAAAAAAGATGTCATTAAACAGTTGTGAATGATGGTGGAAGTTTGTGTGCAGCCAATGAGTAACTTTATTGATGTACTGATCTGTGGTTTCAACTACCTGTTTGGCTAGCCTTGGCACATTAAACTAACACTAAAACATATAGGCAGGTGGCCAGCAGTAGGTAACAGAGAGGTTATCAGGCATATGCAACTTTGCATTGGTACCAGAGGTGGGAAATAAGTGCAGATGTGCGGTTGCCCTGAACACACCCTTCCTTCTCCCAGGCTTGCCTCACACAAGATAAGTTTGTTGCTGGCTTTAGCTCTTTGAAGTCCCCTCCCAGACATGTCCCCTTCTCAAGCTCAATGGCCAACCTTTAACAAAAGAGGCCTGTGTCGAAGCAGAACTGCCACCGTTGAGTGTGAGCAGAGGGTTAATAGTTGCCCCAAATACATTCAAAGTATACCGTTTATTCCATAACTTTGGAGCACCAAAGCAACTAGGAGCCTCAGTCAGCATGCCCCCAGCTTGCTGCACCTCTACCTTACTCTGTGCCCTCTATTAAAGAGTATCGGGCAAACAGGTGGGAGTGGGCTAGGCGTTATCTGGAGGGAACAAATCAACTAAAAAAATAAATGAAAAACTAACATTGCCAAAGCCAATAGATTTTGCATAGACAAGGCCTATTGGCTTTGACAATTACTATTTATTTTAATATATCCATATTTTTTATGGTCTGTCACCAGATAATTATGTGAGCATCTTTAGGCAGGAGTTTTGGCTCTGCCCACATGCTGAGAGCCATAAGTGCATTTTGATGGGCAGAAGGGGTGTGCTGCCACAGAAAAAGTGTTTACTCTGCAGCCAGGTGTGATACATTTATTTATTCTGCTAGCTGAGCTTCACCTTTTGGGGGTACATATATGCCAATGTAATTCTGTAAAAGTGTCATACATAGATAATTTATGGAGGTTGTCTTTATCTGGCAGTAGCACAGATGGGAGGAGAGCAGCCAATACACTCCATAGAATTTTAGGTCCGTCTTGACAGTGCAATCGTCATCAGGCCTTGTAACCTACACCAATCTTATTCAACAGTCCTTTGCTTCCACACAAATACATATTCATTCTCAAGCTATTTATCTGTAATGATTTACATTACCATACAAAATACCTTTAAAGCCAGACTTATTGCCATTACCAATGATAGTTCCAAAGTGCTTCCACAAGGTTATCAAGCTCTCATTTTTAGTTTTAAATAGATGGAATTAAGGGCCAGATGTAGGTAAGAAAAATTTAGCGAGTCGGAAATTGCGAGTCGTTGCGACTCGCAATTTCCGACTCGCTAAATGGTATCCAAGAAGAAAACGCGACTTCAATTTGCGACCGCGCTAAAAACGAACACGCAATTTGCGAGTGGGTGTCGCAAATTGCGACTGTGCTGCAAATTGAATGCAGGTGCTGCAGAACACTCTGGAAAACACTTCCTGGCTCATGATGATGACATCACAGCCAGGAAGTTTACAAATACACCTGGGAGGAGGGAGGACCACACCCATTTTAACAGCAAAACTGCAAACAGAGGGAACAGCAGCTACCATGGCTGAGACACCAAGGAAGCGCAAACTCAAATTTGCTGAGAAAGAGCTGGAGGTGCTGACAGAGGAGTGCTGCCAGCACCATGACCAACTATTTGGGAGGGTAGCCCTCACCGTGCCAGAGATGGAAAAGAGAAAAATATGGATGGACATCCAAGACAAAGTGAACTCCCTGAATGTCAGCCACCGGAGCATCGAAGAACTCAAAAAAAGGTGACCTGCGCTCCCGGACCAAGGAGAGGGTGGCAGAGCAGCTCCGGGAGATGAGGGGCACTGGAGGGGGACCGTCCACAATACCACCACCCACACCCCTGGAGGAAAGAGTAGAGGAGACCCTTGAGCCTGAGGCAGTGTGCAGGATGGGAGAGCTGGATACATCAGAGCCAGGACCATCAACCGGTGAGTACCATGAGACATGCATGTACCCTCAATACTGCCATACCCCCACCCACCTTGTACACAGTAGCATGCACAACCAAAATAGCTCCATTTCAGAGTTGCAACCACCAGAATGGTGCATTATGGGCAATGTAGTCAAGTAGGCAGTTGATAGGCAACAGTTTATTAGGGAGTTGATAACAGATAGTAGATACTGACAGTGTGTTCCCTATGTCCCACAGGTCTCCCACAAGACACCCCCACCAGCCAAAGCATCCAGGGGCCAATGGTCAGCCAGCAGCCAACAGATGACTCAAGACCAGCCAACACTGAGACCTGCACCACCAACACTCAGTCCCCTCATGATACACCAGTTGCCATACTGGTGTCTGATCCAGCACCTGGTCCCAGCCACAGTGCCACCGTAGAAGACACGGAGCCTCCACTGCATCGCAGGCGACGTGTACATGTACCATCACAGCGGCAGGCAGAGTCAGGGGACGCCTCCATGTCGCGTGCTGAGGCCGCACTCCTACGGGGTCAGCGCATGCAAACACAGGAGATTAGGAGAATTACAGGGGCATTGCGGCGCATGGAGCGAAACCAAGGCAGTAGCATGCAGCTTGTGCAAACAGAGTTGCAACAAATGAACACACATATGGGCAACCTTGCACTCTCCATGCGAGAACTTGTGGCTGGACTCCTAACTCAGACAGAAGGTGCAAGACGTCGTGACAGGCAGCTACTTAACCAGCTGGACCGCATGTCTGCCTCCATAGTCAGGCTGGCTGTGAACACTACTGGCCTTTCTAGGCGCACAGTCAGCCTCCAAGTTGACATGGGCCACTTTGCCAGTGATGTGGCACGTGGACTGGGCCGTCTCAGCCACGCTGTTGACATAATGGAGGCACGGCAGGTGGCCAGGGGCGCGGCCGACACGCCGCAAGACAGTGAGGAGGGCTCCACCATCAGCAGTGTCTCTGCCAGTGACGCCAGGGTGTTGCGCAGTGGAAGCGCAAGGCATGGCACTGCAGACACCCCTGAAACCAGCCATGCTGGCCGAGGCCAGCGTAGGATCTGAGCTCCACACTGTCCTGGGGTTGGGGCACATGAGGTTAATGTGTCCTCATGCCAGGAGGACTGTTACAGCCCCTGAACTGTTGACAATGTATATAGTTTTTTTGGTTGCACAAATTAAATCACTTGTTAGTTCCACTTAACACCTGGACTCTTTGTGTGTGACATTAGTGAGTGTGGTGACAGTTAGCACGTACCTTCCAAAGTATTGGTTTGCAATGTGTTCCCGTCTCAGTCTGCCTTGATTTGTGATGCTTCTATCCCCATGATGGCGATGTGGTAGCTCTTGCTCTTCATCCTCCGAATCTGGGTCTTCAGGGGTGAGAGGTAGCCCACGTCTGGTGGCAATGTTGTGCAGTATAGCGCATGCGACAACAATTTTGAAAGCTGTTATTGGGGTATACTGGAGGGCACCTCCACTTCTGTGGAGGCATCTGGATCTTGCTTTCAGCAGTCCAAAGGTCCGTTCAATGATATTTCTGCTCCTCTTATGTGCACTGTTGTATCGCCTCTCTGTCTCATTGCTGGGTGTTAAGTACGGGGTAAGTATCCATGGTCGAAGTGCATATGCACTGTCACCTGTTTGGCACAAAATGCACAATGTTAGCAGGGCATAGATGGGTTCCACATTGACCTGTGTGTATGTCTGCAAGGTGTATTCAGCTATACCTAGGAGGTATCCGTCTCCAAACTCCCTACGTTCTAGGCGTTGGTGTATCCTACTGTGTCTGAAAATGTAGGAGTCATGTGTACTCCCAGGAAATTTGGTAACCATGTCAGTGATTACATAATGGGCGTCACATACCACCTGGATGTTGAGTGAGTGGGTACACTTCCTATTGCAGTACAGATATTCCAGATTTGCAGGAGGGCATATTTGTATATGTGTCCCGACTACACACCCTATGACATGGGGGGAGTTGGCAATCCTGTAGAATTACAAGTTGGTTCTGTTGATTTCTGCCTCATTCCTGTGTAGGTATATGTATCTGGACATGTGTGTGAGTAAGGCATCTAGGAATGCCCTGAAGAACCGTGAGAGTGAACTTTGGGATACCCCATCTGCCATGGCAATGACCCCCTGATAGCTACCCGAGGCCAAGAGGTGCAGTGAGCAAAGCACTTGCACATGAGTAGGGATGGCGCAGCCGCGCACAGTCTGGCGTTGTAGCTGTGGTTTGAGTAATTCTATTAAATCTAGTATTGCTGCACTGCTGAGTCTATATTTATCATAAATCTCCTCCTCTGTTTGTTGGAAAAGTGTCTGCCTGGTTCTGTATATCTTCTCCTGTCTCTCGCAAAATGGGGTCACTATTTTTGCGAGTCGGTAATGGCTCGCGTCGCATTTTGCGAGTCGGAAATGGGATTTCTGCATCCCATTTCCGATTTTGCAGAGTCGCAAATTGCGATTCGGGCCATTTGCGACTCGCAAAAGTTTCCTACATCTGGCCCTAAGTGTTTTCCTAATACTACATGTGGTGTAGTGGCTAAACTTGAAACAAATCTGATTTCTACTGCCAGAATAAACGTCTTACCACTAACATGATCCTGGGCAAAACGCCGCACCCCTGTGCTTTTCTCTTACTTCCTACAGGCAATGTTGATCCAAATAGCAGCCCCACAGAGAAGCAGCACTGCCCACAGAACTCCCAGGAAGCGCATAAGAAGGCCCTGTTCATCCACAGGGAGCTCCTCACCACATACTGTGGTGGGTGCGATGCTGAAGGTGGGTGCGCTGGAGGAGACATAGCACGTAGCAAAACGTCACGTTCCTGGCAGAAGACAGAGCTACCCAAGGTCTGACTGCCCATCAAAACCCTTCTGAGGAAAGAGTGCTGTTTGAGCAAAAAGCTTGAGAAGAGATGGCTGCACCAACAAAACCAAATCTGGAGGAGAGTGCGTGGTCTTTGCAAATGACCATCGTAGAGAAGAGGCTGATGGCAGAGCCAAACAAAAAGCAAAGACACCTTTCCAGCCAGCCTCAAATGAAAAGGGGCCTGCCCCAGAGAACACTCCATGCAAACAGATGTCCCAGTAAGCAGGTTTTGAAAAGGAGAGAGCGCAGTGATCAAAAACCAACAGAAGAAAAGTACAGGGGAGGAGAGAGGGAGCACCAGATCGGGAGCAACAACACAAAGAAAGGGGCTGAAGGAGGGGAAAGAAGCACCACACGTGGAGGGAAGGGCCGGTGAACAAACAGTACACCTATCAAAGTGTGGGCAGTGGAGATGCAATAATTAAGTTGAATCAATCTGTGCTTTGTGCATGCTCCACAGAAAGAAAGGAAGTGATGCTCTGCATGTGAAAGGCAATTAGGAGGTAGCAAAGACGAGTGACCATGAAGCCCACGAATGGTAAACAATGGGCGGGCTCCAAGCCCTTTATTGTAAACAACAAGTGAGAGCATGCACTGTCACAGCCTCGATCTAAAAAAGATCAGACACAATAATAGCAGTTTTCAAATTACAGAAAGGGGAGATAAACCAGTTTCAATTGATATGGCTGCAGTGACTCTCCAGTGCAGCTGTCCATCAGGGCACAGACATTTCTTTTTCAAAGAAGGGCTTTTAAGCCATTAATATAGCCAAGTATTTCTAAATTATTCCATGATCCTTCCCTAGTTATGCACAAACAAAAGGCTCTCACATTCTCATGACCAAAAACTGTTTCCTGCTGCAATTTTAACATTGCCCACCTCATCTGTCTTGCTCGCCACAGTCCTTAGGAAATGAGATGCTCTGCGGCTCGCTGACAGAATTTACCCTTCCAAAAAAAGAAAAGTTACCAATATGGCTCCACAGATAGTGATTGATAGCACCATATCAGTATTTCTCTAGCACTAATTCATGTTTTTTTCTTCTGCCTTTTACCAAGATTTGCTTCCTCTAGCTCATTTCAGTTTAGTACTTCTTTTCATCATGTATATGTTTTAATGTGTACTGTCAGGAAAACTATTGCCAGCATTGTTAAGTTTGTCCCTCAGCAAAAACGATTCCCCTTTTCCTTGTACCCACATTGGTTACAGTGGTGTCCTCACTCCCAGTGGCTCTTGCGGAGACTGTTCTTACAATTAGCTTCTTCAGGTTTAACTGCCATTCAAGATGGTGGCCGCAAATCCTTGTGAGGTCAGGGCTCTAGTGTTTCTACCTTAGCCTTGTGCTGAAGCTTCCCTCCAGCTGTTTCTCTCTGGGAGCCCTGCACTTCAACTGTCATGCTGAGGAGAATGAGCAGTGTCCCGAGACATTTTGTTTCAAAGAGAATTCTTCCAGTTTTGAATAATTAATTATTTTTCTTGTTACTGAGTGAACACCAGCTACTTTTTCCCTTTTGGCGAAGCTGTTTTGTTTCCTTCTTCCAACAACTGGGTTTCTGAGGAGAATTCATTTTAGCTTAACAGAACTTCAAGCAACTGCAGTAAAGAATCCTTTTGTATGATTTCTGGACTTTCCAATATATATGTATGTACATATATATTCAAGAACTCTTTGCTTTGCAGACTTGTCAGTCAGAGACAAACCTCAGTGCTCAGACTAATTCCTAGAGACTTTGATTGAGAAAACAACAGTAAGAAGGAGTTTTCATTTCCTGTAAAAGATATTAGTAGTTTGTATATTTGTGAGCTTTTGAACTGTTCGCCAGAGAACCTGGGATACCTCTGACTCCTGGAGAATAGAAGATATTAAGTTAACATTGTTCTCTTAGAGAGAGGCTAGTCTCTCAAAAGATCCAGGTTAGGAGAATGATATAATTGGGTGAATGGCTGAACAGTTGAATGCAAAGTAGGAATGTACTTATCTATGCTCTTATCACCCAACTGCAGGTCCTTCCTTTAAAGAAATCCCAATAAGAAGAAAGGTGCAGGTTTTCACAGAGACATACTGAATATCCTGTCTTCAAGTGGGAAACTGTTGTGTTGTAGAATTCTCGACAAGCACGCGCGTGTCGAGAATTCTACATTCCAGGAGAGGACGGTTGGAGGAGATGGAAAAGACGGAGGTGGGCGAGGGATCGTTTCTGTGTTGCGGCAACTTTATTTAATAAAAATATACTTATATCAACTCCTGATCGGAGCAACGTTCTTCATTAAATTGGCGACGAGCGTCTACCTCCATCTCTGTGTCACCGTGGCACGGAAACGTCAGAGTGGACCCGCGATCCTGACTGCGATGGCGACTTCCCTCCTGAAACTCGGATGGCACGAAGGAGAGGATCGACGCGCATGAATTTCGAGGAGGAAGCACGTAGTAAGCAGGAAATATATTTTTCTTTTTTCCACAAAAAAAACAACCCCTACCGCCTATAAAAAAAAAAAACGAATGACGCGATGGCCATCTTGGTGGTAGAAATACAGGCTGGAACGGTCTTCAAATAACGTGGCGGCCATCTTGAGAGTATAAAATCGATTTTTACGTTGAAATTGGACAATTTAATGTGGAAAATCATCAAAGTACTACACAAGACTGAAACTGCCTATCACCAATGTTAGATATTGCCTAGATTTATCTCTTAAGGCTTAGTGGGCAGGACTTTTATTACAACAAAATATATCTAACAATAGTTTGTCAAATATTAACATTGTGTATTACCATGGCTACCAATATGCAAGGTATAGTGCCACCTCCCCCATTCCTTGCACAACCAGGTAATCCACCCATTCCTTGGGGTGAATGGATTGACATTTTTGAGAATTATTTGGTAGCACTTGATGGCCAGGATTTGAGACCTGAAAGGAAAAAAGCTATTCTTTTAAGTACTATAGGACAGGAAGGTCAACGTGTATTTAAGTACTTACCTCAACCATTAATAGAAGAAGGTCAACCGGAAATGGATGTATATAAGGAGGCGCGGAAAAGATTGGAAAAAAGATTTTCGAAAGAAATCAACATTGTCATGGCAAGACATACATTTTATACTCAACCACAAAGATCTGAGGAGAATATTGACGAATTTGTCACAAGGTTAAGAGAGTTATCCACCAAATGTCAATGTCGATGACTGAAGAATTAATACGAGATCAATTAATCGTTCAGTGTCATAGCAAAAAAATGCAGGAGAGGTTATGGGCAGCCAAGAATCCGTCGTTGAAAGATGCTATCGATATAGCAAAAGTTGTTGAACAATCTGAATATTGTATGAGGGAAATGGAAAAAAAGGAGAGGGTATCCGATGGCAGTTCTGAAACAAATACAACTTGTGCTATGACAGAAGGAAATTATGTGTTGACAAATACAAAAGGGGGGCGTATGCTCAAGGGTGTTAATAAGAATAACAATGTCAACAAGGGTTACAGTAAGGTGTGTACGAGATGTGGGAGTAAGTTTCATAATGCAGACTCAAAATCTTGTTTTGCCTTGGGTAAAGACTGCATGAAATGCGGTAAAAAGGGGCATTTTGCACGTATGTGTAAAAGTACTGGAAAATCTGGAGTAGGGGTCATTCATCAAGATCATATGGAGGAGGCCGAGGAAATAGATAGGGTTTTATCCATAGAGAACACGGGACAGGAAATAAGAAATAAACATAGACCTCCCAGACCGACTGCAAATTTTATGGTACGTGGGAGAAAGGTGCGACTGATGATTGATTCTGGTTCATTATACACAATTGTGCCCAAGAGCTTATTAGTTAAAGAATGGCCCAATGTGCGTCTTCTACCAAAAGATATCAATCCTGGTGGGTATCAAGGTGAGAAAATAGATATAATGGGCTACATGTTAGCCAATATAAGTTTTGCAGAGAGACAAATTGAGGGTAGGGTTTATGTGGCTACTAAAGGTCCACCAATTCTTGGTTGGCATCACCAGTATGATTTACACATAAAATTGGATCCCAGGACAGATAATAGGGTCATGTTGTTGCAAGATGATGACTTGGGTAATATATTGGAGGAATACAAAGAAGTTTTCACTGATAAGGTTGGAGAACTTAAAGGGTATACACACAAGATCATGTTAAGAAAGGATGCTGTTCCTGTGCAGCACAAATTGAGGAGGGTTCCTATTAAGGCAAGGGGTGAAGTAAAAAATATGATTTGTGACATGGTACAAGAGGGTATTATAGAACGCATTGAAACATCATGTTGGATCTCCCCAGTGGTCATCACAAGTAAGCCTGATGGGTCTTTGAGATTCTGTGTCGACCTCAGGACACTTAACCAGAATATTGTGGTGGATAATTATCCATTGCCCAATATTAATGAGTTAGTTCTAGTCCTGAGAGGGGGGAAATATTTTTCAAAGTTAGATCTTAGGAGTGCATATCACCAGGTCAAATTACATGATGAATCCAAAGAGTTAACTGTGTTTATTACTATGGAAGGGGTTTATCAGTTTAATAGGATGCCATTTGGGTTGGCTTCTGCGGCAGGTGTATTTCAGAGAATAATGAGTGATATATTTGAAGGGGTTGATAACGTGCTGTATTTTCAAGATGACATCCTAATTGTTGGGGAAACCTTGGAAAAACATAACCAAGTATTGAAGTGTGCATTAGAGAGAGTTATGAGTGCAGGTCTAACCCTACAAAGAGAAAAATGCAAATTCTTAGTTGAGGAAATTGAGTATTTGGGTTATACCCTTTCTGGACAAGGAGTAAAACCAATGAGGAAACTTTTGGATGCTATTGAAAAGGTTCCACCCCCCCAGGATAAAGAACAGCTGAGGTCATTCATGGGACTCATTGAGTACTACTCCAAATTCATAAAGAATTTTGCTGACAAAACGGAGAGTATAAGAAAACTCTTTCGCAAGGGGAAAAAGTTCCAATGGGATGGTGATCAAGAGATGGCTTTTCAAAATATAAAAAAATAAATGTGTGCAGCAAAAGTTTTGGTACCCTTCAATGTTGAAGCTAAAACTATTATAACAGTGGATGCAAGTGCAATTGGACTAGGAGCTGTACTTTCGCAGAACTCTGACAAAGGAGAAGAGACTGTAGCTTTTGCATCACGGTCATTGACCAAGTCGGAACGGAATTATTCAGTCATTGAAAAAGAGACATTGGCTGCATCGTGGGGCATTGAGTATTTCAGAACTTATATTTGGGGACGCAAGATTACATTGCGCACTGATCATAAACCATTGTTGAGAGTACTGTTACCTGGGGGTGCCAACAAAGTGTCTCCACGCCTGGCTACATTAGCTGCAAGGTTACAAGAGTATTAGTTTACTATAGAATACATTCCTGGATGGCGTAATGTTCAGGCAGATTGCCTATCTCGCTTGCCATTGAATTGGTGCTGTGGCAAGTGTTGAAGATGTGCTGGAATGCACTCAAGGTGTGGTATCACGTGAGGAGTGGTGTGAGGAAATGAGAAAAGATGAGGTGATAAAGGACGTAATGAATTTAATTGTTGGTGGAGAAAGGAGAGAGAGTACATTGAACCCTCAAGTTCGACCCTATGCAAATATTCTGGAGGAATTGTCTATAGTTACTAGGAATATTGTTGTGAGGGGTGACAAGTTCGTTCCTCCGGCGGGCGTGAGGTATAAACTGTTTTGGTTGGCTCACGAAGGTCATTTAGGGCTGACTTTAACGAAAAAAAGACTAAAGGAACATTTTTGGTGGCCAGGGATTGATACTGATGTTAGTAATTGGGTCGAAAGGTGTGTTGATTGTGTGGAGAGTGAGAAGAGATTGAAAGTGGGAAAACAAGGTTTATTGGGATCTATATCAGATCCTGGCATAATGTGGCATACAGTGTGTATGGATTTCATTGGACCTTTGAATGGTGTTCCATGGGATCTAAAGTATGCGTTAGTAATGATTGATGTGCATTCAAAATGGTTGACAGTGAAATTTATGAAGGAGATCACTACCAGAGCAACTATTAGGACAATGCAGGAGATTTTTCATGAAGAAGGTTATCCAACGAAACTCATTACAGATAATGGGACACAGTTAGTTTCCCATGAGATGGAGCAATTCCTTAAACATGCAGGGATACATCATTCCCGTACTGCATTGTACAATCCTCAGGCTAATGGCATGGTAGAGAGGTGCAATCGGATGGTAAAAGGGGTTATCAACATGGCTATAAGGAATGGCAAAAATGTACGTACCATGGTTGATGATCTTGTGTGGGCGTATCGCATCACTGCGCACAGTGTTACGGGTAGAATTCCTTTTGAGGTGATGAGAGGCAGGAAAGCATGTACAAGAGTTTACCCGTCATGGTTGGTGTCAGTGTTAGAGGAAGGAGATTCGATCCAAAAGAATGCAGGGACATCACGATCAGTTTCGGAAAAGGATGTTAATAAGGGAGATTTGGTGAAAATTAGAGTGGTGAATACTGGAAATAGTTTTATGAAATTTAGAGGGCCCTACTTAGTTAAAGATGTACGTGAATTTCATGTTGTATTGGAAAATGGTGAACGATGGAATAAGAGGAGAGTAGCCTTGTATTGCAGAGGTAATGGTAATGGAAAGAGGAAGATATGCTCTCAGAGATGGGTTCCAGACGAGAATAGTGGTTTTGTGTTTATGAGTGATGAAGATTTATTGGATAAAGGAAGAGTGGGTGTACAGGAGAGGGAATATGTGCAAAATGGGAATCAAAATGAAACAGAGATTACAGATATGAATAAAGGGGGTGTTCAAACTAAAAGAATAGGGTCAAGACCTCGTAAACCTCCAGGATATTTACGAGATTATGTTGAGTGAAGTTGATTCTCATTTATTCTACATATGTAGTGTATCTAGTAAAACTTTGTATATAGTTTCAAGATATATGGGGTTGTGAAATTCCTATTTGTTTTAACTCCATGATTGTTATTGCTGATTGTTCTAATGTGCAATTTGTATCGTGTTATTTGATGGCCTATTATTGGTTTCAATCCATTATTGTGTCATTCATTGTTTGTAAAGGGGGTGGATATGTTGTGTTGTAGAATTCTCGACAAGCACGCGCGTGTCGAGAATTCTACATTCCAGGAGAGGACGGTTGGAGGAGATGGAAAAGACGGAGGTGGGCGAGGGATCGTTTCTGTGTTGCGGCAACTTTATTTAATAAAAATATACTTATATCAACTCCTGATCGGAGCAACGTTCTTCATTACAGAAACACAGGCTGGAACTGGAGGCAGTCTCTCTTTTTCTATTCCCATTCCCCTTCATCCCCAGCATATGTAGGGTTCAGATAATCAGTTAAAGTCTGAGCACACATCTGTTGGAGGGAGTTGGGTAAAAGGCATCTGCTCTTGTGGAAGTTTGCTTTAATCTTCTGACGTACTGTTTAATGAATGTTGATTTCAGCCTGCTTCAGCAGCTGTGTTGGTTCATTTAAGTACACTGCCTTCCCTGCTGAGCGAACAGGATACAGCATGGCGTGTCAATGGGTCTGCTTCCTTTGAGAGGGTTGACAGTGTGTTTATTATAAGTGCCTCCACCGATGTAAGGTTGAGAGGCAGCTTCTGTTGATTCTAGTGGACTGCTTAGTATCAGCAGTTCCATTGAGCATTTTTGGCACGCACCCTCCCCGCAGTCAGGTAAGAAATATTATTTTCATTATGGCAGCATGTTTTGCTACCTGCCCATTGGGAGGCAGGAGTTCTTTCATGTCAGGAAGATGGCTGTGCTGTTTAGCGGTGCCGGCAGTTCTGCCTATTACAAATTCTTAGAGTAGAGCGCTTAATTGCCAATTAGCGATTGGTGACCCCTGTGCATTGCTAGGCAATGACAATGGAGGGCGTAGGTTTTTGCCTTCGTATACAGGTGAACTTCCTCTGCATTGGTAAATGGTTGCAACTGAGGGGAAGCACACTTCTAAGGAATCACCAGGGATCCCCAGCAGGTGGCAGGAAACTGTTGAGTCTGCGGCGAGTGGGAGTGCAGCACACGACTGGGAAGCCTTCCAGCTAATGGTAAACAAGGCTGTTGAGGCAGCATTTGCTGCAAAAGATGGTAACCCTCCATTCTAGATCACGCTCCCTGGGGCAAACTTCAGCTGGCCCAGACCTTTCAAAGGATGAGATCAAAGGTTACTTTATTCATGGCCCGACTTTAAAGGTTTACTGAATCATATCAGAGAGAACCTTGTGTTCCCAATTGTGGACCTGTGGAACAGGTTTTGTTTTGTTAATATAGAAAAAAGGGACCCTAGTGTCTACCTGTTCCTAAGGCTATTTGGGGGCTTCTAATTAGGGAGCAGTCAGACATTTAGAAAACAGGATTTCCGGCCAAGGGATAGCTGCTTCAGCACTTTGCTGAGGAGTTTCCTTCTGCTTTCATGGTATGGATCATGTATTAATTGATCAAAGGGGAGGCAATAGGGATCTAACTTTGCCCTGTAAAGAGGCTGCATGGATTTGCCGCTTGCATTCTGTTGAAATGGTTCATAACACCTGTAGGAGGCTGGCCTGGCTTATAGTCGGTACCTTGTGGTACTTACACCTTGTGCCAGGTCCAGTTATCCCTTATTAGTAGGCTAGAAGTGTTCTACCAGCTTAGCTAATAGAGGTAGTTATAGCAGAGCAGCTTAGGCTGACCTAGGAGATATGCAATGCTCCTACTATACCACTCATATCACTTAGTACTATATCATAAGAAACACAATACGCAGAGTTACTAAAAATAAAGGTACTTTATTTTAGTGACAATATGCCCAAAGTTTCTCAGAGGATATACTCCCTTAGGGGGTAAGTAAAATACACAAAATATACACACAAACCAAAATCAGGTAAGTAAACAGTTAGAAAAGTAGTGCAAACACTGCAGAACACAATAGAATGCAATAGGAGACAACAGGCCTAGGGGCAACACAAATCATATACTCCAAAAGTGGAATACGAAACAGGAATGGACCCCAGGCCTAGTGTAGTGTGTAGAGGGTCGCTGGGAGTGTAAGAAAACACTAAGGGTGTCCAAGGTACCCCACCCCAAGACCCTGAAAAGTAGGAGTAAAGTTACCCTATTACTCCCAGAAGGACAGTAAAGTCGAGATAGGGGATTCTACAAAGACAACTACTGACTGCAAAGCACTGAAGACGGATTCCTGGACCTGAGGACCTGCAAAGGAAGGGGACCAAGTCCAAGAGTCACGCAAGTGTCCAGGGGGGCAGGAGCCCACTAAACCCCGGATGAAGGTGCAAAAGGGCTGCCTCCGGGTGGAAGAAGCCAAAGATTCTGCAACAACGGATGGTGCCAGGAACTTCTCCTTTGGTCAGAAGATGTCCCACTGCATGCTGGAGGATGCAGTGTGGTTTCCACGCAGAAAGACTGCAAACCAGTCTTGCTAGCTGCAAGAGTCGTGGTTGAAGGTTTTGGGTGCTGCCAGGGCCCAGGAAGGAACAGGAGGTTGTCCCTTGGAGGAGGAGACAAAGGGGGCGCTCAGCTACACTGCAAGCCCACGCAGAAGCAGGCAGCACCCGCAGAAGCACCTGAACAGGCGTTCAGAAGATCTGAGCACGATAGTCGACTCAGCACAACAAAAGGGAGTCCCACGAAGTCGGAGTCCAACTCAGCGAGTTGGGCAATGCAGGACGGAGTGGTAGGGACCTGGGCTAGGCTGTGCATGAAGGAAGTCTTGCAAAAGTGCACAGAAGCCCTAGAAGCTGCCGTTCACCCAGTACACAGGATTACTGCCTGGTGTGGGGTGGCAAGGACTTACCTCCACCAACTTTGGAAAGTAGGGCCACTGGTCTGTCGGGGACACTTGGATCCAGCTCCTGTGTTCCAGGGACCACGCTCGTCAGGATGAGAGAGGACCCTGAGGACCGGTGATGCAGACGTTTGGTGCCTGCATTGGCAGAGAAAGATTCCGTCGACCCACGGGATATTTCTTCTTGGCTTCCAGTAGAAGGTGAAGGCAGACAGCCCTCAGAGCATGCACTACCAGGAAACAGTCGAGAAAGCCGGCAGGATGAGGCGCTACAATGTTGCTGGTAGTCTTCTTGCTACTTTATTGCAGTTTTGCAGGCGTCCTGGAGCAGTCAGCGGTCGATTCTTGGCAGAAGTCGAAGAGGGAAGTGCAGAGGAACTCCAGTGAGCTCTTGCATTCATTATCTGGTGAGATACCCACAGGAGAGTCCCTGACTAGCCCTCAGAGGAGGATTGGCTACAGAGAAAGGTAAGCACCTATCAGGAGGGGTCTCTGACATCACCTGCTGGCACTGGCCACTCAGAGGTGTACATTGTGCCCTCACACCTCTGCATCCAAGATGGCAGAGGTCAGGGACACACTGGAGAAGCTCTGGGCACCTCCCACGGGAGGTGCTGGTCAGGGGAGTGGTCACTCCCCTTTCCTTTGTCCAGTTTCACGCCAGAGCAGGGCTGGGGGGATCCTGAACTGGTGTAGACTGGCTTATGCAAGGAGGGCACCATCTGTGCCCTTCAAAGCATTTACAGATGCTGGGGGAGGCTACTCCTCCCAAGACCTTCACACCTATTTCCAAAGGGAGAAGGTGTAACACCCTCTCTCAGAGGATATCCTTTGTCCTGCCTTCCTGGGACTGGGCTGCCCAGGCCCCAGGGGGGCAGAAACCTGTCTGAAGGTTGGCAGCAGCGGTAGCTGCAGAGAAAACCCCAGAAAGTTAGTTTGGCAGTACTTGGGCTCCAAGCTCACACTAAGTAACTTTGCACCTAACCTTCGCTAAGTGAAGGTTAGACATATAGGTGACTTATACGTTACTTAAGTGCGGTGTAAAATGGCTGTGAAATAAAGTGGACGTTATTTCACTCAGGCTGCAGTGGCAGTCCTGTGTAAAAATTGTCTGAGCTCTCTATGGGTGGCAAAAGAAATGTTGCAGCCCATAGGGATCTCCTGGAACCCCAATACCCTTGGTACCTAGGTACCATATACTAGGGAATTATAAGGGTGTTCCAGTGTGCCAATCAGAATTGGTAAAATTAGTCACTAGCCTGCAGTGACAAATTTAAAAGCAGAGAGGTTAGCAGAGCCTCAGTGATACAGTTAGGCACCACACAGGAAACACATACAGGGCATACTTTATGAACACTGGGGTCCTGGCTAGCAGGATCCCAGAGACACAGGCAAAAACAAACATACATACAGTAAAAATCGGGCTTACATGCCAGGCAAGATGGTACTTTCCTACAACACCGATGATGAATTGCATTATTTCCTATAATCTCCTTCTCTGGGTCGTTTCTTGTTGCTCAATTAGAGGGATGAGAAATAAATGGTGAAAATATGAGAAATAAGCGTCATATATTGTTGAACTATTGTTTATATGGTTGCTGGCCGACACCCACACTGCCTCCCTGGTGTGGGTCACGACCAGTGACCGACAGCAAGGAGGGGGTTAAAAAAATCCTCTGGTGCATTTTATTTTATTTTGTTCATTCTGAGAGACGCGGAACAACTTCTGCGTCTCCCCCCTGCCCATCTGTGATGTCAGCGCACTGCAAGGTGCGCTAACGTCACATTTTTCCCCACAGGAGGAGCAGGTAAGCGTCCTCTCCCTACTCTAGTGGAAAAAAAAAGGCCAAAACGGCCTCCCCATATGCCACGGAGGCATCAATGGAAAGCGGAGAATCTCCCCTTCCATCGTTGCCTTCCTGCCACCATTCCCTGGCCATGTATCGCAGCGTGGCTGCGATCCATGGCCAGGAAACGCCCCTAGGCACCAGGGATCTTCTTTGGGGGGAGTCAGCCCCTGTGTAAATGGGCCACCCCCTCTGCCCCCTGTGGGGGCACAAATAAAAAAAAAATAGGTTGGGGTTGTTTTGGGGGGTGATCATGCCCCCCAGATTGAAAAAAAAAGTATTATAAAAAAAAGGCAGGGTCAGTCCTCCAAACACGGGCCGACCCCTGGGGCTACAAATGATTATAGTTTTCCCTGGGGGGTGCAATCGGGCCCCCCCCAGGGAATATTAAAAAAAAATAATTGAAAATGTTGGGGTCAGCCCTTAGGCTGACACCCTATGGGGCCATTTTTATTTTTATACATCTGTGCTTTGCCAAGAGAAAGCACACATGTATGAAAAAAAAATTATGTAGAGAGTTAGTCTCCCTTTATATATATATATATATCAGAGAAATCTATCTAGATATGTGTGTGTGTGTATATATATATATATATATATATATATATATATATATATATATAATTTGCCAGCTTAACATTTAAGTTAAAGATGCCGCACTCACAGAATTGTGATTGATCCTGTTTTATTTAATGAAGAAACACCCCCACCAACCAACACCAACGCGTTTCGACCCTCTCGGTCTTGATCACGGTCTGGTGGGGGTGTTTCTTCACTAAATAAAACAGGATCAATCACAATTCTGTGAGTGTGGCATCTTTAACTTAAATGTTAAGCTGGCAAATGATTTATGGGACCAGGTCCTTCCCCGATGCCTGCACCGACGAGCAGAGTGCGCCTTTCCCTGTGGATCTGTTGGAGCTTTATATATATATATATATATATATATATATATATATATATATATATATATATATTTTGTTTTTTTTCTTTTCTTTTTTTTCTTTTCATGTGTTGTTTTCCGGGAGCCACGATTGGCACCCAAGGGAAACCACACATACATAAAAGTGATATATATATATATATATATATATATATAATGTCACTTACCCAGTGTACATCTGTTTGTGGCATGTTCTGCTGCTGATTCACATGCTGTGCATTATACTTCTGCCATCTAGTGTTGGGCTCGGAGTGTTACAAGTTGTTTTTCTTCGAAGAAGCGTTTTCGAGTTACGGGATCAAGTGACTCCTCCTCTTTGGTTCCATTGCGCATGGGCATCGACTCCATGTTAGATTGTTTTCCCGCAGAGGGTAAGGTAGGAGTGATAGAGTATATAGGTGATAAAGAAAAGAGATGTCCATGCTAATGCAAATCTATATAGCGCTATATATATATATATATATATATATATATGTACATATATATATGGAAAATGTCACTTACCCAGTGTACATCTGTTTGTGGCATGTTCCACTGCAGATTCACATGCAATGCATATTCTGCCATCTAGTGTATATATATATATATATATGTATTTATATATATATGCATATATATATATATATATATATGTACAAATGAATGTTTTAACTTAAATGGCTATAGGCTCCCGGGGAGGCAGGAGGGTGCATGTGAATCTGCAACGGAACATGCCACGAACAGATGTACACTGGGTAAGTGAAATTTTCCATCTGATGGCATGTATAGCTGCAGATACACATGCTATGCATAGATTGCAACGCAGTTTTACCTCCCATAAGCGGTGGTCAGCCTGTAGGAGTTGAAGTTGTTTGAAATAGTGTTCTTAGTACAGCCTGTCCTACTGTGGCCTGTTGTGTTGCTAACACATCTACACAGTAATGCTCGGTAAATGTATGGGGTGTTGACCAAGTGGCTGCATACAGATTTCTGTCATTGGTATGTTCCCTAAAAAAGACATTGTTGCCCCTTTTTTCCTGGTGGAATGTGCTTTTGGTGTTATTAATAGCTGCCTTTTAGCTTTTAGGTAACATGTTTGGATGCATTTTACTATCCATCTAGCTAGTCCTTGCTTTGAGATAGGGTTACCTGTATATGGTTTCTGGAACGCCACAAATGACTGTTTGGTTTTTCTAAACGATTTAGTTCTATCAATGTAATACATTATAGCTCTTTTAATGTCCAATGTATGCAGCGCTCTTTCTGCTACAGAGTCTGGCTGTGGGAAGAAGACTGGGAGTTCCACTGTTTGATTGATATGAAACGGTGATATCACCTTTGGTAGAATTTTTGGGTTTGTTCAAAGTACCACTTTATGCTTGTGTACTTGTATGAACGGTTCTTGAATAGTGAAAGCTTGGATTTCACTAACTCTTCTTAATGAAGTAATTGCAAATAGGAATGCAACTTTCCATGTTAGGTATTGAATCTGACATGAATGCATAGGTTCAAATGGTGGACCCATGAGTCGTGTGAGTACTATGTTTAGATTCCACAAAGGCACTGGAGGTGTTCTTGGTTGAATGATGCGTTTTAATCCTTCCATGAAGGCTTTGATAACAGGGACTCTAACTAGAGAGATGTGTTGTATATTTTGCAAATAGGCTGTAATTTCAGTGAGATAAATTTTGATGGATGAGAAGGCTAAATTAGCTTTTTGCAGATGAAGCAAGTAGCTTACAATGTCTTGTATTGACACTGAAAGAGGGGCAATTTGTTTAGATTGACAATAAAACACAAACCTTTTCCATTTGTTTGCATAACACTGCCTGGTAGTGGGTTTTCTTGCTTGTTTAATTACTTCCATATCCAAAGACTTCAGGAGCCAAATCGCTAGATTGAGTATTTTGGGATCCGGATGCCTGATCAGTTGCTTGTTTTGCATTAACAGGTCTGGTCTGCTGGGGAGTTTGATGTGTGGTACCACTGACAGATCTAACAGTGTTGTGTACCAGGGTTGATGTGCCCGCACTGGTGCTATAAGTATGAGTTTGTTTTGACGCAGTTTGTTGACTAGAAATGGAATGAGCTGGAGAGGGGGAAAAGCATAAGCAAATATCCCTGACCAGTTGATCCATAGAGCATCGCCCTTGGATAGAGGGTGTGGGTACCTAGATGCGAAGTTTTGGCATTTTGCGTTTTCGCATGTCTGGTGTTCCCCAGTGAGGAAAGTATGTGTAAGGCACTTGGGGATGAATTTCCCACTTGTGTGTTTGTTGATGATCTCGGCTGAGAACATTTGCCAATTGGTTGTGTATTCCTGGAATGTATTGTGCTACCAGGTGAATTTTGTTGTGTATTGCCCAATGCCAAATCATTTGTGCTAGAAGGGGATCAGTTGCAATGAGTGGGTCCCTCCTTGTTTGTCTAGGTAATACATTGTCTTCATGTTGTCTGTTTTGATAAGAATGATTTTGTGAATGAGAAGAGGCTGAAAGGCTCTGAGTGCTAGGAATACGGCTAGCAATTCTAGGTGATTTATGTGAAGTTGTTTGTGTTCGGTGTCCCATTGTCCTTGAATGTTGTGATTGTTGAGGTGTGCCCCCCATCCAATCATTGATGCATCTATTGTAGGTCTGAGGCACAGGGTCTTGAAATGGCTGCCCTTTGTTTAGATTTGTGGAATTCCACCAGTGAAGTGATATGCATGTTTAGTGGTCTAGCAACACTAGATCTTGAAGTTGATCCTGTGCCTGCGACCACTGCTTTGCAAGGCACTGTTGTAAAGGCTGCATGTTTAATCTTGCATGTGGGACAATGGCGATGCATGATGCCATCATGCCCAAGAGTTTCATTACAAATTTGACTGTGTACTGTTGGCTTAGGTGGGATCTTTGGTAGTTTATGGAGAACCCTAGAGTGTGTAGGGTGTGTATTACATAATGTGTATGGTTTTGACACTGTGTATGACTGTTGGATTTTATTAGCCAATAATCGAGATATGGGAAGACATGAATGTGTTATCTTCTTAGGTAGGCAGCTACGACTGCTAGGCATTTTGTAAATACTCTGGGAGCTGTTGTTATCCCGAATGGTAACACTTTGAACTGGTAATGTTTTCCCTGAATTACAAACCGGAGATATTTTCTGTGTGCTGGATGGACGGGTATGTGAAAATACACATCATTGAGGTCTAATGTTGCCATGAAATTTTGCTGGTGTAGCAGTGGGACTACATCCTGTAGTGTTACCATATGAAAGTGTTCTGACAGAATGTAAAGATTGAGAGTTCTGAGATCTAATATTGGTCTCAAGGTTCCGTCTTTTTTGGGAATAAGGAAGTACAGAGAGTAAACCCCTGTTTCTATCTGATCTTGTGGTACAAGCTCTATGGCTTGTTTGAATAACAGTGATTGTACTTCTTGCAAAATTGAGATATATTGGGAGGAGAGTTTGTGTGGTTTTGGAGGTATATTTGGCGGAATTTGTGCCAATTCTATGCAATAACCATTGCAGATAATAGACAATACCCAGCTGTCTGTTGTAATGGGTAGCCAATTGTTGTGGAACCTTTGCAGTCTTCCCCCCACAGGTGAGGTGTGATTTGCGAAGAGATGGAGAAGGTCACTGTTTTGGCTGTGATGCTTGTTTTTTGGCTGATATTTCCCCCTACCTCTGGGGAATTGGCCTCTATAATTTCCTCTAAACCTACCTCGTTGTATTGAGGCTGGTAGGTTGACTTGGATTGTGAGGTGGATGCCTCAGATGTTTGCGCTCTAAAGCCACCCCTGTATTGAGGTTTCCGAAAGGATCCTCTGTATTGCGTGGTATACAGAGCACCCATGGCTTTAGCGGTGTCTGAGTCTTTTTTCATCTTTTTAATGGCCGTATCAACTTCAGGGACAAAAAGCTGTTTTTCATTGAAAGGCATATTAAGGACAGCCTGTTGAATTTCAGGCTTAAACCCTGATGACCGAAGAAGCCATGCGTGTCTCCGAATATTAACAGCAGTATTGATTGCCCTAGCTGCTGTGTCTGCTGAGTCTAGGGCTGAACTAATTTGGTTATTAGTAATAGCCTGCCCTTCCTCGACTATTTGTTGTGCCCTTTTTTGTTGGTCTTTGGGGAGATGTTGGATTATATCTTTCATCTTGTCCCAGTGGCCTCTATTATACCTAGCCAATAGTGCTTGGGAGTTGGCTATCCTCCATTGATTGGCTGCTTGTGATGCTACTCTTTTGCCAGCGGCATCAAATTTCCTGCTCTCCTTGTCCCGTGGTGGTGCATCACCAGATGACTGAGAGTTGGCCCTCTTCCTAGCTGCACTTACAACTACAGAGTCAGGAGGCAGTTGTGTTATGAATGCCGGATCAGAGGGAGGTGGTTTATACTTTTTCTCCACTCAGGGAGTAATTATCCTAGCTTTGACTGGCTCTTGAAATATCTGATGTGTGTGCTTCAACATGCCTGGAACCATGAGAAGGGACTGGTAGGTAGTATGTGTGGAGGACAATGTATTGAAGAGAAAATCATCCTCAAAGGGCTCAGTGTCCATGGCAACATTGTGGTATGATGCCGCCCTAGCCAGAACCTGAGTGTATCCAGTGCTATCTTCCGGTGGTGATGGTTTGGAAGGATAGCAGTCTGGGCTGTTATCCGGAATGGGATCTGGATCATAGATATCCCATGGATCCACATTTTCCTGTTGTGAATCTGAAGAATGTAAAGGTCACTGTACAGGTGTAGGAGTAGTAGGTGGAGAGACAAGCAGGTGAGGAGAATGAGGAGGAGACTGAAGAGGTGAAAATTGTGGAGGTGGAGATCTTTGTTTAGGTCTTGGCACTTTAGCCGGTGGCTGAGCAGGGTCCAATTGTTCTTGAAAGGCCAGCTTCCTCTTAGGCTTCTGAGGAGGTGCAGTTATGATCTTGCCAGTGTCTTTGTGAATGTGAATTCTGGCCTGCCTTTCACCAATGTCCTCCATCTGTGTGTGTTCCTCCGAACATTTATGGCTTTTTTAAAGTTGTTTCGAAAGTCCATGCTCCTCTGTGTAACTTGGTCTTTTCAGCTCCAAAGCCGGTTTTCTCAGGATCGAAAGGCTGGGTATGGATGTTGGCCTCAGCTCCGAAAGCGATTTTCGAGGCTTGGACTCAAAGGGTCAGTGTTTTCCTGTTTCGGAGCCAGTGCTTCGGCTCAAGTCCGAAGGCTTCAGTGGCGTGGCCTTTTTCGGTGCCGAAGTTGTTGCTTGGTCACAGGAGGTCTTTTTGCGGGTCGAGCCATGGCCTTCTAGCAGTGGCGTTCCCGAGGCCTTTTGTTTGGGCTTGGTTGGGACAGGGGCAGGCGTACTCACATGCTGTCCTGCCGTGACCGGTCTGTCCTCCTCGGACTCCTGCTCAGAATCGGACCCTCCGACGGAGACTGCGGTGTGCATGATCTCCTCTTCCTCTACGTCGAGACGTTCGGTGCTTTTCTACACCATTTCCAACCTTCGTGCTCTTCTGCCTCGCAGAGTTTTCTTCGAACAGAAGGATCTGCAGGCCTCACAAGTATCCTGTCGATGGTCTGGAGATAGACAGAGATTATAGACGAGATGTTGGTCTGTATATGGAAATTTGGCGTGGCACCGAGGACAGAAGCGAAATGGGGTCCGGTCCACGAGGCTTCCACACGGTCGGCCCGACCAGGCCCAAGTTGGATACGACAGTAACAAAGTGTTGATTTTAGAACTCTTCCGACTCAAACTACCGGAGCGAAAAGAAATACGTCCGAACACGATGGAGGAAAGAAAATAATCTAACATGGAGTCGATGCCCAAGCGCAATGGAGCCTAAGAGGAGGAGTCACTCGATCCTGTGATTCGAAAACACTTATTCGAAAAAAAACAACGTGTAACACTTCGAGCCCAACACTAGATGGCAGAACATGTATAACATGTGTATCTGCAACTACACATGCCATCGAACATATATATACATATGTGCAAGTGTTGTTAACTTAAACAACTACAGGCTCCCGGGGAGGTGGGAGGGTGCATGTGAATCTGCAGCGCAACATGCCACGAACAGATGTACACTGGGTAAGTGACATTTTCCGTTCGGTGGCATGTGTAGCTGCAGATACATATGCTGTGCATAGACTACAAAGCAGTTTGTCCCCCCATAAAAGCGGTGGTTAGCCTGTAGGAGTTGAAGTTGTTTGAAACAATGTTCTGAGTACAGCTTGACCTATTGTGGCTTGTTGTGTTGCTAAAACATCTACACAGTAGTGTTTGGTGAATGTATGTAATGTTGGCCAAGTAGCTGCTTTACATATTTCAGCCGTTGGTATATTTCGTTTAAAAAAAAAAGCCATTCTAGCACCTTTTTTCCTTGTAGAATGTGCTTTAGGAGTAACTAAAAGTTGTCTTTTGGCTTTAATGTAGCATGTTTGGATGCATCTTACAATCCATCTTGCCTAATCCTTGTTTTGAAATGGGGTTACCTGTATGAGGTTTTTGAAAAGCTACTAACAACTGTTTTGTTTTTCTGAATGTTTTTGTTCTTTCTATATAGTACATTAGCGCTCTTTTAATGTCTAATGTATATAGAGCTCTTTCTGCCACAGAATCTGGCTGTGGGAAGAAGACTGGTAGTTTTACTGTTTGATTTATATGAGAAGGCAATACTACCTTTGGAAGAAATTTGGGGTTTGTTCTTAGTACAACTTTATGTTTGTGTACTTGTATGAACGGTTCTTCAATAGTGAATGCTTGAATTTCACTGACTCTTCGCAATGACGAAATTGCGACTAGGAAGGCAACCTTCCATGTTAAGAATTGCATTTGGCATGAGTGCATAGGTTCAAATGGAGGGCCCATGAGTCGTGTATGCACTATGTTTAAATTTGAAGAGGGAACTGGCGGTGTCCTGGGTGGAATGATGCGTTTTAAGCCTTCCATGAAAGCTTTAATAACAGGAACTCTAAATAAGGAGCTATGCTGTATATTTTGTAAATATGCTGAAATTGCAGTAAGATGTATTTTTATAGAAAGAGAATGCTAAATTTGATTTCTGTAAATAAAGTAAATAGCATAAAATATCTTGAACTGATGCTATAAGAGGGTCAATCTGTTTAGATCGACAGTAATATACAAATCTTTTCCATTTGTTAGCATACCACTGTCTAGTAGTGGGTTTTCTTGCTTGTTTCATAACTTTCATACATTCTGATAGCAGTTGTAAATATCCAAACTCTATGACATCAGGAACCAAATCGCCAGATTGAGTGTGTTGGGATTTGGGTGCCTGATTTGTCCTTTGTTTTGTATGAGCAGGTCTGGCCTGTTTGGGAGTTTAGTACTACTGACAGGTCTAACAATGTTGTGTACCAGGGTTGATGGGCCCACGTTGGTGCTATAAGTATCATATTGAGTGAGGTTTGAAGCAATTTGTTGACTACAAATGGAATGTGTGGGAGAGGGGGAAAAGCATAAACAAATATCCCTGACCAATTGATCCATAGAGCATTGCCCTTGGATAGGGCATGTGGGTGTCTGGATGCAAAGTTTCGGCATTTTGCGTTTTCGCTTGTGGCGAACAGCTCTATGTTTGGTGTTCCCCGTTGTTAAAAAGTATTTATGAAGTATTTGAAGGTGAATTTCCCACTCGTGTGTCTGTTGAGGATTTCTGCTGAGAACATCTGCCAATTGGTTGTGTATCCCTGGAATGTATTGTGCTACCAGGTGAATTAGGTTGTGGATTGCCCATTTCCAAATTTTCTGGGCTAGAAGGGAGAGTTGGGACGAAGGTGTCCCTCCTTGTTTGTTTAGGTAATACATGGTTGTCATATTGTCTGTTTTGATAAGGACATTCTTCTGAGTGAGAAGAGGCTGAAAAGTTTTGAGTGCTAGGACGACAGCTAACAATTCCAAGTGATTGATGTGTAGCTGTTTGTGCTTTGCATCCCATTGTCCTTGAATGTTGTGATTGTTGAGGTGAGCTCCCCAACCAATCATCGATGCATCTGTTGTAATTATGGTCTGAGGCACAGGGTCTTGAAATAGGCGCCCTTTGTTTAGATTTGTGGAATTCCACCATTGAAGGGACATGCATGTTTGGTGGTCTATCAACACTAGATCTTGAAGTTCACCATGTGCTTGTGATCATTGTTGTGCAAGGCACTGTTGTAAGGGCCGCATGTTTAGTCTTGTGTGTGGAACAATTGCAATACATGATGCCATCATGCCTAAAATGTTCATGACAAATCTGACAGTGTACTGTTGATTTGTCTGTATTTGTATGATTATGTCCTGGAATGCTTGTATTCTTTGCGTATTTGGACATGCTAGAGCTTTTTGAGTGTTTAGTATTGCACCCAGATACTGTTGTATTTGTGCAGGTTGTAGATGCGATTTTTGGTAATTTATTGAGAACCCTAGCGTGTGCAGGGTTTGTATAACGTAATGCGTAGGGTTTTGACACTGCGTATGACTGTTTGATTTTATTAGCCAATCTTCTAGATATGGAAAGACATGTATATGTTGTCTTCTTAGGTAAACTGCGACTACCGCTAGCCCAGATGTAGGAAGAAATGGGATTGCGACTCGCAATATGCGACTCGCAATCCCATATGCAGGATGGTGTCCCTGACACCGACTGCGAATCGCAAGGGGGTCGCAAAGACCCACCTCATTAATATTAATGAGGTGGGTCGCAATTTGCCTGCGGATGGTGGCCTGCTGGAGACAGCAGACCTCCATGTCTGTGACTGCTTTGTTAATAAAGCAGTTTTTTTTTTGGTATTGCAGCCCGTTTTCCTTAAAGGAAAACGAGTTGCAATACACTCGAGAAAATGAAACCATTTGGTTTCATTTTTTCCGAGTAGGCAGTGGTCCATAGGACCACTGCCTTCTCTGAAAAAATATTTTTGGAGCCATTCACAAAGGGGAAGGGGTCCCATAGGGACCCCTTCCCTTTTGCGAATGGGTTAGCACCCACTTCACATGGGTAATAACTGTGAATTGCTTTGCAACCGCGTTCGCGGTCACAAAGCAATTCTGCATTGCGATGCGAATCGCAAAAAGGAAGGGGAACACCCCTTCCTATTTGCGAGTCGCATTCCCATTTTGCGAGTCTGTAACCAAGTTACCTACTCGCAAAATGGGAATGTGTATCGTGATGCGCATTTTGCATGGCGCAAACTGCGAATTTCACAGTTTGCACCATGCAAAACGCTTCCTACATCTGGCCCCTAGTGAATACCTGGGTGCTGTTGTGATTCCGAAGGGCAACACTTTAACTGATAGTGCTTTCCTTGAATGACAAACGTGAGATATTTTCTGTGCGCAGGATAAATGGGTATATGAAAATACGCATCCTTGAGGTCTAATGTTTCCATGAAATTGTGTTTTTGGAGTAGTGGGATAACATCTTGAAGAGTTACCATGTGAAAATGTTCTGACAGGATGTAAAGATCGAGGGTCCTGAGATCTAATATTGGTCTGAGGGTGCCATCTTTTTTGGGATTTAGGAAGTATAGAAAATAAACTCCTGTCCCTACTTGATCTTGTGGGGCGGGTTCTATTGCTTGTTTGAGTAATAGAGATTCAACTTCTTCCTGTAACAGATTGATGTGTTCTGTGGATAGTTTGTGTTGTTTTGGTGGAATATTTGGGGGAGTTTGTATCAATTCTAGGCAATAACCATTGCTGATAACTGATAGTACCCAATTGTCTGTTGTAATGTTTTGCCAATTGGTGTGGAACTGTTTCAGTCTTCCCCCCTCTCCCCACAGGCGAGGTGTGGAGTGGAAGGGGATAAGCCAAGTCAGTGCTTAGGGTGCTGTGGAGTTTGTTTAGAAGTTTGAAACTTCCCTCTACTTTTGGGATACTGCCCCCTATGTAGCCCTAAAACCACCTCGTTGGTATTGTGGTTGGTAGGTTGGTTTTGCCTACGATGTGGATGCCTCTGCTGTTTGAGCTCTAAATCCACCTCTAAACTGGGGTTTCTGAAAGGATCCCCTGTATGGCGTGGAGTATAGTGCACCCATAGCTTTTGCGGCGTCTGAATCTTTGTGCAATTTCGCAATTGCAGTGTCAACTTCTGGGCCGAAATGTTGCTTTTTATTGAACGGCATACTTAACACCGCTTGCTGGATTTCGGGTTTAAAACTGGAGGACCTGAGCCATGCATGCCTCCTTATTGTCACAGCAGTGTTGACACTCCTGGCAGCTGTGTCTGCTGCGTCTAGGGCAGACCTAATCTGATTATTGGTGATGGCTTGCCCTTCCTCCACTATTTGCTGTGCCCTTTTTTGATGTTCCCTGGGGAAATGCTGAATTATGTCTTGCATCTCATCCCAATGGGCCCTGTCGTATCTAGCTAACAACACCTACGAGTTGGCTATCCTCCATTGATTCGATGCCTGGGATGCAACTCTCTTCCCTGCAGCATCAAACTTCCTGCTTTCTTTGTCTGGTGGGGGTGCATCACCTGATGACTGAGTTTGTCCATTCCTGGCAGCGCTTACTACTACCGAATCTGGAGGGATTTGTTGAGTTATGTAATCAGGATCAGAGGGAGGTGGGTTGTATTTTTTCTCTATCCTGGGAGTATTTATTCTTGCTTGAACTGGCTCATTAAATGTTTGGTCAGCGTGTTTTAGCATGCTGGGGATCATGGGGAACGACTGATATTTTGAATGTGCGGAGGAGAGTGTATTAAACAAAAAATCCTCTTCCAGTGGTTCAGTGTGCATGGTGACACCATGGTATGCTGCAGCCCTAGCTAAAACCTGATTGTACACTGTACTATCCTCAGGTGGTGAAGGCTTAGAGGGATAGCAGTCCGGCTCGTTATTGGGAATGGGATCTGGATCATAAAGATCCCATGGATCTACATTGTCCTGTTGTGAGTCAAATGAATGTGATGGTGACTGCACTGGTGTAGGACTGGTAGGAGGAGAGGTATGCAGGTGTGTAGAGTGAGGAGGAGAATGAGAAGGAGAAAATTGAGGAGGTGGTGGTCTCTCCTTTGGCTTTGGCACTTTAGCTGGAGGCCGCGTAGTGTCCAATTCCTCCTGAAAGGCTAATTTCCTCTTAGGTTTTAGAGGAGGTGCTGTTAGGATTCTGCTGGTTTCTTTGTGGATATGAATCCTGGCTTGCCTCTCATCCATTACTTCAAGTATTGGCTGTACTTGAGTCTCCTCTTCAGAGGTTTTGTGGCTTTCTTTTAATCTTTTTGAAAGTCCAAGTTCCTCTGTGTATCCTGCTCTTTTCGGTTCCGAAGCCGGCTTTTTCAGTATCGAAAAAGATGGTGCAGTGGATGTTCTCGGCTCCGAAAAGGGTGTTCCAAATTTTCGACTCCAAATAATTATCGACACAGAGCCTTTTATCGACTCCAATGGTTTCGGAGGAGTGGCCTTTTTCAGTGCCGAACTGGCAGTTTGGTCACCAGATGTCTTTTTTCGGCCCGAGCCATGGGCTTCTGGCAATGGAGTACCCAAGGCCTTAAGCTTGTGTCTTTGTGATGGTACAGGGGCAGGCGTACTCACATGCTGTCCTGCCGTGACCGGTCTATCCTCCTCAGATTCTTGGTTGGAGTCAGAACCTCGAACAGAGACTGCTGCCTGCATGATCTCTTCCTCCTCCACGTCAAGATGTTCGGAGCTTCTGGACGCCATCTCGAGTCTTCGTGCCCTCCTGTCTCGAAGCGTCTTCTTGGACCGGAATGATCGACAGGCCTCACAATTTCCTTCCCGATGATCTGGGGAAAGGCAAAGATTACAGACGAGATGTTGGTCTGTATAAGGGAATTTGCGTGGCACCGAGGACAGAATCGGAATGGAGTCTGATCCATGAGGCTTCCACGCAGTCGGCCCGACTTCGGCGCACGTGCCCGAAGGGTGAGTAAAGTTGTCTTCCCCAACGGTACCGATGTGTCGATGGAAGATGTAAACCCGATCAATACAATACCAATGAAAATAAGACATTTTCCAAGTTTTCTGAATCGAACTTTTGGAGCAAAAGGAAACACGTCCGAACCCGACAGCGGAAAGAAAACAATCTAACATGGAGTCGATGCCCATGCGCAATAGAACCAAAGAGGAGTCGTCACTCGATCCAGTGACTCGAAAACACTTCTTTGAAGAAAAACAACTTGTAACACTCCAAGCCCAACACTAGATGGCAGAAGTATAATGCACAGCATGTGTATCTGCAGCTACACATGCCACCCAACATATATACATACATACATATATATGGAAAAAGTCACTTACCCCGTGTACATCTGTTCGTGGCATGAGACGCTGCAGATTCACATGCTGTGCGTAATCCTGCCATCTAGTGTTGGGCTCGGAGTGTTACAAGTTGTTTTTCTTCGAAGAAGTCTTTTCGAATCACGAGACCGAGTGACTCCTCCCTTTCGGCTCCATTGCGCCTGGGCGTCGACTCCATCTTAGATTGTTTTCCCCGCAGAGGGTGTGGTAGGAGTTGTGAGTATACTAGAGGTGCCCATGCAATGGAGTAGGTTTGTATGTACTTGAAGAAATAGAAAAAGAAAAAGAATATTTATTTACAAATGTACAATTTTCATTCAACTAAGAATGGCTACAGGCTACCGGGGAGGTGGGAGGGCGCATGTGAATCTGCAGCGTCTCATGCCACGAACAGATGTACACTGGGTAAGTGACATTTTCCGTTCGGTGGCATGTGTAGCTGCAGATACACATGCTGTGCATAGACTAACAAGCAGTAATCTCACCAAAAAGCGGTGGTTTAGCCTGTAGGAGTTGAAATTGTCTTAAATAATGTTCTTAATACAGCATGTCCTACTGTGGCTTGTTGCATTGCTAACACATCTACACAGTAATGCTTAGTGAATGGATGAGGCGTAGACCAGGTGGCTGCCTTAGAAATTTCTGTCATAGGTATATTCCTAAGAAAAGCCATTGTGGCGCCTTTTTTCCTAGTGGAATGTGCTCTTGGTGTAATAGGTAATTCTCTTTTTGCTTTAATATAGCAAGTTTGAATACATTTAACTATCCATCTGGCGATGCCTTGTTTAGATATAGGATTACCTGCATGAGGTTTTTGGAAGGCTACAAACAATTGTTTTGTTTTACGAAATTGTTTTGTTCTGTCAATATCATACATTAGTGCTCTTTTTATGTCCAATGTTTGTAAGGCTCTATTGGCTACTGAGTCTGGTTGTAGAAAGAAGACTGGGAGTTCCACAGTTTGGTTTAAGTGGAATGGTGATATGACCTTTGGTAAGAATTTCGGATTTGTTCGGAGAACCACTTTATGTTTATGTATTTGTATAAAGGGTTCTTGAATAGTAAATGCTTGTATCTCACTTACTCTTTTAAGTGATGTGATAGCTATTAGAAAGGCTACTATCCAAGTCAGATATTGCATTTCACAAGAATGCATGGGTTCGAATGGTGGGCCCAGGAGTCGTGTTAATACAATATTAAGGTTCCACGAAGGTACTGGTGTTGTCCTTGGGGGTATGATTCTTTTTAGTCCCTCCATAAATGCTTTAATGACTGGGATTCTAAAAAGCGATGTTGCATGTGTAATCTGCAGATAGGCAGATATTGCAGTGAGATGTATTTTAATGGAAGAGAATGCTAGATTAGACTTTTGTAAGTGTAATAAGTAGCTTACGATGTCCGGCAGTAGCAAACACATTTTTTCCATTTGTTTGCGTAACAATGTCTTGTTGTTGGTTTTCTCGCTTGTTTAATGACCTCCATACACTCTTGTGTAAGATTTAAATGTCCGAATTCTAGGACTTCAGGAGCCAAATTGCTAGATTGAGCGATGCTGGATTCGGGTGTCTGATCTGTTGTTTGTGTTGTATTAACAGAACTGGTATGTTTGGTAATTTGATGTGGGGTACTACTGATAAGTCCAACAGTGTTGTGTACCACGGTTGGTGAGCCCAGGTTGGTGCTATGAGTATTAGTTTGAGTTTGTTTTGACTTAGTTTGTTGACCGGATAAGGAATGAGTGGGAGAGGGGGAAAAGCGTAAGCAAATATCCCTGACCAACTGATCCATAGTGCATTGCCCTTGGATTGAGGGTGTGGGTACCTGGACGCAAAGTTTTGGCATTTTGCGTTTTCTTTTGTTGCAAATAGGTCTATGTTTGGTGTTCCCCAGCGGAGGAAGTGATCCTGTAGGATCTGGGGATGAATTTCCCATTCGTGAGTTTGCTGGTGATCTCGACTGAGATTGTCGGCTAACTGATTCTGAATGCCTGGTATGTATTGTGCTATCAGGCAAATGTGATTGTGAATTGCCCAATGCCAAATCCTTTGTGCTAAGAGACACAGTTGTGACGAGTGTGCCCTCCTTTGTTTGTTGAGATAATACATTGTTGTCATGTTGTCGGTTTTGACAAGGATGTGATTGTGGGCTACCAGTGGTTGAAATGCTTTTAATGCTAGAAACACCGCTAGCAGTTCCAAATGATTTATGTGAAGTTGTTTTTGCTGATTGTCCCATTGACCCTGTATGCTGTGCTTGTTGAGGTGTGCTCCCCACCCCATCATGGAAGTATCTGTTGTGATAACAGCTTGAGGCACTGGGTCTTGGAATGGCCACCCTCTGTTTAAATTTATATGGTTCCACCATTGAAAGGAGAAGTGTGTTTGGCGGTCTATCAACACTAGATCTTGAAGTTGACCCTGTGTTTGTGTCCATTGTTTTGCTAGGCATTTTTGTAAGGGCCTCATGTGTAATCTTGCATTTGGGACAATGGCTATGCATGAAGACATCATGCCTAGAAGTTTCATTACAAACCTTACTGGGTAGTGTTGGTTTGACTGTATGCTTGATGTTACATTTTGGAACGCTTGGACCCTTTGTGGACTTGGAGTGGCAATTGCTCTTTGTGTGTTGAGTGTTGCTCCCAAGTATTGTTGTATTTGGGATGGTTGCAGATTTGATTTCTGGTGATTTATAGAGAACCCTAGTTTGTGTAGAGTTTCTATGACATATTGCGTGTGAAGAAGACACTGTTGTTGAGTGTTGGTTTTTATTAGCCAGTCGTCTAAATATGGGAATACGTGCATGTGCTGTCTCCTTATGTGAGCGGCTACTACTACTAGGCATTTTGTGAATAGCCTTGGGGCCGTTGTTATCCCGAACTGTAGCACTTTGAATTGATAGTGTATGCTGTGCATTATAAACCTTAAGTATTTTCTGTGAGAAGGATGAATGGGTATGTGGAAATACGCATCCTTGCGATCCAATGTTGACATGTATTCCTCCTTTTTTAGTAAGGAAACCACGTCTTGAAGTGCTACCATGTGGAAGTGGTCTGATTTGATGAAGAGATTCAGGGGGTCATTCTGACCCTGGCGGTCATGGACCGCCAGGGCCAACGACCGCGGAAGCACCGCCAACAGGCTGGCGGTGCTTCTGGGGCTTTTCTGACCGCGGCGGTAAAGCCGCGGTCAGAAAAGGGAAGCCGGCGGTTTCCTGCCGGTTTCCCGCTGCCCCTGTGCATCCTCCACTGCGGCGCTGCAAGCAGCGCCGCCATGGGGATTCCGACCCCCTTCCCGCCAGCCTGGTTCTGGCGGTTTTCACCGCCAGAACCAGGCTGGCGGGAACGGGTGTCGTGGGGCCCCTGGGGGCCCCTGCAGTGCCCATGCCACTTGCATGGGCACTGCAGGGGCCCCCTAACAGGGCCCCACATTGATTTTCAGTGTCTGCTTGGCAGACACTGAAAATCGCGACGGGTGCAACTGCACCTGTCGCACACCAGCAACTCCGCCGGCTCCATTCGGAGCCGGCATCCTCGTTGCTGGTGCTTTCCCGCTGGGCCGACGGGCGGCCTTTTGGCGGTCGTCCGCCGGCCCAGCGGGAAAGCCAGAATGCCCGCCGCGGTCTTTTGGCGGGGGAACTTTGGCGGGCGGCCTCTGCCGCCCGCCAAAGTTGGAATGACCCCCTCAGTGTTCTGAGATCTAAGATAGGTCTTAACGTTTTGTCCTTTTTTGGAATTAGGAAATATAGTGAGTAGACGCCTGTTCCTTTCTGATGATTGGGTACTAGCTCTATTGCTTGTTTTTATAATAGTGCTTGGACCTCTATTTGTAATAGGTCTAAGTGTTGTTTGGACAGATTGTGTGTTCTTGGTGGCACATCTGGCGGGAATTTTGTGAATTCTATGCAATAACCATGTTGGATAATTGATAGGACCCATGCGTCTGTGGTAATATGTGTCCAGTTTTGATAATATGCGGTTAGCCTCCCCCCACTGGTGATAAGTGTTGGGGTTTTGTGACATTGAAGTCACTGTTTGGTCTGACTTGGTTTGGTTGCCTGGAACTTTCCCCTTCCTCTTGGGAATTGTCCTCTATAGGAACCTCAAAACCCTCCCCTTTGATATTGTGCCTGATAGGTGGGTCTGGTTTGAGAGGTGGAAGGCTCTGATGTTTGCTGTCAAAAACCTCCTCTGAATTGTGGTTTCCGAAAGGTGCCTCTGACTTGTGGGGACTAGAGAGCGCCCATTGCTTTGGCCGTGTCCGTGTCTTTTTTTTTACTTTTCAGTTGCTGTGTCAACTTCCGGCCCAAACAACTGTTCCTGATTAATTGGCATGTTCAACACCGCTTGTTGGATCTCTGGCTTGAATCCAGAACTTCTTAACCATGCATGCCTACGAATGGTTACCGCCGTGTTGACAGTTTGTGCTGCCGTGTCTGCAGAGTCCAGTGTGGACCTTATCTGGTTGTTAGATATGGCCTGTCCTTCTTCCACAACCTGTTGAGCACGTTTCTGATGTTCCTTGGGCAAGTGCTGTATGATGTGTTGCATCTCGTCCCAGTGTGCCCTGACGTAGCGAGCAAGTAGGGCTTGCGAATTAGCAATCCGCCATTGATTGGCTGCTTGTGCTGCCACTCGTTTGCCCGCTGCGTCAAACTTTCTGCTCTCTTTGTCAGGCGGTGGAGCGTCTCCTGACGATTGAGAGTTTCTCTCTTTCTTGCTGCTCCTACAACCACTGAGTCTGGTGTAAGTTGTTGTGTTATGAACACAGGATCTGTTGGGGGACTTTTGTACTTCTTCTCAACCCTAGGCGTGATAGCCCTTCCCTTAGCTGGCTCCTGGAAGACTTGTTTTGCGTGTTTGAGCATACCCAGGAGCATTGGCAGACTCTGATAGGAAGCGTGGGTGGATGCCAAGGTGTTAAACAGGAAATCATCCTCTATTGGCTCTGAGTGCATTGCTACGTTGTGGAACGTAGCTTCCCTGGATAGTACCTGCGGATCTGCAGTACTGTCTTCTGGAGGTGACGGCTTTGTTGGATAACAATCCGGACTGGTATCCGATACTGGTGCATCATATAAGTCCCATGCATCAGCATCATCCTGTGTCATCCCTGTATGTGTGGGTGACTGCATTGGAGGTGTTCCCACTGGTGACAGTTGTGGTGAGTGCGGTGGGGATGGTTGTGGTGATACCCTTGGTGGTGGGGATCTGTCTCTAACCACCTTTGCCTTAGGCTGCATTTCTGTCTCCTGAAATGCAAGTTTCCTTTTAGATTTGATTGGAGGTAAAGTTTGTATTTTTCCAGTCTCTTTCTGGATATGTAACCTCCTTTGTGTATGGTCCGGTTCTTCCATACTTAATTCCTGCTCAAATCTACGTCTTTCCTTCATTTGGCTGGAAAGTCCTTGCTCTTCTGTATAAGAGCCTCTTTTTGGCTCCGAAGCCGCTTTTTTCGGTACCGAGGTTTCAGATATAGGGGGTTATTACAACTTTGGAGGAGGTGTTAATCCGTCCCAAAAGTGACGGTAAAGTGACGGATATACCACCAGCCGTATTACGAGTCCATTATATCTTATGGAACTCGTAATACAGCTAGTGGTATATCTGTCACATTTGGGACGGATTAACACCTCCTCCAAAGTTGTAATAACCCCCATAGTCTTTTTCGGTTCCGAAGATATTTTTCTCACTTTGGGTGAGTCGAACTCTCGGTGTCAAGATCGTTCGGTGCCGGAATCTCGACTGGAGTCGGAAGTCTTTGGCAAATACCTGGCCTTTTTCAGTGCCGATGTTTGGTCACCTTCCTTTCGGTGGGTTAAGCCACGGCCTGTTTGCGGTGGCGTTCCCATGGCCTTAAATATCTTTTTGTGAGTTTTGGACTGGGCAGGTTTACTCACTGTTCGCTGCACCGTCGAGATTCGGTCACTTTCGGATTCGTCCGAGTCCGTCCCCTGGATGGAAATGCTTTCCTCCTCTCAGACGTAGAGTTGCTCTTTCGGTGTCGACGCCATTTGCAGTCTTCTTGCTCGTCGATCTCTTATGGTCTTTTTCGATCGAAATGCTCGACAAGCCTTGCAAGTATCCTCCCTGTGTTCAGGTGATAAACACAGATTACAGACCCGGTGCTGGTCTGTATAAGGATACTTCGAATGACACTTAGGACAGAAGCGGAAGGGGGTCTGGTCCATTAGTCTGGGACGACGGGTATGGTCAGGCCGACCAGGCCTCAGTGAAGAACGGAAGCCCCAAAGGGCCGCCGGAGCGCTCTTGATGTTGGTGCCGATACACTAACACTAACCCGGTACCGAACGATAACAATACCGTCAAATTTTTGATAATTTAGCTAACTTTCTCGATTCGAAATACAGAGCGAAGGGGAACACGTCCGAACCCGATGGCGGAAAGAAAACAATCTAAGATGGAGTCGACGGCCATGCGCAATGGAGCCGAAAGGGAGGAGTCACTCGGTCTCGTGACTCGAAAAGACTTCTTCGAAGAAAAACAACTTGTAACACTCCGAGCCCAACACTAGATGGCAGGATAATGCACAGCATGTTTATCTGCAGCTACACATGCCACCAAACATATATATATATATATATATATATATATATAGGAAGTTGCCTCTGTATGCACTATTTCAAAGTAAGGAATAGTATGCACAGAGTCCAAGGGTTCCCCTTAGAGGTAAGAAAGTGGCAAAAAGAGATAATTCTAATGCTCTGTTTTGTGGTAGTGTGGTCGAGCAGTAGGCTTATCAAAGGAGTAGTGTTAAGCATTTGTTGTACACACACAGGCAATAAATGAGGAACACACACTCAAAGACAATTCCAGGCCAATAGGTTTTTGTATAGAAAAATATATTTTCTTAGTTTATTTTAAGAACCACAGGTTCAAGATTTACATGTAATACTTCAAATGAAAGGCATTGCAGGTAGGTACTTTAGGAACTTTGAATTAGCAAAATAGCATATACAGTTTTCACATAAATCACATATAGCTATTTTAAAACTAGACAGTGCAATTTTCAACAGTTCCTGGGGGGAGTAAGAGTTTGTTAGTTTTTGCAGGTAAGTAAACCACCTACGGAGTTCAGGTTTGGGTCCAAAGTAGCCCACCGTTGGGGGTTCAGAGCAACCCCAAAGTTACCACACCAGCAGCTCAGGGCCGGTCAGGTGCAGAGGTCAAAGTGGTGCCCAAAATGCATAGGCTTCAATGGAGAAGGGGGTGCCCCGGTTCCAGTCTGCCAGCAGGTAAGTACCCGAGTCTTCGGAGGGCAGACCAGGGGGGTGTTGTAGGGCACCGGGTGGGACACAAGTCAGCACAGAAAGTACACCCTCAGCGGCACGGGGGCGGCCGGATGCAGTGTGCAAACAAGCGTCGGGTTCTCAATAGAAATCAATGGGAGACCAAGGGGTCTCTTCAGCGATGCAGGCAGGCAAGGGGGGGGGGGCTCCTCGGGGTAGCCACACCCTGGGCAAGGGAGGGGGCCACCTGGGGGTCGCTCCTGTACTGGAGGTCGGATCCTTCAGGTCCTGGGGGCTGCGGATGCAGTGCCTTTACCAGGTGTCAGGTCTTTGAAGCAGGCAGTCGCGGTCAAGGGGAGCCTCGGGATTCCCTCTGCAGCCGTCGCTGTGGGGGCTCAGGGGGGTCAACTCTGGCTACTCACGGTCTCGCAGTCGTCGGGGAGTCCTCCCTGGAGTGATTGTTCTCCACAAGTCGAGCTGGGGGCGTCGGGTGCAGAGTGCCAAGTGTCACGCTTCCGGCGGGAAAAGCGTGTTGTTTCAAAGTTGCTTCTTTGTTGCAAAGTTGCAGTCTTTGGTGAACAGAGCCACTGTCCACGGGAGTTCTTGATCCTTCTAGATGCAGGGCAGTCCTCTGAGGCTTCAGAGGTCGCTGGTCCCTGTGGAACGCGTCGCTGGTGCAGTGTCTTTAGAAGTGGGTAGACAGGCCGGTAGAGCTGGGGCCAAAGCAGTTGGTGTCTCCGTCTTCTCTGCAGGGTTTTTCAGCTCAGCAGTCCTCTTCTTCTTAGGTTGCAGGAATCTATCTTGCTGTGTTCTGGGAGCCCCTAAATGGTCGATTTAGGGGTGTGTTTAGGTCTGGGGGGTTAGTAGCCAATGGCTACTAGCCCTGAGGGTGGCTACACCCTCTTTGTGCCTCCTCCCTGAAGGGAGGGGGGCACATCCCTATCCCTATTGGGGGAATCCTCCATCTACAAGATGGAGGATTTCTAAAAGTCAGTTACCTCAGCTCAGGACACCTTAGGGGCTGTCCTGACTGGCCAGTGACTCCTCCTTGTTTTTCTCATTATCTCTCCTGGACTTCCCGCCAAAAGTGGGGGCTGTGTCCAGGGGGCGGGCATCTCCACTAGCTGGAGTGCCCTGGGACATTGTAACACGAAGCCTGAGCCTTTGAGGCTCACTGCTAGGTGTTACAGTTCTTCCAGGGGGAGGTGTGAAGCACCTCCACCCAGAGCAGGCTTTTGTTTCTGTCCTCTGAGAGCACAAAGGCTCTCACCACATGGGGTCAGAAACTCATCTCTCAGCAGCAGGCTGGCACAGACCAGTCAGTCCTGCACTGAACAATTGGGTAAAATACAGGGGGCATCTCTAAGATGCCCTCTGTGTGCATTTTTTAATAAATCCAACACTGGCATCAGTGTGGGTTTATTATTCTGAGAAGTGTGATACCAAACTTCCCAGTATTCAGTGTAGCCATTATGGAGCTGTGGAGCTCGTTTTTGACAGACTCCCAGACCATATACTCTTATGGCTACCCTGCACTTACAATGTCTAAGGTTTTGCTTAGACACTGTAGGGGCATAGTGCTCATGCACCTATGCCCTCACCTGTGGTATAGTGCACCCTGCCTTAGGGCTGTAAGGCCTGCTAGAGGGGTGACTTACCTATGCCACAGGCAGTGTGAGGTTGGCATGGCACCCTGAGGGGAGTGCCATGTCGACTTAGTCATTTTCTCCCCACCAGCACACACAAGCTGGCAAGCAGTGTGTCTGTGCTGAGTGAGGGGTCCCTAGGGTGGCATAAGACATGCTGCAGCCCTTAGAGACCTTCCCTGGCATCAGGGCCCTTGGTACCAGGGTTACCAGTTACAAGGGACTTACCTGGGTGCCAGGGTTGTGCCAATTGTGGAGACAATGGTAAATTTTAGGTGAAAGAACACTGGTGCTGGGGCCTGGTTAGCAGGGTCCCACCACACTTCTCAGTCAAGTCAGCATCAGTATCAGGCAAAAAGTGGGGGGTAACTGCAACAGGGAGCCATTTCTTTACAATATATATATATGGAAAATGTCACTTACCCAGTGTACATCTGTTCGTGGCATGAGACGCTGCAGATTCACATGCTGTGCACATCCCGCCATCTAGTGTTGGGCTCGGAGTGTTACAAGTTGTTTTTCTTTGAAGAAGTCTTTTCGAGTCACGAGATCGAGGGACTCCTCCCCTTTCGGCTCCATTGCGCATGGGCGTCGACTCCATCTTAGATTGTTTTCCCCGCAGAGGGTGAGGTAGGAGTTGTGTATATAGTAATAGTGCCCATGCAATGGAGTAAGCATGTATGTACATAATGTGACTAAAAGTGATATATTTACAGATTTACAAATGTACAAGTTTAATTTTTTGTCAACTTCGAACGGCTACAGGCTCCCGTGGAGGTGGGAGGGCGCATGTGAATCTGCAGCGCCTCATGCCACGAACAGATGTACACTGGGTAAGTGACATTTTCAGTTCGATGGCATGTGTAGCTGCAGATACACATGCTGTGCATAGACTAGTAAGCAGTTACCTCCCCAAAAGCGGTGGTTTAGCCTGTAGGGGTTGAAGTTGTTTGAAATAATGTTCTTAATACTGCTTGTCCTACTGTGGCTTGTTGTGTTCTTAACATATCCACGCAGTAATGCTTGGTAAATGTATGAGGCGTAGACCATGTGGCTGCCTTACAGATTTCAGTCATTGGTATGTTTCCTAGAAAAGCCATGGTGGCAACTTTCTTTCTAGTGGAGTGTGCCTTTGGTGTAATAGGCAGTTCTCTTTTTGCTTTTATATGACAGGTTTGAATACATTTAACTATCCATCTGGCAATGCCTTGTTTGGATATTGGATTCCCTGTATGAGGTTTTGGGAAAGCAACAAACAATTGTTTTGTTTTGCGCATTTGTTTGGTTCTTTCAATGTAGTACATTAGTTCCCTTTTGATGTCTAATGTATGCAATGCTCTCTCAGCTACAGAATCTGGTTCTGGAAAGAACACTGGGAGTTCCACTGTTTAAGTGGAACGGTGAAATGACTTTAGGTAAGAATTTTGGATTTGTGCGTAGAACAACTTTATGTTTGTATAAAGGGTTCTTGTATGGTAAATGCCTGTATTTCACTTACTCTTCTGAGAGATGTGATAGCTATTAGAAAGGCTACTTTCCATGTTAAGTACTGTATCTCACATGAGTGCATGGGTTCAAATGGTGGACCCATGAGTCGTGTTAATACGATGTTGAGGTTCCACGAAGGAACTGGTGGTGTCCTTCGTGGGATAATCCTTTTGAGACCCTCCATAAATGCTTTTATGACTGGGATTCTGAATAATGAAGTTGAGTGCGTAATTTGCAGATAAGCTGAAATTGCAGTCAGATGTATTTTAATGGATGAAAAAGCTAACTTGGACTTTTGTAAGTGTAGTAGGTAGCTTACGATGTTTTTTGCAGATGCGTGTAATGGTTGAATTTGATTATTATGACAGTAATAAACAAATCTTTTCCATTTATTTGCGTAGCAATGTCTTGTGGTTGGTTTCCTAGCTTGTTTTATGACCTCCATGCATTCTTGTGTAAGGTCTAGGTGTCCGAATTCTAAGATTTCAGGAGCCAAATTGCTAGATTGAGCGATGCTGGATTCGGGTGTCTGATCTGTTGTTTGTGTTGAGTTAACAAATCTGGTCTGTTTGGCAGTTTGATATGAGGCACTACTGACAGGTCTAGTAGTGTTGTGTACCAAGGTTCTCGTGCCCAAGTTGGTGCTATCAGTATGAGTTTGACTCAATTTGTTTACGAGATACGGAAGGAGTGGGAGAGGGGGAAAAGCGTATGCAAATATCCCTGACCAACTCATCCATAAAGCATTGCCTTGAGAGTGAGCCTGCGGGTACCTGGATGCAAAGTTTTGGCATTTTGTGTTTTCTTTTGTTGCAAATAGGTCTATTTGCGGTATTCCCCATCTTTGGAAGTAAGTTTTTAGCATTTGGGGATGAATTTCCCATTCGTGGATCTGTTGGTGATCCCGAGAGAGATTGTCGGCTAACTGATTTTGAATTCCTGGTATGAACTGCGCAATTAGGCGAATGTGGTTGTGAATCGCCCAATGCCATATCTTTTGAGCTAAGAGACACAATTGTGTCGAGTGTGTCCCTCCCTGTTTGTTCAGATAATACATTGTTGTGATGTTGTCTGTTTTGACAAGAATGTGTTTGTGGGTTATTAGAGGTTGAAATGCTTTCAACGCTAGAAATACTGCTAGTAGTTCTAAGTGATTTATATGAAGCTGTCTCTGCTGAGTGTCCCATTGCCCTTGGATGCTGTGTTGGTTGAGGTGTGCTCCCCACCCTACCATGGAAGCATCCGTTGTGATTACGTATTGAGGCACTGGGACTTGGAAAGGCCGCCCTTTGTTTAAATTTGTAGTATTCCACCATTGAAGCGAGGTGTATGTTTGGTGGTCTATCAACACTACACCTTGAAGTTGACCCTGTGCTTGTGACCATTGTGATGCTAGGCACTGTTGTAAGGGCTGCATGTGTAATCTTGCGTTTGGGACAATGGCTATGCATGAGGACATCATGCCTAGTAGTTTCATTACTAATTTTACCTGGAACCTTTGGTTTGGGTACATGGCAATCCCTTTTTTGTGTTGATTGTTGCTCCTAAGTACTGTTGTATTTGACACGGCTGTAGGTGTGATTTGTTGTAGTTGAGTGAGAACCCTAGCTTGTGAAGGGTTTCTATAACGTACTTTGTGTGTTGTGAACACCGTTCTTGCGTATTGGTTTTTATTAACCAATCGTCTAGATACGGGAACACATGTATTTGTAACCTTAAGTATTTTCTGTGGGAAGGATGTATGGGTATATGGAAATACGCATCCTTGAGGTCTAGTGTTGTCATGTAGTCTTGTTGTTTGAGCAATGGGATCACGTCTTGCAGTGTCACCATGTGAAAGTGATCTGATTTGATGTAAATGTTTAAGGTTCTGAGATCTAGGGTGGGTGTTAGAGTTTTGTCTTTTTTGGGTATGAGAAAGTACAGGGAGTAAACACCCGTTCCTTTCTGATGAATTGGTACTAGTTCTATTGCATCTTTTTGCAACAACGCTTGGACCTCCAGTTGTAATAGATCCATGTGTTGTTTGGACATGTTGTGTGTTTTCGGTGGGACATTTGGAGGGAATTGTAGGAATTCTATGCAATAACCATGTTGGATAATGGCTAGGACCCACGTGTCTGTTGTTATTTCCTCCCAGTTTTGGTAAAAATGTGTTAGTCTCCCCCCACTGGTGTTATGTGTTGGGGATTTGTGACACTGAAGTCACTGTTTATTTTGCGGTGTCTTGGGACTTTGGAACTACCCTCTAGTTTTAGGGAACTGTCCCCCTCTGTATTATCCCTGAAAACTTCCCCTCTGATACTGGCTCTGGTATGTGGGCCTTGTTTGTGAGGATGAGGGTTCTGTGCTCTGTCCTCGAAACCCCCCTCTAAACTGTGTTTTCCGAAATGTGCCTCTGCTCTGTGGGGAGTAGAGTGAGCCCATGGCCTTGGCCGTATCTGTGTCCTTTTTAAGTTTCTCAATAGCAGTGTCCACTTCCGGCCCAAACAACTGCTGTCCATTAAAAGGCATATTCAGCACCGCCTGTTGAATTTCTGGCTTAAATCCTGAGGTGCGTAGCCATGCGTGTCTCCGTATGGTGACCGCTGTATTTACAGTTCTTGCAGCTGTGGCTACTGCATCCATTGCCGACCGTATCTGGTTATTAGAGATACTCTGGCCTTCTTCCACCACTTGTTGCACACGCTTTTGGAACTCTTTGGGTAAATGCTCGATGAAGTGTTGCATTTCGTCCCAATGAGCCCTATCGTATCTTGATAGCAAGGCCTGTGAATTGGCAATGCGCCATTGGTTGGCTGCTTGAGTTTTTATTCTCCCTGTTTCTTTTTGAATGTGGAGCCTTCTTTGCGTGTAATCAGGCTCCCCAGCTTCTAGCTCCTGCCCAAATTTGTGTCCTTGCAATTGTGAGGACAGTCCCTGCTCCTCAGTGTAGGAACTTGGTTTCGACTCCGAAGCCGGATGTTTCGGTATCGAAACTTTTTCAACCGTCTTTTTCGACTCCAAAGACACTTTTATGGCTTTCGGTGTGCCGATATCTCGGTGCCGATCTTTTTCGGTGGCGGTTTCTCGATGTCGAGATTGCTCTGACCCGGTGTCTTGGTGTCGAGCCTGTTCTGTGCCGGTATCTCGACCGGAGTCGGATGACTTTCGACACGTGCGTGCCCTTTTTCGGTGCCGATGGTCGGTCACCTAATTTTCGGGTTAAGCCATGGCCTGCTGGCGGTGGCGTCCCCTGGGCTTTTATGTATTTTCCGTGAGTTTTGGCCAGGGGTGTTTTACTCACGGTTTTCGGCGTCTGTTCGGTTTCGGCCTCGTCCGCGATGGAGAAGGTTTCTTCTTCCTCCAAGTGTTGGTGTCCTGCCGACGCCATTTGAAGTCTTCTTGATCTCCGGTCTCTTAACGTTTTCTTCGACCGAAACGCTCGACAGGCCTCGCAGGTATCCTCTTTGTGTTCTGGAGACAAACACAAATTACAGACCAGATGCTGATCTGTGTAAGGATACTTGTTGTGGCATTCGGGGCAGAAGCGGAATGGGGTCCGTTCCATTAGCCTTGAAGGCGCATGTGGTCGGGCCGACCATGCCCCGCCGGGGAATCGAAACCCCGAAGGGCCACTGGAGCTCTTCAAATTTCAGTGTCGATCTGCGTTAACTAACCCGATACCGAACGCAAACAATACCATCGAATTTTCCGAGATTTAACTAACTTTCCGAACCGAAACACGGAGCGAAGAGGAATACGTCCGAACCCGATGGCGGAAAGAAAACAATCTAAGATGGAGTCGTCGCCCATGCGCAATGGAGCCAAAAGGGGAGGAGTCCCTCTATCTCGTGACTCGAAAAGACTTCTTCGAAGAAAAACAACTTGTAACACTCCGAGCCCAACACTAGATGGCGGGATGTGCACAGCATGTGTATCTGCAGCTACACATACCATGGAACATGAACACATATATAGATATATATGTCTCTTTTGTCTAGTGGCAGTTATTATGCCATAAAGTATTGCAGATGGTTTATTGTCCTGCTGCAAAGGATATACCTTTATATATATTTAGCTGGGTAGATAGGTAAAGACAAGCATTACCTGCGCTTTAAGACAAATTAAATGTATGTGCGAGGGGGACTATGGAGATATGAGGGGCACTTTTGCTGGGTGGTACTGAGGGAATTAGAAGAGGTGGTAATGGGAGACAGAGCACCAAAAATGACTGTTGCACTGGGTGCCACCAGTGCTAAAGGCTGTGATGATGGGTATGTGGTAAGGTGAAGTAATACTGTCTTTTTTGTTTTTTTCAGTGTCTTCAGGGAATCTGCCTAATCGGAGAAGAAGCAAAGGCAAGGTGATGACATTTCCTATTGGACTCATCAAAAGTACCCACAAGCAATTTTGTGACTATCTGCCTTCTACGTAGGCTAGTACTTTAGAGGGACAGTTTAGCCAGTAGCAGAGATGGCGTCTCATTGGATGACTGCTGCTCAAGCCCTAACTCGGGTTATAGAGGACAGCTCTGATGTAGGATCAGACAGACAGCAGATACTGAGACAGCATCTGAGGGAGAGGACAATGGGGCAGAATCTAGGAATTATTTTTCAGTCAGTGGAGTCCCATCCGACGACACCTCTTCCAGTGATTCTGAAGGAGACTATGACGACTGCTGTGCTGTCCCTTCACAAGCACAGTCTGTGCAGCGGGACAACATCGGGTTAGCCGAACCCAGAGAGCAGGTGCATGCGGCCACAAGCACAGAGTGTGCTCTCTTGGCAGCTCCCCTGTTTAGTTCAGCCCCAAATTCCACCTTTTACTGGTGATGCTGGATGTAAAGTCGATATAGCCAACTTTTTGCCAGTCGACTGTGTCCATCTATTTTTGGATGTTGCTTCCTTCAGGAAATGCGCAGCAAACAAATTGGCGTGCAGACCAATTTCTGAGGGAGCGTGGAGGCACTCTAGGTCCCCGTTCTAGGGCACACCAGTAGACTCCCACTACGCTGGCAGAGTTGATATTTTTGGGCCTTATGTTCAAAATGGGGTTAGTGAAGAAACCCACCATGCAGACCTACTGGACGACCTTCATGGTTTGGGTAACCCCCATCTTCGCACCATACATGAGCAGAGATCGTTTTTTGCTACTGCAGCGCATGCTGCATTTCAATGACAATTTTGCTGCATGCCTCTGGACCATCCAGACCATAAAAGTTGTTCAGAATTCAGCCTGCTAGGTTTCTAGAGATCTATACTCTTGAAAAGAATATAGCAGTCAGAGTCCTTGATCCTGTACAAAAGGACGGCTGCTTTTCAGACAGTACATTGCGAGCAAAAGAGCTCGCTATGGCATAAAGCTGTACATGCTGTGTGGGAGCTCTTCTGACTATGTACAGCTGGAGAGTGTATAGGACTCTACCCTAAACCCTGTAGGTTGCCCCCCCGCGTTAGGGGTCACAGGTAAGATTGTATAGGAACTTGTCCAGCCACTTCTTCACAAAGGTTATAACCTTTATGTGGACAATTTCTATACAGGAGTAGAGCTGTTCAGTGAGCTCTACAAAGCTGGTACTGTGGCCTGTGGTACAGTTTGTTGTAACCACAAAGGATTCCTGCAGGAGCTTGTTTGCAAGAAGCTCCAGAAATCCCAGAGTACTGCATTGCGTTCCAACGAACTGCTGGCAGTCAAGTTCTTGGATAGGCGTGATGTACACTTGCTCACTACAATTCATGATGAGAGCACCTCCCCCATCACGGTTTGGGGTCAGATGGCCGAAGTCCACAAGCCCATCTGTACACTTGATTACAATAAGTAGATGGGCAAAGTGGACAAGAACAACCAGGTTCTGCAACCATACAATGCGTGTCGTAAAACTCTCACTAGGTACAAGAAACTGTTTACCCATCTGAATCAGATGGCAACATACAATGCGTATGTTGTTTACCATCAGACAACCACAGGAAGACTCATGACTTTCCTTGACTTCCAGCTGTCTGTAATTGAAAGCCTCACTGCTGTTACAGAAGCAGCAGCAGCCTCCACCTCGTGTGGTCTGGAGGATGTGGCAAGGCTGCAGGAGTGACACTTTGCTGATCGCATTCCTAAAACACCCAAAAAGGATCGTCCATGTTGTCTCTGTAACGAGTGCTCGAAGCATGTAAAGTGGAAGGAGAGTCGGTATTACTGTCCCCAGTGGCCATCACAATCAGGCCTCTATGCTCCTCCTTGCTTTATGTTGTATCATACTAAAGCAACGTTCTGAGAAATCGAATGCGATTGAGCTGCCGTTGGGTAATCCTTTCAGTGGCAGTGCATGGATACCTAATGCCCATGGGCCATTGCTTGGTTAGGCAAGAAGCCACAGAATTTTACTACATCTACTTCATCATGGACTTCCTTATGGCCTGCTTGAGACCTAAATCCACCGTCAGGACATGGTAGGTTTTCTGTTCAATTAACGTGCATTATATTCCCCATACTGCATATACTAGTGGACAGAACATATGCCACATTGTCATGGAGTACCCTTTCTTCACCAGCATGTCTGCCTTCGTTTCAACAGTAGATATGCTTGCTCATTTTGAGGAATAGGCCTCCCAAGGCATACTTGGACACCCCCAACTTGCATCCACAAACTAGTATAGGTTCACTTGGCAATTATACAGGATTAGTCAGGACTCTGATGAGAACAGAGACATGAACGGGTAAGGAAAGCTTATGGTAGGTGTGCCTTAACAGGGATATTGCACAGGTAGAAGGCAGATAGTAAAGGTAGTACAGATGTACATCTACAAATATGGATTCAAAACCATTGGTGCCATCCCAGCACTGAAGGGCAATGACATATATAGGTCAGTGTTTGACCTGCTTTTCATGTTCATCCTCCATCAGAACTTAGTAGATGTTCAGTTTGCTGTATAAGTGCATTAAGGTCACAGCACTGCACATAATGTTGGCTGGGACATATGCTACGTTCTAATGAACTCCTGTGTGCCAAACACTACCCTTTTTAATAGCCTATGACCTTCTCTTTAGGGAACATCGTGAGAATTCCCCAGCATGACTACCTTAGTTTCAAAGGTAGATATGCTCACTCAGTTCGAGGAATCGCCTTTTATGGCATACTCTGACACCTCCAACTTGCATCCACAAACTGGAAGGAGTTGGATTTAGCACAGTGAGTGAGTTAAAGGTGCACAAAAAACATGTCTTCCTGAGCCTCAGGTGGCTGTCATCCGAGTCATTAGTAAAAGGTTTGTTACGCATGCATTCAGTAATGTTAAGGAAGAGGCAGTTACTTGACATGTGGTAAAATGTAGTCAAACATATTCCATTCTGTGGCGTGTGACTGTGATGGGCCCTTGTCTGGCAGCGGTAAGTTAATGGGAGTGCAGTGATTGGTTGGATTGGATTGGGCCCGTGACCGGCGGTATGAAAGGGTTGTCTGTTGTGCATGAATGGCGTGTCAGTGGACCAAAAACAGGTTGGTGCCTGGATGCGGCTTTATGGCCCACCTTCAGAAAGCTTGGTTTCAATATTCATCATTTCTGGAGGTGCTAAAACCACCCAGTGAGAGTGGTGGGTTAACTTTAATAAACTAGTACCAGGGGAGTCCAAGGATGCAGGAGTTGCGTGGCTCTCACCAGTTTTCTTTCACCCAGAATCCTCTTGAAATCACAAAATGTGCATAAAAAACACAGTTGCCTTGCATTTCAATGAGCATAAGTCCAGGGATCTGCAGGCAGCCACAAATGTTTTACCACTTAGCATTCCGCTAAGTCTCAAGTGAAAAACTGCCTCACTTTAGTGAGTGGGCAAGTGACCACAACAGGGAAGTACCCAAAATGGATTGTGGAGACATCAAGATTACCTACCACAAAACAGCCTCGTTTTGTAAGAGTCACCAGAGTATTTGGTCCTGGGCTCGGCAGCCATATAGGGAAACCTACCAAACCCAGACATTTCTTAACACTAGACACCCAAGGCAGTCCACGGAAGAGTGGCGTGTTTGGATTTCACCAAGTTATTTTATTTTTTTACACAGAATACCCTGCAAAAGTGAAACATTGATTAAAAACACTATTTTTCCTGAAACTACAGGGATGTTCAGAGATCCTCAAAATTCCTACCACCCAGTGTTTCTCCACTTATCCGGATAAAAACACAACCCCACTTGTGTGCCTGTGCCTGTGCCTGTGTCAGGAATGGGTCACTCCAGGGTTAACAGCAGCCTTCATGCAAGGACTACCATTGACCCTTGTGTGGTCCATTCCTGTCGCGGGCACTAACCTACCCACACAAGTGAGGTACCGTTTTTATCAGGAGACCCGGAGGAACGCTGGATAGGAGGGAATGTGTGGCTCCTCTCAGATTCCAGAACTTTGTCCCCGAAATGTGATGAAAAATAGTTATTTTTTTTTGCCACATTTTTAGGTTTGCAAAGGATTCTGGGTAACAGAATATGGTGAGAGCCCCACAAGTCACCCCATCTTGCATTCCCCCCTAGCAATAATTTTAAAAAATGCACAAGTTTGGTAGGTTTCCCTAGTTGGCGGCTGAGCTAGAGGCCAAAATCCACAGCTGTGCACTTTGAAGAAAAGAAAAAAAACAGCTGATTTCTTTGGGAAAATGTGATGTGTCAACGTTGTGTTTTGGGGCATTTCCTGTCGGGGGCACTAGGCCTACCCACACAAGTGAGGTACCATTTTTATCGGGAGACTTGGAGGAACGCTGGGTAGGAGTACATTTGTGGCTCCTCTCATATTCCAGAACTTTGTTACCGAAATGTGAGGAAAAAGTGTTTTCTTTTGTGCCAAAATTTGAGGTTTGCAAAGGATTCTGGGTAACAGCTAGGTGTCCAGTTTTGAAAAATGCACAGGTTTGTTAGGTTTCCCAAGGTGCCGGCTGAGCTAGAGACCAAAATCTACAGCTAGGCACTTTGCAAAAAAACACGTCAGGTTTCAATGTAAAAATGTGATGTGTCCATGTTGCTTTTTGGGGCGTTTCCGGTCTCGAACATTAGGCCTACCCACACTTGAGGGAACACAGAATAGCAAAACAAGTGTTATTTCCCCTTGTCTTTCTCTACATTTTATCCTCCGAAATGTAAAACAGCGAGTAAAAAAAGACGTCTATTTGAGAAATGCCCTGTAATTCACATGCTAGTATGGGCACCCTGGAATTCAGAGATGTGCAAATAACCACTGCTTCTCAACACCTTATCTTGTGCCCATTTTGGAAATAAAAGGTTTTCTTCATACCTATTTTTCACTCTTTATATTTCAGCAAATTAATTGCTGTATACCTGTTTTATAATGAAAACACATTGCAATGTGCAGCTCCTTTATTGGCTCTGGGTACCTAGGGTTCTTTATGAACCTACAAACCCAAAATATCCCCGCAACCAGAAGAGTCCAGCAGACGTAAAGGTATATTGGTTTCAAAAATCCGACCTCACAGGAAAAAGTTACAGGGTAAAATGTGGAGAAAAGCGGCTGTTTTTTTCACCTTGATGTGAATATTTTTTTATTTCAGTTATTTTCTGTGTAGGATCTATACAATGACCCCTTGCTGAATTCAGAATTTTGTTTATTTTTCAAAAATATTTAGCTTGCCAGAATCCAGCATTGGTTTCACACCCATTTCTGTCACTAACTGGAAGGGGGCTGAAAGCACAAAAAATAGTAAAAATGGGATAGGTCTCAGTAAAATGCCAAAATTGTGTTGATAAATTTGGTTTTCTGATTAAAGTCTGCCTGTTCCTGAAACCTGGTGATTTTAGCACCACCCAGCAGCTAAGAGGTTAATATTTCATTGGACAGATAAATTGTATAAAACAACAACAAACAACTAAGTCCAATTTATCAGGTGATAGTTCCAGTATTCTAGTGACAATGGTGATGGGGTTATACTGGTTGTTGCTTGATTGGAGTACAAGTGATGAAGAAGAACTGGGATTTGCAATATTCATCACCGTTAATGATAGGGAGGTTTGTTATCAGTGCTGGTTGTTTCGAATTTTTGATATAAATATATGGAAAATGTCACTTACCCAGTGTACATCTGTTCGTGGCATTAGTCGCTGCAGATTCACATGCTGTGCACATCCCGCCATCTGGTGTTGGGCTCGGAGTGTTACAAGTTGTTTTTCTTCGAAGAAGTCTTTTCGAGTCACGAGACCGAGGGACTCCTCCCATTTCGACTCCATTGCGCATGGGCGTCGACTCCATCTTAGATTGTTTTCTCCCGCAGAGGGTGAGGTAGGAGTTGTGTATGCTAGTAATAGTGCCCATGCAATGGAGTGAATACGTATGTACATAATGTAGTTTATAAAGTAATATATTTACAAATTTACAAATGTTCAAGATCAACTTCTAAACGGCTACAGGCTCCCGGGGAGGCGGGTGGGTGCATGTGAATCTGCAGCGACTAATGCCACGAACAGATGTACACTGGGTAAGTGACATTTTCCGTTCGATGGCATGTGTAGCTGCAGATACACATGCTGTGCATAGACTAGTAAGCAGTTATCTCCCCAAAAGCCTGTAGGAGTTGAAGTTGTTTGAAACAATGTTCGTAGTACCGCTTGGCCTACTGTGGCTTGTTGTGCCGTTAGCACATCTACACGGTAGTGTTTGGTAAATGTATGAGGCGTAGACCATGTAGCGGCCTTACATATTTCGGTCATTGGAATATTTCCTAGAAAGGCCATGGTAGCACCTTTCTTTCTGGTTGAGTGTGCCTTTGGTGTAATAGGCAATTCTCTTTTTGCTTTAAGATAACAGGTTTGAATGCACTTAACTATCCATCTAGCAATGCCTTGTTTAGAAATTGGATTTCATGTATGAGGTTTTTGGAAGCAATAAATAATTGTTTTGTTTTCCGAATTAGTTTTGTTCTGTGAATGTAGTACATTAGCGCTCTTTTGATGTCTAATGTGTGTAGTGCTCTTTCAGCTACAGAGTCTGGCTGTGGGAAGAACACTGGTAATTCTACTGTTTGATTTAAGTGGAACGGTGATATGACTTTTGGTTAAAAAAAATTGGATTTGTCCGTAGAACTACTTTATGCTTGTGTATTTGAATAAATGGTTCTTGTATGGTAAATGCTTGAATTTCACTTACTCCTCTCAAGATCTGATGGCAATTAAAAATGCAACTTTCCATGTTAAGTATTGCATTTCACAAGAGTGCATGGGCTCAAAAGGTGGACCCATGAGTCGTGTTAAGACAATGTTGAGGTTCCACAAAGGAACTGGTGGTGTTCTTGGTGGTATAATTCTCTTTATGTCTTCCATAAAAACTTTTATGACTGGTATCCTAAATAGAGAAGTTGAGTGCGTAATCTGCAGGTAAGCTGAAATTGCTGTAAGATGTATCTTAATGGAAGAAAAAGCCAGCTTTGACTTTTGCAAATGTAGTAAGTATCCTACGATGTCTTTGGCAGATGCGTGTAAGGGTTGAATTTGATTATTATGGCAGTAATAAACAAATCTTTTCCACTTATTTGCATAGCAATGTCTAGTGGTAGGTTTTCTAGCTTGTTTTATGACCTCCATACATTCCTGTGTACGGTCTAAGTGTCCGAACTCTAGGACTTCAGGAGCCAGATTGCTAGATTCAGCGATGCTGGATTTGGGTGTCTGATCTGTTGTTTGTTGCATTAACAGATCTGGTCTGTTTGGTAGTTTGACATGAGGCACTACTGAGAGGTCTAGTAGTATTGTGTTCTGGCCTTCTTCCACCACTTGTTGCACACGCTTTTGGAACTCTTTGGGTAAATGCTCGATGAAGTGTTGCATTTCGTCCCAATGAGCCCTATCGTATCTTGATAGCAAGGCCTGTGAATTGGCAATGCGCCATTGGTTGGCTGCTTGAGTTTTTATTCTCCCTGTTTCTTTTTGAATGTGGAGCCTTCTTTGCGTGTAATCAGGCTCCCCAGCTTCTAGCTCCTGCCCAAATTTGTGTCCTTGCAATTGTGAGGACAGTCCCTGCTCCTCAGTGTAGGAACTTGGTTTCGACATCGAAACTTTTTCAACCGTCTTTTTCGACTCCAAAGACACTTTTATGGCTTTCGGTGTGCCGATATCTCGGTGCCGATCTTTTTCGGTGGCGGTTTCTCGATGTCGAGATTGCTCTGACCCGGTGTCTCGGTGTCGAGCCTGTTCTGTGCCGGTATCTCGACCGGAGTCGGATGACTTTCGACACGTGCGTGCCCTTTTTCGGTGCCGATGGTCGGTCACCTAATTTTCGGGTTAAGCCATGGCCTGCTGGCGGTGGCGTCCCCTGGGCTTTTATGTATTTTCCGTGAGTTTTGGCCAGGGGTGTTTTACTCACGGTTTTCGGCGTCTGTTCGGTTTCGGCCTCGTCCGCGATGGAGAAGGTTTCTTCTTCCTCCAAGTGTTGGTGTCCTGCCGACGCCATTTGAAGTCTTCTTGATCTCCGGTCTCTTAACGTTTTCTTCGACCGAAACGCTCGACAGGCCTCGCAGGTATCCTCTTTGTGTTCTGGAGACAAACACAAATTACAGACCAGATGCTGATCTGTGTAAGGATACTTGTTGTGGCATTCGGGGCAGAAGCGGAATGGGGTCCGTTCCATTAGCCTTGAAGGCGCATGTGGTCGGGCCGACCATGCCCCGCCGGGGAATCGAAACCCCGAAGGGCCACTGGAGCTCTTCAAATTTCAGTGTCGATCTGCGTTAACTAACCCGATACCGAACGCAAACAATACCATCGAATTTTCCGAGATTTAACTAACTTTCCGAACGGAAACACGGAGCGAAGAGGAATACGTCCGAACCCGATGGCGGAAAGAAAACAATCTAAGATGGAGTCGTCGCCCATGCGCAATGGAGCCAAAAGGGGAGGAGTCCCTCTATCTCGTGACTCGAAAAGACTTCTTCGAAGAAAAACAACTTGTAACACTCCGAGCCCAACACTAGATGGCGGGATGTGCACAGCATGTGTATCTGCAGCTACACATACCATGGAACATGAACACATATATAGATATATATGTCTCTTTTGTCTAGTGGCAGTTATTATGCCATAAAGTATTGCAGATGGTTTATTGTCCTGCTGCAAAGGATATACCTTTATATATATTTAGCTGGGTAGATAGGTAAAGACAAGCATTACCTGCGCTTTAAGACAAATGAAATGTATGTGCGAGGGGGACTATGGAGATATGAGGGGCACTTTTGCTGGGTGGTACTGAGGGAATTAGAAGAGGTGGTAATGGGAGACAGAGCACCAAAAATGACTGTTGCACTGGGTGCCACCAGTGCTAAAGGCTGTGATGATGGGTATGTGGTAAGGTGAAGTAATACTGTCTTTTTTGTTTTTTTCAGTGTCTTCAGGGAATCTGCCTAATCGGAGAAGAAGCAAAGGCAAGGTGATGACATTTCCTATTGGACTCATCAAAAGTACCCACAAGCAATTTTGTGACTATCTGCCTTCTACGTAGGCTAGTACTTTAGAGGGACAGTTTAGCCAGTAGCAGAGATGGCGTCTCATTGGATGACTGCTGCTCAAGCCCTAACTCGGGTTATAGAGGACAGCTCTGATGTAGGATCAGACAGACAGCAGATACTGAGACAGCATCTGAGGGAGAGGACAATGGGGCAGAATCTAGGAATTATTTTTCAGTCAGTGGAGTCCCATCCGACGACACCTCTTCCAGTGATTCTGAAGGAGACTATGACGACTGCTGTGCTGTCCCTTCACAAGCACAGTCTGTGCAGCGGGACAACATCGGGTTAGCCGAACCCAGGGAGCAGGTGCATGCGGCCACAAGCACAGAGTGTGCTCTCTTGGCAGCTCCCCTGTTTAGTTCAGCCCCAAATTCCACCTTTTACTGGTGATGCTGGATGTAAAGTCGATATAGCCAACTTTTTGCCAGTCGACTGTGTCCATCTATTTTTGGATGTTGCTTCCTTCAGGAAATGCGCAGCAAACAAATTGGCGTGCAGACCAATTTCTGAGGGAGCGTGGAGGCACTCTAGGTCCCCGTTCTAGGGCACACCAGTAGACTCCCACTACGCTGGCAGAGTTGATATTTTTGGGCCTTATGTTCAAAATGGGGTTAGTGAAGAAACCCACCATGCAGACCTACTGGACGACCTTCATGGTTTGGGTAACCCCCATCTTCGCACCATACATGAGCAGAGATCGTTTTTTGCTACTGCAGCGCATGCTGCATTTCAATGACAATTTTGCTGCATGCCTCTGGACCATCCAGACCATAAAAGTTGTTCAGAATTCAGCCTGCTAGGTTTCTAGAGATCTATACTCTTGAAAAGAATATAGCAGTCAGAGTCCTTGATCCTGTACAAAAGGACGGCTGCTTTTCAGACAGTACATTGCGAGCAAAAGAGCTCGCTATGGCATAAAGCTGTACATGCTGTGTGGGAGCTCTTCTGACTATGTACAGCTGGAGAGTGTATAGGACTCTACCCTAAACCCTGTAGGTTGCCCCCCCGCGTTAGGGGTCACAGGTAAGATTGTATAGGAACTTGTCCAGCCACTTCTTCACAAAGGTTATAACCTTTATGTGGACAATTTCTATACAGGAGTAGAGCTGTTCAGTGAGCTCTACAAAGCTGGTACTGTGGCCTGTGGTACAGTTTGTTGTAACCACAAAGGATTCCTGCAGGAGCTTGTTTGCAAGAAGCTCCAGAAATCCCAGAGTACTGCATTGCGTTCCACCGAACTGCTGGCAGTCAAGTTCTTGGATAGGCGTGATGTACACTTGCTCACTACAATTCATGATGAGAGCACCTCCCCCATCACGGTTTGGGGTCAGATGGCCGAAGTCCACAAGCCCATCTGTACACTTGATTACAATAAGTAGATGGGCAAAGTGGACAAGAACAACCAGGTTCTGCAACCATACAATGCGTGTCGTAAAACTCTCACTAGGTACAAGAAACTGTTTACCCATCTGAATCAGATGGCAACATACAATGCGTATGTTGTTTACCATCAGACAACCACAGGAAGACTCATGACTTTCCTTGACTTCCAGCTGTCTGTAATTGAAAGCCTCACTGCTGTTACAGAAGCAGCAGCAGCCTCCACCTCGTGTGGTCTGGAGGATGTGGCAAGGCTGCAGGAGTGACACTTTGCTGATCGCATTCCTAAAACACCCAAAAAGGATCGTCCATGTTGTCTCTGTAACGAGTGCTCGAAGCATGTAAAGTGGAAGGAGAGTCGGTATTACTGTCCCCAGTGGCCATCACAATCAGGCCTCTATGCTCCTCCTTGCTTTATGTTGTATCATACTAAAGCAACGTTCTGAGAAATCGAATGCGATTGAGCTGCCGTTGGGTAATCCTTTCAGTGGCAGTGCATGGATACCTAATGCCCATGGGCCATTGCTTGGTTAGGCAAGAAGCCACAGAATGTTACTACATCTACTTCATCATGGACTTCCTTATGGCCTGCTTGAGACCTAAATCCACCGTCAGGACATGGTAGGTTTTCTGTTCAATTAACGTGCATTATATTCCCCATACTGCATATACTAGTGGACAGAACATATGCCACATTGTCATGGAGTACCCTTTCTTCACCAGCATGTCTGCCTTCGTTTCAACAGTAGATATGCTTGCTCATTTTGAGGAATAGGCCTCCCAAGGCATACTTGGACACCCCCAACTTGCATCCACAAACTAGTATAGGTTCACTTGGCAATTATACAGGATTAGTCAGGACTCTGATGAGAACAGAGACATGAACGGGTAAGGAAAGCTTATGGTAGGTGTGCCTTAACAGGGATATTGCACAGGTAGAAGGCAGATAGTAAAGGTAGTACAGATGTACATCTACAAATATGGATTCAAAACCATTGGTGCCATCCCAGCACTGAAGGGCAATGACATATATAGGTCAGTGTTTGACCTGCTTTTCATGTTCATCCTCCATCAGAACTTAGTAGATGTTCAGTTTGCTGTATAAGTGCATTAAGGTCACAGCACTGCACATAATGTTGGCTGGGACATATGCTACGTTCTAATGAACTCCTGTGTGCCAAACACTACCCTTTTTAATAGCCTATGACCTTCTCTTTAGGGAACATCGTGAGAATTCCCCAGCATGACTACCTTAGTTTCAAAGGTAGATATGCTCACTCAGTTCGAGGAATCGCCTTTTATGGCATACTCTGACACCTCCAACTTGCATCCACAAACTGGAAGGAGTTGGATTTAGCACAGTGAGTGAGTTAAAGGTGCACAAAAAACATGTCTTCCTGAGCCTCAGGTGGCTGTCATCCGAGTCATTAGTAAAAGGTTTGTTACGCATGCATTCAGTAATGTTAAGGAAGAGGCAGTTACTTGACATGTGGTAAAATGTAGTCAAACATATTCCATTCTGTGGCGTGTGACTGTGATGGGCCCTTGTCTGGCAGCGGTAAGTTAATGGGAGTGCAGTGATTGGTTGGATTGGGCCCGTGACCGGCGGTATGAAAGGGTTGTCTGTTGTGCATGAATGGCGTGTCAGTGGACCAAAAACAGGTTGGTGCCTGGATGCGGCTTTATGGCCCACCTTCAGAAAGCTTGGTTTCAATATTCATCATTTCTGGAGGTGCTAAAACCACCCAGTGAGAGTGGTGGGTTAACTTTAATAAACTAGTACCAGGGGAGTCCAAGGATGCAGGAGTTGCGTGGCTCTCACCAGTTTTCTTTCACCCAGAATCCTCTTGAAATCACAAAATGGGCATAAAAAACACAGTTGCCTTGCATTTCAATGAGCATAAGTCCAGGGATCTGCAGGCAGCCACAAATGTTTTACCACTTAGCATTCCGCTAAGTCTCAAGTGAAAAACTGCCTCACTTTAGTGAGTGGGCAAGTGACCACAACAGGGAAGTACCCAAAATGGATTGTGGAGACATCAAGATTACCTACCACAAAACAGCCTCGTTTTGTAAGAGTCACCAGAGTATTTGGTCCTGGGCTCGGCAGCCATATAGGGAAACCTACCAAACCCAGACATTTCTTAACACTAGACACCCAAGGCAGTCCACGGAAGAGTGGCGTGTTTGGATTTCACCAAGTTATTTTATTTTTTTACACAGAATACCCTGCAAAAGTGAAACATTGATTAAAAACACTATTTTTCCTGAAACTACAGGGATGTTCAGAGATCCTCAAAATTCCTACCACCCAGTGTTTCTCCACTTATGCGGATAAAAACACAACCCCACTTGTGTGCCTGTGCCTGTGCCTGTGTCAGGAATGGGTCACTCCAGGGTTAACAGCAGCCTTCATGCAAGGACTACCATTGACCCTTGTGTGGTCCATTCCTGTCGCGGGCACTAACCTACCCACACAAGTGAGGTACCGTTTTTATCAGGAGACCCGGAGGAACGCTGGATAGGAGGGAATGTGTGGCTCCTCTCAGATTCCAGAACTTTGTCCCCGAAATGTGATGAAAAATAGTTATTTTTTTTTGCCACATTTTTAGGTTTGCAAAGGATTCTGGGTAACAGAATATGGTGAGAGCCCCACAAGTCACCCCAACTTGCATTCCCCCCTAGCAATAATTTTAAAAAATGCACAAGTTTGGTAGGTTTCCCTAGTTGGCAGCTGAGCTAGAGGCCAAAATCCACAGCTGTGCACTTTGAAGAAAAGAAAAAAACAGCTGATTTCTTTGGGAAAATGTGATGTGTCAACGTTGTGTTTTGGGGCATTTCCTGTCGGGGGCACTAGGCCTACCCACACAAGTGAGGTACCATTTTTATCGGGAGACTTGGAGGAACGCTGGGTAGGAGTACATTTGTGGCTCCTCTCATATTCCAGAACTTTGTTACCGAAATGTGAGGAAAAAGTGTTTTCTTTTGTGCCAAAATTTGAGGTTTGCAAAGGATTCTGGGTAACAGCTAGGTGTCCAGTTTTGAAAAATGCACAGGTTTGTTAGGTTTCCCCAAGGTGCCGGCTGAGCTAGAGACCAAAATCTACAGCTAGGCACTTTGCAAAAAAACACGTCAGGTTTCAATGTAAAAATGTGATGTGTCCATGTTGCTTTTTGGGGCGTTTCCGGTCTCGAACATTAGGCCTACCCACACTTGAGGGAACACAGAATAGCAAAACAAGTGTTATTTCCCCTTGTCTTTCTCTACATTTTATCCTCCGAAATGTAAAACAGCGAGTAAAAAAAGACGTCTATTTGAGAAATGCCCTGTAATTCACATGCTAGTATGGGCACCCTGGAATTCAGAGATGTGCAAATAACCACTGCTTCTCAACACCTTATCTTGTGCCCATTTTGGAAATAAAAGGTTTTCTTCATACCTATTTTTCACTCTTTATATTTCAGCAAATTAATTGCTGTATACCTGTTTTATAATGAAAACACATTGCAATGTGCAGCTCCTTTATTGGCTCTGGGTACCTAGGGTTCTTTATGAACCTACAAACCCAAAATATCCCCGCAACCAGAAGAGTCCAGCAGACGTAAAGGTATATTGGTTTCAAAAATCCGACCTCACAGGAAAAAGTTACAGGGTAAAATGTGGAGAAAAGCAGCTGTTTTTTTCACCTTGATGTGAATATTTTTTTATTTCAGTTATTTTCTGTGTAGGATCTATACAATGACCCCTTGCTGAATTCAGAATTTTGTTTATTTTTCAAAAATATTTAGCTTGCCAGAATCCAGCATTGGTTTCACACCCATTTCTGTCACTAACTGGAAGGGGGCTGAAAGCACAAACAATAGTAAAAATGGGATAGGTCTCAGTAAAATGCCAAAATTGTGTTGAAAAATTTGGTTTTCTGATTAAAGTCTGCCTGTTCCTGAAACCTGGTGATTTTAGCACCACCCAGCAGCTAAGAGGTTAATATTTCATTGGACAGATAAATTGTATAAAACAACAACAAACAACTAAGTCCAATTTATCAGGTGATAGTTCCAGTATTCTAGTGACAATGGTGATGGGGTTATACTGGTTGTTGCTTGATTGGAGTACAAGTGATGAAGAAGAACTGGGATTTGCAATATTCATCACCGTTAATGATAGGGAGGTTTGTTATCAGTGCTGGTTGTTTCGAATTTTTGATATAAATATATGGAAAATGTCACTTACCCAGTGTACATCTGTTCGTGGCATTAGTCGCTGCAGATTCACATGCTTTGCACATCCCGCCATCTGGTGTTGGGCTCGGAGTGTTACAAGTTGTTTTTCTTCGAAGAAGTCTTTTCGAGTCACGAGACCGAGGGACTCCTCCCATTTCGACTCCATTGCGCATGGGCGTCGACTCCATCTTAGATTGTTTTCTCCCGCAGAGGGTGAGGTAGGAGTTGTGTATGCTAGTAATAGTGCCCATGCAATGGAGTGAATACGTATGTACATAATGTAGTTTATAAAGTAATATATTTACAAATTTACAAATGTTCAAGATCAACTTCTAAACGGCTACAGGCTCCCGGGGAGGCGGGTGGGTGCATGTGAATCTGCAGCGACTAATGCCACGAACAGATGTACACTGGGTAAGTGACATTTTCCGTTCGATGGCATGTGTAGCTGCAGATACACATGCTGTGCATAGACTAGTAAGCAGTTATCTCCCCAAAAGCCTGTAGGAGTTGAAGTTGTTTGAAACAATGTTCGTAGTACCGCTTGGCCTACTGTGGCTTGTTGTGCCGTTAGCACATCTACACGGTAGTGTTTGGTAAATGTATGAGGCGTAGACCATGTAGCGGCCTTACATATTTCGGTCATTGGAATATTTCCTAGAAAGGCCATGGTAGCACCTTTCTTTCTGGTTGAGTGTGCCTTTGGTGTAATAGGCAATTCTCTTTTTGCTTTAAGATAACAGGTTTGAATGCACTTAACTATCCATCTAGCAATGCCTTGTTTAGAAATTGGATTTCATGTATGAGGTTTTTGGAAGCAATAAATAATTGTTTTGTTTTCCGAATTAGTTTTGTTCTGTGAATGTAGTACATTAGCGCTCTTTTGATGTCTAATGTGTGTAGTGCTCTTTCAGCTACAGAGTCTGGCTGTGGGAAGAACACTGGTAATTCTACTGTTTGATTTAAGTGGAACGGTGATATGACTTTTGGTTAAAAAAAATTGGATTTGTCCGTAGAACTACTTTATGCTTGTGTATTTGAATAAATGGTTCTTGTATGGTAAATGCTTGAATTTCACTTACTCTTCTTAAAGATGTGATGGCAATTAAAAATGCAACTTTCCATGTTAAGTATTGCATTTCACAAGAGTGCATGGGCTCAAAAGGTGGACCCATGAGTCGTGTTAAGACAATGTTGAGGTTCCACAAAGGAACTGGTGGTGTTCTTGGTGGTATAATTCTCTTTATGTCTTCCATAAAAACTTTTATGACTGGTATCCTAAATAGAGAAGTTGAGTGCGTAATCTGCAGGTAAGCTGAAATTGCTGTAAGATGTATCTTAATGGAAGAAAAAGCCAGCTTTGACTTTTGCAAATGTAGTAAGTATCCTACGATGTCTTTGGCAGATGCGTGTAAGGGTTGAATTTGATTATTATGGCAGTAATAAACAAATCTTTTCCACTTATTTGCATAGCAATGTCTAGTGGTAGGTTTTCTAGCTTGTTTTATGACCTCCATACATTCCTGTGTACGGTCTAAGTGTCCGAACTCTAGGACTTCAGGAGCCAGATTGCTAGATTCAGCGATGCTGGATTTGGGTGTCTGATCTGTTGTTTGTTGCATTAACAGATCTGGTATGTTTGGTAGTTTGACATGAGGCACTACTGAGAGGTCTAGTAGTATTGTGTACCATGGTTGTCTTGCCCATGTTGGTGCTATTAGTATGAGTTTGAGTTTGTTTTGACTCAATTTGTTTACTAGATATGGAAGGAGTGGGAGAGGGGGGAAAAGCGTAAGCAAATATCCCTGACCAGCTCATCCATAACGCATTTCCCTGAGACTGATCTTGTGGGTACCTGGATGCGAAGTTTTGGCATTTTGCGTTTTCCTTTGTTGCAAATAGATCTATTTGTGGTGTTCCCCAACTCTGGAAGTAAGTATTCAGTATTTGGGGGTGAATCTCCCATTCGCGGATCTGTTGGTGATCCCGAGAGAGATTGTCTGCTAACTGGTTCTGAATTCCTGGAATAAATTGTGCTATTAGACGAATGTGGTTGTGAATCGCCCAATGCCATATTCTCTGTGCCAGGAGACACAACTGTGTTGAGTGTGTCCCTCCCTGTTTGTTTAGGTAATACATTGTTGTCTGTTTTGACAAGAATGTGTTTGTGGCTTATTATGGGTTGAAATGCTTTGAGCGTTAGAAATACCGCTAACAGTTCTAAGTGATTTATGTGAAACTGTTTTTGCTGTATGTCCCATTGTCCTTGGATGCTGTATTGATTGAGGTTTGCTCCCCACCCTATCATGGAGGCATCTGTCGTTATTACATATTGTGGCACTGGGTCTTGGAAAGGCCGCCCTTGGTTTAAATTTATACTGTTCCACCATTGAAGCGAGGTGTATGTTTGGCGGTCTATCAACACCAGATCTAGTTGACCCTGTGACGCTAGGCACTGTTGTAAGGGCTGCATGTGTAACCTTGCCATTGTCCTTTGGGACAATGGCTATGCATGAGGACATCATGCCTAGGAGTTTTAACACCATTTTGACTTGTATTCTTTGATTATGGATACATGGCCTGTATTACATTGTGAAATGCCTGAACCCTTTGTGGACTTGGAGTGGCAATCCCTTTTGCGGTGTTGATTGTCGCCCCTAAGTATTGCTGTGTTTGACATGGCAGAAGGTGTGACTTTGTGTAGTTGATTGAGAAACCTAGTTTGTGGAGGGTTTCTATGACATACTTTGTGTGTTGTGAACACTTTTTTAGGGTGTTGGTTTTGATTAACCAATCGTCTAGGTACGGGAACACATGTATTTGCTGCCTTCTGATATGTACAGCTACGACTGCCAGGCACTTTGTAAAAACTCTTGGCGCAGTTGTTATTCCGAATGGCAACACCTTGAATTGGTAATGTATACCTTGGAATACAAACCTTAAGTACTTTCTGTGTGAAGGATGTATCGGTATATGGAAATATGCATCCTTTAAGACTAGTGTTGTCATGTAGTCTTGTTTGAGCAGTGGGATTACGTCTTGTAATGTCACCATGTGAAAGTGATCCGATTTGATGTATTTATTTAATGTTCTGAGATCTAATATAGGTCTCAGACTCTTGTCTTTTTTGGGTATGAGAAAGTACAGAGAGTAAACTCCTGTTCCTTTCTGGTGTTTTGGTACTAATTCTATTGCCTCTTTCTGTAGCAATGCCTGAACTTCTGGTCCTAGAAGATCTATATGTTGTTTTGACATATTGTGTGTTTTCGGTGGGACGTTTGGAGGGAATTTGAGAAATTCTATGCAATAACCATGCTGGATAATTGCTAAGACCCAAGTGTCTGTTGTTATTTCCTCCCAATGTTTGTTAAACTTGGTTAGTCTCCCCCCCACAGGTGTTATGTGTTGGGGATTTGTGACCTTGAAGTCACTGCTTGATTGGAGGAGTTTTGGGACTTTGGAATTTTCCTCCATTCCTTTGAAATCGTCCCCGAAAACCTCCCCACTGATACTGGCTCTGGTAAGTGGGCTTTGTTTGTGAGGTTGTGGCTTCTGTGGTTTGCCCTTGAAACCCCCCCTCGAAATTGTGTCTTTCGAAATGTGCCTCTGCTCTGTGGGGAGTAGAGTGCGCCCATGGCTTTGGCCGTGTCAGTGTCTTTCTTAAGTTTTTCGATCGCAGTGTCCACCTCCGGCCCAAACAACTGCTGTCCGTTGAATGGCATATTCAGCACAGCTTGCTGTATCTCTGGTTTAAATCCTGATGTACGCAGCCATGCAGGTCTTCTTATTGTTACTGCAGTGTTGACAGTTGTAGCAGCTGTGTCTGCAGCATCCATTGCTGACCGTATCTGATTATTGGAGATACCCTGTCTGTCTTCTACTACTTGCTGCGCTCTTTTTTGGAACTCCTTGGGTAAATGTTCAATAAAGTGTTGCATCTCATCCCAATGGGCCCTATCATATCTGGCTAACAAAGCTTGCGAATTTGCAATACGCCACTGGTTTGCTGCCTGTGCCGCCACCCTTTTGCCTGCAGCATTGAATTTTCTACTTTCTTTATCTGGAGGTGGTGCATCTCCTGAAGTATGAGAGTTGGCTCTTTTGCGCGCTGCTCCCACTACAACAGAGTCTGGTGTTAGCTGTTGTGTAATGTACAGTGGGTCTGTTGGTGGCTGTAAAGAAATGGCTCCCTGTTGCAGTTACCCCCCACTTTTTGCCTGATACTGATGCTGACTTGAATGAGAAGTGTGCTGGGACCCTGCTAACCAGGCCCCAGCACCAGTGTTCTTTCACCTAAAATGTACCATTGTTTCCACAATTGGCACAACCCTGGCACCTAGGTAAGTCCCTTGTAACTGGTACCCCTGGTACCAAGGGCCCTGATGCCAGGGAAGGTCTCTAAGGGCTGCAGCATGTCTTATGCCACCCTAGGGACCCCTCACTCAGCACAGACACACTGCTTGCCAGCTTGTGTGTGCTGATGGGGAGAAAATGACTAAGTCGACATGGCACTCCCCTCAGGGTGCCATGCCAACCTCCCACTGCCTGTGGCATAGGTAAGTCACCCCTCTAGTAGGCCTTACAGCCCTAAGGCAGGGTGCACTATACCACAGGTGAGGGCATATGTGCATGAGCACTATGCCCCTACAGTGTCTAAGCAAAACCTTAGACATTGTAAGTGCAGGGTAGCCATAAGAGTATATGGGCTGGGAGTCTGTCAAAAACGAACTCCACAGCTCCATAATGGCTACACTGAATACTGGGAAGTTTAGTATCAAACTTCTCAGAATAATAAACCCACACTGATGCCAGTGTTGGATTTATTAAAAAATGCACACAGAGGGCATCTTAGAGATACCCCCTGTATTTTACCCAATTGTTCAGTGCAGGACTGACTGGTCTGTGCCAGCCTGCTGCTGAGAGACGAGTGTCTGACCTCATGCGGTGAGAGCCTTTGTGCTCTGAGGACAGAAACAAAGCCTGCTCTGGGTGGAGGTGCTTCACACCTCCCCCCTGCAGGAACTGTAACACCTAGCAGTGAGCTTCAAAGGCTCAAGCTTCGTGTTACAATGCCCCAGGGCACTCCAGCTAGTGGAGATGCCCGCCTCCTGGACCCAGCCCCCACTTTTGGCGGCAAGTCCAGGAGAGATAATGAGAAAAACAAGGAGGAGTCACTGGCCAGTCAGGACAGCCCCTAAGGTGTCCTGAGCTGAGGTGACTGACTTTTAGAAATCCTCCATCTTGTAGAAGGAGGATTCCCCCAATAGGGATAGGAATGTGACCCCCTCCCCTTGGGAGGAGGCGCAAAGAGGGTGTACCCACCCTCAGGGCTAGTAGCCATTGGCTACTAACCCCCCAGACCTAAACACGCCCTTAAATTTAGTATTTAAGGGCTACCCTGAACCCTAGAAAATTAGATTCCTGCGACAACAAGGACTGCCCAGCTGAAAACCCCTGCAGAGGAAGACCAGAAGACAACAACTGCCTTGGCTCCAGAAACTCACCGGCCTGTCTCCTGCCTTCCAAAGAACTCTGCTCCAGCAACGCCTTCCAAAGGGACCAGCGACCTCTGAATCCTCTGAGGACTGCCCTGCTTCGACGACGACCAGAAACTCCCGAGGACAGCGGACCTGCTCCAAAAAGACTGCAACTTTGTTTCAAGGAGCAGCTTTAAAGACCCCTGCAACTCCCCGCAAGAAGCGTGAGACTTGCAACACTGCACCCGGCGACCCCGACTCGGCTGGTGGAGAACCAACACCTCAGGGAGGACCCCCGGACTACTCTCCGACTGAGTACCAAAACCTGTCCCCCCTGAGCCCCCACAGCGCCGCCTGCAGAGGGAATCCCGAGGCTTCCCCTGACCGCGACTCTCTGAAACCTAAGTCCCGACGCCTGGAAAAGACCCTGCACCCGCAGCCCCCAGGACCTGAAGGACCGGATTTTCACTGGAGAAGTGACCCCCAGGAGTCCCTCTTCCTTGCCCAAGTGGAGGTTTCCCCGAGGAAGCCCCCCCTTGCCTGCCTGCAGCGCTGAAGAGATCCGTTGATCTCTCATAGACTAACATTGCAAACCCGACGCTTGTTTCTACACTGCACCCGGCCGCCCCCGCGCTGCTGAGGGTGAAATTTCTGTGTGGGCTTGTGTCCCCCCCCGGTGCCCTACAAAACCCCCCTGGTCTGCCCTCCGAAGACGCGGGTACTTACCTGCAAGCAGACCGGAACCGGGGCACCCCCTTCTCTCCATTCTAGCCTATGCGTTTTGGGCACCCCTTTGAACTCTGCACCTGACCGGCCCTGAGCTGCTGGTGTGGTGACTTTGGGGTTGCTCTGAACCCCCAACGGTGGGCTACCTTGGACCAAGAACTGAACCCTGTAAGTGTCTTACTTACCTGGTAAAACTAACAAAAACTTACCTCCCCCAGGAACTGTGAAAATTGCACTAAGTGTCCACTTTTGAAATAGCTATTTGTCAATAACTTGAAAAGTATACATGCAATTGAAATGATTCAAAGTTCCTAATGTACTTACCTGCAATACCTTTCAAACAAGATATCACATGTTAAATTTGAACCTGTGGTTCTTAAAATAAACTAAGAAAATATATTTTTCTATAACAAAACCTATTGGCTGGATTTGTCTCTGAGTGTGTGTACCTCATTTATTGTCTATGTGTATGTACAACAAATGCTTAACACTACTCCTTGGATAAGCCTACTGCTCGACCACACTACCACACTACCACAAAATAAAGCATTAGTATTATCTATTTTTACCACTATTTTACCTCTAAGGGGAACCCTTGGACTCTGTGCATGCTATTCCTTACTTTGAAATAGCACATACAGAGCCAACTTCCTACAGTGGCGGTTTATATTTTTTTAGCTACTCTTGGAGTAATGGCTCTCCCTTTAACAGGCTCCTCAAACACTTGTTTTGAGTGTTTTAGCATTCCGGGTAGCATAGGAAGACTGATATTGGCTGTGTGTGGACGACAGTGTATTAAAAAGAAAGTCGTCTTCAATGGGCTCTGAATGAAGGCTGACATTATGAAATGCCGCTCCTCTTGACACCACCTGTACGTAGGCTGTACTATCCTCTGGTGGCGATGGTCTAGCTGGATAGCATTCCGGACTATTATCGGACACCGGTGCGTCAAAGGTCCCATGCGTCAGGGTCATCTTGACTCATTCCTGTATGAGTTGGGGATTGCATCATTGGTGGAGTGGCTACCGGTGATGGTTGCGGAGAGTGATGTGGGGATGGTGGCGGTGTTACTTGTTTAGCCACCTTTGCATGTGGCCGTTTGTCCTTGTCTTGTAAGGCAAGCTTGCGTTTCATTTTGACTGGAGGAAGTGCGCTGATCTTCCCTGTATCTTTTTGAATAAAGAGCCGTCTTTGTGTGTGATCTGGCTCTATTGTCTCTATTCCTGTCCAAATCTATGTGTCTTCATTTGTGTGGACAGTCCTTGTTCCTCAGTGTAGGAACTTGTTTTCGGTTCCGAGGCCGGTTGTTTCGGTACCGAAACCTTTTCGGCTGTTTTTTTCCGGCTCCGACGAAACCTTCTTTACTTTCGGTGTCGTGCTCTGTCGGTGTCGACCCGTTTCGGTGCCGCTTTCTCGATGCCGAATCTTCTCTGAGCCACTATCTCGGGCCCGAGATTGCTGTGTGCCGGTATCTCGACCGGAGTCGGATGACTTCGACACCAGCTCGCCCTTTTTCGGTGCCGATGAACGGTCACCCATTTTTCGGGTTAAGCCATGGCCTGTTGGCGGTGGCGTCCCCTGGGCTTTAGCGGTCTTCCCGTGAGTACTTTGTTTCGACGTTTTACTCAAGGTTTTCGGCGTTTCCTCGAGATCGATCTCCTCAGAGTCCGAATCCTGGGTGGAGAATGTTTCTTCCTCCTCCTCGAAACACCCTTGTCCTGTCGGCGCCGACGCCATTTGCAGTCTTCTTGCTCTTCGGTCCGAGTGTCTTCCTGGACCGAAACGCTCGACAGGCCTCACAAGTATCCTCCTTGTGTTCTGGTGACAAACACAAATTACAGACCAGATGTTGATCTGTATATGGATACTTGTTATGGCATTTTGGCCAGAAGCGGAATGGGGTCCGTTCCATCAGCCTTGAAGAGACACGTGGCCGGGCCGACCAGGCTCCGACGGGGATCGAAAAAACCACAAAGGGCCACCGGAGCTCTTCTTAATTCGGTGTCGATCTGTTGTAACTAACCCGATACCGAACGCAAACAATACCGACGATTTTTCCGAGATTCTAACTAACTTTCCGACCCAAAACACAGAGCGAAAAGGAACACGTCCGAACCCGATGCTGGAAAAAAAATAAAAATCTAAGATGGAGTCGACGCCCATGCGCAATGGAGTCCAAATGGGAGGAGTCCCTCGGTCTTGTGACTCGAAAAGACTTCTTCGAAGAAAAACAACTTGTAACACTCCGAGCCCAACACCAGATGGCGGGATGTGCACAGCATGTGTATCTGCAGCTACACATGCCATTGAATATATATATATATATATATATATTAGTGGAATACTCCATTTTTAGATGGCCGCCAATATCCACTCCATGACTTATGGATAATGAATTTTCAAAAAACGTATTGCTAGTAGGTGTGAGGAAATGCCTCCTTGGCATGGTTACCCCCTAACTGTTTGCCTTTGCTGATGCTAAGTTATGATTTGAAAGTGTGCTGGGACCCTGCTAACCAGTCCCCAGCATTACACTAGAAGTCGGGTATGTTTTCAGGGGGCATCTCTAAGATGCCCTCTGGGTTTATTTTACAATAAATTGCACACTAGCATCAGTGTACATTTATTGTGCTGCGAAGTTTGATACCAAACTTCCCAGTTTTCAGTGTAGCCATTATGGAACTGTGGAGTTCGTGTTTGGCAAACTCCCAGACCATATACTCTTATGGCTACCCTGCACTTACAATGTCTAAGGTTTTTCTTAGACACTGTAGGGGCATAGTGCTCATGCACCTATGCCCTCACCTGTGGTATAGTGCGCCCTGCCTTAGGGCTGTAAGGCCTGCTAGAGGGGTGACTTACCTATGCCACAGGCAGTGTAAGGTTGGCATGGCACTCTTAAGGAGTGCCATGTCGACTTAGTCATTTTCTCCCCACCAGCACACACAAGCTGTGAGGTAGTGTGCATGTGCTGAGTGAGGGGTCCCTAGGGTGGCATAAGACATGCTGCAGCCCTTAGAGACCTTCCCTGGCATCAGGGCCCTTGGTACCAGAGGTACCAGTTACAAGGACTTACCTGAGTGGTGGCAATTGTGGAGACAAAAGTACAGTTTAGGGAAAGGACACTGGTGCTGGGGCCTGGTTAGCAGGGTCCCAAGCACACTTTCAAATCATAACTTAGCATCAGCAAAGGCAAAAAGTTAGGGGGTAACCATGCCAAGGAGGCATTTCCTCACATATGAGGTCTTTAAAGATATATTTGTAAATATATATTTTTTGTGTATATTTTAAGGGATTTATATTTGTTGTATTACAACCCTGAAGAAGGCCTCTTCTAAATGACGAACCCCATTGGCTTTGCTATAAATATGGGCTGCTATAAGAAATGAAAGAATAAAGAAAATGTTCTAATGGATCTAAACTAAAGAATTAGACTTTCTGATACAGTTTATTGTGATGCTTTATCATTATTTGTATTGCTGCGAGTTTCCTTCTGCAGTTAAGGTGGATTCCTTTACTGTGGGTCTCGAGTCTAATGGCAGAGTTCGAAAGGAAGCGTCCCCAGGGATCAAGTGGACACGAACGTGGAGGGGGCTGTCAAACTCCAATATTTTTGGGGGTGTGGGGAAGATGCTACCTCCAGATTAACCGCAATCAAGCAACTTGCAGTTTTTACTGCAAAAATCTTAAGGCTGAAGAAAGTTTCAGGATAGACCCAGCCCACAGGCAGACATCTTTATTTAGAAACCAACCACACACAATGTACAGAAAAGCATCAGAGAAATGAATTTGGGATTTTCTCAACTAAAGAGCAAGAATTTGAGTGCTGAAGGAGAGGCCAGGGTTATTGCTTGCTGTTTCTAGTGCAGAACTCTGAAGAGGACTATCGGCTCGTCCTGGATGGGAACCTCTTCATTTCACAGATATTCAAAGGCGGCGAGTCTTCAAAATATCATCCCTGTAATTTCTTCTGGTATGTTCATGGCTTTAGTCAACCTTCTTGATGCCCATTTGCTCATTCGAAAGTAGCAGTCATCTCAAAAATTTCTCAGATTATACTTTGGGCAGTCACTACTAATTCTGCCTTCTTTCTGGAACTACAGCTAGTACAGCTCACCTTTGGTTGGCAACCCTACCTGGAACTGTTGACGATTGCTTAGTTGGACTACTGACTAATATGTGCTTGTTCTTTTTCCAATGGGGTGCAAGCAGTTTATCTTCTATTCAAGTGTCTCACCCGGCACAGGTTGCTCATCAAAGCAAAAAACAAAGATGGTGCCTTCTCAGCGATCTAGGCCATTGGCACCCACTTCAAAACAAACAGAAAAAGTCTATATCAGCAGACCACCAGCACAGATTTATGACCTACTGAATTATCAAGCCCAGCGATACTTTTCTAGTTATCAAGGCACAGAAAGCTCTCAAATTCTCATGACCAGAAATTGTTTCATGCTTCGACCCTTATATTATTATATGGTCATCCTCTATAAAAATAGAGATTAGGTTAATGGGATGCTAGCCATAGAGGCAAAGTTAGCATCAGTGGCAGAAGTTTACTTATTAACAGTATGTGGTGCACAACAGGAAATAATCATTTACTTGTGTGTTGTCATATGCTACACATCTTGATGGCAGGAAGCATGAACCTGGCAAGCGATCATCACATCCTTTATCTTCACAAATGTACCACAAAATGGTTTGGATACTTTTAAACATATTTCTCCTTGAAAATGTAACAAAGCAAACACATTTTATACAGAACCTTTCTTTATTCAGATCCAATTAAAGTAGCCCACACCTATGCCATGAGAACACAAGCTCCACCAACACCTTTAATCTTCTCTTCTGCCCTCCTGCTGAAAAACTTGGCTTTTACAATTACAGGCTGTTTTGGTAGTTTTCCTTTCCCTAAGACTTTGTAGTAGCCCTAGGAAAAAAAAAAAAAAGAAGACTGGATGAAAATACAAATACTTCAGTAGCATGATAGTCACATAAAACAGCTCATTTATGTCCAGTTTTCACACAAAGAATTAGGAATTCCTAAGCTCTAGAATACCATAGACCACAAAGTATTTTTAATGCAGCATTGTAGGGTTTACTCCAGCCTTCCTAACGGCCAGCAGTCAAAGGGTTAATTAAACTTGTCAGAGTGAACTGGGTGTGACCGGAAATTATAACTTAATTCAGACAAGGTCGAGTCTGTCCCTTGAATATAAAGAGTTGCATTAAGTACCAAGAAAATTTTATTTTGGGTGGGTGCTCCATAAGTTGTCATTCAAGCAGGGCCAAGACCCAGAAAAGATCGCACCCAACACCATAACATATAGAACAGATTTATGTGCGAGTCCATCATATTACTAGATATGTGGATAATATTTTGAGGAACATTACAAACAGGAAGTACAAAAACTTTTTTTGTTACAATTTAAGAGTGTGGTAGTGCCATAGTGACTTTCGAAATGGTGATGGATTAACACTAAATTATTTTTACCGAGTCAAAAATAACGCCACTTGGCATTTCATGCATCACCTTTTAAAAAACGAGTTTTATTTTGAAAACTATTGTTAACAGTGCCAAGAAAGTTACACTAAAGGTACACGCTGCAAACTCATGTCTTGTTTAGCTTTAGATTTCACAACGCTATTTTGTAGTCTCAGGAAAATATCGTAGAACTAGAGTTTAAATTTTTTTTTTATTGATCATGCAATAAAGGTACAGCTAGACAGGGGTGCCGAAACCCACAATATATTTCAAATGGAACAGGGTAGAGAGAATGAGCACCTTAAGGGAGTTAACACTCGAGGTGATTCAAATTAGAGTTTTGAGGATTGGAGGCAGTAGGGTTTTCTAACGAACGAACCATTTTTTAAATTAATTTTGTGGAAAATCAGAATCAGCATATCTTCATGAACATGCCTACCTGAACTCATTTAAAAAATAAAAAAAAACTACTGGCTTGTATACATTTGGGGCCTCATATCTGATGCTGCCAAATCCTATGTAACATGCACATTAGTCAAGACTGTGCAAAAAAAAAAAAAACTACGGGTTACAGGTAATAGTGCAACAATGCTGTGCGCATTGCTCAACAAACGTTGCTTTTTTTCTCTCATAAAACATTTGTTTTTGTGACGAAACCGTGAACTGATAATGCATTGTTAATTTTTAGCTGACAGATTAAATTGATCTTCGGTATGAGCACCAAGGGGATTATAGGTTAATGCAAATGATTTCCAGTTATAAACAGGTAGATATTCAAATCCATTTGTGGCACTTATAATTTCATCGTTGCTTTGAAGAGGGCGAGGGGCGCTGGGATACCAGTGGTCTCGAGTTTAGGATTCAATAGCTCTTGCTTCAATTTAAATGGGCCAGTGTAAATGAGGTGGGTTTTTAGGTATAAAATAATTTGCTTCACTGAGACTAATACTAATCCATTAATGCTTTATTTACACTCCTACTAGTAGCCTCATCCAAAGAGGTATCAAACCACCCACGATGACAAACCCATAAAACGGAATATCAGGGAAGAAGTGTTGTTACAGAGGAGGTAAACCTGTAAATATAAGTTAAAGTTTAAATTTAGGGGATATTAAAAGAAAAACATCTGTGACCCCTAGTGCTTAGAGTAGTCTAGATTAATAATTAAAAGCCTCTTATTTTAAATATCCTTCCTTTATAATACTTCACAACCCTAAATAAATTTAAAAAAACGAAATTCAATTATAATATACCTGTGACTGAACCGGTGACTGGCTGGGTTACAATTAACAGCAGCCAGTGAATAAAGATCAGCAGTTAATTTCCGAGGCCGTTAGCACACCAAGACAATGAACAGTGCCAGGATGCGACTCTATAGTCTCGGTGTTAGCGTGAGTAACACATTTGTAAAGTATAAGACAGATGGTATCCTCGAGCATCAACTGCTGGTAGAACCACTAAAAAAAAAACAATTACATTGGGAAACAAAACAACAACAAAAAACCTGCATAACTACATTGGACTAAACACCAAATAAACATACCGAGTGTACTACATCGATGATAGGGGCTGGTCCCTCAGGATTCTTCGCATAGTTAAGCCTGGTCTGCTCACTAACTAGAGTCCAGAGCTTATCCAGGTTGATTGTTGGACAGAACTGCTGATTCTTCTTAAGATGGAAATATCTCATACCAACTTTGCCGAAATACCCTGGATGACTGGAAAAGTTAAAAAGAATAAGTAAAAATCAACACTGGAGCACATACCACAAACTCAGTTTTCTCTGCCTTCAAAGTTACAAACAGTAGGTAAGATTATATAGATTCAAACTGCTAACTACAAATTTTAAAAGCACCTTACATTCTCACAAAACTAGCAAACATTTGATTTTAAACAATACCTATATTGTGCCAACCACTTGCAAGCAAGGAAGGTTGTGCACAAACGGGGGTACTTGCCACACTGAATTACAGGGTATAAGAAAAGCCCCAAAGGGTCACTAACAAAATCTGGCTAAGACATTCCATGCAGGTGCACAATGCCGAGCCAATCCTGCAAACTAGCCGAGATGACTTTGCAATAAAGAAGCAAACAGTGCCATGAGCCTATAGTCTTCTTATTTCTGCCAGTCATTCCTTCTTGTTTTCTAATACTTGAGACATTTCAGATTCATAACGTTCAGCCATTTTCAAGATACATAGAAGGTAACAGTAAATCTAGTCGATATTTTGGCCACGATGTTCAGCAGTTTGTTTCCTCCATGGTATTTGGACACACAAGCCAGTATCTGGGTGTCCATTTTTTTTTTTTACCATTATACAAAACAGCCTACAACACTTGGGACCACAGCATGGGGCTAGTAGAGGAGAAAATGGTGGAAGTTAATGGCAAACCTTTCATTCTCTCCCCCCCCCCCCCCCCCCCAAGTGGGATGACATTCAGACCAGTGTGACTATTTACACTTCTCTCTCCCCAAAGTAATTAATGGGCATGCTTCCAAGAAATTAAGGTCAGATGTCCAAAAGAGGCATAGCTCACAAATAAAAAAAAAAGGGCCCCTATTTCCCTCAGTTGACTCCAATGGAGACAGAAATAGAGTTGCTCGTTTAACTGCAGGACTAGCTGTACACAGGGAAAAATGTGCAGAAATGACCACCACCTGGGCCAGAAACGGCTTCCTAACTGCTCAACCGAGCAACCAGAGGGCATTCTAAACAAGGGCAGATCTTCAAGGGGTCCGAGGAACAAAATGTCAAAGCCCACAGGTCAAGCTCAAGGGTGGAAATTAACTTCACTAGAGGCTACACTGTTCTAAACGTTCTGCCTTGAAGGCTAGTCATCGGATTTCGTCCAGGAACAGGGACCGCAGCCTAAGAATTCAGCACACAAATTCGCACGTGATTTAATGAATTTATCCATACATTACTAGATAAACATTGTCAAAAGCAAGCTCTGAAGTGTCAAGAGATTATATGCAGTAGTTTACAGAGTAGCCACATTGAGGGGACACAAAGCAGTGCAGCTGGTACTAGTGCATACAAATCAAGAGACCCAAAATGACTGGCATGTTTGAGATATCAGCAAACCCTAACAGTTATGACCTCGCACAGTTAAATTAGGTCACAGGTAAGGGCTCTATTTGGGGGGGGGGGGGGGTGGAAAATCAACTAGGTACAGTACAATGAGTGTAACCAAGTAGTTTTAAGACTTATCATGGAAACTAATCAGCTACAGCAAGAAGTTTCAAAGTTGGTTTGAGTCTCTTGAAAGTCAGTCTCGTCCAAGACTTCAGTTTGTGTAGCAAAAAAACTGAGCAGAGAGGACTCCAGCATACTGACACCCAAAAGGACAGTCACTCTGAAGAAAACCGTTTATTCAGTATTTATACAGATCGTAGTGTACTCAGTTTGACATCAAGCCTCGAATGTTCAAAATAATCAAGTTTTGCACATGAAAGACAAATCTGAAAATCGGTACATTTACAAATATTGTGCTCCTACAATATCCTTGGATAAAAATTGTAAACATTATGTACATTAGAAGGTAAAAGTCGTCTTCCTGCTCAACGTGTGCTTTTGTGAATTTGCCAATTATCTTCAAGTCGCGCCAGACAAGCCCATAATTAGACTACTTAGGTCAGTACATCAGAAACTTACTATTTGTCAAAGTTGATTCTATGATGATGCATGCCACCAGCATTTCCTCGGCCTCCAGGATGCTTTCTGTGTTTACCTGAAATTAAGAAAAAGATCATTAATTAACAAGCCATTGCCACACAAACTACATTCCCAGAAAGCAGTCAAGCCCCCGGCTTTCAAGTAAAACAAGGACAACGGACACCACAGTCACTTGTAAGGTAAATCGTGTGGGAAAAAAAGAAATCCTACGCCACTGGCCATGGATGTGACAAAACACAGCCACCACAATGCTATGTGGCCCAGAGCACTACTGCAAGGTATATCAAAGACATCCAGCATTGTGAATACACTGGACATGTGACTGAACCGGTGACTGGCTGGGTCACAAAGTACAGCAGCCAGTGAATAAAGATCAGTAATTTCTGTTCGAGAACTCTAGCACACCAGGACAACGACATATGTCAGATGTGACTCTAGTCTCGGTATTTAAAGCTCAGAAGAATTCTAAACAAAACCTTGTAAGAACCAGGCAGCGGAGACCACTGGCACCTCTAAATCACTGAGGAACAGCCACAATCCTGTAAGCACCCACAAATGCTCAGCTATTGAAACCATGAGGATGGCAATACTAGGACATTTACTGTAGCGGAGGACTGACAAGGTCTTATAAACTACTTTATATAAAATTATCTATATATTACCAACCTGTTTTTGTTGGCTTTAGGACTCTGGGCACTTTACCACTGCTAAGCAGTGGTAAAGAGCATATGCTGTCTAAATTGTATTGGTTTCTCCATGATGGGCATATATGATTTACTAGTGAGCCCCTAGTATTGTGCACAGGACCTGTAAATCAAATGCTACTAGTGGCCTGCAGCAATGTGCACCCACATGAGTAGCCCTGCAAACATGCCTCAGGCCTGCCTTTTCAGTGCCTGTGTGCAGTTTCAAACTGCCCTGTCAACCTGGCAAGTGCACCCACTTGCCAGGCCTAAACCTTCCCTTTTATTACCTGTAAGTCAACCCTAAAGTAAGCCCAAAGCAGCCCCATGGGCAGGATATTTAAAAGGTACGACATGTACATGCCCCGATAGTGAAATACTGCTAAACTGAGTTTTTTTTTACTATTGCAAGGATTCTCTCTCCCATTGGATGACATGGGGATTGTCTTAAAATATCCCAACTGGTCCTGCGAGAGTGGTGGGAGGAGTCGACACTTGCCCCCGAATAGGGCTGTGCCTGTCCTCACACAAAGAAGTCTCCAACTTCCTGTCGTGTGTCTGGGGCCCGCTTCTAAAGGTTCGCCAAAGGCTTCGACCAAGCTTGCCTCCCGTTTATAAGTCTCGGGGACAAAGACCTAACCTGCCAGCACCTGGTCTCTCCTTGCTGAGTCCTGACTTGCCAATTGGTGCCAAATCCAGTTCCTTGGCTCTTGGGAATGCATTCTGGCACACACACACAAAACAAAGGACATGGACCTCAGAGCGACTTTCAGACCACAGCCCCTGTCCAACTCCACACCACTGCCTGCATCAGGAGCCGTGGTCCCTGCTGAGCAATGGCAGCTGACCAATGCTACAGGCCCAACGCGCTGCAGCACCACTAAAGTTCTGCCAGTGTAAGTCCAGAACGCTGTGTCACCAACACCTGTGGCACCAGACTGCACAGCACAACAAGTTATTTGTAAATTAAGCGTAACTAATAAATGATAGAGAGAGATCAATTGAATCTGATAGGCCAATCATAAATGAATTACAGCAGCAGTTCTGAACCTATGATCCGTTGGCACGGAGGGTCCCAGATTCTTCCTTAGGGAGTCTGCAACGGTTTAGAAAATTAAATATTAGCAGAATAAAACGATAAATACATAAAAGGGCAAAATATAAGATTCAACGTTTCAAAAGGCTCTATTAATGTGAAGGAAGTTCACTACTGGAGGCTAAAAATTGTTAGCATCCATAGATTGATTTGTGGGAGCAGCCAAGAAAAGCAAAAGAAATGTAGTATGAACAACTGGTGGCCTCAATTGATACCCTGGATAATGCCTTGCATATCAGTTGCAAGAGGTGACAGATGAGAAAGGCAGTTTTGGGTGGGGGTTTTCAGATTGTGTAAATTTAAGGAATGAAATGCAGCATCATGTGCATGTACAGCCCGGTCTGTCGACCATGTGCATTGTATCAATGTGGCAGACTTGGAAGGATTTTTTTTTTTTTAAGGGGGTGCATATCTCACCTAATGCATCTCTAATTAGCAGACTTGGGAGCAGAGAAAGAACAGAAGTTTGCACCCTGTCAGTGCTGAGGTTTATCAGCATAATAAGTGGGGCCGGGATAGTAAAAAAATAAGTCAGTGGCAGCCTCCTTGGTAGCGCTATTAGTCAGGTTAGGTTTGGCACAGTGCTGTGTTCTCGAACTGGCCACCAACAATCTCCCTGTGGCAGCCTTCAGAGATAACCTATATGGGAGAATCCTTTAATAGCCCCGTGGCACCGACATGTTTGCAGAGGATGCTTCCAGAAGCACGTATTTCTGCAGCCTGACTTGGTTCCATCTAGGCGGCACACAAATACCTGCCTGGGACTCGAAGAATGTAGATTTCAGACTGGGTCACAGCTGCTAGCGAAAATTCAACTGATCTCCACAAACTAAGTGAACCCGAAGGCTGGGGAAGGGCTTTTGCTGGGCCAGAGTGTATGTTCGTCTAAGTTCTAAATGCCCCAGACAAGACCGCCCATAACTGTTCGATGCTCCTCCGTTAGGCACCACAAGCTTATTCCAAGAACAGTGATCACACTATACAGGTGTGAGTGAAGCCCAAAAGAAACAGACTTTGGTGCTTAAATCCTGGCAGTGATCTTTATTTTTAACAGCAGTTCCAGGGATGGCCATATTCAGCATAAGCAATGTATTTTCAGTGGAGATATAAAATGTACTTAAATTCAGTCTACGTTTCTTTTATCACTATATTGGCACTGACAATGGCCTGTCAGTCCAAGGAGGGCAGCTGGAAGGGTTTAGGGCTTTAATTTGCTACAAAAGGGGCATGCACAAAGCCTACTCACAGTTAAGTGTAAGGGGAGAACGGAGAAAGAAGGCCTTTGCTCTTTGAGCACTCTGTAGAAAGTTGGGCACTAGTCCGGTAGAAAGGGGAGTTGGTTACAGAAACCGTTTTGTAGAGCTGGGGCAGGGGACTGTTTGATTTCAATAAACACCTCTGGCTGATCCAGAGGCTCCTTTCAGGGATAGTAGGCATGTGGCATTGTGGATGCAAGCTACAGTGATGCCATGTGAGATCACGTGCAGCAAGGAAACGGGAGATGCTGCCAAAAGCGGGAAGGGTTGCACATGAGAGCTTTTATCCCATTTGTTAGTGTCCTGCCACCGCCCCAACCACTGGCCAGTAAATCCTAACAAAGTGAAACCTCACCCAAAGCTCAGGAAAGTATTTTCTGACCAGTTGCAACATTCTGGTGGCCTTTACTACAGTGAATCCTGACTATCAACTGCTGTCCCTGTGGTCCTGCAAGTCTTAGTGGTACCCAGAAGATAAAACCTATACAAACCAGTTTGTCATACCCTTAAGGTGCTTCATCACGGCCTGAAATTGTGCCTAGGTCTCAGGCAAACGTGAACAGTTGTAACAGTGCTTTTCTTTTTGCTCTTTGCCTCTTAAGTCTTTGCACATTCCTACCCCCATTAGAGATTGTTGTTGTCCTGTATTTCAATAGACTGGAATGTGATATTTATTGTGCTGCTTGTTCTACTGTTTAGAAGTTTTAGTACAGATATTCTACACATTTTCAGGTTAAGCATCTGCTCAATGCAACAGCTACCAGGGGTTGCGGTCACTTACATTATTGAATCCTTGTGGTGGACCTAACAAGCTGGTGACTATCACTTGTGGCAGATGTTATACTGGGGTTTATTCTTTGTTGGAATTTTTATCTACGTTAGCAATTCACATTGCATGTTTCTTTAATCTGTATTGTTTGCATTGGACTACGCTTTGTTCTGTAGCAATGGCTTGCGTGGACAACAGCTGATGCTCCTGCATGTGCTTTGTTGGTTTACTTATGGACTAAGTTAAACGCGTCTAAGTTCATTTCAACATACAAACAAAAGTCGTAGCACTCGTGGTATAAAAACAGAGTTAGACGTTGTACGTATGTCCAGTCTTCTTCGTAAATTATCAACCAAACTTGTGTTTGTATCACAGTCCAAGTTTTATTAGTACTGTTCAGAAATCCTCCAAAAGAACAGCCTATTTAAAATGTTCAGATATCCTCCATAAGAACAGCCAACACGTGTTTCATCCTCTGAGAAGTATCTCTCATTAAGGACTTCATCAGGGCTGAAATAAAATAAAGTAGTATCTATGTATATGTTGTGGAATAAAAGATAGAAGCAGAAAATTGGACCAAATTCAAAATGTGACAATAGTGCGGTTATGCAAATGCATGCTCTATTGTGACTAGTGTGATAATCATTAGAAAAAGGAAAAACACAAGCTAACAAAACAACCCAATTAATAATAACCTTGAATCCAATAAAAACACCTCGATCCGTGATCAAAGTTAAGGTCTAAAAGCGTGACAAAACATGTCTAAAGATCAGAGTGCCGAAAATTCATTTTCAAACTCAGTGCACATCACTGTAGACAATCAAATTAAGGGTAATCCATGTGACTAAAGTAAGAAAGGGACCCCGATTTGTGTAAAAAATCTATCATAAACAATGTGGGGCGAGACTTCTGATGATAGATTTTTTCCTGGATGTTTTCGATTATACTGGTAAACCTCTAAGTAACATTACTTTACACAAATCGGGGTCCCTTTCTTACTTTAGCTTGTGTTTTTCCTTTTTCTAATGATTATCACACTAGTCACAATAGAGCATGCATTTGCATAACTGCACTATTGTCACATTTTGAATTTGGTCCAATTTTCTGCTCCTATCTTTTATTCCACAACATATACATAGATACTACTCTATTTTATTTCAGCCCTGATGAAGTCCTTAATGAGAGATACTTCTCAGAGGATGAAACACGTGTTGGCTGTTCTTATGGAGGATATCCGAACATTTTAAATAGGCTGTTCTTTTGGAGGATTTCTGAACAGTACTAATAAAACTTGGACTGTGATACAAACACAAGTTTGGTTGATAATTTACGAAGAAGACTGAACATACGTACAACGTCTAACTCTGTTTTTATACCACGAGTGCTACGACTTGTTTGTATGCTTTTGTGTTTCTCTGGAAACATTGGAGGATTGAGGGAGATCCTCTTGTCAGAAGCACCGTGCCATGAACTAAATGTGTGATTTATTCTATGGACTTTCTGTGAGCGCCCATATCCTATGAGTATCTTCCTCGTTGTCACTGTTTTGATTAAGTTCATTTCAACATTTTCCAAGATCTGCGCTGTTCTCTTCACCGAGAAACATCAGTCTACCCCCAACCCAAATTGTTTTACATACCCACAAAAGCATCTGGATAGCAAGGGTAAAGTGAGGTACAAAACCTGATTCTAAAAAATCTCCTTTATTTAATGTCACTGGTAGGGACGTTACTGCCAGCTGTCATGTCACATAATGTGCACACAGAGAAAACAATTGCATTACACACCTATGCGGCCATGACCATGGCTCACGTGGCCTCTGAGTTTTCTGGTCTTCCTCGTTCTGGCTGGCTAGGAAAAAAACAAAAAGGCAAAGAAATGTAATATTCAACTGTTGATCTTTAGATATGACACTTAAGCATTTTAAATCACATGTCACTGACCAGGTGACTGGCTTGGTCCAAAGAAACCAAAGCCAGTGAATAAGGACCAGTAGTTATTCTACGAAAGCTCTAGCACACCAAGACAATGAACAGTGTCAAGATGAGACTCTAGCCTCGCTTTAATGAACTCAACTGTACATCTACTTATTATTCCGTAAGTACAATATACCTGTAAACTATTAAGTAAACAGTATAGCGATATAATATCTCGACACATTAAACAAATCCAGGACTGTGCAAAATTCCGCAAATAAAGTGAAAAACTAGTATTTCGTGTTGTATGTTAGTGAGAAATGCATCCCCGCATACGTTTTCGACACAGGCGCATGTTGCTTTAAAATACAGTGCGAAGTTTTGCCATTTTTACCCTACTCGTGCGCTTAGATCGTGCCACAAACGCTTCGAGATTACATCACGTGGCATAATGTAATGAAAAACGCTTAACAGTCAACACAAAATTACGCTAGCCTAAGTTTCATACACAGGTAAATACGATATCGTTCAACTCCGCCTTTCCAAGGGACGAGAGTCTTTGGTACAAAAGATGCCAATATTTAGTACGCGTGAGGTTCCGAAGGATTCGACAGTTAACAGCGGATATCTTTCAGATTGCCTGACTCGTCACGAACTGGCTACCTTTTAAGCGCCGTTTGCCTTAAACTCCATTTAAGAGCACAATGATACAGCCACACTCATGTGTTGATATCCCATGAACAAACTGCTGCTAATGAATCAAAACGCGGGTTCCCAAAAATATTGCCGCCCTCAGTTCCTCGTGTTTTTAAATAACTCCCACAACAGAACGTGACAATTCCTCTCCGACTAGAAAAGACTAGCTCCCGCAAAGACCAACTACGAATTACGTAAGGAAATTTGGGGAACGAATTATTTCTTTGGATCTGTGAGACTATCAGGTCTATCTTAAAAATCAACAAAACGGGCCACTAGAAAGAAAAAAAAAAAAATGTCTCGACGATATTGAGCTACCAAACTTCTCCCCTACATGAGGTGTCTCCTACAGCGGAGCCCGAACTGACAAACCACATAAACTCGAGGAGACCAAATATGCTTTACAAATTCGACTCACAAAAACAAGATCATCCGTAACCAACTCACAAATTACCTAAAAGGAAGAGCGCTCCGCAAACCACCACCTACCATCTTGGCAGCAGCAGCAAAAAGAGGAAACTCGGGTTGAAATCTCGCGATAGCTAGAGCACAGGAAATGCCACAATCTCCGCCCAGTGATGACAGAGATTACCACGTGCTTTTATGAAGATATAAATATGTATGAGGCTTAGTTGTTGTGCCGGATAACACTATGATGTTTAAATATGACTTTACTGGCGTTCAAGAAACAAATGCTCTATCCTGTTAGTTTTTTTTATAGCCAAATTTCACGGTAAAAGGCTGCTCCGTTATACCTGCCTCCCGGGGAAAGCGACATTAACCAATCCGGCGAGACGACGGGTTCGACAGAACCATTTCCTACGTGTTTAGACGGCTAGACACAAAGAACGGGCAAAAGTCAGGACTAACTTGGTGGCCATCTTTGAATAGCAATCTTTTCGGTAAATTCAAATTAGTACTGTTAGGAGAGGGTTGAACTGCAGAAAGATTTCGGAATTGTAGCAATTAACCTTAATAAGCAGGCAAATTAGTCATTTTTAAAATGACTTAGGGAAACACTCTTAGTTTGACTTAGGGTCTCCAGAAACAAAACAAATGGTACTAGATTAAAAATAAATCATTGTCGCTTACAGTCAGCTAAAGTTGCAGGTAAAGGAGCGGAACTTTAAAGCTCGGATTCTTCTAGTGCGCGAAGGCAAGACTGCTGACATCCCGAGGTAATGTTCGTTTCTACTTCTAGTGCTCGGAGCGAAGTGTTCTGCCCCCGGTAGTGTTTCTTTTGGGTTTCTCGTGGTTTAGTTGTCGCGAGATTCTTTTCAGCCCTTTCTTCTGCCGCCACCAATATGGTAAGTTCAGGAGTGGGTAGGGTAGCGTGGTAGCCTATGGTTTCAGTTGAGTCTGCTCACTGAGGGTTGTTTGTTTTGTCTGGACGTCCTTTACGGTCAGTGAAACCAAAAGAATAGGAGTTCTCATTAGTATGTGTTGTAAAAGTAGGTTCAACACTGGTTTTATTGTTTTTGGGGAGGAATATTATGTATTACAGAGGTTAAGTGTGTTTTAAAGGAGGTGATGTACCGTGGTCAATGCCTATCAGTTGTAGCTAGGCAGATGCCACGTTTCCTATTACGTGAAAAGGTCACAGACGAATAGGTACCTTGCAAGTAATATAAAAGTACCTTTTACTTTACTTTTGTGTGGCGTTTGCCTGGATACGGTGAAACATGTTTTAGTTTGCAGTTAATTATTAGTACCATGATGTGTACAGTCGGTTTGCTATAGTTCTGAAAAATGAGTTTGGCAACCAAAATTGCTTTGATAAACCTTCGGTATTTTCCCGGAGGGCCTTCTCGCATGAAATAATTTAGTTGAGGGACAGTAGTGCACTATCTCAAAGTTTTTGCCTTATTTTACGCAGAAACACTTTAGCGAAGGTTTCCTTTATCGTTCTTAAAGTATACGGAACGCGGAGACTCTTTACTTGCACAGGGTCGTTCTCAGGCGTTTATTTTGATCAAGACGAGTCATTTTACTCTATTTTTGGATGGTTAATTCATTCCATAATCGTGGTTCCATTTATAAACCTATTTGACTGGTCATTTGAGTTACCAGGTTGATTGTGCCCGATTGTATCAGAGTTGCTGCTCCGGTACCATCTCCTAAGGCGTACTTCTACTACGAGTAGCTCATGAGCTACCGGTAGATATTTAGCTGCCTATAATTTGCTCTCTTCTGTGCTCCCCGACCTACTAAATTACACGTGTTTGCTTGGTTGATTTAATATATGTACACTACAGTTGTAAAGCATGTATTGCAAGGGAAAATCTTTGTGTTTTCCGTACTCCTAAACTGAAGATTGGAGTAAAATAGTTGCAATGGAGTGAAAAATCATGTGGTGTTGGGAAGACTTACTATTAATGTAATTACCTTGATGCCCGGGGCGTTGTAACTGTGGCTATTATGTAGTAGCTTTGCACACTGACACAGCCTTTTCTGCATTACTACTGGCAAACAGGCCTGGTGAACTGTGGTGGTCCCCTCCGGTATTCTTGCATATTGTGATCACTAATATAAACTCTTCTGATGTGTTCACTTTAATACAATAGTATTAGTAGCTAAGGATGATTTTCATTGTAGAGTGGCGACCCCCTCCTAGAGTAAGGTTGGCTTCTTCCTACCATTAGCATTGGTAGGTCAGTCGTAGAATGGGAGTAAGTTAGTTGTTGAACGAAATTATATCATAGGCACCGGATACAAGTAGTAATAACAGTAACCACCACAGATAGTGCCTAATAACCTCTCACTGCCCCCACAACCAGAAATAAGGCTTCACAATTTCAGACTGACTTTTTCTGTTATGTGCAAACACATGGGTTGCTTAGCAGGTTCAAGCAAGGCAGTGACTGCTATTAAAGAACAAAAAGTAAAACAAAAAAAACCCTTACTCTCTTGCCCCCAAAATGCCCTCTTGGAACTAGATTTGACACATAGTCACAGTTCTATCAAAATGTACTAGTAATAAACACTGCATTCAATATTTGAGCAGGCTTTACAAAATTGTTTGTGCTTGGGCAAATACAGTTTTCCCTGTGCATTTTCCACTTTATCTACCATTCTGTGTAAACTTGGACACATGTTCCTCATTAGAAATGAGTGCCAAGGACATTACCAAGGCAGGGTCCCAGTGCAAGTTTTATTTGAACATCACCATATATATATATATTTTTTTAATTGAGTTTCAATCAATAATAATGGCCACACACTGGATGACAAAAACATGCCCAGCCCCACCCTTCCCCTCCTTGTGATTAGGTATTACACAACAACGCTGGCCCATATCTAAAAGGCAATGGAAAGCCACTTTGCGTGGCTTTATATGGCATTGTAGATATGGAGTAAGGAAACACAGTGCAAGTCAATGCGTTGGCTAACTGCGTCAAAGAGGTATCCCATAGGCTGTGGGTGTTACCACCCAACGCCAATGGGTTTTCACGCTTTACCAGATTTACTGGGATTTGTAAGCCTAGTAATACGTCAAAAGCCTGCGCCTACAATAGGGAGGCGTAAAGGAGATGCAACAAGGAGAAATACTTCTATTTCTCCACATTTTTTTCCTTTTCTATGTGCCGCATTCTGTTGCGCTCATAGAAAGAGGAAAATGCCTCTTGTGATCGTTTTTGTGCAATAAGATGTCCCTTCCTGCACAGAAACAATCATCCCTGCAACACAGATGCTCTTGCACCATGGTGAAAGGGTGCCTGCGTTGGTGCATGGCAGCCAATTGTGCCCCAGTACAGGGGAAAAGGACAGGAATGCGCCCTATCTTGTGGATATGACACATTCCTGCCCTTTTCTTTTGACGTAGGGTGGTGCAGCAAGGCTTGCGGTACTGGCCTGCATCAAAAGATTGTAAATATGCACCTAAGAGGCAAGTCATACATCTTGTGTACCCTTTATGGGGTCTAGATTGTTATTATACATGGAGCAAATGTTTAGTCTATTTAATGAAACAAAAGACATCTTTTTTGTATTACAGAAATGCTTAACTCATACTTGAAGGTGCACTTATGTGAGAATGAAAAAAAAGGCGACTGTAAAATAAAATATTTGCCTAGGATCACACAATTTGGGACCTGTTTACAGGTCGAGTACATGAGTTAGGTCAAGTAGGTTATTCAAGTTCCTCGACCTTCACGTCTAGCAACAGTTTTTTATGATTTTTTTTGAGGCCTGGTCCAGATATTGAGCACTGTGTCTGTCACATGATCCAAATGCAACATCGATACAATAGAATATGTTGTGTGGCTTAGAGTTGAAGGAGTACCCCCCCCCCTCCTATTGCTGTGTTTACAGTGCCATATCTTGGTTAGGTCAAGCGTAGCTTCTTGTTAGGCTAAGGGTGATCTGCCCCGTGGTCTCAGATATATTTGTGATGTATCTGTATGTCTGTCCAGTTCTTAACCATAATATACTGCTTCCGGCAAAAGGGGCAGTTGTGATTTTTTCAAAAAAAAAAAGAAAGTCAGGATAATCTGTGCTGGGAGCATAAGTGTTTGAAAGCAACAGTGGGTCCCCATTTAGATCCACCACCACACCCACATATCTCCTGTTTTCATAGTTCTAAATGGGGCCATGGCCGCCATCCATATCAGTACACTCAAAGCCGATGCTGAGAAGCTAGCAAGCTATGTGGTTCCCCCCGGTTGCCTAATTTGGGGTGTTCACTTGCATTCAAGTGGTTTTCTTACAGCCTGATTATTTGTGCCTGTTGGCTATTCAAGTAGGAACAGATTCTTGTTTTTTATGGGGTTATTAATGCTTTTCACATTCCATAATGGTGCCTTTAACCCCAGTCTGATTTATACCATATTATGTTTATGCCCTGGTGATGCACTGTGTGTTACCTTCTGTGTTATTTGGTTGCGTGTGCCCAATCCTCAATGTGGTCCTCCCCCATCTCTTCTTAACACACTCAGTACCTATCGTACATACCCCCCCAACAAACAACCCCTGTTACTGGCGTATTCCCCAGATTTGGGTGACTTTCCTGGTCCCCTGTTTGGGTGACTTGCTACGGGGTTTTCACTACCATTTGTCACTAGTCAGTGCATCTAAACCTCTAATGTCACTCTAATACACAGTATTCGACCCACCCAAAGCATACACATATTACTTGAGTAGGTTCATTTGTTCAATATATTGCATCGTTTCCTCAGGTCTCTCAAACACTGTAGTTTACCTTGTACATTGATAAAGAGGTGGGAGAAGGATATATGGTAAGTTCATGTCTCTGAGTTTGTTTCACCTCCTTGAACGTGCATCGCTTTTTCGGAGTCACCAGTCCGTAATCAGGGTAGAAGGAGATCCGGTTCCCATTGTAATAATCTGTTCCTTGTTTTCGTTCCTCCTTAACCCCTTCGCTGCCAGGCTTTTTCCATCTCGGGTGTCAGGCCTTTTTTGGTTATTTGGTGCAGTTCGCACTTAGGCCCTCATAACTTTTTGTCCACATAAGTTACCCACGCCCAATTATTATTATTTTTTTCTCCAACATCCTAGGGGTTCTAGAGGTATCCAAGAAATTAGTCAAACTACAGTGAAAATTTAATTAAAAAAAAAATGGGGGAAAGGGGCTGCAGAAAAAAGCTTGTGTTTTTCCCTCCTGAAAAAGGCATCAACAAAGGGTTTGTGGTGCTAACATCACTATCTTCCCAGCTTTCAGGAACAGGCAGACTTGAATCAGAGATCCACATTTGTCAACACAATTATTGCATTTTACTGGGACATACCCCATTTTTACTCTCTTTGTGCTTTCAGCCTCCTTCCAGATAGTGTCAGAAATGGGTCTGAAACCAATGCTGGACCCCGGACAGCTAAACATTTCTGAACAGGAGACAACATTCTGAATTCAGCAAGGGGTCATTTGTGTAGATCCTTCAAGGTTTTCCTACAGAAATTAACAGCTAAATTACATTTTTAAAAATTGAAATTGAGGTGAAAAAAGAGCCATTTCTGTCCACGTTTTCTTCGATGACTTTTTCCAGCTTTGGCAGATTTTTTAAAGCAATACCGTTATGTCTGCTGGGTGCTTATTGTTGCAGTGATATATAGGGCTTGTAGGTTCCTCAAGAACCCTAGGTACCCAGAGCCAAAAAAGAAGCTGCACCCTGCAGTAGGTTTTCATTGTATACCGGGTATACAGCAATTCATTTAGTGAAATATAAAGAGTGAAAAATAGGTATCAAGGAAACCTTTGTATTTCCAAAACGGGCACAAGATAAGGTGTTTAAAGGGGTGGTTATTTGTGCATCTCTGAATTCCGGGGTCCCCATACTAGCATGTGAATTACAGGGTATTTCTCAAATAGACGTCATTTTTTTTTACACACTGTCTTACATTTGGAAGGAAAAATTGTAGAGAAAGACAAGTTAAACACTTGTTCTTCTATTGTGTGTTTCCCCACATCTCCCGATAAAAATGGTACCTCACTTGTGTGGGTAGGCCTAATGCCCACAACAGGAAACACAACATGGACACATCGCATTGTTACATTAAAATCTGACATGTATTTTGGAAAGTGCTTGTAGGAAGTTGGCTCTGTATGCACTATTTCAAAGTAAGGAATAGTATGCACAGAGTCCAAGGGTTCCCCTTAGAGGTAAGATAGTGTCAAAAAGAGATAATACTAATGCTCTATTTTGTGGTAGTGTGGTCGAGCAGTAGGCTTATCAAAGGAGTAGTGTTAAGTATTTGTTGTACATACACACAGGCAATAAATGAGGAACACACACTCAGAGACAACTCCAGGCCAATAGGTATTTGTATAGAAAAATATATTTTCTTAGTTTATTTTAAGAACCACAGGTTCAAATTTTACATGTAATACTTCAAACAAAGGTATTGCAGGTAGGTACTTTAGGAACTTTGAATAATCACAATAGCATATATACTTTTCAAATAATTCACATATAGCTATTTTAAAACTAGACACAGTGCAATTTTCACAGTTCCTAGGGGGAGTAAGAGTTTTAGTTCTTGCAGGTAAGTAAACCACCTACGGGGTTCAAGTTTGGGTCCAAGGTAGTCCACCGTTGGGGGTTCAGAGCAACCCCAAAGTTACCACACCAGCAGCTCAGGGCCGGTCAGGTGCAGAGTTCAAAGTGGTGCCCAAAACGCATAGGCTTCAATGGAGAAGGGGGTGCCCCGGTTCCAGTCTGCCAGCAGGTAAGTACCCGCGTCTTCGGAGGGCAGACCAGGGGGGTTTTGTAGGGCACCGGGGGGGACACAAGTTAGCACAGGAAGTACACCCTCAGCAGCACGGGGGCGGCCGGGTGCAGTGTGCAAACACACGTCGGGTTTCCAATGTAAATCAATGGGAGACCAAGGGGTCTCTTCAGCGATGCAGGCAAGGGGGGGGGGCTCCTCGGGGTAGCCACCACCTGGGCAAGGGAGAGGGCCTCCTGGGGGTCACTCCTGCACTGGAGTTCCGATCTTTCAGGTCCTGGGGGCTGCGGGTGCAGAGTCTTTTCCAGGCGTCGAGATCTGGGAGTCAGGCAGTCGTGGTCAGGGGAGCCTCGGGATTCCCTCTGCAGGCGTCGCTGTGGGGGCTCAGGGGGGGGGGCAACTCTGGTTACTCACAGTCTCGTAGTCGCCGGGGAGTCCTCCCTGAAGTGTTGTTTCTCCACAAGTCGAGCCGGGGGCGTCGGGTGCAGAGTAGCAAGTCTCACGCTTCCGGCGGGAAACGCAGTTGTCTTGAAGTTGCTTCTTTGGAAACAAAGTTGCAGTCTTGGGTGAACAGAGCCGCTGTCCTCGGGAGTTTCTTGGTCCTTCTAGAGCAGGGCAGTCCTCTGAGGATTCAGAGGTGGCTGGTCCTGGGGAAAGCGTCGCTGGAGCAGTGTCTTTTAGAAGTGGGGAGACAGGCCGGTAGAGCTGGGGCCAAAGCAGTTGGTGTCTCCGTCTTCTCTGCAGGGTTTTTCAGTTCAGCAGTCCTCTTCTTCTTAGGTTGCAGGAATCTGAGTTCCTAGGTTCAGGGGAGCCCTTAAATACTAAATTTAAGGGCGTGTTTAGGTCTGGGGGGTTACTAGCCAATGGCTACTAGCCCGGAGGGTGGGTACACCCTCTTTGTGCCTCCTCCCAAGGGGAGGGGTCACATTCCTATCCCTATTGGGGGAATCCTCCATCTGCAAGATGGAGGATTTCTAAGTTAGTCACCTCAGCTCAGGACACCTTAGGGGCTGTCCTGACTGGCCAGTGACTCCTCCTTGTTATTCTCATTATTTCCTCCGGCCTTGCCGCCAAAAGTGGGGCCGTGGCCGGAGGGGGCGGGCAACTCCACTAGCTGGAGTGCCTTGTGGGAGGCTCACCGCCAGGTGTTACAGCTCCTGCCTGGGGGAGGTGATAGCATCTCCACCCAGTGCAGGCTTTGTTACTAGCCACAGAGTGACAAAGGCACTCTCCCCATGTGGCCAGCAACATGTCTCGAGTGTGGCAGGCTGCTAAAACCAGTCAGCCTACACGGGTAGTTGGTTAAGGTTTCAGGGGGCACGTCTAAGGTGCCCTCTGGGGTGTGTTTCACAATAAAATGTACACTGGCATCAGTGTGCATTTATTGTGCTGAGAAGTTTGATACCAAACTTCCCACTTTTCAGTGTAGCCATTATGGTGCTGTGTAGTTCGTGTTTGACAGACTCCCAGACCATATACTCTTATGGCTACCCTGCACTTACAATGTCTAAGGTTTTGCTTAGACACTGTAGGGGCACAGTGCTCATGCACTGGTGCCCTCACCTATGGTATAGTGCACCCTGCCTTAGGGCTGTAAGGCCTGCTAGAGGGGTGACTTATCTATACTGCATAGGCAGTGTGAGGTTGGCATGGCACCCTGAGGGGAGTGCCATGTCGACTTACTCGTTTTGTCCTCACCAGCACACACAAGCTGGCAAGCAGTGTGTCTGTGCTGAGTGAGGGGTCTCCAGGGTGGCATAAGACATGCTGCAGCCCTTAGAGACCTTTACTGGCATCCGGGCCCTTGGTACCAGGGGTACCAGTTACAAGGGACTTGCCTGGATGCCAAGGTGTGCCAATTGTGTAAACAAAGGTACAGGTTAGGGAAAGAACACTGGTGCTGGGGCCTGGTTAGCAGGCCTCAGCACACTTTCAAATCAAAACATAGCATCAGCAAAGGCAAAAAGTCAGGGGGTAACCATGCCAAGGAGGCATTTCCTCACAGTGCTTAGCTGTGGATTTTGTCCTCTAGCTCGGCTGGCCCCTAGGGAAACCTACCAAAAGTGTGCATTTTTGAAAAGTAGACACCTAGGGGAATCCAGGATGGGGTGACTTGTGTGGGTCTCACCAGGTTCTGTTACCCAGAATCCTTTGCAAACTTTTTTTCCTCACATTTCAGTGATAGAAAGTTCTGGAATCTGAGAGTAGACACAAATTTCCTTCTACCTAGCATTCCCCCAGTCTCCCGATACAAATGGTACATCACTTGTGTGGGTAGGCCTAGTGCCCGTGACAGGAAACACCCCATAACGCACATGGACACACCACACTTTCCCAAAGAAAACTGACCTATTTTTTGCAAAGTGCCTAGCTGTGTATTTTGGCCTCTAGCTCAGCCATCAACTAGGAAAACCTAGCAAACCTGGACATTTCTGAAAATTAGACACCTAGAGGAACCCAGGATGGGCTAACCTGTGGTGCTCTCACCAGGTTCTGTTATACAGAATCCTTAGCAATCCTCAAAATTTGGCAAATAAAAAACTTTTGCCTCACATTTCGGTGCCTCAAAGTTCTGGAATCTGAGGGGAGGGGGTGGTGGGCAAAAACCTCCTACAAAGGTACAGGTTAGGGAAAGAACACTGGTGCTGGGGCCTGGTTAGCAGGCCTCAGCACACTTTCAAATCAAAACATAGCACCAGCAAAGGCAAAAAGTCAGGGGGTAACCATGCCAAGGAGGCATTTCCTTACACCCCCCCCCCCCCCCCCCCCAAACGAAAGAGGATGAGACTAACCTTTCCCAAGAGAGTCTTCATTTTCCAAGTGGAAGAACCTGGAAAGGCCATCTGCATTGGCATGGGCAGTCCCAGGTCTGTGTTCCACTATAAAGTCCATTCCCTGTAGGGAGATGGACCACCTCAATAGTTTTGGATTTTCACCTTTCATTTGCATCAGCCATCTGAGAGGTCTGTGGTCAGTTTGAACTACAAAGTGAGTACCAAAGAGGTATGGTCTCAGCTTCTTCAGGGACCAAACCACAGCAAAGGCCTCCCTCTCAATGGCACTCCAACGCTGCTCCCTGGGGAGTAACCTCCTGCTAATGAAAGCAACAGGCTGGTCAAGGCCATCTTCATTTGTTTGGGACAAAACTGCCCCTATCCCATGTTCAGAGGCATCTGTCTGCACAATGAACTGCTTGGAGTAATCTGGAGCTTTTAGAACTGGTGCTATGCACATTGCTTGTTTCAGGGTGTCAAAGGCCTGTTGGCATTCTACAGTCCAGTTTACCTTCTTGGGCATTTTCTTGGAGGTGAGGGCTGTCACTATGGATCCATATCCCTTCACAAACCTCCTGTAATACCCAGTCAAGCCAAGGAATGCCCTGACTTGAGTCTGGGTTTTTGGAGCTGCCCAGTCCAGAATAGTCTGGATCTTAGGCTGGAGTGGCTGAACTTGGCCTCCACCTACAAGGTGTCCCAAGTAAACCACAGTTCCCTGCCCTATCTGGCATTTGGATGCCTTGATAAAGAGGCCTGCTGATTGCAGAGCTTTCAAAACATTCTTCAGGTGGACCAGGTGATCCTGCCAGCTGGAGCTAAAGAAAGCAATATCATCAAGATAAGCTGCACTAAAGGACTCCAAACATGCAAGGACTTGATTCACCAACCTTTGGAAGGTGGCAGGGGCATTCTTTAAACCAAAGGGCATAACAGTAAACTGATAATGCCCATCAGGTGTGGAGAATGCTGTCTTTTCTTTTGCTCCAGGTGCCATTTTGATTTGCCAGTACCCTGCTGTTAAGTCAAAGGTACTTAAGAATTTGGCAGCACCTAATTTATCAATCAGTTCATCAGCCATAGGAATGGGATGGGCATCTGTCTTGGTGACAGAATTAAGTCCTCTGTAGTCCACACAAAACCTCATCTCTCTCTTTCCATCTTTGGTGTGAGGTTTGGGGACTAAGACAACTGGGCTAGCCCAGGGGCTGTCAGAGTGCTCAATCAATTACTCCCAATTCCAGCATCCTGTGGACTTCCACCTTGATGCTTTCCTTAACTTGGTCAGACTGTCTGAAAATTTTGTTTTTGACAGGCATACTGTCTCCTGTGTCCACATCATGGGTACACAGGTGTGTCTGACCAGGGGTTAGGGAAAAGAGCTCAGCAAACTGTTGCAGGACCTTCCTGCAGTCAGATTGCTGTTGGCCAGAGAGGGTGTCTGAATAGATCACTCCATCTACTGAACCATCCATAGGGTTTGATGAGAGGAGATCAGGGAGAGGTTCACTCTCAGCTTCCTGATCCTCATCTGTTACCATTAACAGATTCACACCAGCCCTGTCATGGAAGAGCTTAAGGCGGTTCACATGGATCACCCTCTTGGGGCTCCTGCTAGTGCCCAGGTCCACCAGGTAGGTGACCTGACTCTTCTTCTCTAGCACTGGGTAAGGGCCACTCCATCTGTCCTGAAGTGCCCTGGGAGCCACAGGTTCCAGAACCCAGACTTTCTGCCCTGGTTGAAATTCAACCAGTGCAGCCTTTTGGTCATACCAAAACTTCTGGAGCTGTTGGCTAGCCTCAAGGTTTTTACTTGCCTTTTCCATGTACTCTGCCATCCTTGAACGAAGGCCAAGTACATAGTCCACTATGTCTTGTTTAGGCTCATGAAGAGGTCTCTCCCAGCCTTCTTTCACAAGAGCTAGTGGTCCCCTTACAGGGTGGCCAAACAGAAGTTCAAAGGGTGAGAACCCTACTCCCTTCTGAGGCACCTCTGTAAGCGAAAAGCAGACATGGCAAGAGGACACCCCATCTCCTTTTGAGTTTTTCTGGGAGCCCCATGATCATGCCTTTTAATGTCTTGTTGAATCTCTCAACAAGACCATTAGTTTGTGGATGATAGGGTGTAGTGAATTTATAAGTCACTCCACACTCATTCCACATGTGTTTCAGGTATGCTGACATGAAGTTGGTACCTCTGGCAGACACCACCTCCTTAGGGAAGCCCACTCTGGTAAAGATACCAACGAGGGCCTTGGCTACTGCAGGGGCAGTAGTCGACCTAAGGGGAATAGCTTCAGGGTATCTAGTAGCATGATCCACTACTACTAGTATGTACATATTCCCTGAGGCTGTGGGAGGTTCAAGTGGACCCACTATGTCCACACCCACTCTTTCAAAGGGGACCCCCGCCACTGGAAGTGGAATGAGGGGGGCCTTTGGATGTCCACCTGTCTTACCACTGGCTTGACAGGTGGTACAGGAGACACAAAACTCCTTCACTTTCTGGGACATGTTGGGCCAGTAGAAGTGGTTGACTAGTCTCTCCCACATCTTGGTTTGTTCCAAATGCCCAGCAAGGGGAATATCATGGGCTAAGGCCAGTATGAACTCTCTGAACTCCTGAGGCAATACCACTCTCCTAGTGGCACCAGGTTTGGGATCTCTTGCCTCAGTGTACAGGAGTCCATCTTCCCAATACAGGGAGTGCAGAATTATTAGGCAAATGAGTATTTTGACCACATCATCCTCTTTATGCATGTTGTCTTACTCCAAGCTGTATAGGCTCGAAAGCCTACTACCAATTAAGCATATTAGGTGATGTGCATCTCTGTAATGAGAAGGGGTGTGGTCTAATGACATCAACACCCTATATCAGGTGTGCATAATTATTAGGCAACTTCCTTTCCTTTGGCAAAATGGGTCAAAAGAAGGACTTGACAGGCTCAGGAAAGTCAAAAATAGTGAGATATCTTGCAGAGGGATGCAGCACTCTTAAAATTGCAAAGCTTCTGAAGCGTGATCATCGAACAATCAAGCGTTTCATTCAAAATAGTCAACAGGGTCACAAGAAGCGTGTGGAAAAACCAAGGCGCAAAATAACTGCCCATGAACTGAGAAAAGTCAAGCGTGCAGCTGCCACGATGCCACTTGCCACCAGTTTGGCCATATTTCAGAGCTGCAACATCACTGGAGTGCCCAAAAGTACAAGGTGTGCAATACTCAGAGACATGGCCAAGGTAAGAAAGGCTGAAAGACGACCACCACTGAACAAGACACACAAGCTGAAACGTCAAGACTGGGCCAAGAAATATCTCAAGACTGATTTTTCTAAGGTTTTATGGACTGATGAAATGAGAGTGAGTCTTGATGGGCCAGATGGATGGGCCCGTGGCTGGATTGGTAAAGGGCAGAGACCTCCAGTCCGACTCAGATGCCAGCAAGGTGGAGGTGGAGTACTGGTTTGGGCTGGTATCATCAAAGATGAGCTTGTGGGGCCTTTTCGGGTTGAGGATGGAGTCAAGCTCAACTCCCAGTCCTACTGCCAGTTCCTGGAAGACACCTTCTTCAAGCAGTGGTACAGGAAGAAGTCTGCATCCTTCAAGAAAAACATGATTTTCATGCAGGACAATGCTCCATCACACGCGTCCAAGTACTCCACAGCGTGGCTGGCAAGAAAGGGTATAAAAGAAGGAAATCTAATGACATGGCCTCCTTGTTCACCTGATCTGAACCCCATTGAGAACCTGTGGTCCATCATCAAATGTGAGATTTACAAGGAGGGAAAACAGTACACCTCTCTGAACAGTGTCTGGGAGGCTGTGGTTGCTGCTGCACGCAATGTTGATGTTGAACAGATCAAAACACTGACAGAATCCATGGATGGCAGGCTTTTGAGTGTCCTTGCAAAGAAAGGTGGCTATATTGGTCACTGATTTGTTTTTGTTTTGTTTTTGAATGTCAGAAATGTATATTTGTGAATGTTGAGATGTTATATTGGTTTCACTGGTAATAATAAATAATTGAAATGGGTATATATATTTTTTTGTTAAGTTGCCTAATAATTATGCACAGTAATAGTCACCTGCACACACAGATATCCCCCTAACATAGCTAAAACTAAAAACAAACTAAAAACTACTTCCAAAAATATTCAGCTTTGATATTGATGAGTTTTTTGGGTTCATTGAGAACATGGTTGTTGTTCAATAATAAAATTAATCCTCAAAAATACAACTTGCCTAATAATTCTGCACTCCCTGTAGACCCTATGTGTTCCAGTTTTCTTGCCATTGGACTCTTCAGCAGCTTGCTGCCTAAGGCCTTCAAGAGAGGGACAGGTTTCTTGCCCCTTACACAACTGCTCCCTTGAGGGTCCCCCTGGGCCTAAGAGCTCAACCTGATAAGGTTCTAACTCCATAGGCTCAGTTCCCTCAGAGGGCAGAACTTCTTCCTGAGAAGAGAGGTTCTCTTTTTGTTGTTGTGTTGCAGCTGGTTTCCCAGTTGTCTTTCCTTTCCTCTTGGTAGGCTGGGCCCTTTTTCCAGACTCCAGCTCTACTTCTTCACCCTGAGCCTTGCACTGTGCCCTTGTCTTGACACACACCAGTTCAGGGATACCCAGCATGGCTGCATGGGTTTTCAGTTCTACCTCAGCCCATGCTGAGGACTCCAGGTCATTTCCAAGCAAACAGTCTACTGGGATATTTGAGGAGACCACCACCTGTTTCAGGCCATTGACCCCTCCCCACTCTAAAGTTACCATAGCCATGGGATGTACTTTCGTTTGATTGTCAGCATTAGTGACTGGATAAGTTTGTCCAGCCAGGTATTGACCAGGGGAAACCAGTTTCTCTGTCACCATGGTGACACTGGCACCTGTATCCCTCAGGCCTTCTACACTTGTCCCATTAATTAAGAGCTGCTGCCTGTATTTTTGCATGTTAGGAGGCCAGGCAGCCAGTGTGGCTAAATCCACCCCACCCTCAGAGACTAATGTAGCTTCAGTGTGGCACCTGATTTGCTCTGGGCACACTGTGGATCTCACTTGGAGACTAGCCATTCCAGTGTTAGCTGGAGTGGAGTTAGAAGTGGTACTTTTCTTGGGACAGGCCTTGTCTCCAGTTTGGTTTCCAGGCTGATTACAGCTACGACACCAGGCCATATTTGGGATCAAAGTTTTTACCCCTGTACCCAAAATTGTTTTGTGAAGAGGCTCTGGGCCCACCCTCCTGTGCAGGTTTTTGGGGGCCTGAAGAAGACTCTTTACTATTTTTGTTTTTGGATGTCTCAACACTCTTCCCCTGGGGAGGCTTTGTGACCCCTTTCTTTTGGTCACCCCCTGTGGAAGTCTTGGTCACCCTAGTCTTGACCCAATGGTCCGCCTTCTTTCCCAATTCTTGGGGAGAAATTGGTCCTAGGTCTACCAGATGCTGATGCAGTTTATCATTTGAACAATTACTCAATAGGTGTTCTTTCACAAATAAATTGTACAGCCCATCATAATCATTAACACCACTGCCTTGAATCCAACCATCCAGTGTTTTCACTGAGTAGTCCACAAAATCAACCCAGGTCTGGCTCGAGGATTTTTGAGCCCCCCTGAATCTAATTCTGTACTCCTCAGTGGAGAATCCAAAGCCCTCAATCAGGGTTCCCTTCATGAGGTCATAAGATTCTGCATCTTTTCCAGAGAGTGTGAGGAGTCTATCCCTACACTTTCCAGTGAACATTTCCCAAAGGAGTGCACCCCACTGAGATCTGCTTACTTTTCAGGTTACACAAGCCCTCTCAAAAGCTGTGAACCATTTGGTGATGTCATCACCATCTTCATATTTAGTTACAATCCCTTTAGGGATTTTCAACATGTCAGGAGAATCTCTGACCCTATTTATGTTGCTGCCACCATTGATGGGACCTAGGCCCATCTCTTGTCTTTCCCTTTCTATGGCTAGGATCTGTCTTTCAAAAGCCAATCTTTTGGCCATCCTGGCTAACTGGATGTCCTCTTCACTGAGGCTATCCTCAGTGATTTCAGAGGTGCTGGCCCCTCCTGTGAGGGAAGCAGCATCTCGGACTATCACAGTTGGAATCAGGGATTGAGGGTCCCTGGGTTCCCTAGTTTGGACTGGAAGGGGGGAATTCTCCTCCAAGTCACTAACATCCTCCTCTGGGTTGTCATCCTCAGAGGGGTTGGCTTTTTCAAACTCTGCCACAAGCTCCTGGAGCTGTAGTTTGGAGGGTCTTGAGCCAATTGTGATTTTCTTTAGGTTGCAGAGTGACCTTAGCTCCCTCATCTTAAGATGGAGGTAAGGTGTGAGGTCGAGTTCCTCCACATTCATCTCTGCACTAGACATTATGTTTCTAAAAGTCGGAATACTTTTTAAGAATCTAAAACTAGTTCTAGAACTTAATTCAAACTTTTACAAAACTTTTAAACTCTAAAATAAATGCTAACAGGGACTAACACAAGGCCCTAGCAGGACTTTTAAGAATTTAGAAAAATAGCTCAAATTGCAAAAATCAATTTCTAATGACAATTTTTGGAATTTGTCGTGTGATCAGGTATTGGCTGAGTAGTCCAGCAAATGCAAAGTCTTGTACCCCACCGCTGATCCACCAATGTAGGAAGTTGGCTCTGTATGCACTATTTCAAAGTAAGGAATAGTATGCACAGAGTCCAAGGGTTCCCCTTAGAGGTAAGATAGTGGCAAAAAGAGATAATACTAATGCTCTATTTTGTGGTAGTGTGGTCGAGCAGTAGGCTTATCAAAGGAGTAGTGTTAAGCATTTGTTGTACATACACACAGGCAATAAATGAGGAACACACACTCAGAGACCACTCCAGGCCAATAGGTTTTTGTATAGAAAAATATATTTTCTTAGTTTATTTTAAGAACCACAGGTTCAAATTTTACATGTAATACTTCAAACAAAGGTATTGCAGGTAGGTACTTTAGGAACTTTGAATAATCACAATAGCATATATACTTTTCAAATAATTCACATATAGCTATTTTAAAACTAGACACTTAGTGCAATTTTCACAGTTCCTAGGGGGAGTAAGAGTTTGTTAGTTCTTGCAGGTAAGTAAACCACCTACGGGGTTCAAGTTTGGGTCCAAGGTAGCCCACCGTTGGGGGTTCAGAGCAACCCCAAAGTTACCACACCAGCAGCTCAGGGCCTGTCAGGTGCAGAGTTCAAAGTGGTGCCCAAAACGCATAGGCTTCAATGGAGAAGGGGGTTCCCCGGTTCCAGTCTGCCAGCAGGTAAGTACCCGGGTCTTCGGAGGGCAGACCAGGGGGGTTTTGTAGGGCACCGGGGGGGGACACAAGTTAGCACAGGAAGTACACCCTCAGCAGCACGGGGGCGGCCGGGTGCAGTGTGCAAACACACGTTGGGTTTCCAATGTAAATCAATGGGAGACCAAGGGGTCTCTTCAGCGATGCAGGCAGGGGAGGGGGCTCCTCGGGGTAGCCACCACCTGGGCAAGGGAGAGGGCCTCCTGGGGGTCACTCCTGCACTGGAGTTCCGATCTTTCAGGTCCTGGGGGCTGCGGGTGCAGAGTCTTTTCCAGGCGTCGAGATCTGGGAGTCAGGCAGTCGTGGTCAGGGGGAGCCTCGGGATTCCCTCTGCAGGCGTCGCTGTGGGGGCTCGGGGGGGGCAACTCTGGTTACTCACAGTCTCGTAGTCGCCGGGGAGTCCTCCCTGAAGTGTTGTTTCTCCACAAGTCGAGCCGGGGGCGTCGGGTGCAGAGTAGCAAGTCTCACGCTTCCGGCAGGAAACGCAGTTGTCTTGAAGTTGCTTCTTTGGAAACAAAGTTGCAGTCTTGGGTGAACAGAGCCGCTGTCCTCGGGAGTTTCTTGGTCCTTCTAGAGCAGGGAAGTCCTCTGAGGATTCAGAGGTGGCTGGTCCTGGGGAAAGCGTCGCTGGAGCAGTGTCTTTTAGAAGTGGGGAGACAGGCCGGTAGAGCTGGGGCCAAAGCAGTTGGTGTCTCCGTCTTCTCTGCAGGGTTTTTCAGTTCAGCAGTCCTCTTCTTAGGTTGCAGGAATCTGAGTTCCTAGGTTCAGGGGAGCCCTTAAATACTAAATTTAAGGCCGTGTTTAGGTCTGGGGGGTTAGTAGCCAATGGCTACTAGCCCGGAGGGTGGGTACACCCTCTTTGTGCCTCCTCCCAAGGGGAGGGGGTCACATTCCTATCCCTATTGGGGGAATCCTCCATCTGCAAGATGGAGGATTTCTAAAAGTTAGTCACCTCAGCTCAGGACACCTTAGGGGCTGTCCTGACTGGCCAGTGACTCCTCCTTGTTATTCTCATTATTTCCTCCGGCCTTGACGCCAAAAGTGGGGCCGTGGCCGGAGGGGGCGGGCAACTCCACTAGCTGGAGTGCCTTGTGGGAGGCTCACCGCCAGGTGTTACAGCTCCTGCCTGGGGGAGGTGATAGCATCTCCACCCAGTGCAGGCTTTGTTACTAGCCACAGAGTGACAAAGGCACTCTCCCCATGTGGCCAGCAACATGTCTCGAGTGTGGCAGGCTGCTAAAACCAGTCAGCCTACACGGGTAGTTGGTTAAGGTTTCAGGGGGCACGTCTAAGGTGCCCTCTGGGGTGTGTTTCACAATAAAATGTACATTGGCATCAGTGTGCATTTATTGTGCTGAGAAGTTTGATACCAAACTTCCCAGTTTTCAGTGTAGCCATTATGGTGCTGTGGAGTTCGTGTTTGACAGACTCCCAGACCATATACTCTTATGGCTACCCTGCACTTACAATGTCTAAGGTTTTGCTTAGACACTGTAGGGGCACAGTGCTCATGCACTGGTGCCCTCACCTATGGTATAGTGCACCCTGCCTTAGGGCTGTAAGGCCTGCTAGAGGGGTGACTTATCTATACTGCATAGGCAGTGTGAGGTTGGCATGGCACCCTGAGGGGAGTGCCATGTCGACTTACTCGTTTTGTCCCCACCAGCACACACAGGCTGGCAAGCAGTGTGTCTGTGCTGAGTGAGGGGTCTCCAGGGTGGCATAAGACATGCTGCAGCCCTTAGAGACCTTTCCTGGCATCAGGGCCCTTGGTACCAGGGGTACCAGTTACAAGGGACTTACCTGGATGCCAGGGTGTGCCAATTGTGTAAACAAAGGTACAGGTTAGGGAAAGAACACTGGTGCTGGGGCCTGGTTAGCAGGCCTCAGCACACTTTCAAATCAAAACATAGCATCAGCAAAGGCAAAAAGTCAGGGGGTAACCATGCCAAGGAGGCATTTCCTCACAGTGCTTAGCTGTGGATTTTGTCCTCTAGCTCGGCCGGCCCCTAGGGAAACAACCAAAAGTGTGCATTTTTGAAAAGTAGACACCTAGGGGAATCCAGGATGGGGTGACTTGTGTGGGTCTCACCAGGTTCTGTTACCCAGAATCCTTTGCAAACTTTTTTTCCTCACATTTCAGTGATAGAAAGTTCTGGAATCTGAGAGTAGACACAAATTTCCTTCTACCTAGCATTCCCCCAGTCTCCCGATACAAATGGTACATCACTTGTGTGGGTAGGCCTAGTGCCCGCGACAGGAAACACCCCATAACGCACATGGACACACCACACTTTCCCAAAGAAAACGGACCTATTTTTTTGCAAAGTGCCTAGCTGTGGATTTTGGCCTCTAGCTCAGCCATCAACTAGGAAAACCTAGCAAACCTGGACATTTCTGAAAATTAGACACCTAGAGGAACCCAGGATGGGGTGACCTGTGGTGCTCTCACCAGGTTCTGTTATACAGAATCCTTAGCAATCCTCAAAATTTGGCAAATAAAAAACCTTTGCCTCACATTTCGGTGCCTCAAAGTTCTGGAATCTGAGGGGAGGGGGTGGTGGGCAAAAACCTCCTACCTAGCATTCTCCCACATCTCCAGATAAAAAGGGTCCCTCACTTGTGTGGTTAGGCCTAGTGCCCGCGACAGGAAATGCCCCAAAACACTACGTGGACCAAGCAAAAGTATCAAATACAAAACTACCTGGGTTTTTTTGGGGGGGGGGGAGGGGGGGGTGTTGGTGGGGGCTGTGTTTTTGGTCCTGGGCTAAGCAGCCATCTAGGGAAACCTACTAAACCCAGACATTTATGAAAACTAGACCACCAAGGGAGTCCAGGGAGGTGTGACTTTAGGGATTCCCCCAGGTGTTTTCTTACTCGGAATCCTCAGCAAACCTCAAATTTAACTAAAAAAAAAAAAAAAATCCCACATTTCATTTTAGGCTGACAAGTGGGGCAGAATCTTCATCGATATAGATGCGACAATGCTGAGTGGTAGGAATTTTCTGCAGATTCCGTAAGGTTCCATCATAGAAATGTGTGTTTTCAAGCAAAGTTGGAGGTTTGCAGGGCATTGTGTGTAGTAAAATGATGCAGGGTGCATGTGAAGCACACCACCCTTGAATCAAACAGATGTCTAGTTTTTAGAAGTGTCTAGGTTTTGTGGATTTTTCTATATAGTAACGTCCCAAAGTCCAAAAAGTGCAGCCCTCACCATTCCAAGTGGGACGATTTTGAGAGTTAGCCAAATTCCCATGGCCCATATGTAAAGCCAAAATAATTAAATGTCCTTTTACTTGCCATGGGATAAGATGTTTTAGTGTGCGGGGGAGAGCTGAAGGACTGTTAGCCCTTTCAGTTGGGGTGGGGGCATACCCCACAAATTGTTTATTTTTTTAATTCACTGCCATCTAGTAGCGCCCCTCCCCTCCTCCCAAGGAGTGGATCAGGGGTAATTGCCCCATCTGCTCACCGGTGGGCAGAACAACTTTGTCCCCATTTATTTGAGGTGGGGTTATGGCCATACCCCCACTTGTTTTTTTTTTTTGTGTGTAAATCTTCCCTGGTCTCTGCTGGGCTTTCTGCTACCCCTGTACCCCCCAAACCCCTCGGGGGCCGATGGGCCTTCCAAAAATAGGCTGATCAGAATTGGCCAACAGTAATGTGCCCCCCATGTGGAGCGACCCTTGCCAAGGTGCTGCCCTCCAAACACACACATACACCAATCCCTGGTGCCGAAGTGGTTTCTGCTCCCTGAAGGGGGCTGAACTGGCATAAAATAAATTTGCCCCCAGGGGAGCGACCCTTGAGTGAAATTGGTGCAAAAAAGAAAAAGAAATCCCTGGTTTCTGCCCCTCTTGCAAAGACGTTTTGAATGTATTCGTTTAAATTGCTAAAATAATACAGTTCTCAAAAAACGTACTTTTTCTCATCTTAAAATAGTCTACTATAGCTTCATAAACCTTGTTATTATGTAATTCGTCCTGTAAATTAGGTGATACTATCTACAAACTAGTACAAATGGCCAGACCAGTATCTTTCATGGTCCAATAGAGCCACTATATTTGCCACTCTTGCACCAAGTGTCCAGTCCTTACTGCTTTGGTTTCCACAATTTGAGAGGCCGATCTTGTACCTTATGTAGTTCAATTTAAGGGTAAAATGCAAGTGTCATATGCGTACCCATAGTCTTCCAAGTGGGTCACCCTTGCTGCTTAATTTCCACCCCTCCACCAACGCCAGCAGGTTCTAAAGTGATGATTACTTACAGGATTAAATATCCTGAGGAGTTGCTAAACCTTGGATCGTAATCCAGATAGATGGTAATACTTTGCTACTGCATTAGCATCTTTAGCTGGACATCCTGGGGTCGCTAGTTTTGCACTGCTGAGGGTGCTGGCTGATCCTGGTTTAGTTTCGTGGTCACAGCGATTGCATGCCACTGGAGGAATTTTATCAATTTTCTATTCAATCTAGTGTCTTCTGGGTTAAGATTGCAAATAATTGCTGAGCTGCACGAACAAACCCATCTATCCATGAACATTTTTGTTTTTTCAATAAAGCAACCCTGGCTTGCTTTAACATGGGAAAGATGCATATTAAATGTATAAGGTCCTCTTATCCAGATCCACATAATCTGCAATTTTTTGGACCCTTATGCTTCCAATGTGGCAAGTCTGCTAGGGCTGGATGTTGCAGAAAGGTAGCGCCATTAGTGTTTGCTTGATAAAAGGGGAGAAAGTCTGGATTAGGTATTGAGCAGGTTTCATTGTATCATAATTGTTAATGACCACCCAAGCCTGTTATCCTTTGCTGAAAGTATTCTTGTCATGCAAAACCAAATTATATTATGCTGCTATATTAACTGTTTTCTTGAAGGATAGGAAGGGTAAGCTCTTTTCCCAAAGCTCAAGCGTGTTTGCCTGTTTTAATGCTGAACAAGGGTATTTATTACGACTGGATGCAGGATCGTTTACTGAGGCTAACCATAAGGCATTGTTTAGTGAACTGCTCTGTTACTCTGTTATACCAGGCCTTTATTGCTGCATACTTTCTTCCTAGTGATTGAGCGATGAAGCCGAATTCCAGACAAATTTGTGCCTGGGAAGAGTTTTTTGGGAGGCCTCATATATTTTAGTTTGCGGGTATCTAAGAGCGATGCATCCAACCAGTGCAATGCAGTGCTTGAATATGCCACTGTCTGAAGAAATCTGGCAATTATTTTGGACAGTAAAGTCTTGAAAGAGAGCCCTTTCAGTCTTTAGCTGAGGGTACAAAATGTGTGGATTAACGCATGTTCCTTCCTGGTTACATAACGGTTGTGCTCTAGAAAGTTTAACTTGTTATCCAGATAAAGCCCCTGCTATTTGTAATAGTTGACTTCTTCAAGGAGTTCAGCATCCAGGTAGATCTTTAATGCCTGAGCTGGACCTTTAGAAATTAACATTGTTTTAGTTTTCGAGGTATTTATTTCTAAATTGTTAGCTTCCACATAGTTTTTTAACTCTATTAATCTCTGCATGCTTATTTTGCTGTGACTCAGCAGTACAACATCTGCAAAGGCAAGGTGGGATAAAGTCAACGACCCCAAACGTGGTGAGTGTGAGTTTACACCATCTGGCCTGCTAAATAGGTCAGCAATAAACATGTTAAAGAGAAAAGGAGCGCCAACACACACACCCTTTTTTCAGCCCCTTTTCAGTAGGGATTTTCATTGATAACCTGCAACAGTCACCTAATTTGACCAGAATCCATGTGTTCAAGTAAAGATTTTTAATGGCTCGCAGGAGGGTGGCAGGAATACTCATTTCTTTTAGCTTACGCGATAGGATCCCTTGATCAACCCGGTCAAATGCCACTAAAAAATCGACAAGACGTAGATACAACTTCTTCCTCTGCCGCTTGCATTTATCAGCCAACATTGTAAGTGCAAAGATTTCGGTGCTCGTACTAAAGTCCCTTCTAAATCTAGTTTGGTTGACTGGCAGCAAATTATTAATCTTCGACCACTGGGTTAGTTCTTGTAAAATCAATGAGGCATAATACTTGGCTTCAACATCTATTAGTGCAATAAGCCTATAGTTAGCTGGAGATAATCGATCACCGCCTTTATGGATTGGATGTATTATTGATCCTCTCCAGCTCATAGGGATGGACCCTGCAACTTCTCTCAGTAAAGGTGACAGGACATTTGCCCAATACTGAGAGTCCATTTTGAAAATGGCCTGTGGAATGCCATTTGGGCCTGGGGCTCCATTAGACCTTCCTTTTTTAAAAATAATCCGTTCTACCTCTTTCAGAGAATAAATTGCGCTAAGTCGGATGTCTTGTGAACTGCTGCCTGCATGGTTAATTTCTATTTCGTTCTTCCTGCTGAGTAGACAAATTGGGCCGCAAATTACTTGCCTTGTTTGCATTTTTTTTTTTTATTTAACGGCCTTCGTGCCCCTGGGGCAGGATAATTAGAAAAAGCGCTATTCAAATGCAAGACCCAAGATTCTTCTGGGACATTTGAGCTATTTGTTAGCCTGAAGGGACATACTAAAGCATTTACCATTTTCCAAAACAGGGTGGTGTTTGCTTTCTTTGAGCTATAGATGAGCCTTGACCAAAATGACTCGTTCCTGAGCCTCCAATCCTTCCAAACATGTTTTTATATTGCTTCCTAAGCTGCTTTATTAACTCCCCATGTTGTTGCTTGGGCGGTTACTTTCTTAGACCAAGTAATTGCCTTTTGAGCTCTTTCTTTAAATTTTGACTTTTTATCGAGAGGATTTGAGTACTTCTACCAGTTTGGTGGTGTGTTACACAAGGAGACCTTAACTGCACGGTCCCAAGAAAGGCATTCCAGTGATCCTCATGGCTGGTAGCTGATGTGCTTGTTTGTTATAGCAGACTTTTGACCCAACTCAACAGATTGGCTACTGTGTTACTGGACCACATTAGTCTTTTTAAGTTAGTTGATTTAAGAAGCCCGTTGTCAGCCGGTGCTTGGGCGTGCTTCAGAGGGTTTAAATTGAGTTATTTGCAGGAGTGCATGGTCACTTAATGTAGTAAAGACAATCTCAAATTTGCTTAGCAAAGGCATTAACGCAAGTGTTAAAACAGTAAAATCCAAATACGAATGTGCCTTAGGACCGAAGAAGGTGTAATTTGGGGGAACATCATCCTGTATCCTACCATTAATTAACCTTAGCCCAAGGTGCTCCAGTGAGATGGCTAATTGCTCGCCTTTGACATTGCAATGTTTACCTGCTGGGCAATGCTGTGTTGTAATGTTCCAAAATGCATTGTCTATGAATATTTTTTTGTCTTTTATGAGGTGGAATAGCTTAGCACTGAAGTCCCCAGTCACAAGTATCACCTATGTGGGGTGTGTAAATCTTATCTCTGTTAATGCTGTTATCAATTTTGAGTAAAGTCGCTGCTCTTCTTTGAGATTGGGGCGTGTGTAGACATCGCAAAGCACTACTGTAGTTATTTTAGACAGCACTCTGCGTCCTGTGCACCCAGTCTACCTCTATCATCGATTGGTCCTTCAACACGGACATGAGCTGTGTGAGCAAAGATTTCAGATATGCCTCTGTAGGCTAAGACTCAGTCCCTTCTAGAAAGCCCAAGATGCGGATATTATTCCTTCTCATGATCTATTTTCCAAATTCGAGAGTTTGCCATCCTGAGATTTAAGCTGCAGTTTCATCTCTTGCAGACTCTCCGAGTGGCCGTCCACCACCATCTCTATTGTAGTCACAGTACTTTCAACAGCAGTTGTCAGATCCCAGAGCTTGTCCATATTCTACCTCATGAGTGCACTGATATTGCGATATTGCTACTCCATACTTTTTTCCCCTTATTACCCTGTTTTTGTTAAGGATCAGTAGTTTCAAGTCTGCTGCAGAGGGCAGTCTGTGTGAATACGACATGCATTCTTGATGGTACCAGTTGTCTAGAGAAGCTACTGTGCTTGTTGATCTCTGGGCATGGGATCTTGAAGGCTCATGTACTTTGATTTTGTAATATTTGTTTTCAGTTTTGAAGAGCAATCAAAGCATTTAGATAAATTGCTATGTGCTTGAGCACCTACTAAATTCACAACCAGCTAAAACAGCTACTCCTTTTTGAGGTCACATTAAACCCTGGAGTCATCTATTTGGCATTTTTTGGTTGTCCTGCTCATCTAAATCTTAAACTGAGAGTTCTTTTATTTTAGCAACCTCATATGAATATGTTTCCTCTGGTTAAAAAAGTTTGTCACCTTTGAGTCCTGGAACTTATTTGACCTATTTTGCTGCCCCTTATTGCTGCAGTCAGCGAAATTGTTACCGTGTAAATAGAGAAAGCCAAAAGTATTTACTTTTTGAACACCAATTAAGTGCTTATAAAATTAAGACTTCATCAGTATGTCCACTGACGAGACCCAAGGTGCTGAATTTTCTCTTTGGACAGACAGATGGTTATGGTACATCTAAATTGAGGCACCCGTTTATATATCCAGTTCCTATTGCACATTTTTCTGTTACCAAAGCATGCAAAACAAAGGCACAGTGCTTATTCTTTCCCTCCCATAGAACCTAATGTAAGCAAATAGATAATGTTATCCCTTTCTTTAAGTCCCTCAGCTGCTCGTGATTAGTGCGTAATCACCATGGATTCTATCATTCACTAATGGTATCACATGTCTTTCGATAGTTGTGCTCTGGAAATTGATATCAAACACTCCCTGTTTTACACTCCACTCTAAGGGAAACAATTTTGACCAACCAAGGCTTACTCTAGGATTTGAATAAGGTTTGGAACACTGATTTGTTGTATCTCCAGTGATCACATAAATCAATGTCTTTGCAGTCATACATGTAAAAAACACATACACAAGAAGGGTAGTTAAAACGTTGATTAAAACAAAAAGTCCTGGCACTTGGGCTTGCTGCAGTACCAGTCGAAACAGTTTTATAGTCCTCAGAAAGAAGGAATAACATTTTTATAAAGCAGCCTGTTGCCAATACTTGGAAGGCTATATAATACATTGGTTAGCTTTAAGATGTGTACATCTTAGTTGCTGTCATGGAATCAAAAAAGGCACAGGGCATACTACTACTTTCAAACGTCTCCCATCCTCATGCTGGGAAGAAGGGTGTAGCAGATAATGTAGCAGGTTGTGTTCAGCTGTTTTTGTCTCACTCTATAAGCTTCAACCTACTGCCTCAAGTGGAAATGAGGACTCACCCATAAGTGGCATAGATGAAGCATGCTGCAAGGTGACTCAAGGGAGGTTCTTGAATAAATCCGAGTCGTTTGTGGGTTTCATTTTGTTCTTTTGCTGGGGTAGGTGGAATGGCAATTGGGTTTATTCCCAGAGTTGTTGGGTATAGACTGGCCCAGGGGCCTTTGATTTAGCATGACGCACCTGGGACTCTGGAATTGGAAATCTAAATGCAACGGTCCATAGATAATCCAGGTAACCCATAAGGTATTGAAGTGTTGTACAGAAGATGGTAAGAATTCCTTCTGGCCATACTCTTTCCAACCAGTGGGTCACATGCACAGTACCAAACTTTAAGGCAGAACAGGCTGTGGACGACACTGTGTAGCATGCTCATGTAGGCAGAACATGGCTTCTTAACATATGTTGAGGCTTCTCAATGGTGTTGTAGTTACGTTGTATGTAGATCCTAGTGGACATACTTTACTCAATTGCAGGTCTTAGTCAGCTGCAGTTTCAGACGCCTTAGTCAACCTCAGCCTCAAGGTTTCCCATAACTTGGGGACCGACAGTAACCACTGCATGAAAGTATGACCTTTGAGTCAGTCTTTCTTGCAGAGTATTAATTCTCTGCTTGGTGAGCAAAAAACGTGTATAACATCCAGTGTTCAGTTTCATTGTTCTTGCACTGCAGATACATCTCATCTTATAGTATTGCCCACTAATAGTAGGTGCACTGTAGGGTTTGAAGAGGTACTATGGCAAGTTGATTGTTAACAGTACCATTCAGCAGTTGGATTGATATTCTTCACTGAACTTCTACCACCCCCATCATAAAGATGCTGTGCTTTCTGAGAAAATATGAGGAATGTTGTCAGTATTGCATTTTTGTGTAGCATTTCATTTGCCAATTCCTTGGTTCTGCTGGCAGTGCAAACTGTAGGGTGATGGTTTTCCAAGTGTTGCTGCCCTGATGGGAGAGGGTGACTGAGAGAAAGAAAGGCCTGCAGGAGTAGTGTTTCGTGTCCTCCTAGATGATACTCAAGGTTGTGGTCTGTGGGTTTTCTCTACAGAACTGATTCCTGACGAGGGGTAAAGGTTTGGTGTTGTGGTCTTCCTAATTCATATGTTCATACACTTTACCTATATTTCCCTGTAATTCCCCCTCTGCCAAGTCTCAGTCTTCCCTGTCCCTTGTGCTAAGAAGGTTTATAGTGGCATATTTTATACCGAGGCTAGAGTCTCATCCTGACACTGTTCATTGTCTTGGTGTGCTAGAGCTTTCGGAGAATAATTACTGATCTTTATTCACTGGCTCTTGGTTCTTAAAACTGTCAGTCACCAGGTCAGTAACATCGTAATTTTTGTCACCCTAAAAGCAAGCATGAAGTTTTCCTGAACTATCTTGAAATGTATGACAGCCTACCTCATCAGCCATGCCAGCTTGTACAAATAGGTTCCAAAAACCCATACACTGCCTATTACAGGATATCCACGGGTCCATCCTCTCTCCCATTTACTTTAACATCTACTTAGGCCCCGCAAATCCTTTCTCTCCAACAGTAGCATTAAGATGCATCAATATGCAGATGATTCCCAACTCTTTCTAAAAATATACTCAACTAGTGACATACAGCAACTCGAATCCTGCCTCAATGTCACCAAATCTTCGATACCTGCTACCTTCCTAAAGCTAAACTCCACCAGGACTGACTTCTTCCTGTTTGCCAACCACATCAAATAACCCCATATTCAAGCTTGATTTCCAGCTTAAACCTACCATACTTGACACCCCAGCTGACAGACTATGCAAAATCTCTGGGATTCACCTCCAGCAGCACACCTCTCATTTAATCAACTTATTGCCTGGAAGACCAAGACTGCTTTGTTTCTGCTCTCCCACTTTTTAGAAAGTGAAGCTGTTTGTCCAGAAGATTACTTCAGAGTAACCATCTAAGCCTGTGGCTATCTCATTTAGACTGAAATTTGACCTGGTGTGGTGGAAATATGTTTTAGCTAAATTTGAGGTTTGCCGAGGATTTTGGGTAAGAAAACATTGGACTCCCTCGGGTGTCTAGTTTTCAGAAATGTCTGGGTTTGGTAGGTTTCCCTAGAAGGCTGCTGAGCCCAGGACCAAAAACGCAGGTGCCCCCGCAAAAAACAGGTAGTTTTGTATTTGATAATTTTGATGTGTCCAGATAGTGTTTTGAGACAATTTCTTTCGCGGGCACTAGGCCTACCCACACAAGTGAGGTACCATTTTTATCGGGAGACTTGGGGGTACGCTGGGTGGAAGGAAATTTGTGGCTGCTCTCTGATTCCAGAACTTTCTGTCACCGAAATGAGAGGAAAAGGTGTTTTTTGGCCAAATTTTGAGGTTTGCAAAGGATTCTGGGTAACCGAATCTGGTCAGAGCCCCACAAGTCACCCCATCTTGGATTCCCCTAGGTGTCTAGTTTTCAAAACTGCACAGGTTTGCTAGGTTTCCCTAGGTGCTGGCTGAGCTAGAAAAATCCACAGCTTGCCACTTTGCAAAAAACAGCTGTTTTCTTTGTGAAAATGTGATGTGTCCTTGTTGAGTTTTGGGGCAGTTCCTGTCGCGGACGCTAGGCCTACCCACGCAAGTGAGGTACCATTTTTATCGGTAGACATGGGGGAACACAGAATAGCAAAACAAGTGTTATTGCCCCTTGTCTTTCTCTACACTTTTTCCATCAAATGTAAGACAGTGTGTAAAAAAGACGTCTATTTGAGAAATGCCCTGTAATTCACATGCCAGTATGGGCACCCCGGAATTCAGAGATGTGCAAATAACCACTGCTTCTCAACACCTTATCTTGTGGCTATTTTGGGAATACAAAGGTTTTCTTGATACCTATTTTTCATTTTTTATATTTCAGCAAATGAATTGCTGTATACCTGGTATAGAATGAAAACCCATTGCAAGGTGCAGCTCATTTATTGGCTCTGGGTACCTAGGGTTCTTGATGAACCTACAAGCCCTATATATCCCCGAGACCAGAAGAGTCCAGCTGATTTAACGGTATATTGCTTTAAAAAATCTGACATCGCAGGAAAACATTAAAGAGTAAAACATGGAGAAAAATTGCTGTTTTTTTTTCACCTCAATTTCAATATTCTTTCATTTTAGCTGTTATTTTCTGTAGGAAACACTTGTAGGATCTACACAAATGACCCCTTGCTGAATTCAGAATTGTCTACTTTTCAGAAATGTTTAGCTTTCTGGGATCCAGCATTGGTTTCTCACCCATTTCTGTCACTAACTGGAAGTAGGCTGAAAGCACAAAAAATAGTAAAAATTGGGTATGTCCCAGTAAAATGTCAAAATTGTGGTGAAAAATGGGGTTTTCTCATTCAAGTCTGCCTCTTCCTGAAAGCTGGGAAGATGGTGATTTTAGCACCGCAAACCCTTTGTTGATACCATTTTCAGGGGAAAACCCACAAGCCGTCTTCTGCAGCCCTTTTTTCTCATTTAAAAAAAAAAAAACGAAATGTTTGCTGTATTTTGGCAAATTTCTTGGTCTCCTTCAGGGGAACCCACAAAGTCTGGGTTCCTCTAGAATCCCTAGGATGTTGGAAAAAAGGACGCAAATTTGGCGTGGGTAGCTTATGTGAACAAAGTTATGAGGGCCTAAGCGCGAACTGCCCCAAATAGCCAAAAAAAGGCTCGGCACAGGAGGGGAAAAGGCCTGGCAGCGAAGGGGTTAAACAATTAGCAATTGAAAACAACCTGTTAGTATCCTTTCTAGGTCGAAGCCTACCAGACAGTGCAGCTTTCTGGTTGCAAAGACATATTGGGGACATTCTGAATGCTTAGCTTAGGTTGTTTTCTATTTGCTGGCTTTATTTTATACCTCCCTTCCATCTTCACTGTACAGTTCAGCAACAGATTATCTTAGCGGGGGAGTTGATCAGCCTCTTGCAGTGTTATTGATTCAGAAAGATTTCAGCTCGTCCCTGCATTGCTTCCTTGTATATCAAGCTTACAGCCAGCATCGTCTGTGTTTATGTGCTAGCTGTTGCACTTAATTGTGTCTTACACACTGAAATCTGCTTATAATAGAACAGGACCAGAAGATTTAAAAAACAGAAAGGTCCAGCTGCAGTGCAAAAGGCGCTGTAACTACACGCTGTAACTGTATGTATGGAACGAGGCGTTGTCTATACTACTTTGAGGTAGTTGGTAACATTGCTGATCTCCTGTTTTCCTTGCTCTTACTTGCTCCCATGTCTGTGACTCAAATGCTTGATTTCATTGCTTTTTTTGTGCAAGCTGACATTTTGTTCTCATTCATGGCCTACTGTTGCAAAATGGGTAACTTTCTAAAAGAGACCCATAAATAATCTTTTAATGAAGAAATAACTAATCCAGTTTAATTTTATTTTTACAGCCTGCCAGAACGAGGAAGACGAGAAAGCTTCGAGGGCATGTCAGCCATGGGCACGGCCGTATTGGTGTGTACTGCAGTTATTTTCATTGTTTGTTGAGATTTTGTTGCAGCATGGGAGAGGTGGCAGTAATGAATGACCAGTGGCCCGGTCTGTCTGACATAGGCAGTAGAAGAAATTAAGGATTTCTATTTCTCAAATTTACCTTTTCCATCTGTTTTTTGGAGAGTCAGTGCTTGTTGAGCCAATCCATTTGGTTTGAATTTTTTTCTTCTTTTGCGACTCATCAACTATGCAGTGTTGGATTTAGTGTCTGAAATGTTCAGAAATATAGATGTGTTCTTGTAATAGAAAACTGCCAGTTTATCTAGTAGGTCTTTTCATAATACTGATGCCCTCTATAGTTCAAGGCCTTACCTTAATTCACCTGTGGAAATTTGTTGGTGCCTGTTTTGACTCAAACCGTAACTGTTCTAAATTCCAAAATGTTTTGGATTTCTTGTTTTCCGCTCACCAAGTCCTTGGGGATTCAGTTCTTGCAGAGGGTTGTCTTGACTGTTTTTGGTGACTGCCCAATTCGGATCTGGAAGTGGCAAATAACACAAGACTGCTTTTCAGTATTGTGCTCCCAAACACTCTCACATCTCTTGGGTTGGGTAAGTGAGATGGCAACATTGCCCTGTTAGTTTTACCTCTAATTAAAACAATGCTATGTAATGGGCATGATCATATTCTGAGCACAATATTAAAGCTTTTCCCTTTTCTGTTAGGCCAAATCGAATCAGTGCAGAAAGGCCATGCACATGTCCAGTCATATTCTGAGCACAATATTAAAGCTTTTCCCTTCTGTGTTATGACAGATATCTTCAGAGATGCGCAAGGCCTTTCTGCACTGAGGTAAACAGACTGGATGGGCTCCTTCTGTGTGAAAGAAAGCTGGTTTATGGATTACGAGGCTGCTTTAACTGCTCTGGGCATCTTTTTTTATTGTTTATAATGTAATGGCCAGTATTACCATTTGGAAGCATTATTTAGTAAAAATGTGTTGATGTACGCTAGTGTTTACCAAAAATGTTTTTAATGGAAAAATCATTAACCAGTTTCGACAAGATTATGGGAAACATGAAAATAAACTAGCATTGGCAAAGCCATTAGGTCTGACAGTGGTCAGTCTTTTGGTTTTGCCAATGTGTGTGTTGTTTTGATGTGGCTTTTGTAAAACTTTATTGTTGTTAGAGCTGCCAGGCCCTCAACATTGTAACAAACATTGGAAAAAATCAAAATTATTTTTTTGGTCTCAAAAAAGCACACATTGCCACAGTAGTTCCTGGCACTACTTTGTGTGCCGATATGCTCCTTGTGAAAGAGCAGCATGCTATAAGTCACAGTAAAGCCAGCCGATGGATGGGCAGAGAAAGGTAAATAATTTTGATAAAAACAAAAAGGTCTTTGTTAACGCCAGACTTAATTCGGGGCATAATTCTTAAAGAAAGTCACAAACGTGAGCCCATGCTATGTCTTTGTATTACCGTAGATTTCACAAGAAATGACAGTAGAAGACCAGGAAATCATACTCCTAGAAAAGCTGTGAGCTGTATTTTAGCACAAGCAAATATGCATTTGTAGAGGTGCTCATGAGAAAATCTGTTGAGCATTTACAAGTTCACTTTCCCGCCAACCACTTTTTTCCCAACCCTGGAAGAAGTTATACTTCTGCCCTTGTCAGGAGTAAATTTCCAATCTTTCTCAGTATGGGAAAAGATTAGAGAAATGCTGGTGAAAACCCCTAAAACATGCAAGTAGGTTTGCACCAGCTCAAAAGGGCATTCCAGTCCCGGAACTATTACTTACTGATTCTTCCACCCTCATCTGTAGATCTGTGGACTGGTGAAAAAATACGGAATTTGCCAGTATTCTAGTAACACTATAATATTAGTCCTGGCATAATTAAAGAGGCTGTTATCAGAGCTTTTATATAATGAGATTGCTGCCCTAATTTATCACTGCAGCACATGACTCTAAATGGCCATGTAGATTTATTTACAGGACAAGTAGCTTTGAGGCAACCTGTCCCACGTTCAAGTAGATATTTTAATACATTCCACACCCCGAATGTTACAGTGCCATCAGGATACTGGGAAGGACGAGCGGCCCTCCGAGAGAGGTGTAATGTGAGAAACATTTTTGCTACAGTGACAAATATGCTGTATTACCTTTACCACCGAGTGAAGGCTTTTTATTGCTACAGTCAATAGGGGTATATCTTATGCCCCATCTGTTTGGTTGACTACTGAAAAAGGTACATGGTCAAATTAATGACAATCATTTATTTCTTTATTCAAAAGTGTTGTGCCTCCATTATCTTAAGGATGCATGCATCTTGGCCATACCAAGCTTTACAGATGAATATAAAATTTCCTAGTTATCGTGAAGGAAAGTTTCAATTCTGTTAAGGACACAGAGGTGACAATTATGCAATAATGTTCTTCATTTTCTTGCTCAGCAGCCGAACAACGTTATAACCAACAATAGCAGAAGACTACAAATCCCATAAGTGTTTTGTTTTCCATACATTCAATATATCAACCATAGAGTCCAGCATATAAAGAAGAAATTCCTCCTTTTTCTTGTGGTAGAGTTCTTCCATTGTTTTGGTTTACATGGCCTGTTTCTGATCCATACCTATCACAGTAACCAAAGGAATACATTAATGTTCGGGAGACAACTGATACCACCATGCTTACAAAAGTGATTGAACCCATTAACTCCTTCGCTGCCAGGCCTTTTTTTGGCTATTTGGAGCAGTTCGCGCTCAGGCCCTCATTACTTTTTGTCCACGTAAACTACCCACACCAAATTTGCGTCTTTTGTTTTCCAACTTAGGGATTCTAGAGGTACCCAGAGTTTGTGGGCTCCCCTGAAGGAGACCAAGAAATTAGCCAAAATACAGCAAAAATGTAGTTTAAAAAAAAAAAAATTACAAAAAAGGGCTGCAGAAGGAGGTTTGAGTTTTCTTTCCCTCAAACTGGCACCAACAAAGGGTTTGCGGTGCTAAAAGCGCCAGCTTTTTTGAGGAACAGGCAGACTTGAATCAGAAAACCACATTTTACAACACAATTTTGGCATTTTACTGGGACATACCCCATTTCTACTATGTTTTGTGCTTTTAGCCCCCTTCTGGTTAGTGACAGTAATGGGTTTGAAACCATCCCGGAAAGCAAAACATTTCTGAAAAGTAGAAAAAATTCTGAATTCAGCAAGGGGCATTTGTGTAGATCCTACAAGGTTTTCCTACAGAAGCTAACAGCTGAAATAAAAAAAAAAAGATTGAAATTGAGGTGGAAAAAACTGCCATTTCTCTCCACGTTTTACTCTAACTTTTTCCTGCTATGTCAGATTTTTGAAAGCAATATACCCTTACCTCTGCTGGTCTCTTCTGGTTGCTGGGATATATATGGCTTGTAGGTTCATCAAGAACCCTAGGTACCCAGAGCCAATAAATAAGCTGCACCTTGCAATGGGTTTTCATTGTATACCGGGTATACAGCAATTAATTTGCTGAAATATAGAGAGTGAAAAATAGATATGAAGAAAACCTTTGTATTTCCAAAATGGGCACAAGATAAGGTGTTGAGAAGCAGTGGTTATTTGCACATCTCTGAATTCCGGGTTGCCCATACTAGCATGTGAATTATAGGGCATTTCTCACATAGATGTCTTTTTTTACTCACTATCTTACATTTGGAGTGAAAAAATTTAGAGAAAGACAAGGGGCAATACCACTTGTTCTGCTATTCTGTGTTCCCCCAAGTCTACAGATAAAAATTGTACCTCACCGGCATAGGTAGGCCTAATGCTCACGACAGGAAATGCAACATGGACACATCACATTTTTACATTGAAATCTGACGTGTTTTTTGCAAAGTGCCTAGCTGTAGATTTTGGCCTGTAGCTCAGCCGGCACCTGAGAAAACCTACCAGACCTGTGCATTTTTTAAAACTAGACACCTAGGGGAGTCCAGGATGGGGTGACTTGTGGGGCTCTCACCAGGTTCTGTTACCCAGAATCCTTTGTAAACCTCAAAATTTGGCCCAAAAACACTTTTTCCTCACATTTCAGTGACAAAGTTTGGAATCAGAGAGGAGTCACAAATTTCCTTTCACCCAGCGTTCCCCCAAGTCTCCCGATAAAAATGGTACCTCACTTGTGTGGGTAGGCCTAGTGCCCGCGAAAGGAATTGTCTCAAAACACTATTTGGACACATCAAAATTATCAAATGCAAAACTACCTGTTTTTTGGGAGGAGAGACTCCTGCATTTTTGGTCCTGGGCTCAGCAGCCATATAGGGAAACCTATCAAACCCAAACATTTCTGAAAATTAGACACCCAAGGGAGTCCAGGGAGGTGTGACTTGCGTGGATCCCCCAGTGTTTTCTTACCCATAATCCTCAGCAAGCCTAAAATTTAACTAAAAAATCACATTTTACCCACATTTCTGTGTGGGACCACCGCACCGACAAATTTCCTACCACCCAACGTTCCCCTCAGTCTCCCGATAAAAATTATACCTCACGTGTAGGTGGGCCGAGTGCCTGTGACAGGGAAGAACCAAAAACATGTCAAAATTGAAGGGGAACCCAAGCAGGTCCAAAAGGGCTGTTTGGGGAAAAAAAAAAAAAATTAGACTGACAAGTGGGGCAGAATTATTGGTACAGATGAGACAATGCTGGGTGGTAGGAATTTTGTGGATTCGTGTAGATTCCGGAAGGTTCCATCACAAAAATGTGTGATTTCCAGCAAAGTTGGAGGTTTGCAGGGCATTGTGGGTAGGAAAATGGTGCGGGGTGCATGTGAAGCACATCACCCTGGACTCACCCAGATGTTTAGTTTTCATATGTGTCTAGGTCTTGTGGATTTTTTTACATGGCAGCGTCCCAAAGTCCAAAAAGTGCAGCCCTCACTATTCCAAGTGGGACGATTTTGAGAGTTAGCCAAGCTCTCAAGGCCCAAATGTAAAACCAAAACCCAAAATAATCAAATGTCCTCTTGCTTGCTGTGGGATAAGATGTTTTAGTGTGCGGTTGGGGGAGCTGAAAGACGGTTACCCCTTTAAGTTGGGGTATAACAATGCCGATACTAGTTGGTAGCCACACCATACTTTTTTTTTTATTCTCTGGCATCTAGTGGTCTTTCAGCCCCCCCTGCCCCCTCCTCCATCCCCCCTGGGTGTGGATTGGGGGTAATTGCCCCATCTGGCTACTGGTGAGCAGAACAACTTTGGCCCCATTTATTTGGGGTGGGGGTATGACATGCCTCTTATTTTGAATAAGAAAGTATTTCCTGGTCTCTGGTGGGCCTTCTGCCCCCCTTGGGGGCAGATGGGCCTTCCAAAAATAGGCTGATCTGCCCCCAAGGAGGGCAGATATGGCCAACAGTAATGTGCTCCCATGGGTAGCAACCCTTGCCCAAGGGGCTGCCCCCCCCCCCCCCAAACAAAACACACACATACCAATCCCTGGTGCCCAAGTGGTTTCTGCACCCCGCACCCCCACCCCCCTATCCTTCTCCCCCCCTCGGGGGCAGATCAGCCTAATAGAAAATGTTGCCTAAGGGGTCGCTCCCCTTGCGTGAAATTGGCGCAAAAAAAAAAATCCCTGGTGTCAAGTGGTTTCTGCCCCATTTGGGGGCAGATTGGCCTAACATAAATATGCCCCGGGGGGCAGAAATGGCCTAAATACAATTTGCCCCCCAGGGGAGCGACCCTTGCCTAAGATTCGGGCAGCAAAAATGCTTAGAAAGACATTCAAGGAAAGGAAAGGCCGTTCCTTTCCTTTGATGCCTCTCTCACCCCTCCACATGATTGGAGGAGAAATGCAAAAGCATTTCTCCTCCGATCGGCGCTGGAAGCTCAGCTTCCAGTGCGGAAGGGCAGGCCCCTGATGAGGTCATCAGATGCCATAGGGGGTCAGGGGAGTTGGAGTGGAAGGGGAAGCGATTCCCCTTCCATCCCTGCCCAGGGGAGGGGGGGTTGCCAGGCCAGGCCCTCGGGGCAGCGCTAGTGCTTCCCCAAGGGCAGGTAGCTGGACGAGGTGATTATGTCCTTGGCACCTGAGCACCATGGCAGCGGGCGTAACCACCTCGAGGGGTTAAGGACAGTGCACATAAATTCAATGCATAACTATAACATTAATTCAATTAAATATACTCATTCTCACAAGCGGAATCCGCCCTATTAAGGGAGGGTTGTTGAATGAGTTTGAAAGGCTGGGAGGGATAGTTCTTGCCTGCATGTCCTTAATAGAATTGAAACTTTCCTTCATGATACGAAATTTTACATTCTGTATCAGACCGGATTCTCGGATTATGCAAGTTTAAAACTGGTTGACTACTAGTGATGCCATTCCAGGATGGGCTTAAAATAGAAGATCTCAGACATAGATTGTGAGGATCAGTCTGCCGCCCTGAGTATATCCTCCAGTCGACCTCCTGACGCAGACGCTTTTGAGGCCATCTCCCCTCTAGCCAAATGTGTACCAGAAGAGGAGGAGGTGTCTATGCCTCTTACTTGTAAAACCCACTTCACCCATTTGGCGATAGTGGTGCTGAAACCGCTTTGAACAACAACTTTTGTGCTATAAGAAGTTTTGTGGTAGGGAAAAAGGAGTATTGCTTACTGTTGGTGCCCCTAGGTGCGTTGTTAGATCTCAGAAGCTTCCCTGGCACCCGCGGTTACGGCCATTGCCCCTGGTGGGGTAGAAACCTCCCTATTTCTTTTGATCCTGCCACTGTAGGAGTTGTCTGGTCTGGAGCTTGTGGGGTTGGGGTTGAAGTTGTGGCTGGAGGAGCGTTCCCTACCTCTTCAAACCCCACAAAAAACTTTCAGGTTAAAAACCTTGTGAATAGACTGATTGGCTTTATTCAAGGAAGAAAAGGTAGTTATGAATTTTGTGAGTTCTTTAATGAACGGATTTCCGAAGAGACCTCCCTCTGCCACCTCCTCAGCCTGTATGGTGGCCTGTTCACCTAGTTTTGAGTCAATTTTAATTCGCAAAAAGCATCTGCGCAGTATGGATAACACACAGTTGGGGTTTCCAAGGAAGCATATAGCTCGCTGGGTCCATCCTTAGCAGATGGCAGAATCAATTTATTCACCTGATTAGCGGGCAGCCTCAGCCATATCAAAACTTTTTTCAGAGTGGCCCCAGGGCATCAAGGATCTAACCCTGGCCGAAGCACCAGGAAAAGTCCAGACCCTTTTTAGGATCCTTAATAAACTTTGTGACGAATGTCGCCTTTTTGCCATCAATCTCTAGGTTTCAGGCCACTTTGCTTTCTATGGAGGGTCTTGGGCACTTAGCTCAGTGTCTACCCCTGACTTCTGATGGAGCGTAGCTCTTATAATCAAAATTACATGAAATGTTTATGAACTAATGCATAATAATGCCTCATAGAAAATTGATTAATGTGTTTTACTAAACGTGAGTCTGAAATGTGCCCACGGGGATTGGCCGCCAATATATACGGGGACTAATAAAATTGACTATAAATTAGTTATTAATGCATTACTGTATGATTTTGTATTAATATTAAGAGCTATATGTTAAGGTTTTGCTAATTAATTCACTAGGCCTGAGTTAGCATGAGTTGGGCCTAGCTACCCGGTTTCATATTCAATGTGTTTTGCTAACGTGCAGTGTGCTGGCTTGCTGAAGGACATGTAATCGTATTTTTCCAGAAGCTAGGAGATGAGTGTAACTGTAGTAGATCCGATCTCATGAAATTCGACTTGCTCAAGGAAACATTTTTGCTGAATGCAACAGTGTAGACTTGTTACAGGTACAAGGTCTCCTAAACCGGTATAGACAATGGAACCACTGACTGAAGATGCGAGAGGACCACACGAGTATGAAATCATACCGGATATTCTACCCAGTGGAGACGTCAATCACAAGAACCAATAAACTACGTGAGAACTGTTATGAGGTGACTATTTTAATGGTACCACTGGAAACCCATTGGATGGAGATAGTGGGGTGCCAAACCTACCCAATTAGAAATTAGGGGACTGTAGAACAGAAAAGGGATAAAAACCTTTGACACGAGGAGCTATAAAGGAGATGCCATTGTGAACTTTTGCTATGACCCAGACACTTTGTCACTCTGCCTAGAGACTTTGCTGTTTGGTTCTTCAAACCATCTTCTCCCTTATATTGCCCGTTCTATACTTCTTCTCCTTATGAGGGAAGTGTCCCTACTTACCCGCTAAACTTTGCTGTGTTCCCTGGCTGATGGTGAATCAACTGATGTCCTGAGGACGAAGACTGACTCTGTATGCTGACCCATTACGGGGGGTAACTATATGATGATGAAATTGTAATTGTCTGTTTGCCTTTCCTTTCTAGGTACCAACTGCTTCTTTTGACAGAGACCATAGATAGATGTTTTCTAAATTTGTGTTGCTAAATTGTTTTGCATGAAGCCCGACATGCCAATGCTAATTCGAGGTTAGTTAAGGGGTTCACTAAACGGACGCAAATAGACAAATGACTGAATCAATGCTTTGTTGAATAATGCGCTAATGATACTCTGCTAAGGTTAATCTATGTTGACGTCGTGTTATGTTCTAATGTTTGTGATCTTTGCTTTGATGAAATCTTATTCGAGTTGCCATATTATGACAATGCTGATGTGTTTCATGGTTTTGTGACTAATAAACTTGCTCGTAGAATTGTAACCAGTAGGGAATAAATATCATAATATCGTACTAAACTGGTGTGGTTATTCATGACTGAAAGGTCATGGTGGTTTCCGAGTCTTATTAATATTATTGATTAAACTAATTTGTCATTGTGACTATTAATGACGTTATTGACTTATTGATTGACATGTTGATTTGGTTATCTCGTCTTAAGGTGTCTTTAATCAGGGTCAAAAGATTAATCGGCCTAAAACGAGTCCCAGAGTGAGTAAATTATCTAGATTGGGACGCGTTATCAGTTCTGGTAGCAGAGGACGGTTTGGCCCTTTGGGGGCCCTAGGACGAGGGACTATTGTTTAAAAGTGTTTTTCGAAATAATGCAAATTAGAGGCATGATGTGTCTCTTAAGTCCCAAATGACTTTCCCGGAATCTCGGAGCTTGCCTAACTGAGTTGGGTATGTGCTTGGTGTTCTAGCATGTGTGGTGTAAAATTTGCGCTTGCTCAGCTTATGCATATCGCAGGTGATTTGCGCAGTTTGTGTGAATTTAGGCCAGGTAATGTTTTAGTAGGAGTGGGCGTACTCTGCAGTATGAGAGTAGGGAAGTCAGCGAACTTCATGCGATTGAGGTGCTTTGTGCTAAAAAATTGTCCACGTGGTTGTTGGTGATGTACGGACCTGTCGTGGTCTAAGACTCCGGAGAACATTGATAAGTGTATGAGACACTTGGTTTATGTTGTAATTTGTGCGGTTTAATAGGTCAATCGGGCGTGGTTGACGAGTCGAGTTTGAGTCAAATTGTGTGAGTGAAACCTTCGATAGAGATTTGGCAAGTTCTAAAGTGCACTAGAACGAACCATTGACAAGTCGAGAGTTGGATTTGCGGGTCGAATTCTGCTTGCGAGTGCGGGAGCTGAGAAGGAGAGAGTAGTGGCCGAGGCTTCAAGTGAAATCTCTGTAAAGTTCTGAAGCCATTGTGTTACCCTTCCTGTAGTAAACCGGCAAATTTGAGATATTGTTGAGGTGCTCGCAATATATTGCATTATTTTCTGTGTGAGGAGGACAAGCGGCAAGACTTTGTCACCCGCAATGGGTGTGTGTGTGACGTCATTGGAGCCGCGATGGGATAGGTCAGTTGGCGAGAGGGGTCGCGCACGGATTGGCAGCCATCCGTGAGAGGCAATTGGTTGAGAAGGTAGGCGAAGAGTGTTCTGGGAATTAGTCACTTCCTGATTAGATTCTAAACAAAATAAAAGACGCAAACATGAAGTTTTTCAAGGCTCTAAAGAGTGCTTTGAGGGGAGATACATACATTACAGCGAGTTTGGGGGAGCCTACACAGCCAGAGGATACTCCGGCTTATACCGTAATGGAGGAGAAGGGAGTTGCGCCATGTCTTTGGTTAAAGCAGTGGTGCAAATTGACAGGAAAGGAGGGATGTTTAGCATTTCCGGAGTATGGAACGTTTAATATAAGAATTTGGGAAAAGTTGCGAAGGGTGTCAAGTGAGCAAAAGCCGCCCCGAGACCAGCTCAGTATGAGGCATTATTGGTCTGGGATTTAATGGCCATACAACATAGGCAGCAGAAATTTGTGAGGAGAATGAAAAGAGCAGAAAAGACTCTAGCAGAGGCTAAATGGGATAAGAAGACTAAGATGTGGAGAAGGGGAATAGTTGACGGAGTTAGGATGTTTCCGGCAATAACACAAGAAGACGAGACACAGGGAAAGAAGGCCACTTGTAAGACAGACAAGTGCTCTAGTAAGCCAAAGGAGACTCAGAGGTCTTGGGCAGATGATTCAGTCGATGAGGAGTTTCTTAATCAGTTGTTACATAACCGCCCGCCACCATATGCCATAAATGATAATGGACAGAGTACTAGTGCGGGTCCTGAAGATCCGACACAAAATAATGGAATCACGAATACAGTACAGACAAGTGATACAGTTTCGATACAGAATGGTGTCAGTGTACCCACTGCACCGGACACGCAGATACAGTTGCAGCCACCACAAATTCAGAGGCTCTATCCTGATGTCCCAGTAGTAGAGACTACTATGAGTTTGATGTTGCTGCCTGATCCAGTATACACAAGAGCAAAGTTAGTGCAGATTGAGCCAACTCCACAATTGGTGCCACAGCAACAGGTGGTTCCGAGTTACACTTCTGTCACGTCACAGAAACGCAGTCAGTAGCTACAGCACCCATGATGAATCAAGCTATGGGAGTTAATGCTCCACAGGGTTTGGGAATTGGACAGTCACCAGCTGCTATATCATTGCCAATTACTGTTGGTCCGCCAGTACCGCTGTATGCGCAAGCTAAACCTAGTGTATGTGACCAAGAAGTGACGACCCAAGAGGCGATAAGAGGAGGGTTCAGCGGAAACTTGCAAGGAATAACACAGGGGGAACAGACAGCTGAAAGGTCTAGATCCTTGTTGGATTTCAGTCTGATTGGGGTTCCTTTGGAGACAATGAGGCAAGCAGGATTGGGTACCCTGACCCCACAGGTGTTGAGTGCAAATACGTCAGACATCAATGATGCAGTCTGGAAATGTTTTGTTGCAAGGCTTAACAGCGCAACAATTGAATGAATGGTTAGACAAGCTCAACACGCCGCAGACTACTTCAGTGACTGCAAAGATGTCAGAAAGAGAGGAATATCTGAATTTTGTGAGACTGGGTGTGGAAGCCACAGAACTAGTAGAGGGGACAATGGGGGTGAACAGATTAGAGTCATACACGGAAGCAGAATTGAAGTATCTGTGCCCCAAGATAACCAAAGAAATGAGCAGGGTGCATCAGAGGTTGGCAAACCTAGCGGACAAATATGGCATAGACTTAGACAATACTAAGCATTTGAAGAGGAGCTATAGTTTAGACTTTGAACCTAAAGATTTCGACCACATGAGATCCACCGGAATGAAGGCACATCTCAAAGAGATATTGCAGAGTGCTCAAATTTGGGGAGCATTAGAGAAGAGGGAAGGCAGATCGGCAAAGAAGAGAGATAAAGAGAAAGGTGATGGCCCAGAACCGAAGCAGGCGGAAGCTGCATCAGACACAGGGACAATAAAAGATTTACCAATGAGAGAAACAGCTGGAGGGGTTCTAGTCCATGTACCGTGGTCTAGGGGTGACATCCAGTCATTTACAAATGACTATCCCAGGTTAAGGGAGAAGCCAATAGATTGGTACTAGCAGACGGACAGGTTTGTGAAGCTTGCGAAATGTCTTTGGGAGGACTTGAATACGCTGTTTGAGATTATAGTCCCAGCTCACTTATGGCTTGAGTGCAAGAGGGGTGTGGATTGGCCGACAGAGGAACCAGCAAGGGACAAGATTACTGGAGCACCGTCTTCTGAAGTGATGAGGTTTTACCATAAAGCGATTGAGTTTTTGAAGCAGAAAGTGTCGCCGAAGGTGACTGATTGGCAGAAAATTGAACGAACGTCACAGGAGGGCAAAGAGTCGATACATGCTTACTATGAGAGGTTGCTGAAGGCATTCAAACATTACAGTGGCACTGAGGTCATAGAACTGAAAGACATGAATCACCTTGTGTTCAGGTTTGTTGAAGGGTTGAGACCAGAGATTAGCCAGATGATTAAGAATCATTTGATCTGTTGGCAAGCGAAGCCGATTGATGAGGTGTTGCAGTATGCGAAATACTGTAGTGATGAGATTGAATTGAAGCAGAGAAAGCTGAAAGAAAACGTGATGGTGATGCAAATCAAAGCAGCTCAGGCAGGGATGCAAGGAAATGGAGTACAGCAGGTGGTAGAACAACAACCTCAAGGAAACAGAATGTTTCAGACACAAACAAGAGGTAGCGGTCGAGGAGGTTTTGTGAACCGTGGTCCAGATTTGAATACCGTTGTGGTTCAAAATGATGTGCAAGGGATGAAAAAGGTGTTACCATGTCACGCGTGCGGGGGCGTGGGACATGGGAAGCGGGAGTGCCCAACGATGGTGCAGGATGGTGTTCTTCAACAAAGCAATGATGTGGGTACATTTCAGAATGTGAAGGGTCCAAGAGTGAGGGGTCAAAATCCGAACTTCCAGAATAGCATGGTGCAGATGCAGGGTCTCCAGCCTATGCAGCAAATGCCACGTGTTCAACCAGCACAGATGCAGCAGGTACAACCGCAGATTCCCATGGTACCTAGACAGCAAATGCAGATACCAAATGCTCCAATGGGACAGCAACAGGTAATGCTTCCTCAACAGGTCACAGGCCAAATGATGAGTCAAAATGATACAGTGCAACAGTTCCCATTGCGTGGTGAGGATGGAATAAACGATGAATGGTCAGATGATTGTTCGGATAGTGAGGAGTGCAGGCTTGCAGCATCCCTAGAAGTAGATCAGAGGGGACCTTATGTTCAGGGAAAATTGATGGGTCATAAGGTTTCGTTCCTAGTTGATACAGGAGCGACATGCTCTACAGTCAGAAGTGCAGAGGTTCTGAAATTGCCACTTTCGGGGCGTACCATAAGGGTGGTAGGAGTAGCAAATCAGCTCCTGACAAATCCGATTACAGATCCGGTCCAAGTTGAGATTGGTACCTTCCAGGGATTACATAGATTTGTAGTCTGTGACTCGAGTCCCGTATCCCTACTGGGAAGAGACTTACTGTGTAAGATGAGGTGTTTAATTACGTGTTCCAATGGAGGGATTGAGGTGCAGACAAACAGTGATGATGAAGGGGACGATGGTCAGATCTCAGAGACGGAGACCGCAAATGAGGAGTACCCCTTGTTAACCTTCTTCCCAGTGTTCACAGTGACTGATTTACCAGCCGAATTACAAGGACCGGCAACCGAGAAAGTGTGGGACTTGACAGGAAAAGAAGTGGGGTTAATAAAAGGAGTAGAACCAGTCAAGGTAGGAGGGAAGCCAAATGCTGTGTTTCCCCAGGTGCAGCAGTACCACATGGCACAAGATGTTCTTATACAGGTGACGCAGATAATTGCAGACTTTGTAAAGCAAGGGGTTCTAAAAGAAGTGATGAGCAGCCCGTGTAATTCACCAATAATGGGTCTGAAAAAGCCTTGTGGGAAAGTTCGAATTGTTCAAGACCTGAGGAAAATTAATGAGATTGCGGCAAAATGTTGCCCCATAGTGCCAAATCCAGCCGTGATTATGTTTCAGGTTCCGTGTGATGCAGAATGGTTCACAGTTGTGGACCTGTCTCAAGCATTCTTTTCGGTGCCTCTGCATGAGGACAGCCAATTTCTTTTCCTAGACAAGGTTTACAGTTGGTGTCGAATTCCTCAAAGGTTTTCTGAATCACCTTCCATCTTCAATCAGATATTGAAGAAGGACTTGGAATCATTAGAATTGCCTTTTAGTTCGACTCTAGTACAGTACATTGATGATTTGTTGCTTGCGTCCAAAACGGGAGATGACTGCAGGTACGATACCATTGCCTTACTGAATCATTTGGGAAAGAACGGACATAGTGTCCCCAAAGAAGCTACAGTACTGTCAGAAAGAGTTTAAGTACTTAGGTCGCCTGATTGAGAAAGGGTCGAGGAAAATATCCAAAGAAAGGGTGACAGCCATATTGCAGATGAATTCTCCGACAACTAAGATAGATGTTAGGATGTTTTTGGGAATGGTGGGTTACTGTCGTCAGTGGATTCCCAATTTTTCGATTATCTCTAAACTAGTGGTGAAGTTGACGATCAAAGAAATTCAAGACTGCCCAGGTGCCATAACCATGTCTGGGAAAGAGATGAGGGCATTCATTGAACTGAGGGAAAGCATGTGCAGGGCACCAGCTTTAGGTATGCCTGATTACACAAAGCCTTTTATGCTGTTTTGTCATGAACGTGATGTTTGTTCTTTGTCTGTCCTGACACAGGTCCATGGAGGTGCAAACCGCCCAGTAGCATATTTTTCAGCTACTTTGGACCCAGTCGCAGCAGCCTTACCGGGTTGTTTGCGTGCAGTTGCAGCAGTTGGTCAAAGCCTCACTCAGTGTGAAGGTATAGTGGTGGGACATCCCTTAACAGTAATGGTCCCACATTCAGTTGAAATTCTGTTGACCCGAACAAAGACTCAACATATGACAAATGCGAGACTAACTAAGTGTTAAACAATTATACTGGGGTCACCAAATGTATCCTTAAAAAGATGTTCTGTGCTGAACCAGGCAACTTTTCTTCCTATTGAAAATGCAGACACTGATGATGCTGAGGAAGTAGAACTTGATTGTCTTGAGGTAACAGATCTGTGCACCAAACTGATACCCGACATTAAAGATGCCCAATTGGAAGAAAATTATTACATTATCTTAGTTGATGGTTCATGCCTGAGAGACTCCGTAGGAGTACTGAGAGCTGGATATGCCGTATGTACAATCTCTGGTATCCTAGAAGCATCCTGGCTCGAAAGAGTATACTCTGCTCAGGTGGCTGAATTAATTGCTCTTACTAGGGCATGCCACGCTGCTGAGAACCTGAAAGTCAATATCTATACCGATAGCAGATACGGATTTGGAATTGTCAATGATTTTGGCCAGCTATGGTCAAAGAGGGGTTTTCTGACCTCTTCTGGTTCTCCAGTGAAAAATGGTGAAAGAATTAAGGAATTGTTGCATGCGATTCAGTTACCTCTTGAAATTGCCGTTGTGAAATGCAGTGCTCATGTTAAATCAGAAGACTTTGTGTCAATGGGAAATGGATATGCAGATCAAGTCGCAAGGTTTTGTGCATTGAACTGTATATCATTCCAAGACCAGTGGGAATTGTTACCTGAAACTGAAAATGAAACATGCTCAGGATATGCGTTGAGGGTGGTTGACACACTGGATGAGTTGAGGTCGTTGCAGGGACGTGCCATCAAAGAGGAGAAACGCTCCTGGGTCAAAATGCAATGCATACAGAGATCTGATGATCTATGGGTTTCAGAGGAAGGGAAAATGGTTTTGCCAAACAGTCTTTTGTCACAGTTTGCGAGGTTTTACCATGGTCAAGCACATGTTGGGAGAGAGACAATGATCAGGTTGTTCAAAGTCGATTGGTTCAATCCAAAATTCAGAAAAGCTGCAGAGGTTATCTGTCACAGGCGCATTATCTGTCAGCAGATGAATGCGGGGAAAGGGACCGTGGTGAATTTGAGCCACATTGGGAGAGCAGGAGGTCCATTTAGCAGAATGCAGATGGATTTTATTGAGATGCCTGTATGTGGAGGTCTGAGGTACGTGTTGGTGATTGTGTGCATTTTCAGTCACTGGATTGAAGCCTACCCTACACGTAGAAATGACAGTCTCACAGTAGCAAAGCTTCTGCTTAGGGAGTTGATACCACATTTCTGGTTTCCGATCTCTTTAGAATCAGATAGGGGAAGTCACTTCAACAATGAGGTGATTAAGCTCTTGTGTGCTGCCCTGAACATTGAACAGAAGTTACACTGTAGTTACCGCCCTGAAGCATCAGGACTAGTGGAGCAGATGAATGGTACCTTGAAGTCGAGAATGGCAAAGATGTGTAAAGTAACAAATTTGAAATGGCCAGATGCATTGCCCTTAGTGCTGATGTCAATGAGAAACACACCCGACACGAAAACAGGACTGTCTCCTCATGAGATTCTTATGGGCCGAGCTATGAGATTGCCAGCAGTGCCTGCAAATGCTCTTGTGAATATCACGGATGATATGGTGTTGGACTACTGCAAGGGTCTGGCTGACGTGGTCCGCTCTTTCTCTTACCAGGTGGAAGCTACCACATTGCCACCGATAACTGATCCAGGTCACACCCTGAAAGCCGGTGACTGGGTTGTTGTCAAGAAACACGTGAGATAGTTGTGTTTGGCGCCACGTTGGAAGGGGCCATATCAAGTAATACTGACAACTACTACTGCTGTGAAATGTGCAGGACTTCCAAACTGGATCCATGCCAGTCATACAAAGAAGGTGACGTGTCCAACTGATGAGGAACTCGAGTTGTCAAAAACCGCTGCAGAGAAGGAAGTCTCAGGGCCGGAGAGTAATCAAAGGGGAACTGAGACTGAAGGAGAGCCCGTTGAGGATGGCTTGGTCACTCAAACAGTAAACGAAATCCAGGGGGGTGACGGTGAGCCTATCTCAACTGAGGCGCCAGGAGGACGGACCCAAAGAGAGGTTCTCCCAGAAGCAGACGGATACGGGTTTGAAGTTCAGTCAAAGTGTTCCGACTCCTCCTGAGCTGCTTGCAGGTCCATCAAGAGAAAACACCATAGCACAAGAGGAGGGTACTGTTCAACATCTTGAAAGGCCGAGCGGCAGGAGAACACTTAAAGGAGATAATTGGCTGGAACCACAAGCCGCAAAGGAGAAAGTGGTCCTTAATGAAACAATAGAAGAAGAAATTGACGCAACCAGGAAAGAAGATCTCAGTGAGGGAGAGTTGCAGGGTGATCGCAAACTGAAAAGAAAGAGAGTTGCAAACAGGAGGTACCCAGGTCCTGAATGGGCTTATGCGACAACAGCTGAGTGGCAACAAGAATTCTTGGCATTCTGTTTTGATCGAGAAATTCCAGGTCAATATTACGGCACCTGAATTCAACCATAGAAAGAGACTGTGTTAAAGCTGAAAATAAATAGAGAAAGGAACCTGAGAAAAGAGACTGATAAATTACCGGATGTGACACTGTTAACCTGAATTGACTCTGAAAACCGATTATGCCAAGCTGCTAACCTGATTTGACAAAGGGTCCGGGACACTGTAAATACTTGCGAAGAGAGAGAAAGACTTTGCACAAAGAAAAGAAAAAAAAAAGCTTTAAATCTTCCTCAAGTTGATTGTTTGCTTTATATTATTCTGCTCTCTGATTCTTTACAGATCATGAGTAACACTAGAAATAATAATAAGGGGGGGATTTGTGGAGGGTTGAGTGTCATTTTGGGTGTTGCATGTGCAATAATAATTATAGGTGTGATTGTGGGAATGCCATTGGTGGATAAGAGTGCGACTAACAATGCTCCAACTCCTGAAACTGCTACACTAACACCATGGGAGAGGTTTGAGCAGGATACGAAGTATTTGCATGAGGGAACTAATACGAAAAAGGAACTATCTACTAATGTCTTCTATCGCTTGTTGAATTAGTATGTTGAAACAGTGGATGCGAAGAATTGCTATGTGTGCACAAAGATTCCTTCATCAGTACAAGAAGGGGTTACTTATCATAGTTTGCCGCTTACGTATGGAATAAGCTGAAGTTTGCTATTAACAAGATTCTGTAATGAAGAACATGTTCAATACTTCTATTCTAATTTAGATGTAGTGTTTTTCTTTTGTGCCTATAATTGAGTTTCTTAATAAAATAGCTAAGGAACATAACATAAAAATAGTTAGGGGGTTTCTTTGAGCCAACACTGACATTTGGGACAGCTTATGTGCACCGCAATAATCTAACCTGCTTACTAACGCCTGTAGAGAAGAGCTTCTTAGTTCACACTGATGATAGAAGAAAAGCGTTAAAGGAAAAGCTAGAAAATTGATTAGAAAAACGAACATTTGCAAATGATTATGCTTATAGTGCAATAAAGACACAAGGCAAGCTAGCTATAGATGCATTACACGTAGGAAAGCTTTGTGTATATATAGGCCAAAATCTGAGCATGACACTTTATTTGTGGGAACGAGTGAGTGCAGGCATGTGTTTTTGTTTCAGAGTAAGTGGACGTTCATGTTAAATGGACAGGATCCAGCGATCCTTGGGATCTATTACACATGTGGACTTAATGCTTATTACCGTCTTCCGAAGGGATGGTATGGGACATGTTATTTAGGAATAGTTTTCCCAAAGATTCACCAAATTGATGACTTAAAGCAACTTCCTAAAATGTCTGAATTACATCATACTAGACAAAAGAGAGACAGCAGCTGCTGTCGTAGGTGATATATTTGGAGCCATAATTCCTTCAGTGGGGGTTATCTTAAACTCCATAAAGATTTGAAAGTTGTCTACTATTGTGGATAACATTCTGACAAACTTCACAGGGGCTATACTCCTGATGGATACTGAACTTGCTGCGGGGAGGGCTATGACTCTTCAAAACCGGCTTGCTTTAGACATTTTTTTAGTGAAGAGTGGCGGAGTCTGTAGGATGCTTAATGAGCGCTACTGTTGTGCATTTATTCCTGACAATAGTAATAGGATTAGGAGTATGCTTACTAACCTAACGAGATAGTACAGATTTGAAGGAGCTGAAGGAACCTGGAGTTTGGGAAAAGGTTGGAAAGGGAATTGCTAAAGTAGGGAATTGTTTTAGTAGTATTTGGAATGGGATCCTTGCAAAAATAATAGGGGGTATATTGATTGTTCTAGCTTGTTTATTCAGACTATGGTCATCATGCAAAATTACTAAAAGAATTAGAGAAAATTTGGCAAAACGCAATAAAAGGAAAGAAGAAATGAAAAAGGAGAAAATATTCAAAGACTTATGAAAAACTAAGGAGGGGAGAAGAAATTGAAATGCGTCATTTGAGAAAGTGAAAGGTTGTGAAGGGAAAGTTTTGTGTGATGACAAGTGTCATCAGAGGAGGGATTGATGGAGCGTAGCTCTTATAATCAAAATTAACATGAAATGTTTATGAACTAATGCATAATAATGCCGCATAGAAAATGTATTAATGTGTTTTACTAAACGTGAGTCTGAAATGTGCCCATGGGGAGTGGCCGCCAATATATACGGGGGCTAATAAAATTGACTGTAAATTAGTTATTAATGCATTAATGTATGATTTTGTATTAGTATTAAGAGCTAAATGTACTCATTCTCACAAGCCGAATCCACCCTATTAAGGAAGGGTTGTTGAATGAGTGTGAAAGGCTGGGAGGGATAGTTCTTGCCTGCTTGTCCTTAATAGAACTGAAACTTTCCTTCATGATAGCTAGGAAATTTTATATTCTGTATCAGACCAGATTATCAGATTATGCAAGTTTAAAACTGGTTGACTACTAGTGAGGCCATTCCAGGATGGGCTTAAAATAGAAGATCTCAGACATAGATTGCGAGGATCAGTCTGCCGCCCTGAGTTTATCCTCCAGTCGACCTCCCAACGCAGATGCTTTTGTGGCCATCTCTCCTCTAGCCAAATGTGTACCAGAAGAGGTGGAGGTGTCTATGCCTCTTTCTTGTAAAACGTACTTCACCCTTTTGGCGAAAATGGGTGCTGAAACCGCTTTGAACGACAACTTTTGTGCTATAGGTTTTGTGGTAGGGAAAAAGGAGTATTGGTTACTGTTGGTGCCCCTAGGTGCGTTGTTAGATCTCAGAAGTTTCCTTAGCACCCACGGTTACGGGCATTACCCCTAGTGGGGTAGAAACCTCCCTGTTTCTTTTGATCCTGCCACTGTAGGAGTTGTCTGATATGGCGTTTGTGGGGAATGGGGTTGAAGTTGTGGCTGGAGGAGCGTCCCCTACCTCTTCAAGCCCCACAAAAAACTTTCAGGTTAAGAACCTTGTGAATAGACTGATTGGCTTTATACAAGGAAGAAAAGGTAGTTATGAATTTTGTGAGTTCTTTAATGAATGGATTTCCGAAGAGACCTCCTTCTGCCACCTCCTCAGCCTCTATGGTGGCCTGTTCACCTAGTTTTGAGTCAATTTTAATTAGCAAAAAGTGTCTGCGCAGTATGGATAACACACAGTTGGGGTTTCCAAGGAAGCATATAGCTCTCTGGGTCCATCCTGAGCAGATGGCAGAATCAATTTTTTCACCTGATTCGCGGGCAGCCTCAGCCATATCAACATTTGTTTGAGAGTGGCCCCAGAACATCAAGGATCTAATCCTGGCCGAAGCACCAGGAAAAGTCCAGACCCTTTTTAGGATCCTTAATAAACTTGGTGACGAATGTCGCCTTTTTGCCATCAATCTGCAGGTTTCAGGCCACTTTGCCTTCTATGGAGGGTCTTGGGCACCTAGCTCTGTGTCTACCCCTGACTTCTGATGGAGCGTAGCTCTTCTAATCAAAATTAACATGAAATGTTTATGAACTAATGCATAATAATGCCGCATAGAAAATGTATTAAAAGTGTTTGACGAAACATGAGTCTGAAATGTGCCCACGGGAGTGGCCGGCAATAAATACGGGGACTAATAAAATTGACTATAAATGAGTTATTAATGCATTAATGTATGATTTTGTATTAGTATTAAGAGCTATATGTTAAGGTTTTGCTAATTAATTTACTAGGCCTTAGTTGAGTCGGGGCCTAGCTGCCCGGTTTCATATTAAATGTGTTTTACTAACGTGCAGTGTGCTGACTTGCTGAAGGATATGTAATCGTATTTTTCCAGAAGCTAGGAGATGTGTAACTGTAGTAGATCCGTTCTCATGAAATTCGACTTGCTCAAGGAAACATTTTTGCTGAATGCAACAGTGTAGACTTGTTACAGGTACAAGGTCTTCTAAACCGGTATAGACGATGGAACCACTGACTGGAGATGTGAGAGGACCACAAGAGTATGAAATCATACCGGGCATTCTACCCAGTGGAGACGTCAATCACAAGAACCAATAAACTACGTGAGGACTGTTATGAGGTGACAATTTTGATGGTACCACTGGAATCCCGTTGGATGGAGATAGTGGGGTACCAAACCTACCCAATTAGAAATTAGGGGACTGTAGAACAGAAAAGGGATAAAAACCTGTGACACGAGGAGCTATAAAGGAGATGCCATTGTGACCTTTTGCTATGACCCAGACACTTTGTCACTCTGCCTAGAGACTTTGCTGTTTGGTTCTTCAAACCATCTTCACCCTTATCTTGCCCATTCTATACTTCTTCTCCTTATGAGGGAAGTGTCCCTACTTACCCCGTCTTGCTGAACTTTGCTGTGTTCCCTGGCTGATGGTGAATCAACTGATGTCCTGAGGACGAAGACTGACTGTATGCTGACCCATTACGGGGGGTAACTATATGATGATGAAATTGTAATTGTCTGCCTTTCCTTTCTAGGTCCCAACTGCTTCTTTTGATAGAGAACATAGATAGATGTTTTCTAAATGTGTGTTGCTAAATTGTTTTGCATGAAGCCCAACATGCCAATGCTAATTCGAGGTTAGTTAAGGGGTTCACTGAACGGACGCAAATAGACAAATGACTGAATCAATGCTTTGTTGAATAATGCGCTAATGATACTCTGCTAAGGTTAATCTGTTGACGTCGTGTTATGTTCTAATGTTTGTGATCTTTGCTTTGATTAAATCTTATTCGAGTTGCCATATTATGACAATGCTGATGTGTTTCATGGTTTTGTGACTAATAAACTTGCTCGTAGAATTGTAACCAGTAGGGAATAAATATCATAATATCGTACTAAACTGGTGTGGTTATTCATGACTGAAAGGTCATGGTGGTTTCCGAGTCTTATTAATATTATTGATTAAACTAATTTGTCATTGTGACTATTAATGACGCTATTGACTTATTGATTGACATGTTGATTAGTTATCTTGTCTTAAGGTGTCTTCAATCAGGGTCAAAAGATTAATCGGCCTAAAACGAGTCCCAGAGTGAGTAAATTATCTAGATTGGGACGCGTTATCACTTCCTTATCTACAGGTTTACGAATTCAAGACGCCACGTATGCCGCAACCTTGTTGGCGGTAACCCAGTCCTCCGAGCGGGTATGATAGATCTCATCAGGATCTAGAAGATCTTGTGTGTCCTTCGACACATCCTGCGCTCTGATCATCCAGCCTGGGATGTTTGGGGCCGCATTCCGGCTGCCAGGTTCTGCTGGTACCTGGTTCTTCGCCAGGGTCCTCATTAGGATTATCAGATTGTTCCCCGGCATTATCAATCATCATCGGAGGGGGTAATTCAAGGCTGGGCATCAGAATTTTGCATCAGTGCATTGATACGTGCCCTCAGGAATGCATTGCCTAGCTGATTTAAGGTGTCCATCATTGGTGGTACAGCCTGGGCCTTAGTTTTCTGCTTATTCTGACTGGCCCCCCGAGTGTCACTAGGGGTTATGACCCCCATGCCATCCCATACGGAGGTATCATGTTACTTTGGGCTGTAAACGTATTGTTTACTTACTCGTGGGTTGTTAGGCCAATTAAATCGCCCTCTGGAGTGAGACGACAGTGGCGTCCACCAACTCCAGATGGGTGAGAAGGAGGTTGTTCCTGATCGGCCGCGCCAATTCACGCAGTATTAGCAACTTTAGTAGCAATCAGGCGCAGAAGGGAATGCCTACGATAATAGGCTGTAGTATATACAGGTTCCCCACCGTTACCTCAAACAGGTGTTAGGCTGGTGACAGGCCTTTTGCAATGGCCAATACTTGTTTGAAAGTGAGGGCAATACCTTATGCAGGAGCAACCTGTAACTGGCCTGTTACACTGGCCAATGCTTGTTTATTTTGTGCTAAACCACGCACCTTTGAGTTGTAATGGGCTTGAAAATCTGTGCGCTCTGCGATCAGGCTTTCACACTGCTGGAGCGAAGAGAAAAACCTTGTGGCGATGATAGAGCCTGTATTCTGTGCGCCGTGTGCGCGCAGTTAATGTCCAGGATTCCCTCTATGGTTGATATGTTGAAAGTATTAAAAACCAAAGACTTGTGGGAGTTGTAGTCTTTTGCTAGTGTTGGTCATAACGTTGTTGGCCTGCTGAGCAATAAAATGAAGAAAGCTATTGCATAATCTGAGCCTCCGGTCTTGACACAATTTTTGGTAGAACATTCAGTGCACCAGTTTGAATTCCTGCTCTTAGAATTCAGTCACTCATTGATAACAATCTAGTGGCGATTGACACAGCATGGAAATGGCCTCCTGCAGACAGCATCTGAGCAGCACATTGAAAGGTATGGGAATCGTGGTCAGTTCTGTTTTAAGTCTGTTGATGTTTTGTAGCAATCATTCTGGGGATTATTCCAATTGTGATAGCATTGCACACGTTTATCGGTTGTCGATAAGGCGAAATTGGTTAAATGACTCCGAGGTTTCTTTTTTATCAGCTGGACTGACATCAAGAATTTGTTGGATTATTTTAACTAAATTGAATATTACCTTTGTGGGGTGTTAGTTTTCTAATGTATTTTAACCACTGGTGTGACAGCCGTACACCCAGGATCATCTGTTTTAACATGTCACACTGAACTGTGCACGCACTCTGAGTTTAGTTGCAGATGATCATCAATACCTACACAATCGGCTTGGGTCTTCGTCGTAAAAAAAAACCTGATGTTTTAAGGATGGTGGTTGAGTTGTTCTTACATTTGGTGTAGAGTAACCTTCACATTGTGGACCTTGGTTTTGATCTAATCCATACCTCGAGACTACAGAGTCACATTCTGACACTTGTTGTCCTGGTGTGCTAGAGTTCTCGAAGAGCGAACTACTGATCTTTATTCACTGACTGCTGTGCTTTCAAACCCAGTCAGTCACCGGGTCAGTAACATGTCCCTTGTATCACTATTATTGTATGCCTGAAGTGGCTCTACTGCATTATTAGTAATTAATTTTTCAGTATCTGGTGTAGCTCTTCAATACTGTGTGGCAATGGTTTGTATAGCATAATGATAGTGCTATTTAATCATGTCGCTGGTTGAAGGAATACCTTTTTTTAAATAAGCAGTTTAACTACCCAACTTTAGTTCTCCACTGAGCTGCAATATTCAGCTATGCTCCAGTTTTATTTAAGTGTCATAGCGCACAAGTGGTATGTGCAGTCAACACTTACATTTTAGTGATAATTTTCTTTTTTTTTTTTCAGCATTAGTCACTTGAGTAATGACTTTTAGTAAGATTAATAATCAGAGTACACCAAATAAGGCATCTTATAAAATAGTGTCAAGATCTATACTTGTTTGCACAAGTTAAATGACAATAGATATTAGAGTGAAGCACTCATATTTATAGTTAATAATACACCTAGCTGTGCAACGTCTGTGTAAATGACGGCGGTCAACCTTGCTCTATTTAAATATAAAAGTAGATGTAACAAAATAAAATCATTTTTTGGCATGGCCCTTGAGGGTTCTAACAACAACATATGTGTTGCGAGTGGTTGCAAGAATCCTTTCAGCACATCAGAATTCATAATTTAATGTGTTGTAATGCTCCTTCCCCGGCAACTAATCATAAAATGGTAGAGGGAGGTCTTCTGTTAGCGTTGCAATTCTTTACGTTCACCCTATCCTACAATCTGCTTGTTCTTGGGTAGCGTTCAAATATTAATGTGAAATTAAGGCTTTTAACCGTAAAGGCTTTGTTAAACCTAAGCGGAGACCATTAGCACAGCTGCATGTAGCAGATTGCTTGGTTGGACATAGCTTTTGATTTCATTTTAAAATACCTTTTTTGATTGCTGTACAGAGAGGCGCTTGTTTTTAATAAATGTACACGATTAAGTCTTTTTTTCTTCCTTTCAGGCAAACACAGAAAACACCCTGGAGGTCGTGGAAATGCTGGTGGCATGCATCATCACAGAATCAACTTTGATAAATAGTAAGTTTATGGTTGGCATGCAGTTGCTATTTGGTTTTGGTCACGATTGGCTGAGTATGTTGATAATAGTTTGAATTCTTTCAAGTATGTATTATTCATACTGAGGATAAAGTGGTTGTTTCACAAATTGTTAAACTAGTATCAGAATTACGAATAGAGCAAGACACTTAAGTTGTGTGTCAGGCGATTGATGTCGACATTCTTATTCTTGCTCCACACAAACGGGCATAAATTTATACTGGAGTCCTGTTTTTCCCACAGGTCAGACTTCAGCTGCCTCAAAATGAATTGGAGGCATCTTAATATCTACTTATTGCTGGTAAAGTTTCTGCCTTTACCACCTGTATTTTGTTTAATCGGACACCAGTTGATAACATTTAGAGAACTGTTTTTAACATTTACCTTAAGGAATATAGTAGTTACGATCTTCTTCCATTTTACGTTTCTTGAGCCTGTTCACATTCTCTCTGCAGCTTTCTCTCCAGTCAATGGAGTACTGTTGCTCAGCAATTTAGTTTAGTTTCATACTTTTTCGTCCTAAATTGAATATCTAAGTATTTCTAATTCTTTCTTCTAGTTGTGTAACAGTTTTTTTTCAAACTTCCACTTCAATTATAGGTTTGGTGTGTGTGTGTGTATGTGTATATATATATGTATGTATATATATATATATATATATATATATATATATATATATATATATATATATATATTATGTCCGATGGCATGTGTAGCTGCAGATACACATGCTTTGCACATCCCGCCATCTAGTGTTGGGCTCGGAGTGTTGCAAGTTGTTTTTCTTCGAAGAAGTCTTTACGAGTCACGAGATCGAGGGACTCCTCCCCTTTTGGCTCCATTGCACATGGGCGTCGACTCCATCTTAGATTGTTTTCTTTCCGCCATCGGGTTCGGACGTGTTCCTTTTCGCTCCGCGTTTCGGTTCGGAAAGATAGTTAGAATCTCGGAAAATTCGACGGTATTGTTTGCGTTCAGTATTGGGTTAGTTACAACAGATCGACACCGAATTTGGAAGAGCTCCAGTGGCCCTTCGGGGTTTTCGATCCCCCGTCGGGGCCTAGTCGGCCCGACCACGTGTCTCTTCAAGGCTAATGGAACGGACCCCATTCCCCTTCTGCCCCAAATGTCACAACAAGTATCCTTATACAGATCAGCATCTGGTCTGTAACTTGTGTTTGTCTCCAGAACACAAAGAAGATACTTGTGAAGCCTGTCGAGCGTTTCGGTCGAGGAAGACATTAAGAGACTGAAGAGCGAGAAGACTACAGATGGCGTCGGCGCCGACAGGACAAAAACACTTGGAGGAGGAAGAAGAAACCTTCTCCATCGAGGACTCGGACGAGGTCGATCCCAAACAGACGCCGAAAACCGTGAGTAAGACGTCGACACACAAAACTCACGGAAAGATCGCTAAAGCCCAGGGGACGCCACCGCCAGCAGGCCATGGCTTAACCCGAAAAATAGGTGACCGATCAACGGCACCGAAAAAGGGCATGCATGTGTCGAAGACATCCGACTCCGGTCGACATACCGGCACAGAGCAGACTCGACAGCGGGTCAGAGCAAGTTCGGCATCGAGAGGGCGGCACCGAAACGAGTCGGCACCGAGAGACCGGAACACCGAAAATTAAAAAAGTGTCGTCGGAGCCAAAAAAAGACTGCTGAAACAAATTCCATTCCGAAACATTCGGCCTCGGAACCGAAAACAAGTTCCTACACAGAAACAGGGACTGTCCTCACAAATGCAAGGACTTAGGTTCGGTCAAGAACTAGAGTCAATGGAGCCAGACTACACTCAGAGAAGGCTCCACATCCAAAAAGAAACAGGGAAGATAAGTACCCTTCCCCCAATTAGGATGAAAAGAAGGCTTGCCTTTCAAGAAAAAGACAAGCAGCCACAAGCAAAGGTGGCAAGACAAGTAACACCGCCACCATCTCCACCACGCTCAACGCACACATCACCGGTAGCCACTCCACCACTGATGCAGTCCCCAACTCATACTGGAATGAGTCAGGATGATCCTGACACATGGGATCTTTATGATGCGCCAGTATCAGATAACAGCCCAGACTGTTATCCAGCGAGACCGTCGCCACCTGAGGACAGTACAGCCTACACACAGGTGGTGTCAAGAGCAGCGGCGTTTCATAATGTCACCCTGCATGCAGAGCCTATTGAGGATGACTTTTTATTTAACACACTATCCTCCACACATAGCCAATACCAAAGTCTCCCTATACTACCTGGAATGCTAAAACACTCCAAACAGGTGTTTCAGGAGCCTGTAAAGGGCAGGGCCATAACTCCCAGGGTGGAGAAGAAATACAAGCCTCCGCCAACAGACCCTGTATACATCACGCAGCAATTAACACCAGACTCTGTGGTAGTGGGAGCAGCTCGCAAGAGAGCAAACTCACACACCTCAGGAGACGCACCACCTCCAGACAAGGAGAGTCGCAAGTTCGACGCTGCGGGGAAAAGGGTTGCAGCACAAGCGGCCAACCAATGGCGCATTGCCAATTCACAGGCGTTGCTGGCGAGATATGATAGGGCTCATTGGGACGAAATGCAACATTTCATAGAACACTTACCCAAAGAGTTCCAAAAAAGGGCACAACAGGTGGTGGAGGAAGGACAGAGTATCTCGAACAATCAGATACGCTCGGCAATGGATGGAGCAGATACAGCTGCTAGGACAGTAAATACAGCAGTAACCATAAGGAAACACGCATGGCTGCGTACATCAGGATTCAAGCCGGAAATACAACAAGCCGTGCTGAATATGCCATTTAACGGACAGCAGTTGTTTGGGCCGGAGGTGGACACTGCTATCGAAAAACTTAAAAAGGACACTGATACGGCCAAAGCCATGGCGCACTCTACTCCCCACAGAGCAGAGGCACATTTCGTAAAACAGTTTCGAGGGGGGTTTCGAGGACAAAGCACAGAACCCACAACCTCACAAACAAGGCCCACTTATCAAAGCCAATATCAGCGGGGAAGTTTTCGGGGACAATATAGAGGGAGCCAATTCCAAAAGAGTAGAGGGAAGTTCCAAAGTCCCAAAACTCCTCAAAACAAGCAGTGACTTTGACGTCACAAATCCCCAACACATAACGCCTGTGGGGGGAAGACTAACCAAGTTCTACAAACATTGGGAGGAAATAAGACACTTGGGTCCTAGCAATTATCCAGCATGGTTATTGCATAGAATTTCTCAAAATCCCTCCAAATGTCCCACCGAGAAAACACAATATGTCAAAACAACACATGGATCTTCTAGAACTAGAGGTCCAAGCGTTGTTACAAAAAGATGCAATAGAACTGGTACCAATTCATCAGAGAGGAACAGGAGTTTACTCGCTGTACTTTCTCATACCCAAAAAGGACAAAACTCTAAGACCTATATTAGATCTCAGAACATTAAATACCTACATCAAATCAGATCACTTTCACATGGTGACATTACAGGACGTAATCCCATTGCTCAAACAACAAGACTACATGACAACACTAGACCTAAAGGATGCATACTTCCATATACAAATACATCTTTACACAGAAAGTACTTAAGGTTTGTATTCCAAGGGGTACATTACCAATTCAAAGTGTTGCCATTCGGGATAACAACTGCACCAAGAGTGGCTGCACATATCAGGAGGCAGCAAATATATGTGTTCCCGTACCTAGACGATTGGCTAATCAAAACCAACACGCAAGAACGGTGTTCACAAAGCATGTCATAGAAACCCTCCACAAACTAGGTTTCTCACTCAACTACACAAAGTCACACCTTAAGCTGTGTCAAACACAGCAATACTTAGGGGCGACAATCAACACAACAAAAGGGATTGCCACTCCAAGTCCACAAAGGGTACAGGCATTTCACAATGTAATACAGGCCATGTATCCAAAACAGAAGATACAAGTCAAGATGGTGATGAAACTACTAGGCATGATGTCCTCATGCATAGCCATTGTCCCAAACGCAAGGTTGCACATGCGGCCCTTACAACAGTGCCTAGCATCACAATGGTCATAGGCACAGGGTCAAATTCTAGATCTAGTGTTGATAGACCGCCAAACATACACCTCGCTTCAATGGTGGAACAATATAAATTTAAACCAAGGGCGGCCTTTCCAAGACCCAGTGCCTCAATACGTAATAACAGATGCCTCCATGAAAGGGTGGGGAGCACACCTCAATCAACACAGCATCCAAGGACAATGGGACACTCAGCAAAAACAGTTTCACATAAATCATTTAGAACTACTGGCAGTATTTCTAGCGTTGAAAGCATTTCAACCCATAATAAGCCACAAACACATTCTTGTCAAAACAGACAACATGACAACAATGTATTATCTGAACAAATAGGGAGGAACACACACTACACAGTTGTGTTTCCTAGCACAGAAAATATGGCATTGGGCGATTCACAACCACATTCGCCTAATAGCACAGTTTATTCCAGGGATTCAGAATCAGTTAGCAGACAATCTCTCTCGGGATCACCAACAGATCCACGAATGGGAAATTCACCCCCAAATACTAAACACTTACTTCCAAAGATGGGGAACACCCCAAATAGACCTATTTGCAACAAAAGAAAACGCAAAATGCCAAAACTTTGCATCCAGGTACCCACAAGATCAATCTCAGGGCAATGCGTTATGGATGAGCTGGTCAGGGATATTTGCATACGCTTTTCCCCCTCTCCCACTCCTTCCGTATCTAGTAAACAAATTGAGTCAAAACAAACTCAAACTCATACTAATAGCACCAACGTGGGCAAGACAACCTTGGTACACAACACTACTAGACCTCTCAGTAGTGCCTCATATCAAGCTTCCAAACAGACCAGATCTGTTAACTCAACACAAACAACAGATCAGGCATCCAAACCCAACATCACTGAATCTAGCAATTTGGCTCCTGAAGTCTTAGAATTCGGACATCTAGACCTTACACAGGAATGTATGGAGGTCATAAAACAGGCAAGAAAACCACCCACAAGACATTGCTATGCAAATAAGTGGAAAATAAGTAATCAAATTCAACCATTACATGCATCTGCTAAAAACATCGTAAGCTACTTACTGCATTTACAAAAGTCAAAGCTAGCTTTTTCATCCATTAAAATACATCTTACCGCAATTTCAGCTTATCTGCAAATTACGCACTCAACTTCATTATTTAGGATCCCAGTCATAAAAGCATTTATGGAGGGTCTAAAGAGAATTATTCCACCAAGAACGCCACTAGTTCCTTTGTGGAACCTTAACATCGTCTTAACACGACTCATGGGTCCACCTTTTGAACCCATGCACTCATGTGAGATACAATATTTAACATGGAAAGTAGCGTTTCTCATTGCCATCACATCTCTAAGAAGAGTAAGTGAAATACAGGCATTTACCATACAAGAACCCTTTATTCAGATACACAAGCATAAAGTAGTCTTACGAACTAACCCAAAGTTCTTACCAAAAGTCATATCACTGTTTCACTTAAATCAAACAGTAGAACTACCAGTGTTCTTTCCAGAACCAGATTCTGTAGCAGAAAGAGCACTACATACATTAGACATCAAAAGAGCTTTAATGTACTACATTGATAGAACAAAACAAATACGGAAAACAAATCCAATATCCAAACAAGGCATTGCCAGATGGATAGTTAATGTATTCAAACCTGTTATATAAAAGCAAAAAGAGAACTGCCTATTACACCAAAGGCACACTCCACTAGAAAGAAAGGTGCCACCATGGCTTTTCTAGGAAACATACCAATGACTGAAATCTGTAAGGCAGCCACATGGTCTACGCCTCATACATTTACCAAGCATGACTGGGTGGATGTGTTAACAACACAACAAGCCACAGTAGGACAAGCAGTATTAAGAACATTATTTCAAACAATTTCAACTCCTACAGGCTAAACCACTGCTTTTGGGGAGATAACTGCTTACTAGTCTATGCACAGCATGTGTATCTGCAGCTACACATGCCATCGAACGGAAAATGTCACTTACCCAGTGTACATCTGTTCGTGGCATGAGACGCTGCAGATTCACATGCGCCCTTCCACCTCCCCGGGAGCCTGTAGCCGTTCTAAGTTGACAAAGATTAAACTTCTAAATTTGTAAATATATCACTTTTAGTCACATTATGTACATACATACTTACTCCATTGCATGGGCACTATTACTATATACACAACTCCTACCTCACCCTCTGCGGGGAAAACAATCTAAGATGGAGTCAACGCCCATGCGCAATGGAGCCGAAAGGGGAGGAGTCCCTCGATCTCGTGACTCGAAAAGACTTCTTCAAAGAAAAACAACTTGTAACACTCCGAGCCCAACACCAGATGGCGGGATATGCACAGCATGTGAATCTGCAGCGTCTCATGCCACAAACAGATGTACATTGGGTAAGTGACATTTTCCATATATATATATACATATATATATATATATATATATATATGTGTGTGCACTATTTTCTTCCACTCACCATAGCATTGGATCCTCCCACTTCGCCCATTGGCTAACTTAAGTGTGAGTGACTACGTTCTGCACTTGCACAAAGAGCATATTGGCAAACCCTCCCCCTTTGCCAATACTTGATTTTATAGCTTGCAACAAGAACAATCTCTGGTTATTTGTATGTTTCTGAAAAGCGTGAAAAGGTGTGATTGGCTACCGTTGTATCCCAGGCTTGCTTATTCTTTTATTTCTTAATATTATGCTGGTTGTTAAAGTTTTCTGAATTTCCAGTCATCCAGGGTATTTCGGCAAAGTTGGTATGAGATATTTCCATCTGAAGAAGAATCAGCAGTTCTGTCCAACAATCAACTTGGATAAGCTCTGGACTCTAGTTAGTGAGCAGACCAGGGTTAACTATGCAAAGAAGCCAGAAGGACCAGCTCCCATCATTGATGTAGTGCAGTCGGTGAGTTTATCCAATATGAATTGAAATATACAGATTTGTGAAATGGGAAGTTTCTGCATGCAGTAGTGGCTTGGATGTAGTGCCTCTGCCAGCCATACTTTCTCATGCCATGCCAAGACTATAGTCACATCTTGGTACTGCTGGTGGCTGTGGTGTGCTTATGGTCTCTGAAATTAACTTGATTTTTATTCTTTGAGTGGTGTCTGTTGTATTGAAGCCAGTCAGCAGTTCAGTTAGTTATGTTGACATTAGATTTCAGTTAAGGGTCTGTTTCTAGTGGTATATTGCTACCGTGTGGTCTGAAAGGTATTTTAAGCAATTTGAAATTACCGCCGATTTACGGTCTGTTTACCTGTTAGGGTGCATTTCGGCTACCGCTTATGCTACATTTATGAGAGTAGTAATCATAGTCTCTCCCTTTCAGCCCCAAGAATATGAACCACACTGGTTTTCTAGCCAGCACATGACTTAATTTTACTAATTGTAATTTGTTTTAGGTTCTCTGTACCTTGTTGACATTGTGCAATGATCACTCTCTAGCTCTGGACTGGATTATGGGTTTAGATGAAATGGGAAGGTCTTTATATTGGCAGTTAAAACCAAGCCACTATTGACAAAAGACCCTGCCCTTTCAAAGATCAAGGAATTTAGTGTTTGATGGCATGTGTGGCTGTAGATACACATGCTCTGCATACTTCCACCATGCAGTGTTGGGCCCAGAAGGTTTCAAGTTGTGTTTGTTCCAAAAGTCTCTCGAGTCACGAGGTAGAATGACTCCTCCTCTTGCTGGCAATGCACATGGTCCTCTACTCCATCTTCAGATTGTTTTCTTACGCTGTCTGGTCCGGTCATGTTCTCTCGGAGCTCCGGTTCTAGACCATATTACATCTTTTCCTTTCGGGAAAACCTCTGCAACCCTGTCAGTATTGTTATCTGTCGCATTTCTTTTTATCCGTTTGTGTTTCAGGATCTAAATAATCTTTGTATCAAACTTTTCCGTTTGGGAACCTGAGGGCTGTGCCCTTTGGACGGCCATTTTCTCCATCCTACGCCTCGGAGAATGAAAGCCTGATGGAACGGACGCCTTTCTGTTTCAGTCCGAAGTGTCACTCCAAATTCCCTTGGACCGATCATCATCAGGTCTGTAACCTCTACTTGCTGTCGGAAAATAGGGAAAAAGACTGTGAAGCTTGCCAATTGTTCCGATTGAAAAAGACTCTGCAAGACCAAAGGGCCCGTAGCAGCTAAATGCAGATGAGAAGTTGAGGAAACGCCCAACATCTTAGATATCCAAGACACTATGTTGGACCCAGAGCAGGGCTTCCAGGAGGCTTTTGCTGCAGAAGAGGAGGCGGTTTCCATTGAAGATTCAAATGCCGAAATAACTCTTGAAATGCAGGAAATCCCTCCAGGTAAAAAAAAAAAAAAAAGCAAACAACCCCCTGGTCTGCCCAAAAAAACTCACTAGTTTGGAAGCAAAGGTGATCAAGCCACCACTGCCTTCTGGCCATGGCAGCCATCAAAAGACCTTTTTGGATGCCCCGTCCTCAGGCTCAGTACCTAAACTGAAGACAATCACTTCCATCCAGAGTAGAGCGCCATCAGCTCCAATGCTGAAATCCTGTACATCCCACTCGCTGCCCACTGTTATGGCATCGAAAAGAGTGCCTGCTTCGGCTCCGACAACTTCGGTGCCAAAAATTCAAAGTGCTTTAGCACTGAAAAGTCTCAAACCCATTGTTTCGGAACCGAAAACACCAGCAGAGCCAATTCTTCAAAAAATAAAGCAGCAGCTCTAAGTTAGGCCGTCACAGCTTCATATCCAGCCACAAACGGGGAGAGTTCTGGTTAAAGCTGCTGTTTCTACTCCCTCCAAGCGACAGCTCACTGTTGAAGAGGCCTTAAAAACACCTACACCTCCAATTAAATACAGGAAAATGGATAAGGACTTGAAAGAGGTTCAATCACCTCTGCCTACATCTCCTCCACCAGGGCCACAAACTCCTTCTCCACAGCTTTCTCAGGGTGACCCTTTAGATATTTCTCTGGAAGGCTTACATCATTCCTTCCAGGATACCCAAGACACGGGGGATGACACCGCATACTTTCAGGCCGGCATAGATCCTTGTCACAGTATAACGTAGACACACTGATACAGATATAGAGGCTTATCTAGCTATGCTTTCACTTCCTGATGAAACAATTTCTTTTCAGGAACTAGTAGGGAGGACAGCTACATTCCACTAGGTACCGCTCCATAAGGATCCTAATGAGGATGACTTTATTTGAGTCGCTATTTCACTTAAGTCCACACATTACCTCATGCTCAAGGCCATGTTAAAACATGCTGACAATATATTTCAAGACCTGGCTAGAGCCCATAATATCCCAAGAGTGGAGAAAAAAAAAAAGACTTCTCCCTCAGATCCTATCTCTATCAAGAGTCAGATTCCATTAGACTCTCTTCCTAGCATTTGACACAACTAGAGAGTTAATTCCCAAGTTGCTCCATATGCTTCACCTTATGATAAGGAGAGTAAACTCCTTGACACCTCAGACAAGCATGTGGCTGCTCTAGCTGCAAATCACTGGGGTATTACCAATGCGCAGGGATTCCTGGCAAGATATGATCGTGCCTACTGGGATGAAATGGAGCAGTTACTCCAATAACTCCCAGAGGAGCACAGGAAAAGAGGGCAAGAAATAGTTAGCAAAGAACAATTAATTTCCAGCAGTTCCATACGCTATGCTTTGGACTCGGCTGATACAGCAGCCAGAGTTATCAATAAGTGTCCTTTTACTCAGGCATGCATGGCTGCGTATTTCCGGATTCAGACAAGAGGTACAACAAACAATATTAAATCTGCCATTCGAGAAAGAGCATCTTTTGGGTCCCCAAGTACATTAGGCGTTAGAAAAGATGAAAAAAGACAATGAGGTGGCAAAATCCACAGGAGCACTCCAACTTCCTGCTTCTCGTGGTGCTTTTCTTAGGCCACAATACAAGCCAGCCTCTAAGTATTCTTCAGGTGAAACATCTTCATCATACGATAAAGGTCAGCCACACACAGGTTTTTACAGGGGTTCATATAGGGGGAACAACTACAGGGGTAGAGGTAAAACACCCTCCCCTCGATCCTCCACAACTGTCTCTAAACAGTGACTTACTCCAGTTTCCTTCTGCGTACCAAACACCTGTGGGAGGGCGCCTTCAGTTATTTCTCCAAAGTTACAAAAGATCAATGGATGTTGGATATTATGCAACATGATTACTGTCTAGAGCTCAGTTCCACACCTCCAAACATCCCACCTCGTTGTCACAAACATTCACAGGATCACATCACTCTCCTCAAACATAAGTACAGTCTTTACTAGCAAAAAGGCCAATAGAACCAGTTACAATTCAACATTAAGGAACTGTAGTGTATTTTCTTTAATTTCTCAAAAACAAGAAAGATGACTCTCTAAGACCAATCTTAGATCTCAGACCTTTAAATCATTACATTATATCAGAAAATGTTCATATGGTCTCACACCAAGATCTGCACTCCCTGCTACAACTGGGCGACTTTCTATCAGCACCAGATCTAAACGATGCCTATTACCATATTCCTATACACCCAGCACACTGCCATGTCATCAAGGTGCTCCCATTCGGAGTCAACACGGCACCAAGTGTTTACAAAATGCCAAGCGGTGGTAGCAGCTCACCTGCGCAGACTGAAAATTCATGTGTATCTATACCTAGACAACTGCCTCTTCAAAGTCAGCTCTCTAAAACAATGTCTCGGCCATATTCAGGCCACAATAGTCTTACTTCACCAATTAGGGTTCACAATCAATTTTTAAAAGTCTCATCTCACCCCACTTTAGGTACAGCCTTACCTTGCGGCCATAATCAATACACAGCTGCATAGCTTAGCCAAAATACAGCAAGAATACAGAATTTTCAAACACAGCTTCCTCACTTTTGTCCCAGTCAACAAGTCATAGTGAAATCAAATATGAGACTTCTGGGGATGATAGCTTCTTGCATTGCAGTAGTGCCACATTCACGTCCTCACATGCGCCCGTTGCAGGAATGTCTATCTCGCCAATGGTCTCAATCAGTGTCATTTACAGGATATTGTTAAACGACTGCACCTTTTGCTCTCTGCAGTGGTGGAACAAAAACTACCTCTTGAAAGGGCTGCCATTTCTGGACCCTGTTCCACACGTCATTCTGACAATGGACGCTTCCCAGACGGGATGGCGGGCTCACCACCAAGACCTCACAAAACATGGTCTTTGGGGGGCCATACTCAGACTCTAGCACATCAACCTTGTAGAGTTGATAGCTGTTTATCTAGCACTCAAGGCTTTTGTGACGCATCTTGTCAACAAAGTAGTCCTCATCTGCACAGACAGCATGACACCATGTTTTATCTGCAGAAACGGGGGACACACTCACTACATTTGTCTCGTCTTGAACAGACAATTTGGCACTGGGCTATTTGTCGCATCATTTACCTGTTAGCGGAACACTTCCCAAAATCACACAACAATTTTGCCGACCTCCTCAGCAGGATGCGGCAACAAGTCCAGGAGTGGGAACTCCACCCCAGAGTCCTCCAACCCTACTCCCAAAAGTGGGGATTTCCAGACATACATCTGTTTGCAACAAACGAAAAACGCAAAATGCCCAGGCTTCGCCTCCAGGTTCCCACACCCTCAGTCCAAGGCAATGCCCTATGGATGAACTTGTCAGGGATATTTGCCCATGCTTTTCCACCCCTCCCTCTCCTTTTGTATGAGGTTTGCAAGCTCAGGCAAACTTCTGTCACACTAATCCTAGTGGCACCCACATGGGCAGAACAACCATGGTTCACCATTCTACTGGACCTACCAGTAGTGGCTCATGAGAAGTTTCCCCTCGACCTGGACTTTCTAACTCGGAACCAAGGTCTGACCAGGGACCCAAATCCCAAGGAGTTGAATTTTGCAATTTGGCGCCTGAAGTTATAGAATTTGGGTATTTAAATCTACCTCACAAATGTATGGACATTCTTAAAGAAGCATGCAGACCAACCACTAGAGTATGTTACAAAGCGAAATGGGAAACGCTTTGTTCACTATTGCATTTCTGAAAACTGGGATCCTTTCCAACTGTTGGTACAAAATATAATTTTGTATCTTCTCCATTTTCAAAAAGAAAACCTGGCATATACCGCTATAGGATTACAATTAGCAGCCATAGCTGCTTATCTTCAACACAAACAACATTTCCCTTTTTTTTAAAAGCCCTCTCGTAAAGGCTTTTATGGAAGGACTAAAAAGAGTGATACCGCCAGGATTACCTCCAGTACCTTCTTGGAACCTTAATATAATACTTACTAGGTTTATAAGATTACATTTTGAACCACTAAATTCATGCCCTCTGCAGTTTTTCGTGTAAAATAGCCTTCTCAGTTGCAGTCACTTCACTGAGACTTGTAAGGGAGCTCCAGGCATTAATATTACAATAACTATTTATTTTAATATATAAAGGTAAATTGGTTCTTCGCACTAACCCAAAATAACATACATAACAGAACATAAGAACAGTGCATCTGTGGCATTTCTAGGCAACATTTCTAGGCAGCTACATGGTAAACACCACACACTTTCACGGAACTCTACTGTGCGGATGTATTAGCACGCCAACAAGCCAATATAGGCCAGGCAGTGCTCCATACTCTTTTTCAAAGCTCTAACACCCACAGGTTAGCCACTGCTTCTTGAGAAGTACTGCCCTACAGTCGATGCAGGGCATGTGTATCTACAGCCACACATGCCATCAAACAAAGTGTTACTTACCCAGTAAGCATCTGTCTGTGCCATGTAGTGCTGTAGATTCACATGTGCCCACCCGCACACCTGTGGCCGTTAGTCTTTTGATGTACATTCTCACGCATGCTTATTTTACTTGCTTATCTTTACACTACACTCCATACATCACTGCCTGCAGGAAAACAATCTGAAGATGGAGTCGAGAACCATGCACATTGCCAGCAAAAGGAGGAGTCACTCTACCTTGTGACTAAAGACTTTTCAAACAAAAATAACTTGCAGCCTTCCGGACCCAACACTAGATGGTGGAAGTATGCAGAGCATGTGAATCTACAGCACTACATGCCACAAACAGATGCTTGCTGTGTAAGTAACATTTTCCTTTCACGTAAAACAGAAAATCTGAAATGTAGAGAAATTCCTCGGTGCATTTGAATTCTTTCTATCAGGTTGTTTCGCTTATAATTATTTGCATTAAATATTGAGGCCGTTATGCCACATGGCACACATTGTCAATGGTGTGCCCTTGCAGCATTATTTAAAGGTAGAAACCTGCTACACAAGCATCAGTAAAATAGCATGCTTAGCGCACAAACAAATATTGTTTTGTAATTCACCAATAAAAAAAAATAACTTGCTATCCATTTCTATTTTTAAGCACAAAACCGGCTGTGAGAAGGAAAATTCTTATATTGTTTTTATTGCCACTGACACTTTAAAATTTGCTAATGCCGAAACACTACCTATAGCTTAAAAGTAAGTAACAGGTAGTTGGAAGGATCTTTGAATAGTAAAATGGTGGATGCAGTTAGGACACATGCCTGGAGAAAAATTGTTCTAATGCATGCAGTTGTGGACACATGTTTCTACATTTCTGCCCACTGGTAAACATTTCTGCTACTGTCACCCAAAGCCAAACTTTGAATCAAATTTGAGCGTCTTGATGATCCAGGCTAACTAGTCAAATGTAATATGTATTTAAAACCCGCATTTTCTCAGATGGTAAAGGGTTCGGTTTTATTGCAAATGCAAAGAAGAGCTCAAATTTAACGAATCTGTACTACTAGATTTTTTCTGTAGACTACAGAAACTCCAAGAGCTTTATTTAATATTTCACAAATAAAATAAGTTGTACCCCCACTGATAATAAATTGTTTTACTGATAAAGCATTTACTTTTTGAATAGCCCGCTACAGTACAGACCAGTGTCAAAGGCCTCAAGAATATACATATGGAACATGCGGAGATAAAAGGGCTGACATTTAATCACCATTAATGAGGTTGTAGCACCTTAATAAGCCTGATGTTGGATTGACTTTAAGGAGATTTCTACATTTGAATATAGTGTAAACAATTGCCCTAACTTTTAACACAGCAAACCACTGTCTTAATAAATGAAAAAAAAAATGACCGGGTGCGATTAACAGTTAATCGCATGTCTGGGACTTTGGTGCAGCAAATAGACCTTTCTGAAGCTACAATCCAGCATGATGATTATTTATGTAGTTTCAGTCCAATATTGAATTGCTTCTTAGTTTGTAAAAAGATGTTCAACTAAGCACTTAGAAACTGTGTTGGTGATTTTGTACAAGTTAACAGCTTTATGGATGATTGTTCATTAGTTAACATATTACCAGGCATTCAGATGAATAGTCAACGTCATAAGAGTCAATAGTTTCAGCTATTAGTCCATTTAGCTTGAGGGCGTAGTTTGTTCACCATTTGCCACTTTACCTCCTCCATAATAGGAGGATGTATCAAGCTCTGTTGTACATCCTACAGAATTAGCTAAACAGTACTTTATGCTCTGACCAGCGAAGGATGAAAGGGAGGAGTTTACCTTGGGAGTTAAACATGCGACCTTTGGGTAACACACCCATATTTGATCAAGTGTAACTCACTGGGGTATCTTAAAGTCTAACCTAACACTGCATCAAACTTATTTGTTATGTAATATAAACCACAGATTTTTAGGGTTTCATTAGAAAAACAAAAACCCATAAAATACAAACCCTGAAAATATAAAATTAAGTCTTATTTTGTAAAGGTGATATGTTAAGCATATCCAGGTTCTTTTTTATTATTATTATTTAAACAAATTTAAACCTATTGTTAGTGTTATGTTAGCATTAGGTTCAAGGTGAGGACTCCGGGGTTTAGGTGACTCTTTCAGCTGAGATTTAGCTTTGTTCATAAATATAGATGGACGTTTTAAATGCATTTTTAGAATTACCAGTTCAGGTCGATTTTATAGGTATAGGTATTATTTTCATTACTTTTATTTTTAGACAGCAGATCATGGAGTGACTTTATTGTCTTGGTTACGTAACTATGAATCCTTCTGCATGTATGACCTTTTTTCACTATTTTATTGAACTTTAGGTGCTTTTTTATTTTGCTTAATCTTCTTTTCTTTTTTGAAGGGCTATTACAAAGTCTTGGGGAAAGGTAAACTACCTAAACAGCCCGTAATTGTAAAAGCCAAGTTTTTCAGCAGAAAAGCAGAGGAGAAGATCAAAGATGTTGGAGGAGCATGTGTCCTCATGGCATAATTGTTACCTGATTGAAACGGATATGAATAAAGATATTTCTCTACAAGTTACTTTGTTGTGGCTGTTCTGTCATGAACTTTTGTTGGATGAACCCCCAATATAAACACAAACAAATATGCAAGTAGAGCAAAAAAAAAAAAATATCGAAACATCCTGTTTTATTGATTCATTTGAATGCAGCTCTGAACCTAGCTTTGAAGTCTGCATCGTGTTGAGAGCATTATGAAAGAAGTTAATACTTAAGTGAAGTATTGGTACTTGTCATTGGTATATAAAAACGAAGCATTTTGTAAATATGTGGGTTTTTTGTGTAGCAAATCATCATTGTCTAAATCTCTAGGTCAGGGATGTCCAACCTTTTCTGTAATAAAAGCTACTCGTGGTGGATGAAAATCACCCCAGCTACTAATATTAGTGTGGTCACAGTGAGTGATCACATCTTGCATGGAGTGGCCACATCAGTGCAAGCAGCAATCACCACCTCATTGCATCAGACAGGGTTGTCACCAGTAGTAATGTGAAAAAGAGTTTATGAATTTGGAATGTATCTATGGTCAATACATAACAGACATAGCTGCAATGCCTCTGGCAATGCCAATGTAATAGTAATAAGTTTCCCCAGTGGCACATGAGTGAACAATCAATTGTCACCTTTTGAATTTTGGGATATAATCATTAAATGAACCAAGCAAAAGCTTCTAATTTATAAGGCTGGACAGCACACTGGAGAGTTACTTACAAATAGCCTGAGAGCTACTAATAGCTCATGTGCTACTCGTTGGAGAAGCCTTGCTCTAGGTATTCTTAAGAACTTACTGTGGGTTATGTTCTTGACAGTGGTGGAAGATTAAGACCACAAACCTCAAAAACTTTCTTATAGTTGTGCACACAATTTATACGCTTTTATCTACCTTGGGAAGTTCTTGAGGTTAGAATTGCCAAATATTTGTCGTCCTCTGTTCTGTCAAAAACTCCATAACTATTGCACAAATTGGAGTAGCAGAGGACCCCTTCTGTGGAAATTATTGTAGATCATTTTGAAAAGCATCGTTCAGACCATTTTATGTAAGCCATTAATTAATTAATTAATTCTACAAAAGATAGTTGAAGGTTACAAAATGGTTTGATTTCTGCTCTGAACATATTTTTATGGGTTTAAAAGTTTATTTCCCACTTACTATTCTCATGCCTTTGTTTTTTTTTTTTCATTTATTTTGTTTTTGGACATTGGGGTACGTCTTAATTTTGTATTTGCTAGAATGGATACTAACAGTACCATTGACCAGCAGAGAAGACTCTAATCAGGTAACTGTTTTATTGGCTAGCAGAGGATGCTGCAGATGTTGGGGGCTTGGATCTCTGGAAAACCTGCTGCAAAAATGCATGCAATTGCTGTTCTTATTTATCTAACACTCCAAAATATTTGATGCCTACCTGCTGTTATGTCCAAAAAGTATGTACTGGTTTATTTTGTCTGTGAGTTGTCATGAGTTTGTAGTGCTTTGAAGTAGGCATACATGGGATTGTGAGCCCCTTACTAATAAATCCCAGACATGGCCCCAAATATTAAGGTGCTGTTGGTAATTTCTGCAGGGTCCAAAATCTCACAAATTCCTCTTCTGTGCAGTTACTTCCATAAGGGATTGGTATAGAAAAAACAGCTTATTAGAAAAAAATACTGAAGGCAGTTAGAGCCCTTTCATCAGTTTTAAGAAATGAAGTGTACAGTGAAATTAATGTCTTACCTAGCTTGTGTGCATAGTACTGTCCACGGTTCCTGCTTAATAAAACACTCTTGCACAGACTTGAAACTTAACTGCATTATGCAACTCCAGACCACAAATTACATTTAATATTCTGCATTCACACCTGACATTTGTTTTCTGTGTTCTGGGTCCCTTCTTAACTGAAGCGCAAGCAATTGGTGTCCTATTTTGGCCTCCTCAGTAGAATGCAGCTTTGTTTCAGTGGCACATTGAGCACCAGAACTGTCGCACTTACCTTGAATGTACCAAAGCTCTTTGTATTCCAAGATGCACCTTGCCCAACTACGGGTTTATCAAATAAATTATGACGAGATGTGGAGAGAATGAAAATGTATTTGTTTATCCTGCAGACACGCAAACCCACTGTCCCAGTGGGATAGGATTACAAAAACAACATTCTAACCAAGTTTAGACGTAGTAGTCACTTTGGTAATTCCACTCTAAAAGTATAAACTTAAGGGGTAAAATAGATAGGGAGAACTTCGTAGGAGATAAAAAGGAAAACAGAAGATTACACATTGCACCTTTTCCCTCCAGTTTCTATCCACATAGCAAAACTGGGAGAAGAGGATACTTAGGTTACATTGAGGAGCATAACAGTGAAGTTAGGAACTCTTAAGTAATAACCACAATGGACTACATAACATCCCAGAGCCACCTGTAAAGATTTTTCATTGTATCCTTTTTTACGTTGTCCTGGTCTCGTACTCTAATGCACTCATTCTCATCCATAATAACATTTTGAACTAAATGTCTTTTCATCGCCATCTTTATACAGCTATCAGCCTGGATACCAGGCCTGCGTTTCTCATTAGGAGTACCCTTCCATCCACGCAGACGTTTGTCACCACCACTGATTCTAATCTTCTAATCCATCCTCTCCTAGCCCAGTTCCCCTGCCCCTATTCTTAGCCATCCGCCTTACTTTCCACGTGTCAAAAGTTTGTCACCACACTGTCGGTATTAACTAGCACCAAAAATGCAACTCCCCATGTTGTGTGTCCCAACTTACAAATCTTCACCCAATCTCCCACTTGAAAAACTGGGAAAGCTCAGTTACATTTTTTGTCATGTCTCTCTTTTGACTGCCATGTTATGTAAAACACGATGTTCAGTGGCTTGTAGGAAAACCATGTCTTGCTTGCTAATTTCCAACTTCTTTTAAACCAGCTGGGACCATATATAGATGCTGTTTCCTTCCCTTTTTTGCAGAGGTACTGTGGGACACAATACTGTACAGCCATAGCTTTTCACCTGAAAATTCCTTCCATTCTAGTCTTTTTGCTTGTGCTCATACAATATTTTACTTAATGACTGATAAACCCCTCATTATTTTGGGGGCTATTTAAAGTTGTGCTGATGTAGGTAATTCCACATGCTTTGAAATCTCAAGCATCATGGTAGATGTAAGTTGAACCCTATTGTCAGTGACCAACTTCTGTGGATACCCTTTGCTCGACTCAAACAAAAAGCTGTTACTGCGTTAGTGAACTCATGGCTTTTAAATTTCAACTCGGGCTTTATAAAGTGGTAATGCTCCACGACTAATCTGTATCTCGAATTGCAAAGTAATTTTTGAAACAGCCCAGAAATATCAAATGCCACAGATGAAGTAGCTACTTCACAGGAGTGAGTGTTGCTGCCACAGTCTTCAGACTTCTGTCTCTAGAACAGTCTAAGCATTCCTGACCTCTCCTACCAGCAATGACGACATGTCCAGGCCACCATAAAAGCATAATCGAAAGTTTGTTCATGGATGACATGAAGGGTTGTCCTTCATGAGCAATCCCAGATTCTTTTCAAAGTACCTTCTGGAGGGACATACTTACCACCTTTCAACAATAACTCCTCTTAAACGTCTAACTCTTGCGGCTGCTTGATGAAAAGCTTTAGATTCAGAATCAACATATTTCAGGCTTGCGTCATTCGTTCATAACCTATTCCTTTACCAGCAACAGTTTGTCTTCCTTCTCAGCTGCCTCCAACTCACTTTTGCCAGTTTCTGGGAATGTATTTGCAACTACTTTTAGAGTCCTGGCTCAGTTTTGCTTCCTGAACTACCTTCACCCCCTTTCCTAAGGCGGTTAGACCAGCAGTCTGCCCAACACATATCTCTTATATGGGAAATTAACCATCTCTGAATTGTATTTCTGTAACTTAGAGTGCAATCTGTGCAGTGGCATACTATCCACCCACTGAGATGATATATTCACCAGCAGCTTGTGGTCTGTCATCGAAAAGTAATAATCCCAAATGTAATTCCTGTATGCTTGATAGACTAGACACCTGCCAAAGGTATTTTCCTCTGAGGGCAAGGCATATTTTTCTCCCTGTAGCATTTCGGGTGCATGATACGTTCTTCCATTCCTACATTCTGAACTAATACATTCTCCAACCCACACCTATTGGCATCCATTTCAATTGTGCACTTTCATCCCACACAAAATGAACTTAATGTAGGTTCATTGTAATAACTTTATCCTTTTGACATTTTCCTCTCTTTGGCAATCACATATACTTTGCATCCTTCTTGAATAACATTCGCAAGATGGGGTGTGGCTTCGACGCTGAACAACTTCGCTCTGTGCGTTTGCCGCAAAATCAGCATATCCTGTGCAGCATCGGAGCATTAGGGCAGCAGAAAGGGGGCCCCAGTGGGCTGCTGAGTTGGGGGGGGGGAAACAAGGCTGTCTTTTGGGACCGGCAGCTGAGGAAGAGCGAGCTGTGTGGTGGCTGGGGGCTCAGCTGTGGCTAGTGAGGTTGGGACTCCTGTGCCGGGGCACGGCATGTACACGCAACACACAGAGGACCGTCTGGCGGCGTGCTGTCACCCTGCCAACATCCCGGCCCCTTATTGTCACTGGTCCAGGGCTCACAGATGGTAGGCTGACGGCAGGTAGGAACGCTCCACGAAAATACATCACAGCGATTGTGAAAGGCCTACGGTGCATGAATTCCGGCCCCATCAGCTGCTGCCCGTTGGACAGACAAGTTGTGCCCGCGATCCTGTCTGGCGGGCAGTGGTGCGCCACGGCCCCCCTCCCCCCGTTGATATTTCCCTAATCTAATCTAAACTATAATTATGTCCCTTCCTCACTGTACGACAATTGGAGATACAGCAGGGTGTAGTGTGTGCCCCCGATCACTGTGCTAAAGTAGAGGGCCAGAGCAGCCCCAACGAGCCCAAGTGGAGGAGGTCAACTGGAAGGTGAGGTGCCCCTGTGGCGATCGGCAAATAACTCACGTAGTGCCCAGAGGGCAGGATGACGGCGCGCGAGGGTGAGTGGGCCCTATAATAATAACTGGAAGTGGGGATGGAGGCCAGAGCTCCAGGGTGTGCTGCAGTGGGGAGGGGCTCCGTTTCATCAACGTCCTCACCTTTCCCGTCCCCATGTCACCAGGGGAGGGCTATGGGGTGAGGAGGCGGACAAAACTATCTTCACAGTCAGAAACTCGAGGCATCAGCTGTTTTCTTGGTGCCGACTCTCCTTGTATGAGGCTTGCATTGTCCCGGCCTCTGGGATGGCATTTTAATTGTTACCCAGGTACTGCTAAACCTATCTACTGGGGTGCTAGGTGGCCCACACAAAATGGAGGGTAACCTCCTACAGGGGGCCCTGCCAGGGAGGGCGCATCCGTTGTGGAAGTGGCTTGGTTAGTCTTCGGTGCGGCTTGCGGTGGTGCGTCCCTAACGCATTGCTCAAGGAGTCCTTGGTCAGTGTGTTGGGGCCTGCACAGGGAGTTTACCTGGCTACTGCCTAGGAGGAGCTCTGGGGGCTGACTGCTCATGCCACTCCATATGCCAGATTGCGATGTAGGATAGGCGGGTCAGTGGTAGCTTGCACACCCCAGCACCTTAACAGTGGCACTCCCTGTTGTGTTTCCCAACATGGTTAAAGAAAAGGCCCCCGCTGGCAAGAAACAAAGCACCCTGGACAAATTAGGGCAGCCTGGAGGGTCGTCTTCCATTACAGGGGCATGCGGACAAGAGGGCACAACACCAGGCAAAGCTGCCCTCACAGCAGCCATAACCCAATAGAGGGATATGTTGGATACCTAAGATTGGTGCAATTGGCACAAAGTCAATCTGCTTCGCCAGGACCTCACAAAGGCGGTCAAGCAGATCAGAGGCAGAGACCAGGGTGTCTGGGGTGGAAGGTTCGATTAACAGCCTGCAGCAGACGATGCCCAAACTTACTGCAGTGACGATGGAATTGGCCGCAAGAGTGGAGGTCACTGAGGGCAGGGCTTACCAAAACAACCTAAGGTCCGTGAGCTTTATGGAGGGCTGTGTGGGCCCTTCCATGGAATGTTTTTGTTTGACTAATGGCTTTGCTCCCTTATGCTCCCAGAGGCTTTGTCGCCATCCTTTGTCATTGAGCGTGCCCATAGGGCGCTAGGGCAGCACCCTCCACCTGGGGCTCAACCCCGCCCGGTCACTGCAAGTCTTCTAAACTATCACAAGAGGGATGCCATTCTTAGACATGCCAAGTTCCAGGATAAGATCACTGACCAATCACATACCATTATGATATTCCCAGACTTTACCAGCATGGTGCAACAGCAGCACTCATTCTTGCCAGCAAAGTACCGCTTCCGTGAGCTCAACGTTCAGTACATGTTGCTTAACCCAGCTAACCTGAAGGCCGTATAGCATTTGAGACACCAGAGGAGATCTTGCAGTGGACTGATGATCGCATTTTTTTTGAAGCTGCATACTCCCCTGCATGTAGATTTGGACTCCTCACAGGCAGACCGACGGAATAGACCTAACAAAACCTGTCGAAGGTCTTGTTCCTTTTAGAGAAGTTCCAGATGGGATGGAGGGCTCCCCCAGAGACTCGGAGGGCTGCTTTCCCGCCAACCACCTAATCTCTGTATCAGACTGAGCACTCTAGAGCCTGTGGTGGTCACCGATGTCACTCCAGGAGTTAGCGACTGCCAAACTATGAGAGCGGTATCTTAACTTCCCCTGCTAAATGACTTTGTTGTATCAGGGGTTTCAATGGGGCAGGCTTGGCGGGGGCCAGCTTTAGGGTTTGGTCATGGTCAGTTCAGTGACAGAAACATCATGGTTTTCGAAGTATGGAGGTGGTGGGATGTTAGATGGGGTTTGTTTCAGTCACTTCTATAGATGCACATATTGTTGTTCGATATTGTGTTCACCTGCCACTGGCCTCTCACTACATCGCTTTTGCCTGTTGAAGCTATTTCCTAAGCATACTATTAGTGTTCCTAACACGTCTGACACCCTAGACCAAATACACGTGTCCTGGAATGTTAACAGCTTAACAACGCTAATGTCATGAAAGTAACTCAAATACAAATGGTAAGCATATAGAATCAATAGTGGTTGATTAGAATGTCTCGTATATCTAAGTGTAATCAAAACTTGTCAAACAAATAATCTCCAAAAGAATTACACTTATTAATAATACCAGAACTGGTAATAATGGCAAAGTATACATTAGTACAACACTCAAAATATGTCATAAAACCTAAGCATTCTAAGTTAATACCCTCACTATCCACAAATTAGCATTAACATATTGGGCTTCATGTAAAAATAATTTAGAAACACAAATTTAGAAAAATCTCGTAAACTCCGGTTATAAAAAAAATATTATTAATATGAAGCAATCAAATTGTAAGTTGCAGCTGGTACCCTCAAAGCAAAAGAGACACATATAACATTACAATATCATACATTACCCCAATCGATAATAACAAGCAGTCTACTTCAGCAAGGGGACACCATCGGGTATGTCTTCAGAAGAATCGGGCCTAAAACCATTTAAACCCACACTGCTAATATGACTCGAACCATTAGCAGGAACACTGGAATCTAACGACTTCGATCTCTCCTGCTAAAATCTGAAGTCTCTGCCTAAAGAAAATCTTACTCAAGTTGTTATACTAATCTTTAAAAAGCTTATGATTGGTCAGTTCATGGGGTGGTTATGTTTCAGCCAATAGAAGTTTTAATTGATAACCTAAAATACTACAACATCACATTTACTAAAATATTTTCTCAACAGTAACTTTTCCTCATCCGTCTCGTTGGTAGCTCCATTGTTCCATCTCGTCTAAGCTCTTCTTCTCAGGAAGAAACGTTCTCTCTTGTATCTTTTACTTCCATCCTCGAGGAAGAAACCACATATTACTAACATTCTCAAACAACAGAACACTCAACTTATTTAAGAATTCAGTTAAGCATGACCTTGTAAGATATAATGCAGCAACCCACCAGGGGTAGTTGTGGACGCATCGAATACACTTTTATGTAAGCATTGAATTATGGAAAGTAACCACAACATTTAGTTAGAATTTTGCTCAGTTAGGAACAGAAAATGAACTGTGGAGACCATTTTCAAAAGTCACCTGTTTTACACGTTAATTCATTATACATTTAGTATACCAAAATCATTAAGAAACATGTTAGAAAATTCACACTCTCACAATCCCTCCTCTGATGACTATTTATTTTATCACATCAATCCATAATAAATGTATTTATTATCATCAATTCTTCAAAATGTTGTCTCCTTTATTTTCGCATTTTTCTCCTTTTATTTTCTCTACAGAATCTAGTCATTTGTACGTTGAATTTCCTTCTATTTTTCTCCAATTTTCTTCTTTTTAAGCATTTTATCATTTTATATGTTCCCCAAATTCCAATTAAACAAAATACAATTACTGACACCCATTTTGCCATTGTCAAAATAATACCTCTTCCCACATTACTAAACCAATTTTCCACAGCTTTAATTCCCTTGCCAGCTTTTTCCCAAACTGTAGTTTCTGTTAGTTCTTTTAAATCTTCTTTAATTGTTACATTTCTAATCAACTCTTTAACTTTTCCTGAGTTATCAGGTATAAACGAACAACAATGACTCACACCAAGTAATTCCCAAACTCCGCCCTCTTTTGCGAAAAGAATGTCTAACGCAAGTTGGTTCTGAAGTACCATAGCTCTTGTAGCAGCCATTTCTGTCTAGAATATCTTGTGAACATGATATCCACTATTGTAGACAACTTCTGTATTTTGATCGAATTCAAGACTACTCCCACTGAAGGAATTATAGCCCCAAAAATGTCTCCCACAATGCTAGAAATTGATTCTCGCTTGTCTCATTTGATATGTCATTGTTTCAGGAATCTAACTCAAGTCTTCCTACTGATAGATTTTTTTAAAAACTATTCCCAACTAACATGTTCCATACCATCCTCTAGGAAGACGGTAATATGCATTTCTCCCACAAATATAGTAAATTCCAGGTACTGGTGGGTCCTGTTTATTAATCATAAAATCCCACTTACTCCTGAACATAAAAACATGTCTACACTCACTCTTTCCTACAAACACTCCTATCATTCTTGCTCCAAGATCTGTATATACAAAGCCTTCCCACATGTTCAGAATCTAATGTTAGTTTTCCTTGTTTAGTAAAATCAGTATAAGCATTATCAACCCCAGGTTTTCTACTAATTATTCCCTTATCTATATTTGCCTTTATTTATCTTCTTCTATCTTCTGTGTTTTCTAAAAAAAAATCTTTTCTACAGGAGTTAGTTCCATGTTAAGTTGTTCCGGTGTGTGAATGTAGTGTCAAAGTAGGCTCAAAGAACTCACATAATAACTATGCCATTATCTTTGGCTATTCTATTCAAATAACCTATGACATGTACAAATGAAAATACCATTTCATAATTTGAATAGAAATACTGGATATGTTCTTGGTTATAGAAGCGCGTTAATAAAAGACCGCAACTTATAACGTAAGTAACAGGCAAGCTATGGTAAGGAGTTCCTTCTTCCACTGAAGTCTGAATCTGTGTACTTACAGAACAATATTTGATTCCTTCACCTCAACATACTCGTGCAATAAGCAATAGAAAACATTAGAAAAAAACTTTCTCTTCATGTAAGTATTTAACATCTATTCTAAATGTATCTTTTGTTAGTGATTTATCAGTTATATCTAAAGAATTATCAGTCTTCGTAGTCTGGTTGGCTCCATTCATCTCATAAACAGTCACCAATACAAACAACAATAAACACATTAACACACTCACTAACGCCAATCCAATAATTAAAACTTTACAACAACTAATTCTACTGTTTTGGTTGTGTAAGTTTCTCATATTTTCCATAGTCTAAAAAAAAAAAAAAATAAACATTTCCCAAAATTTTGAAAAAACAATAAAAAAAATCCCTCCTAATTCTTTTTTTTTTCTCAAAAATTAATTCACTCTGGACAGTCTTTGTCAATTTCAGTATAGCAGCTCGGTAAATCCCGTTATTCATTTGTCATTTCCAGTAAGTATTAATCTCTCTCTTAGGCACGACTTTCATATAATTTTCAGTATCTTTTCCCAAAGTCTTTTCTCGCAATCTTCACGTGCCAAAGTAAACATTTTCAATATCTCTGTCAAAACAATAGCTCAAAAATTGTTCTTGCCCGTCACTCTTTTTCTTTTCAGTCTTCTGATACTTTCACCTTCTTCTCCACTAGTATTTTCGCCTTCATGCAGTTCCCTTTCCTCTTGAATTGGTGGAACTACATTAATTCTTCCACTCTTTGATCTTTTCGCTGGCCAATTGTCTCCTTTTAATTTATTTTTCATCAGCAATTTTCTCAAGATTGAGTCTTCACTTGCCTTTGAACCTTTTTCTTCTGACGTTCCCGCAACTGGTTCAGGAAGAGTATAATCCACTTGGGCGGGACTACCCTCAATTCCTTTCCCAATAGGGTCTGTCCTTTCTTCAGTTTGGTATGTCAAACCACCTGCTTCTGAGGACACCCTCCTCATAGCAGATCTTCTCTCAGTCGATTCTTTCTGATCGCTCTCTTTTGAGGGCACCCTCCCCGGATCAGAGTCAGTCTTTTCACTATCTTCACAAACTGACTCTTCTATTCCGTTTACAGATTGTTCAACTTCTTCTGTATTTTGTTCATTTTTGTCTGTTATAGGAGTAGGCACATCTCTGTCATTTTCAATGATCGGTTCACTTTCTTTCTCTTTGCTCCCATTGTTGTCAACTGTCGGTAATCTCAACAGTTCTTCTCTTTCTGTTGGATCATGCACTTTTCTCGTGTGGCTAGCATGCACTCAATTCGGCAAACCAGCACATTTTACAGCTGTCGTTGTAGTGAGCACGATTTGAAAAGGACCCTTCCATCGTGGCTCAAGGCTCTCAAGCTGTGGCCTTGACCATGCGTTTGTTTTACTGTTGTTGCTTCCACCTGATGAGAAAAAGACTGAACCACATCAGCTAGGCTTTTGAAATAATCTAGCACCATATCATCTTTAATACTCACAAGTGCGTTTGAAGGGATTGCTAGCAATCTCATTGCTCTTCCCATCAAAATTTAATGCGGAGACAACCCAGTCTTCTTATCAGGAGTGCTTCTCATTGACATTAGCAATAGTGACAAAGCATCTGGCCATTTTAAATTTGTCGAGGCACATACTTTTGCCAATCGTGATTTTAATGTTCCATTCATTTGCTCTACGAGTCCTGAAGTTTCTGAGCGATAACTACAATGTAGTCTCTGCTGAATGTTTAATCCTGAAAAAAGCAATTTTATCACGTCATTATTGAAGTGGCTTCCACTATCTGATTCTATAGAAACCGGTAAACCAAAACGTGGAATTAGTTCTTTTAAGAGTAACTTAGCTACTGTAAGACTGTCATTTCTCCTTGTTGGATTTCCAATCCAGTGACTGAAAATACACACAATCACCAACACGTATTTCAAACCAGCACACGCACGCATCTCAATAAAATCTATTTGCATTCTGCTGAATGGACCTCCTGCCATACCTATATGTCCCATGTTGACAATTGTTCCTTTGCCGACATTCATCTTCTGACAAATTACATACCTATGGCAAACCAGTTCAGCAATTTGCCTGAATTTTGGATTGTACCAAAACTGTTTAAAACTTCTGATCATCGCATGTCTCCCTTTGTGTGTCTGACAATGATGGTATCTAGCCATCTGTGTCAAGAAACTGTTTAGTAAGACTATTTTTCCCTCTACTGTCATCCAAATTTTGTATTCTCTTTGGATGCAATGACATTTTATCCAATCCCTATGCTCTTCTTCTGGAACATTGTTCTCTATGGCCTTTAACTCTTCTTATGTCTCAACAATCTGCATTGTAAAATTTGCGTACACCTCATCATTTTCAGACATTATTTCAAAATTTTATTTGAATGAAATTCAGTTCAGAGCACAAACTTTTGCAACCTGGTCTGCATAAGCATTTCCCAATGTTACATAATCTTATCCTCTCTGGTGTGCACTGCATTTAACCACGGCAATTTTATCTGGTTTCTGTACAGCTTGCAACAAATCATGTATTCTTTCTCCATTTCTCACAGGTGAACCTGATGAAGTTAGGAACCCCCTTTGTGACCAATTTTGCCCAAAATTGTGTAAAATACCAAATCCATACTGACTACCAGTGTAGATCGTTACTTTCATCTGGTTTGACAATAGGCATGCTCTAGTAAGAGCCACCAATTCTGCAACTTGTGCAGAAATTATTCCTTTAAGCCATGAAGCTTCTATTATACCAGTAACTGTACACACTTCATATCCTGCTTTTAAGGCACCCTTGTTGTCTCTTAAGCAAGAACCATCAAGTTAGAGAATTTGATCATTGTCTTCCAAACAAGTGTCTTTAATGTCATCTCTTGGTTTTGTGCATAGTTCTGTCACCTCCAAACAATCATGTTCAATGTCATCTATTTTATTTGGATCATCTCCCTCGTTTGGTAACAATGTTGCCGGGTATGCACTGTGCACCTTTTGATTGTTACATTTGGTGCTCTAAGAATCACTGTCTCGTATTGTCAATCTTGCATTTGTCAGGTATTGCGTTTTTGACCTGGTCAATAGAATTTCTTTTGAATGAGGCACCATCACTGTCAGAGGATAACCCATCACAATATTTTCAGTTTGCGTTATACTCTGCTCAACTGCTGCAACTGCTCGTAAGCATCTTGGAAAGGCTGCTGAAACATTATCCAAAGTAGCTGAAAAATATGCTACTGGATGATTGACCCCACCATGTGTTTGTGTCAAGACTGACAAGGAACATCCATCACGCTCATGACAAAACAACAAGAAAGGTTTTGTGTAATCAGGCATACCTAAAGCTGGAGCTTGACACAAACTTTCTCAGTTCAGTAAATGCTCTCATGCATTCATCATCCATAGTTATGGGATCTGAAACATCCTTATGTGTCAATCTATGCAGTGCTTTAGAAATGGCTGAAAAATTTGGAGTCCACTGGCGACAATATCCTACCAGTCCCAGAAACATCCTCAACTCATTCTGCAAACTCGGTATTTTCATTTTCATTATTGCTCTTTCTCTCTCACTTCTCCTTAATCCTTTCTCGATCAAATGTCCCAAATATTTCACCTCATGTTGACAATACTGCAACTGAGTAGGAGATATCTTATGACCATTGTCTCCCCAACAATTCAGCAATGTGATTGTATCCTCTCTACAACCTTCTTTTGTCTTTGATGCAATCATCAAATCATCAATGTACTGCACTAATGTTGATTGGTAAGGCATTACCAATGAATCCAGATTCCTTTTTAAAATCTGATGGAAAATTGATGATGATTCTGAAAATCCTTGAGGAATTCTACACCAACAATAGACTTTGGTCAGGTACTTGAAACAAAAGAGATATCAACTGTCCTCATGTAGAGGTACTGAAAAGAAAGCTTGGCACAAATCAATTACTGTGAACCGTTATGCATCACATGGAATCTGAAACATTATCAATGCTGGATTTGGCACAACTTGACAACATTTCACCACAATGTCATTTATTTTCCTCAAATCCAGGACAAGACAAATTTTCCCATTCTGCTTTTTCAAACCCAATATTGACAAATTACACGGACTGGTCATCATTTTTTTAAAGACTCCCTGTTGCAAAAACTGTTCTATCAAAGGTCTTATCCCCTCAATTCCCTCATTTGTCCTTGGATATTGTGCAGTCTGCGGAAGCACTACATTCTCGTTCACTGTTACTTTGACTCCTTCAACTCCTTTAATCAAACCAATGTCTTTTCCTGATAAGTCCCAAACTTTTGACTTAACTCTTTCTTGTAAATCGATCGGCATATCTTTTATTTGAAAAACTGGAAAGAAATTGACTAAATCTACCAAATTGTTAACCTCATTTCCTTTCTCATTTTCATCTGTCTGGTCATCGAGATCTATCAAAGGAAATTCTCGAGACACCATCCTTCTTTCGACATCAACTGACAAATCTTCTTCTCCCTCACTGTTTGTCTCAATTTCAATCTCTTTCATTGAACACAAAATTGAACAATTTATTTTGCACATTGTCTTCCCAATAATGACACTGGACTAGAATCACAAACAACAAAGCTACGGTAATCTTTAAAATTTCCAATTTTCACAAGAACTGGTTCCGTAAGCGTGTTGACCAAATGTTTATTTGGAACTCCTACTATTTGCACTCTTTTCTGAAATCGGTATGTCTGGAACTTCTACAGTTCTTACTGTTGAGCGTGTTGCCCCTGTATCGACTTGAAAATTAACCTCATGACCATGTACTTCACCCTTCATATAAGGACCTCTCTGATCCATTTCTAATGATGCAGCCATCATACACTCTTCCTCATCTGAGCTATCCAACGGCCATTCAGCTTTTATTTCATCCTCGCTGTGTAAAGGAAACTGTTCAGCTGTTTTTACACTTTTGTTCTTACTCTGATTTCTGACCACTTGTAAAAGCATTACCTGTTGTTAAGCCATAGGGCTCTGTATCATTTGAACCTGTCTCGGCATGCGGATTTGCTGTACAGGCACCATCTGCACCTGTGGCTGCATTTGTGGCATTTGTACCTGATGTACCTGATGTTGTGCATTCTGTACCTGGAGGATTAGCTGTAAAGGCTGAAAACCTTGCATAATATTCACATTGTTCTGGAAATGTTGGGTTTGACCCCTCCATCCTAGGTCCTCTCAAGCTCTGATATGAAGTGACACCATTTGTCTGTTGTACGATTCCTCCTTGATTCAACATCGGGCACTGTCTCTTCCAACGTCCAATTACTCTGCAAATATGACAAGGTAACACCTTTCGCCTTTGCTGCTCATCCTCCATCACCACCAAACTTAAATCCACATTTTTATTAACTACCAGAAGCATTAGTCCACCTCCACCTCTACCTCGACCTTGACTCTGAAACAAACCATTTCCCTGTGGCAGCTGTTGAAAATGTCCCTGTAATGCTGTCTGTGCAGCCTTAATCTGCAACACCATTGCTTTATCTTTCAGCTTTTTCTGCTTCATCTCAATTTCATCACTACAGTGCTTGGCATATTGTAACACCTAATCAATTGGCTTTGCTTGCCAGTAAATTAAATGATTCTTAATCATCTGATTTATTTCTGGTTTTAACCCTTCAACAAACCTGAACACCAGATGATTCATGCTCTTTTTCTCAATTGTTTCCACACCAATAAATTGTTTGAACGCCTTCTACAACCTTTCATAATATGGATGAACCGATTCCTTTCCTTCCTGTGACGTTCTATCTATGCGTTACCAATCAACATTTTTTGGCAAAACTCTCGTTTTCAGAAACTCAATGACCTTATAGTAATATTTCATTACTTCAGGAGATGGCGCACCTGTCCTCAAATCTCTTTGCGGTTCGCTCGTTGGCTAATCAACACTCCTTTTGCATTCAATCCACAAATATGCTGGAACAACAATATGAAAAAGTGTGTTCAGATCTTCCCATAGACTCTTCGCAAGATTCACAAACTGATCTGTTTGCTGATACCACTCCATTGGTCTCTCTCTCAACCTCGGGCAATCATTTGTAAAACTTAAAATATCACTCCTATTTCAAGGTACATGTACAACATTCCCTCCTGGTGTTTCTCTCATTGGCAGCATTTTTACTGACTCTCCTGCCTGTGTCACATCAATCTTCTTTGGTCTTTCTCTTTTCGTGACCCATCTGCCTTCCTATTTATGCAATGCTCTTCAAACCTGTACTTTCTCAAGTAATTCTCTAAGATCTGTTTTCATCCCTGCAGATCTCATCATGTGTATAAAATCCTTCTCCTCCATGTTTAATCTTTTCAAAGTTTTTTTTTTTGACAAATCAATGTAATAATCATCTGCTACTTCTTGTAGCTGCTGGTAAACATTCTCTGCTCCTCTAGTAATTATTTTACATAGATATCTCAATTGAGCTTCAGTATATGACTCAAGTCTGTTCACACCCATAGTCCCTTCCAAGAGTTCGTTTACCTCCATGTTCAATCTCACTCTGTTTATTGTTTCTTCCTCTCTATCTTTTCTTTCTTGCGTTTTTGAATTACTTAAATCTTCCAACCATTTTGTAATTTCTTGTGCAGACAAACCTTTCAGAGAAACTCCATTAGATTGTGCATCTAGATCTCGCTCTTGTCCTGAACCCGCACATTGTTGTGGAACCATTACTCTGTGTTCCTGACTATTATAGAATATAGTCCCAGAATTCTCAACAGGAGACAAATCTATTAAAGAATTAGTCTCATTCAATCTTTGTCCTTGTCTAGGAATTGATTTTTCTAAAAGTCCATTCTGAATATTAATCAATGAACTCACTCCACTATTATCTACACATGCATATAATGGAGTTACTGGACCTATCGTAATAGGTACAGTAATTGCATCTGGATTAGCTAAAGATCCAACCCTCTGCATCTGTCCTGCACCCGTGCTCTGCATTTGTGGAATCTGTATTTGAACAGGCTCTCTTATGTTCATTCCTTGTTGACCATGAGACAACACTAAATTAGTAGTCGTCCTTACAATCTGAGCCTCTGGCTGTATTTCAGGAATGTTTATTTCGAACTGCTGTCTGTTGTTCAATGAATCATTGAAACTACTCTGCATCTGAACTCTTTCATTGTTCAGGATACCTCTTGATATTTCTGATGTGGGTAGTGCAGTAGAAATTGTATTACTAATTCCACTCCCATTTGATCCATTATCACTTCTCTGGTTCGCACTGGGTGGAGGATAAGTCTCTAAGATCTCAGAAACGATCTCATCTTCACCCATCTCATCATCATCATTAAACATGACTCGTTTCAAGTCTTTCAATTTTTGTTCTTTAGTCTCTGGTTGAACCCTTTTTCTTTGTCTTCCCATATTTTGTTTCATCCTCATCCTCCTTTGTTCTTGCAGGAAATAATCTAATCCCCTGTAATGTTTCTGCTATCCATCCCATCTAGCTTCCCCTAACGTCTTTTCCACCCTTCATTTTCTTTCAAATTGTAATGCCTGTTGCTGTCTGGCTACCAGCTCCCAAATCGCTAAAGCTTCGTATTGTGCTGGCCTCGGTGGAGGTTTTAAACTGTACTTTTGTTACCTCAAGTTATCCAAAATTCTTAAATTGAATGTTCCATTTTACGGAAAAGCCAAACAACCTTACTTTCTTGTAATTTTGACCCAATGTTTCAACCAAAGACATGCTCCTGCACCCTTCTCCTCAAATACAATATATGCTGGAGTATTCTCTAGCGGACAAACCTCTCCTTTGAGTGCCGGAATATACTCATCACCTCTCAGTGCCCATCTCAAAGGCTTGAAAAACTTCATTATCGACTGAAATTTATTTAAACCTGATGTCCACAACAAAAATTCTTTTCAAATTTAATTAATCTAAGCAAATACAAATATTAAATCAAATGAAAAAAGAACAACCAATCAAGAAAGGTGACTACAATCCCACAATTCTCTTCGACCCTCTCACCTTCCAGTCGCGTTACTCTATTGTCGGACTGATTGACAAATCTGTGCGCAACCTTTCTCACTAATCAACGAATCCCAGAGCGGCACCACTTACATCACACTCACACATACACACATCCTCAGCACGCTCGCTGAGACACTGGCAAAGCCTACCGTACCGATTCCTTTCACAACCCACACAAAATATCAGTGCAATATTAATTCGCGAGCCAATTTAAATACAAAAAAAAATAGGAAAACAAATTTGCTCATTTACTAGAGGTAGGGTAATACAATCGCTTCAGAACCTTCCAAAGTAACCTTCAGCTTTCACCTACTGTTTTTCACAGTTCCCACAATCTTGCGTAAAATTTGAACTTCACTTCTCAACTGATCCTTGAACTGTCGTTCTAGTGCACTTCGTACTCGCCAAGTCTTCAGTATAGTTTCAATCACACCAATTATCTCACAAACCTGACTTACCAATCACGCCGGATCGGTCTATTTAATGAATGGATTGCAACATATACCAAGTGTCTCATTACACCTGTCAATATATTACGGAGTCCCAGACCTCTCTCCTTAGGTTTGTCATTAACAACCACATGGATAGTTTTTCCTGCATTAAGCCCGACATTCAAACAAAGAATGTCGCTTGCCTTATCTCATGCCTATAGGAGTACGCCCACTCCGTCTAAAATCTACTTGAGTATCACCACTCCTCTAAATTCATACTCACCTCAGTCATCTGCAAATTAGCTCAAGCTATACAAGCACAAATCACTTCACTCAATTCAACCAAACAGCACGAGGAACATACCCTTCAACCTAGAGGATCTCCAAGAACTGGGGAAAGTCACTTAAGGCAACTAGCAACTCCTCTTGTTAAATCCGTATAACAGTTTAGAAAAAGAAAACCCAACAAACTTTAATTTCATAAAAGAAGAACATTTTACATTAACCTCATTATGACATCTCATCAAACAATGACTTAACCGGCTACCAAAAACTGCTGCAGCGCTACGGAATCCTATCTATTATTTAACTGAATAGTGAATTCTGTGCTAGAGGTCAATGGATCGAAGTGACATAGGTTTGGGGGGATGTCATCAATGTGAAATGTAAGCATCAACAATAATCAATATTTTCAAAGATATTGAACCTCAAACAATAACCACAGCAGTTTATTAAGAAGAATTATAAAATGTATTTCCCTAGATTAACAACGCAATTGTCACGAAAATAACTCAAACACAAATGGTAAGCATATAGAATCAATAGTGGTTGATTAGAACGTCTTATATAGCTAAGTTTAATCAAAACAGTCAAACAAATAATCTACAAAAGAATTACACTTATTAATAATACCAGAACTGGTAATAATGGCAAAGTGTACATTAGTACAACACTCAAAATATGTCATAAATCATAAGCATTCTAAGTTAATGACCTGACTATCCACAAATTAACATTAACATGTTGGGCTTCATGTAAAAAGAATTTAGAAACACAAATTTAGAAAAATCTCTTTAACTCAGGTTATTATAAACAAATATTATTAATATGCAGCAATCAAATTATAGCTGGTACCTGCAAAGCAAGAGAGACACACATAACATTACAATATCATACATTACCACAATTGATAATAACAAGCAGTCTACTTCAGCAAGGGGACACCATCAGGTATGTCTCCAGAAGAATCGGGCCTAACAACAACTAAACCTACACTGCTAATATGACTCGAACCATCAGCAGGAACACTGGAATCTAACGACTTCGATCTCTCCCGCCAAAATCTGCAATCTCTGCCTAAAGAAAATCCTACTCAAGTTGTTATACTAATCTTTAAAAAGCTTATGATTGGTCAGTTCATGGGTTGGTTACATTTCAGCCAATAGAAGTTTTAATTGATAACCTAAAATACTACAACATCACATTAACAAAAATATTTTCTCAACAGTAACTTTTCCTCTTCCGTCTCATCTGTAGCTCCATTGTTCCATCTTGTCTACACTTCTCTTCTCAGGAAGAAACTTTCTCTCTTGTATCTTTTACTTCCATCCTCGAGGAAGAAACCACAAATTAGTAACATTCTCAAACAATAAAACACTCAACTTATTCAAGAATTCAGTTAAAGATGACCTTGCAAGATATAATGCAGCAACCCACTAGGAGTAGCTGTGGACACATCTATTAGAGCATCGAATACACTTTTATGTAAGCATTGAATTATGGAAAGTAACCACAACATTTAGTTAGAATTTTTCTCAGTTAGGAACAGAAAATGAACTGTGGCGACCTTTTATCAAAAGTCACCCGTTTTACATGTTAATTCATTATACATTTAGTATTCCAATATCATTAATAAATGTTATAAAATTCACACTCTCACAACCCTTTGAAGAAAGACCTGAGTAAGGTGTTGAAGATAGGAGTGATTGAATCCCCAGAGTGGTTAGCTCTTGTGGTTTTTACATCAAAAGACAATGGTATAACTGTTTGACCTGAACAAGAACATATTGGTTGACAGACAGCCTCTGCCTAATGCTGGGCAAGAATTGTCTGTGTTGAAAGATGTATGTTTCTTCAGTGTGATGGATCTCTTGGCTGCATATCATCAGCTGCCATTGAGTGAAGGTTCCGAGCATTTATCTTTAGTTGGTACACTTTAGGTATTTACCAATTTCTCTATATGCCATTTGATCTTCAGCTGCATGTTTCCAACAAGTGATAATGAAGGTGCTGAACGGAATGTTTAAGTTAAGTTATTTCAAGAAGATAATATGGTGTATGATAAGAATAGGGAAGATCATGATGAAATAACATATAATGTGATTGAAAGATTACAAGTGTGGGTTGACGGTTAAGAGAGGAGAATGTAGGTTCAGAGTTACAAGAGTGTCTTATCTTGTTCACATCATTTTCACCGAAGGATTTAGCCCCAAGCTTGGTTTTGCCAAGCCCTTAATTGATGTGCCAGAGCCTTCTAATAAGGAAGTGGTGTGTCTCTTTTTGGGTTTGTTCGAATAGCACAACAAATGTATCCATAATTTTGAGAGTGGTGCAGCCGATCAGATGAATTTATTAAAAAAATATAAGCATGGAACATTTTGATGTTTTTAGGTAAACCGTTTTGGATACAGATGCTAGTATGAAAGGGCTCAGAGTTGTTTTGTCTTAGGTTGAGGATGGTGAGGGGGAGGTCTGCTTTTGCTCTAGGGCTCAAAAGGGTAAAGAAGAGAATTATTTGGTTATCGAAAGGGAAGCTTTAGCATACACTTGGGGCATTCTGTGTTTTAAGCTTTACTTACGGGGCGTACCTTTTGTGGTGAGGTCAGATCATAGATCTTTGGTGATGTTATTTACTTACAGAGAGTTCCTTCTCGCATCATTGGATGGATGGAGAGTGTTAGAGACTATGGTGGTCATTACAACCCTGGTGGTCGGTGTTAAAGCGGCGGTAAGACCGCCAACAAGCCGGCGGGAAAAAAATGGAATTACGACCGTGGCGGAAACCACCAACAAAGACAGCCACTTTAACACTCCGACCGCCACGGCGGTACAAACAAACAGCTTGGCGGTCACCGCCAACAGACAGCCGCAGGACAATGTACCACCCACAGTATCACAACCTACCAATCTGCCGCCTTTTCCGGGGCGGATTCACCGCAAACAAAAACACGGCGGAAACAGGACTTCGAAGGGAAAACGCTCACCTCTACACACCCCACGAGGAATCCGGACGCCATGGAACCCGAACTCCACATCCTGCCAGCCCTTATCTTCTTGTTCCTCTACCAGGAGCAAGAACGCCGGCGGCGAAGACCACAGTGAGTACTGCACCTACGACACAGGGGAGGGGGAGGGAAAAAACAGGGGGACACACACGCAACACTCCCACCCATGACAACACACACACTAATACAGCATGATACATGACAGTTACACCCCCCAACCTCCCCGGGAAGAATGCAAGGACAAAAGGAAATGAGTGTAACTATTGTAATATATTAAAATCCAGTACGCAAAAATATATATATATACACTATAAACAAAATATACACCAAGAATAGTAGTCCAGGTGGTGCTCCATTGATGTCCGTGGAACACTGGGCCCACACGGTATGGGTGAGGCCCACACTCAATCCCCGAAATGACAGAGAGAACACTGCAGGGGCATCAGATAGCAATAAAACAGGCACCTCAGGGGAAGGGAAAGGGGGGGCACCTCAGCCGGTTGAGTGCACAATGCCAAATCCACGAGTGGGCCACATGCCCACTGTTCCATCCTGGGAGTGCAAAGCCACAGTCTCTCAAGTCTCTACAGTGGGTGGGTTGCCCACTGTTCCATCCTCTACAGTGGGTGGTTTGCCCACTGTTCCATCCTGGGGAGTGCAAAGCCACAGTCTCTCAAGTCTCTACAGTGGGTGCTTTGCCCACTGTTCCATCCTGGGGAGTGCAAAGCCACAGTCTCAAGTCTCTCCAGTGGGTTGTTTGCCCACTGTTCCATTATTGGGAGTTCAAAGCCACAGTCTCTCAAGTGTCTCCAGTGGGTGGTTTGCCCACTGTTCCATCCTGGGGAGTGCAAAGCCACAGTCTCAAGTCTCTACAGTGGGTGTTTTACCCACTGTTCCATCCTGGGGAGTGCAAAGCCACTGTCTCTCAAGTCTCTACAGTGGGTGGTTTGCCCACTGCTATATCCTGGGGAGTGCAAAGCCACAGTCTCTCAAGTGGATAACAGTCTCCACTGGTTCTGGAGGGGGCTTTGTGCCCAGAGTGCTTCATCCTGCCAAGGACCGAGGTAGTGGATGTTTTTCTCCACTGGTTCTGGAGGGGGCTTTGTGCCCAGAGTGCTTCATCCTTCTCGTAACGGACTTAGTAGCGTCAGTGCCCTTGGCGCTCATGGGCCAGCAGACCTTGTTGCGGCGGTGCCCTGTTCAGCGGTGCTTGTGGCGGAGGTGTCCTGTTCAGCGGTGCTTGTGGCACGGTGCCCTGTTCAGCGATGGTTGTGGCGGCGGTGCCCTGTTCAGCGGTGCTTGTGGCAGAGGGGTCCTTTGCAGTGACTCAGCTGCTGGCAGTCCTGTCTGGCCCAGCGGGGCTGGTGCTGGCGGTCCTTCATGGCCCAGCGGGGCTGGTGCTGGCGGTCCTTCATGGCCCAGCGGGACTGGTGCTGGCGGTCCTTCATGGCCCAGCGGGGCTGGTGCTGGCGGTCCTTCATGGCCCAGCGGGGCTGGTGCTGGCGGTCCTTCATGGCCCAGCGGGGCTGGTGCTGGCGGTCCTTCATGGCCCAGCGGGGCTGGTGCTGGCAGTCCTTCATGGCCCAGCGGGGCAGGTGCTGGCGCAGTCTATGGCCCAGCGGGGCTGGTGCTGGCGGTCCTGTATGGCCCAGCGGGGCTGGTGCTGGCGGTCCTGTCCTGGGCAGCAGGGCTGGTGCTGGCAGTGGCCTCCTGGGCAGCTGGGCGGGTGGCGGTGGCCTCCTGGGCAGCTGGGATGATGGGGGTCTTCTCTGCCGTGCTGCTCTTCCCAGACTTGATGACTTTCTTGTGGCCCTTCCCCACCTTGGAAGGTGTCGCAGCTGACTCCACACTCCCACCTGGGAGCGGCTTTGGTGGCTGGAGTCTTCCCCCTCTCCCGCCGGGCACTGGCCAACTTTTGATGCTTGACAGGTGGGAGACAGTCCGTGCTGTGGCTCCGAGCCACACTGGCTGCCCTGGTGGCCGGTGCACTCCAGATTCCGGTGATTACAGGCACCACTGGTCGCGGAGATGATGTGGCTGAGGTGCTAGGTTGGGACCTGTAGAGTCGGGCCCTAGGAGACTGACGGGGTGGGGGAGGTGAGGGAAAGAGGTCAAGGTTGGACAGGAAAACTGGGACGGGTAGCTGGAGGGGGTTTGGGAGTGGAGGAAGAGGTTGTGGTTGTAGGAGGTGTTCGTTTGGTGACTTTGGGTGAAGGTGCATGCGCTGGAGGCTGTCGTGAGGTGGATGGCTGTTGGGTGGGTGTGTGCCTGTGTTTGTGTATCTTGGGAGGTGGCGTCACAGACACACTGGGAGAGGACACAGGGGACGTGTGAATGGCAGTGGGGGTGGTGACTGCACGTGAGCGGGGTGTGGTGGTGTGTGTGCTGGTGATGGAAGTAGTGGCTGTAGATGTAGTGCATGCAGGTGTGAGTGGAGACGAGACTGGGAGGGAGGAGGGAGACGAGGAGGAGGGGGACACAGTGGACACAGTGGAGGCAGTGGATGTTGGTGTGTCTGCACGTGTGTGATGCTTGCATGAGTGCCTGTGGGATGTGTGGTGCTTACGTTTGCCTGAGCTTCCCTTGTGTGTTGAGGTGTGTGCATGCTGGTCTGAAGGTGTGCTTGGGATAGGCTGAGGTAGAGGAGATTGGGTCTGGGTGGAGGAAGTTGGAGGGGGGAGGCTGGAGACAGGGACAATGGCTGCCATCAGTGCTGAGGCCAGAGTCTGAAAAGCTCGCACAAGGGCCGCCAAACCAGAATGAATGCCCTCCAGGAATGCATTTGTTTGTTGCAACTGCCTTTCTCCACCCAGGATGGCATTCAAAATGGTAGACTGCCCAACAGTGAGGGACCTGAGGAGGTCAATGGCCTCCTCACTGAGGGCAGCAGGGGTGACTGGGGCAGGGCCTGAGGTGCCTGGGGCGAAGGTGATGCCCACCCTCCTGGGTGAGCAGGCAAGGGGCAAAGGCTGAGGGGCTGCTGGGAGAGCAGTGCTGGTAGGGGGGTGGCGGCTGTACCTGTAGATGCAGGGGGCACAGATGTTGCCGCCACCACAAGGGAGCTCTTATCAGAGGACGAGTCCGTGTCACTGGTGTCAGCCCCTGTCCCCGCCGTGGAGCTCCCCTCGCGCTCGTCCCACTGGTGAACTCCGAGTCCGTTGTCTCACCCTCCAGGGCCATGTGGGATGCAGCTCCCTCCTGCTCCGGTGCTACTGCTCCTCCACCTGATGATGCTAATGCACACAAGAACAGGGAGACCACAAAAAGGGGATGACGACAGAAGAAAGACATGTTCAGTGCATGCATTACCGCTACCGTTGGCAGACACGACAGACACAGAAGCCCCTTGCACTACGCCGCGCACTTGGGGTCTACTGTTCAATCCCTGGGGCATGGCCTACAAGGCTATGGCCGATATCTGCACACATGGATGACACAGGCGCCTGACTAGGTGTACTTGGCACTGTACACAGGTGTGGGGTGCCACAGGGTCTGCCAGAACAAGGGGACCTAACTAGCACACACTCCCTGGCCTAGGGAAACCCACAGCCCACCTCTCCTACTGAGACACCTCCACTGCGCGCAAAATCAGCAGAATGAGAGTGTACTCACCCCCTTGTGGCTGCTGTGATGCCCTCAAGCACCCATCCAACTCTGGGTACGCCACCGCCAGGATCCTGAACATCAGGGCGGTCATGGTGCGACGGGCACCCCTCCCACGTTGGGAGGCCATCCCCAGCTGGGCCTCCGCCGTCTTCTTGCCCCAGCGGCGAATGTCCTCGCATCTCTTACGGCAGTGGGTGCTCCGTCTGTGGCAGACCCCTAGTCCGGACGTCCTTGGCGATGGCATGCCAAATATCCTTTTTTCTGGTGGGCGCTGACCTACATGAATTGTACAGGGGGAAAAGGAAAGTTATTACCAACTGCACCGTCACAGTCATTGGCCCCCATCCCTACCCTTGCCATGTGGCACATGCACTCACCGTCGTTTCTTGCACGCCTCATTCTCCCCCCCCCTCCCCATCTTTCATCCACCCCACTCCACACAGGCATAGCCCATACAGCATGCTCTCAGTGTACTTACCTGTTTGTCTGGAGGACCGTAGAGTAGCGTGTACTGGGAGAGGACCCCATCCACAAGTTTCTCCAACTCCTCCGATGTGAAGGCAGGGGTCCTTTCCCCAGACGCACGAGTCATTGTCTCTTCCAGACCAAGGTCACAGCAGCACTTGCAGTTTAGGTCCTCTCCTGTCGAAGATCAGGTATTGAGTGATTGAACAGATAGAAAATGGCGGTCACATCCGCGGCAGTGCGTACCGTCACCGCCGGCGTACATCCTCATTGGCTCCTGGGACCCATAGGGTCCAATGTTAACCAATGCAGAATTGCGCTGTGGTCTTCGACCGCCTACAGCGACGTTGTACAACGTCAGCACAGTTACCTCACATCCCATTGTCCCACTTTGCAGGTCAGGCAGTCGCCATTTCAGGGGCCCACATGGCTTAATTTTTAACTGCATCACACACACCTAGGCCTTGCCTCAACACTCATACAGGCCAAATTTCGGATTCGGATTTGTGTTCTGTGTAAGCTGTGGGTACGTACCTCTGAGTTGGTTGACTCTGTGCTCGCTGTTGTCCTTCATAGACACCGTCCACTGGGACACGTGAGGAGATGGCGGCATCCTCCGGTGTACATCCCGCTGGTGGACCTGTCGACAATGGAGGAAAGACATGTGATCATCACCTACAGGCCTGATCGTGCCACAATCCTGGAACTGTGTGCCCAGTTGGAGCCAGACCTGATGTCAGCTATCCGCCATACCACAGGAATCCCCCCTCAAGTGCAGGTGCTGTCAGTACTCCATTTCCTTGCAAGTGGGCCATTTCAAACAACAGTGGCCATAGCATCAGGGATGTCCCAGCCTATGTTTCCCAACGTGTTATCCAGAGTGTTGTCTGCCCTGCTGAAACACATTCGGAGCTACATTGTTTTCCCTCAGGTGGAGGATTTGCCTACAGTGAAAGGTGATTTCTATGCCCTGGGACATATCCCCAACATCATAGGTGCCATTGATGGGACACATGTGGCCTTGGTACCCCCCCCCCCGCAGGAGTGAACAGGTGTACAGAAACCAGAAGAGTTAGCATTCTATTAATGTACAGATGATATGTTTGGCAGACCAGTACATCTCCCATGTGAATGCCAAATTCCCTGGCTCAGTGCATGACGCTTACATCTTGTGGAATAGCAGCATCCCTTATGTGATGGGTCAACTCCAGAGCCACTGTGTGTGGCTATTAGGTGAGCACCTGGAAGCAAGTCAGTGGGAATGGTTGTCTGGGTCTGGGGATATCCCTACAGGTTAGTGTGTCTAACAGTTGTCCCTCGCCATTTGCAGGTGACTCTGGTTACCCCAACCTGTCATGGCTACTGACCCCAGTGCGGAATCCCAGGACAAGGGCAGAGGAACGCTATAATGAGGCCCATGGGCGAACTCGGCGGATAATAGAGCGGACCTTCGGCCTCCTGAAGGCCAGGTTCAGGTGCCTCTATATGACAGGTGGATCCCTATTCTACTCACCAAAGAAGGTGTGCCAGATCATCGTGGCCTGCTGTATGCTTCGCAACTTCGCTTTGCGACGACAGGTGCCTTTTCTGCAGGAGGATGGTCCAGATGGCGGTGTTGTTGCAGCTGTGGAGACTGTGAACAGTGAAGAAGAGGAAGAGGAAGCAGAAGAAGAGGACATTGACAACAGGAACTCGGTGATCCTGCAATATTTCCAGTGAGACACAGGTAAGAATACAAACCTGCCTATTACATGTACTTTAACACTACTACCTCTCTACTGTCTGTCGTTTTCACCCAGTGTATGGTCACTGAGTTGTCACTTTCCCTTACGATTTCACAGATGTGGGTCCCACTGTGTGACATCTGCTTTGTTTCCTCATGGACTAGAGCTGTGTGACATAGGTATGTTGACATTACATTTGAAAGAGCATTTTGACACTGTAATTGCTAATACACTATTTCGAAATCACAGACTGACTCCAGATTGTTTTGTGCTTCAAGGGTGTTTATTTAAGTGCTCAATATTGGAGGGGGTTGTAAAATGGCGAGGGGTGATGGTGGAGGAATGTCCATGGCAGAGTCCAGTCTACTTATCTCACAGGTGCATTGCCCAAATGGGCATAGGAAGTGGAGCTGGGGCAGTTTGAGGATGGACAGGGTGACAAAGTGGGACAGAAGGATGACAGTCAGGGTGGTCTCATTTCTTGGTGGGGGTCTTGGCATTGTTCCCTGTCTTTGTCCTGGATCTCAGGAACCGTTTGTGGTGTGGTTCTCCATCTGCAGGGGGTGGGGTGCTGGTGTAGTGGTCCTGTGGCGGGGCGTCCTGTCCACTAGCGCCGGCGGAGGTGGTGGGCAGTTCATCGTCCAGGCTAGTGTCAGGGGCCCCTTGTGCCACAGTGTCCCTCCTGGTGTTGAGTACTTCCTTTAGCACCCCTACGATGGTGCCCAGGGTGGAATTGATGGATCCGAGTTCCTCCCTGAAGCCCAAATACTGTTCCTCCTGCAGGCGCTGGGTCTCCTGAAACTTGGCCAGTACCGTTGCCATCGTCTCCTGGGAGTGGTGGTAGGCTCCCATGATGTTGGAGAGGGCCTCGTGGAGAGTGGGTTCCCCTGGCCTTTCCTCCCCCTGTCGCACAGCAGCCCTCCCAGTTCCCCTGTTTCCCTGGGCCTCTGTCCCCTGAACCGTGTGCCCACTACCACTGCCCCCAGGTCCCTGTTGTTATAGGGGTGGTGGGTTAGCCTGGGTTCCTTGTAGTGGTGGACACACTGCTGGTTGACGTGTCCTGGGGACAGAGGTATGGGCCCGCTGGGTGGGTGCTGTGCTGGTGTTTCCAGAGGGGGGAAGCTCTGTGGTGGCCTGTGACTGTGTGAGGGGAACCGACTGTCCCGAGGTCCCCGATGGGGCGGGCTGGTCATCTAGATCCAGTTGGACAGAGCTGCTGTCATCACTGTGAGCCTCTTCTGTTGGTGGTGTGGACATGTGTGGACCCTCCTGTCCGGTGACGTTGGGTAGGGGTCCTGCAGGGGTATAAAAGGATGTGTGTGCTATGGTGTGCAATAGGTGGGTGACCGTGTACCCCAGTGCTTGCATTCCTGTGTGGGACCTTGTGTGATGGTGGGTTAGGGGGGTGTGTGGGTATGTGCAGTGGCCATACTTTGGTGTTGCATGCAGGGCTTGGTGTTAGGATGTGTGGTTTGTGATGTTGGGACATTTGTGAGGAGTTAGAGTGATGGGGTGAGGGTGGGGGTATGTGATAGCATGCAAGTAGGGTGGGGGATGTAATAGTTAAGATTTGACTTACCAGAGTCCATTCCTCCATCTACTACTGCGAGGCCCTCAGGATGCAGAATCGCCAAGACTTGCTCCTCCCATGTTGTTAGTTGTGGGGGAGGAGGTGGGGGTCCACCGCTAGTCCGCTGAACCGCAAGGTGGTGTCTGGAGACCACGGAACGCACCTTCCCCGGTAGGTCGTTCCACCTCTTCCTGATGTCATCCCTATTTCTTGGGTGCTGTCCCACTGCGTTGACCCTGTCCACTATTCTTCGCCATAGCTCCATCTTCCTAGCTATGGAGGTGTGCTGCACCTGTGATCCGAATAGCTGTGGCTCTACCCAGACGATTTCCTCCACCATGACCCTGAGCTCCTCCTCAGAGAACCTGGGGTGTCTTTGCCGTGCCATGGGGTGGTGTGGGTGATGTGTGGGGTGGTGTGCGTAGTGATAAGTGGGGTGATATTTAGTGGTGTGTTGTGTGAGGTGTGTGGAAGTTCTGTGGGTGATGGTATTGTGTGCCTGTGGATGCTTGGTAGTTGTTTGTGATGTCTCTCTCTGGCCTTCTCTCTGTAATTCTGGTCGTAGGGGTTTGTGGGTGATGTGGGTGTGTGTTTTATATTGTAATGGGTGTGTGGGAGTGGTGTGTGTATGTGTATCAGGTGTGTGTATTTCGATTTGTCCAATGTGGTTGTGTTTTGTAGATGTGTGTGTATGTTGCCCGCGGCGGTGTGTACCGCCAATGGAATACCGCGGTTGAAAGACCGCCGCATGGTTTCGTGGGGCGTGATAGTGTGGGCGTATTTCTGTTGGTGTGACGGTGGAGGATTTGTTTTCGCCAGTTTATCACTCACTGACCTTTGGCGTGGCGGACTTGTGTGGGTGTCTGAATTTTGGCGTATTCCGAGCTGTGGGTCATAATAGCTGTGGCGGATTTCTGCGGCCGCGGCAGTGTGTTGGCGGTCTTCTGCACGGCGGTAAGCGGCTTTTACCGCCAATGTTGTAATGACCGCCTATGACTTTTAAGTACACCATTTGAAGGGGTCTCAAACCTGGCAGCATATTACCTATATTGGTATCAGGATGGAGGGTACTAGAGGGAGAAGGACTTACCAACAGCTTCTTCTTTCTCAGCATTGCAAGTTTCCAATTTGCGCTGCATTGACAATTAAACCATTTTTCCCTGCAGGTGTTCTGTGGAAACACTGACAGAGACAAAGGACCAAGGGTCTGATGTAGAACTCGTCAGACGGGTTACTCTGTCACAATATTGACAGATATCCCGTCCGCTGAAATCTAAATTCCATTATGTCCTATGGGATTTAGATTTCGGTGAACGGGATATCCTTCACCGTTGTTAGGGAGTAACCTGTCTGCAGAGATATAAATCAGTCAAACAGGAAACTAGGGGTTTGGTCCACTAAAGCCGGATGAGGAGGGATCAAGAATAAACCATGAAGAACAAAGACCCCCTTGGGCTGCTAATTGACTTGTTTTACCATGAACAAAACAGCCAATCAATCCTGTGTGTAATTATATAACTCTTTTTGTCTCATCATATTCTTAACTCTAGCTTCTCTTGTGCACAAAGAATTATATATATATATATATATATATATATATACACATACATATATATATATATATATATATATATATATATACCAGCGGGAATGAAATACATTCACAATACGAAAAAACAACACGGTTTAAGACAATACCTTCACAATTCACATTTGCCTACATACAAAAACATTTATAGAAATCAACAGATTAAGCATAACAACATTTGAATTTTTGATAGAATTTTCCAGGAAAACCCATCACATAACTGCTGACATATTTGTCTTCTGGGTAAATAAAAGTTCATTAATGTCCCAGTCATTTATCTCAGAGGAGGGGAACAGTTCATAAAAGAGTCCAAATTCCTATGAATGTTTTGATTCCTAACTTCACAGGGCTTGTGTCACCTTCCTTTTGGGTTAAAGGAGAGGGTCTGAAGTTGTAAATGAGGCATAAAGTCAGACATCGTATTGGGACCTGAGAGCAAGCGACAAGAGGTAAGAAGGAGGCTTCAGATGACAGGGGGAGGAGTTACAGCACGATGCAAGACTCTCGCTGCACGCCAGGCTAGAGGAAGGTAGCACAGGAGAGGATGCCGGCCAGGAGGAACCCAACACTGGTAAGGATGCACAGGTGCAGCTTCTACCGCAACAAAATACTGAAGCAGAAAGTAGCAGTTTACCCCAGGAAGGCTGTCATTCTTTCACTATCCCCCACCATACCCTTATACAAATAAGTAAACATTACTTACCTGCCTCTCCCTTTCTCTCTGAGGATGCTGACGGGCTCCTTCCTGGAAGGAACTCAGAAGGAGAAAAATAAACCTACATATTACAAGAGTTTACCAGCTAATTTCCTATGCCTTAAACATGCATAAAATAAAATAAATAAAATAAAAGCAATCAAGAATTAAGAGTCTTCTAGTTCTCTTCATACACCAAGCGACACCCGAGTACTAGTAGAAGATGAGAAGCATGCGTGTGAAGAGACTAGTGTAATTTGCATATAGGAAAGTGCACTGAGCAGGGCTAAGGTGAATAAAGCAGCAGAAAATTAGGACACTTAGGGGCATATTTATGAGCCCCTTGCACCGCCGGAGTGTCACTTTTTGTGACCCTCTGCCAGCGCATACTACAAAATCATAGTAGTACTGGACGAGAATTTGGCGTAGTGCAGTGCAGTGCAGTGCAGCAAATCACCTTGCTGTGCTGCGCTGCGCTATGGCAAAGTAGCCAAATCCCCATAAATGAGGGACTCTGGGCCTCATTTACTAAGAAGTGGCGCTGCACTTCAGAAATGCAGGGATGCGCCACCCTTAATAAAATACGGCATACCCCTGTGTTTTCCATAGCGCTGGCACTAAAATTATCTGCCTAGCCCCAATGCAGGCACCCTTGCACACTAGTGCAAGGGTGTCTGGGTTGCAGGGAATGACTTTATGTGCAGGACAGTGGTAGGATTTTGGATGGCACCTGATGAATTGTAGGTTGATGAATATTTTGTGTGTAGAGGCGGGAGGTTGTTGCCACCAGAAGGACTGAAGGACAAGCTTGTAAATGTACATAATTGGGGTCATCTGAAAAAGAAAAGGAATAAAGCCAGGGTGAGAAAGTACTATTGGTAGCCACAGATGAATCGCATGGTTGAGACTGTGGCCCAGAATTGTGTACAATGTACAAATTGTGACAAAAGTAGAGTGACAAGAACATCTCCCTTGCACCAGTGGAAGTATGTGAGAAACTGTGGTCTAAATTATAAATGGACACTGTTTGGGCCTTTTAATTTATTACACGTCTGAGATGTTTGTCATAGTACTGGTAGATTACACGTCCAAGTGGGTTCCTGCTGCATGTGCTAAGATGGTCACTACTCAGACAATGATCGAATGCTTGAGAGATAAGTTTGCAAGGGAAGGAGTACCTAAGAGAAATGTTAGCAATAATAGGGTACAATTTACATTCTCTTAGATGGTGGAGCTGTTGAGGGACATAGGAGTAAAACATCTGAGGACAGCGATGTATTCCTCTCTCCACCCCACAAGCCAATGGGCTGGTGAAAAGCATGAATAGGGAGGTCACAGGTTGTCGTCAGCAAGCAGTAAATTGGGGTGGTTCCTTGAGAGAATTACTCAGGGAAAAACTGTGAGCACATAGAACCACACCCAGTGCAATCACTACTATTTCTCCTTTTTATGTGTTGAGAGGGAGAATGGCTGCCACCAAAATGCATCACAGTATGTTAGGGTTGGAAAGGAGGAGAACATGGAATGAAAGAGACTGTGAGAGAATTGTTTAACATCAATTGAAATATAAGGAAAGGTTTATTAAATAACATGGTGCAAAGAGACGTGAATATTGAATGGTAAAGTGTGGATCAAGAAATCACATTTTTGTGGCAAAAGGAAGAGCAAATTTCTTGGACCTTTTAAAATCACAGAGGTAAAGCTCAATGTTGTAGAGGTACCTACGGGTGAATGGCCAAGTATGGCCATACTAGCCAGATGTGAGGGGAGGAATGAGTTAAAAAATATGTTGCACTTCTCAGGAATCAACTGGTGTATTACCATGTCACAAAAGATCTATTCATTCACCTTGTGGATGAAAGATTATTATTAAAATTGAGTTATGTATTATCGAGAAGTAACGTGCTCTCTCACAAAAAAAGTTTTTTTGCCCACCTGCAAGGATGAAAGATTATTATTCACATTTTGTTCTTTTATTCTTTTTGGAACTATTGTAAATGTAAGTATGTTATAGGTTATACATTGGGGATGGGACTTTGGATATTAAATTTATATTTTTTTGTTCCACCCCTAAGCAAATATTGATTTTTAGTTTTGTCAACCTTTGTGGAAGTGGTATGTGTTATGTTTTAACTGGTTGTACCTTGCTTTCCATTAGTTCTGGAATGGATTGTAAACCATGTCATCTTTCTGGGTAGTATGCTATGAGAGAAAAGGTCTGTTTGGGGTAGCTGTTATGCTGTTACTCAATAAAGCCGCAATTTTCACTTCTAGAAGCTGTGGAAGGGGTCCTTTTCAAGGAAGAGGAAACCCTCTGTTTGTGTAACTCTTGTTTTTGTTTGAATGCTATGCCACCTCTTTAAGCCATGATAGACCCATGGACATTACTAATTACGAGCTCCTAGAGTGATGTCCTTCTCAAACTTGTTTGAATTCTCTTCATTGTAATGCTGTTTGATATATCCAGTAGAGACAGCCTTAAGGATCAGTGAAAGTGAACTTAAAGAAATAGCTGACTTGGAGCAGGAAATCAGCTTAGACAATACTATTCAGAACGCTCAACAACTTTTATAATCCGTCAATAAAACAATAGCAGAATTTAAAAAGAATACCATAAATCAAAAAACAACGAAACTACCAAGGGATATTAAAAACTTTAACATCATTACAACGTAGCCCTATTTGAGAGAAGATTTTTTTATAAAAACAATAACCCGAATACTTTAAACTTACAATTTCAACATCACATAAGAGATTTATAACCTTTTCTGACACATCCTCTGATTCTGATCCAGATACACAAGGATCATTTACTGCGGCTCAACCTTTTTTAGGCAGAGGTGGCCGCAGAGGAACCAGAGGGGGCGGTATTCCGAGGGGACAATTCCAAGATCAAGGATTTTTTCGGACCAGACAAAGAGCTTACAGGAGATTAAAAAAACAGAAGATCTTATCCCTATCTATAACTTGTCCTCATATTCACTCCCCTAATCAGAAAGACAAATCCTCAGTAAAGGTCTATCGTTTGTACCTATTAGAAATCAAGATCCGGTTGACAGTAAAATAGAAGTCCTACAATTCCTTCGGAAAGTCAGACTTAAAGCTTTTTTCAGTTTGGTGCCCCCATTGAAAGAGGCCAATAGTCGTGGACTAAAACCCAAATCCACCTTCTTCCAGAAAAAAACGATATGCCTTTGGAAGTAAAAGTCTTTGAAGATATAGTATTAAAAGAGCTGGATTTACTTAATACTAAAAAAATCTACTTTAAAGATAATTGCTCCAAAATAGAAAGAGAAGCCATAACCAACTTGGCTAAGAAAAAGGAAATTATAATCAAACCAGCCGATAAAGGAGGTGGGATAGTGATCTGGGATTTAGAACAATATGACGAAGAAGTTATGAGACAACTCAGTAACATTTTACACATCGAGAGATTGAAGTCAACACCCCTAAACAGGTCAGATCTCAAATTGAGGCTATTACATCTGAAGCCAGGGAACAGAGGTGGATCAGTAAAATGAGTTTGAATTCCTTAATCAGAACGAAGGTAGAAGTCCATGCTTTTACATCTTGCATAAGATCCACAAAGACTTAGAGAAACCCCCAGGAAGACCTATAGTGTTGGCCTGCGGCTCTATTTTAGAACCCCTTGCACAATTTGTTGACGTGTTTCTGAAACCTTTCATGATCAAGGCGCTTTCTTACGTTCGCGATTCAATGGACATTATTAACAAGCTAGAAAAAATGCCCTTTGACGAAGACAGACAACTGTTGGTGACCTTCGACATAGAATCGCTGTACACTAGCATCCCGCAAGATGAAGCGATAGAAATCATCAGGAAAGTAGTAGCTACTGATATTGAGCCAAAAAATCCTCCCATTGAATTTTGAGCCTCCTTAGCCACATTATGCCTGAAACATAATTTCTTTAAATATAAAGATAAACTGTATCGGCAGATAAAAGGAGTAGCAATGGGGTGTAGCTTTGCTCTGGAAATGCTAATCTTGTTATGGACTGTTTCGAGCATAAGTGGATTTATTCAGAATTCAATCCTTTCAAATCACAGATTACAAAATGGTATAGATACATCGACGATATTCTAATGATTTGGGAAGGCACAGTTGACGAACTCAGTAGGTTCCATAATTGGTTAAATGAAAGGACAGTGGACTTTAAATTCACTACGAACAAAGCCAAAATCAAAATTAACTTTCTTGACCTATGGATCCTAACTAGGAATGGGGAATTAGAAGTTAGTCTTTTTAAAAAAAACAACAGACCGCAACACATTGCTACACTTTTCCAGTGGGCATCCTAGAACACTTAGAGAATCTCCCATACGGTCAATTCCTGAGAATTAGGAGAAATTGTACTGAGAAAGAAGATTACTGGCATTGTGCATGTGAGCTTACAGAGAAACTAATCAGTAGAGGATACCCCAAGAAACTGGTGAAAACAGCGGCAAAAAGAGCTTGGTTTACACCCAGAGATACACTCTTAATCCCCAAAGTAAAGGCAAAACAAACTCCATTAACTTGCGTCATTACATATAGTCCAAAGGCCAACAAAATACGCTCGATCATAGAATCATTAAAGATCTAGAGATCGAGAAACCGCTTTTTGCATTCAAAAGAGCACGCAGTCTGAGAGACCAATGGGTTAAAGCAGCCCATACACAAACAAAAGAGAGAAATTTGAGATCAATGCTACAACTACCAGCTCTTCAGGGACACTATAGGTGCAGTAAATGCATTGCATGTCAATATACACAAGATTCTAAAGAAATATCTCTAAATGATTTTTCTAACTATAATACGAAAAATGTTATTTACTGTATAATGTGTCCTTGTGATAAAGTCTATATAGGACAAACTTTGCTAAAGAGTTTTAGATATCACAATGTTCTAAATGTCAAACATCTTGTATATTTACATATCTATATGTTTGATGCTTTAAATCCATACCTAAATATTACAAATATAAGACACCCGTATATACTAGGTGCACTCTACACAAGTACAGATTTGTGTTAGTTGAGCGGATTAACTGCATTGAAATGTAGTTCGACATATCGGGTATTGTGATAAGGGGGTCCGTCCTCTCCAAAATGGCTGCCACTGGGCCACACGCGTATCACTAGACTTGACGGTCTAGCGCTGGCCGCAGACAAATGAGAACGACCGCGCGAAGCCTCAGTTTGAAGAGGCATGTCGCCGCGTTGGAGACGCGGCTTAACACGGATTAGCAGGCCCATGAGGAACAGGGTCAAGACTGATTTGCATATGGCTGGGTCCAAACTGGGGTGGCATGGTGAGCAAAAGAACGATGGATTAAACCCAGATCTGTGACTGGGGGTGAGTGTTTGACAATGTTCAGCATTCCGTCCATCACTTGTTGTTTTTATTTTAATATATTCTCAGTCAGTCTCCTTGTTTTAAATTTTCACAGAGGTGACGCTGCCCTTTGATAGTCCTGATGAGGCCCTGATTGAAAAGGCTGAAACGTGTTGACATACACATTGGTGAGATTGTGTTCTTAAAATTGGAATCAGCTTGGCAAAAAATCACTCAATATGCACTACAAAATACCTTAAAAGACATAGAGGTGTTTGCCAGTTGCTTGTGCATGAACCTCCAATCATCGCAACAGAGTGGATTAAAATCGGAATTTTGAAATTGTGACCACCATTTTGGTACAAAGAAAGGTTATTGGGCATAACCCTCTATTGATGACGTGGTCAGCTACAAGACTTTGAGAAGTTAGATGTTGACCATAGTTGAATTAAGATGCAAATGTGAATTTAAGTTCATGTGTTGGATTTTATGTGTGTAATGTTTTATGTTGTAGAAAGAATTGTTGTATTCTGTTGATATTCACCAATAAGTTATTGTCTGCTTTGCATATAATTAATTACAATACATTTTGGATAATAATTGTTCCATAAAGACAGTATTGAGCACTGTGATTTAAAAATATTGTTGCAATTGATCCCTACCTTCAGACCACTTTTTTTTGTTTGTGATAGTTTGATATTTCCAGTGGCAGCTACTGCGTTTTCAAAGTGGGGGGTACATAAAAAATTAAATTAAATATAAAAATAAACTTACCTTCTCAGAACGATCATCTGCAGCAAACGTACACCTGAACTTCCTGGTGCCTTGAACTGCTTGCTGGACAATGGCATCCGAGTCAAAGCAAGCACTGCTCTCTTGCTGCTTACAATGCTAAGCAGCATAAGAGCAGCGCTACGATTGACTGGAGCAGGCAAATACAGTGGCCCATCGGACACCTACTCGCTGTGCCTCTGCTTCTCAGCTTCCTCTGAGCTGTTGATTGCAAAAGCCTGAACTGCGCATGTTAGGCTGGCCATAGTGAAAACTAAGGTCAATCTGACATGCGCAGTTCAGATAACATAGCCTCTGGTCGTCCCATTGTACAGCTGTGATGCTGTGGGGAGGTCAGGGAGTCAACACCCGCACGTCCCTATGGGGAACCCGACCCTGCTACTACTAGATATACATTCTCTTTTTAAGATGGCGCTTTGGGTCTTAATACAATCTAATATCAGATTTGTTTCTTACACATTCCTGTTCTAAGGTTGCACTTTCTCCCACGCAAATGGAATGCTGTTCTAGTTATCTAGCTTACTAGGTTCCAATTTTGGTAATAAGGTGCTCCTTTCTGTGTTCCAGCACTATTTCAAGTACTAAGTATTACTTCTAGGCCCACCCTTTATTCATTCATGTTCCAAAATGGCATCTATAAGACACTCTAATTGGGCTCCTCACAAAAAACATGACATATATGTGAATAAATATGCTACTATTAGGTGGTGGTATTATGTATGTTGCCTTGGGATCTTTCTTACACATTCAGTGTCAATTAAGATGTCTACTGATGTGCACATGAGGTCCTAACCAATAATCAGTTTATTGGATTTTCCCCTTTTTCAAGATGGTGCGTGCTGACACATATAACAGTCTAAGGATGCGTATACTAGTAACATGATCACAAATCTAGTCCTATAATCACTCAACTAACTATGACGCTATGGCCCAGATTTATGACCTTTTGACGCAGGGCAGCAGAGCTGCTGTCCTGCGTCAAAGGGAAAGGGGAGGAATGTGTGGTATTTATGCATTACAGAACATTCCTGTCCTTTCCAACTGCACTGGCACCGTTTTGGCTGCCTAGTGCCAACGCAGGCACACTTGCACAATGGTGGAGTTGCATGCAGGGTTGTTTTTGTGCAGGAAGGGAGACCTTCCTGCACAAAAACAATCCTGGGAGGCTTTTTCCTCTTTCTATGCGTGCTGCAGAATGCAGTACGAATAGAATGAGGTAACAATTAGGAGAAATAAATATATTTGTCCTCTTTGCACCTCTCTTGTGGAGGAATAAGGTTTTGACGCATGACCTTGTAAATCTGGGGATGCGTCAAAATCCATGGGTGTTGCATGGGAACACCCACTGCAACACCTATGGAACGCCTCCCTAACACAGAATAAGGCAAAGCTGAGATTTGCACTGCCTTTCCTTATGCCATAGCTATGAGGCCATTAAAAGCCACGCAAAGTGGCTTTGCGTGGCCTCATGAATATGGTTGAAAGGTTTGCTCCACCGTTGTATTATTAAAAGGGACTCTTATAAATATGCCCCTTTTTGTCAGTTGGAACACTGTTTGCCCTTAATTGATTACCTCCGTCTACATAATTGTGTCTTAGAAAGGAGTTTTGACTTGTAACCTAACGTTTCTTGCATTAAAGTACAAATTTCACATGCCAGGTTGTTTGCACAGTAGGCCTTTACTATGTTTAATTGCTTTCATTGGTCGCATTCCCAACACTATCTAAACTAGTTCTGTTACATAGTTGGGGAATCACTACTGTTAAAGGTTTTTAGCCTACTATTGGTATAAGGCTCTCCTCTATTTGTGTAAATAGCATGGGCATTGAACTATCATCTCTTTTGGTGACTATTAACATCATTATCACAGCAGTTTATTAAGCATTCCTTTTGTCCTTAGCATATTTGGTTCCACTGTTACCTCAGAATATATGTATGATGTGCTGCCATCCTAACTACTTCGCAGACTGAATATTGTGAATTCACCCAATACAACAACACATCCATATTAAGATTATTGTACTTACATTTTATGTGTAGGAAATGGCCCTTTCTGCAGGGTCACCCCCAATTTGTTTAGCATTTTCCCCTCCACTTTTTGTGGAATTATTTCTGTTGGTCTTAGGACTCTGTGCACTTTACCGCTGCTAACCAGTGCTAAAGTGCTTGCTCTCACCCTAAAACATGGTTTGATTGGTATATATCTGATTGGCATATTTGATTTACTTATAAGTCCCTAGTAAAGTGCACTACATGTGCCCAGGGCCTGTAAATTAAATGGGTGGGCCAGCAACACTGATTGTGCCACCCACTTAATTAGCACTTTAAAACATATCCCAGTCCTGCCATTACAGCCTGAATGCAGTGTTACACTGCCATGTCGACTTGGCATTTAAAAACCCTGGCGAAGCCCTAAACTCCCCTTTAATTACATATGTGACCCCTAAGGTAGGCCCTAGGCAGCCTATAGGGAAGGATGCTATGCAATTAAAAGGCAGGACATATATGTTTGTCACTAGTGTGAAGCATATGATAACATTGGGGATTCCCTATTATATTTAATAGGTTGTAATTCCTTATTGGGAAGGGGTAGACCTATCAGGCTTAGTACCTATGGAGTTGTAATGATAAGTCCTATTTAATGGTAAAGTCAGACTTCTTGTTACAATTTTGAAAATGCCACTTTTAGAAAGTTGGCATTTTCCGGCTCTTAACCCTGTGTGCCTGCAGCATGTCTCCAATACATGTCTGGGGTTGGTGACAGCTGGTCTTTGTGCTTTCCCTCTAGACAGCCACACACAAAGGACAGCTTACCCCCTGTAATGAGTCTGGAGCCAGGGCAGGAAGTGGGGACCCATATGCACTTCAAAGCCCTTCTTAGAAGGCCCTCCACTTGAAAGGCACAACTGGGTATAAGAACTGGACTTTTGACCCTACCAACTCACTACACTTCTGGACCTGTGGATACTCCGCCCAGAAGGACTGCTGTGCTGCTACAAGCACTGACACTCTGCTGGACTGCTGCTCTGAAAGAACTCCTTTCTTGCTGTGCTGATCCGCTGCCTCCTTGCCTTGGTGAGAAGAACTGGACCAACATCACTTGAACCCAGAACCAGAGTGACTCCAATGGCTTGCTGGTTTGCCTGTCTGTTTTCTGAAGTCTCAGGGACACAAAATACTTCCAACTCAATCATGTACAGCACCTGGACTCTACCAACTGTGTGTTTTGCCATGCCAAGTGGTACCAACCCAATCTTGGTCCCTTGGAAGAGAATATACAGTGGTGTTCCAGCCAAGAAGCAGTGCATCGACTCTGCTGCACCGCTCGGAACCAAAGCATCTCCATCCCGCCAATGCATAGCCACTTCTGCGAGGATCAAGGACATGTAATCGTTGACTCTGTGGTGCATCACCTCCATTTCCTACGCTTCTTCAACTTTGGAGCTGATGCATCACCTCCATCCCAAGGATCGACAATGACAACTCACCTCCTCTGCTTCTCGCATCGTCTTCGATGTTGACCCAAACCAGGTACTGTTTCAGAGGGCCAAGGCTGGTCCCTGTATCCGACACGTGTACCATTGCGGTTGGCCTCACTATTCAGATTTGGTCTGCTGCAGCAAAACCAGATAGCCCTAGTTTGCACTTTATGCTTTTAAGCACTACATTTTAGTTTATTCTTTAAAAATTCAGGTCCCAAGTTCTACTTATTGGAGTTTTGTTGTTTTGGTCGTATTTTATTCATTAAATTAAGCTCTGTGTTTCTAACCAGGTGTGGTGTCTTTTTTGATGGTGATTTCACTATTTCACTGTTTGAAGTGTTGCACAAATACTTTACACATTAAGCCTGAGTGTTCTGTGCCAAACTACCAGTGGGCAGGCACATGTTAATTTAGGGTGTGTTTGTGACTTACCCTGACTAGGAGTTTGGCTCCTGTTTGGACAGGGTGCATATCTCTGCCAAACAGAGACCCAATTTCTAAAATTAGGTAAGATATTGATTACATACATCTATATCCTTTCAGTTTAAATTAAATTACATTTTATAGCACACGTAGTAAATAATGTAAAACTAATTCGCTCCTTTTAGACTATTGAGGTGAATTTGGAGATTGGTTGTGAACACTGTGCCTTATATGGTTTCAATTGAAGTTGCCCTGGTGTAGATACACATTTAAAACCAGATGACTTATACTAACAGGGACCCAGGACCTGTACACTGTACATTTTGCAATAAGTTTCTTTGGAACCCTTACCATTGGTTTGGAAATGAATTTAGAAGTATTCAGAAGTAGATAATTTGTCTGAACTAGATCAGATAAACTAATTTTATCATCAAACTTTTCAATTCATCTTTCATTCGTAATAACTGTCCGCGGCCATCTGCAGTCTCTCATTTGGGAAAGTTGCTTTCCTAACGTGATACATGAGTGTTTTTTATCACAAAACCCTCATCCTCCTTCCGGCTTTTACCACAAATAAAAAAACATTCTCCTTGTCCCATCTGAAGCACCTATCACCTTAGTGGTATAACTCTGACTATTCTCTTCTAATCTAAAGTGTTAGTTATTTTTGTGCCCCTGTTGTCTCTTTTTAACTCTGCATCCCTTGTGAAATTCCAGATGTTAGTCGGTGGGCCTGAGTTAGAAGATGCTTAATGGTTATAATTTCCACATCTAGAACATGCAAGGGTTTTTACACATTGCTTGGTAACTGTTTTCCTCTTCTGTATTGTGGCCACTTATGCTACATACTTCTAAACTTTTTCTTCCCAACCCTCTCTTCGTTTAAAGTTTTACTCAAGACTTGGACTGTTTAATTTCCTTTCGTTATGTGCTATATGTTAGAATCTGTGTCTTTCCAACACTGGCTTGGGGGTTAAAATGGCTCTTCATTCTCATTATGGCTTCATTGTTGTCTCCAGTTCATCTTCTGGAACTATGTTGGTAGTGCACAAAATACTTTCTTGTCTCTCCAATCCCAGACAGTGTAATAATAATTTGTTCAGTAAATCAGTTTCCATTGTGTCTCTGTCAACAGTGAGTATGTATGTTGTGAATACCTTTTTTTAACCTTTTCCAATATAACGGTGGGTCTTGTGTTTTGTGCAGAAACCTATGTATTGGTTTAAATTGCTCTCTGATGCAAAAGTATAACTCAAATCTTTCAAAATGACCTTGAAAAAAAGCAAATGGATATCAAACTTGTTCATAAAAGCAGTACTGTAAAGGAAGTTAATTATTGTATTAGAAACGTTTGTGCATATCACAGATCTTTCAACATGCACAATGGCACCGTTTATCATTGAGCATATCACAACTCTCTCCCTCAGCTATTTGAAAGGATGGCAGCTGTCAAGACAGACGTTATAGTGCGACGTTACTCAAAGTACGGCCCGCGGGCCGCCAGCGGCCCCACGGACCTATCTTGGCAGCCCGCGGACGTCCGAGAAACGCCATATAATAATGGCCACAGTACATAAACATAGAAGAGGGCCGCGGGAGCATGCGCAATAGTGGCTACTTCGCGCATGCTCCCGCGGCCCTCCTCTATGTTTACCTAAGGCGGCCATAAGTTATGGCGTTTCAATGACGATCCTGGCTAGTGGTGGGAAGCCAAAGCCCCTTAAAAGTTAGCGCTTGCAGCTAACTTTTACGGGGCTTTTTTGTCTGCTTCCTGTCACCATCTCCACGTCTGCCGCCCGCCCGCCTGCCGTACCGTTGTACATTTGTGGCATCTTTACAGTGCTTTATTAAGGCAGGTAAGGCTCTTTGGTTATTTATTTGTTTTTAATGTAGTGTGTGTGTTACTGGGGTAGGGGTGAGAGCAGATGGCGCTGTGTGCAGATGGCGCTGTGTGTGTATGGCGCTGTGTGTGTTACTGGGGTAGGGGTGAGAGCAGATGGCGCTGTGTGCAGATGGCGCTGTGTGTTTTACTGGGGTAGGGGTGAGAGCAGATGGCGCTGTGTGCAGACGGCGCTGTGTGTGTTACTGGGGTAGGGGTGAGAGCAGATGGCGCTGTGTGTGTGCCCTTTGTGTGTGTTACTGGGGTAGGGGTGAGAGCAGATGGCGCTGTATGTGTATGGCGCTGTGTGTGTTACTGGGGTAAGGGTGAGAGCAGATGGCGCTGTGTGTGTGCGCTTTGTGTGTGTTACTGGGGTAGGGGCGAGAGCAGATGGCGCTGTGTGTGTATGGCGCTGTGTGTGTTACTGGGGTAGGGGTGAGAGCAGATGGTGCTGTGTGCAGACGGCGCTGTGTGTGTTACTGGGGTAGGGGTGAGAGCAGATGGCGCTGTGTGTGTGCGCTTTGTGTGTGTTACTGGGGTAGGGGTGAGAGCAGATTGCGCTGTGGGTGTTACTGGGGTAGGGGTGAGAGCAGATGGCGCAGTGTGCAGATGGCGCAGTGTGTGTGTGCACTGTGTGTGTTACTGGGGTAGGTTTGTAGTTATACCTGGATTCAAAACGCAGCATTGTTTAGCAATGTTTTGAAAAAGGGGGCGGGGTGGTTGTGCCCCCTATAAGCCCTGCCACCCCCACCCCTGCTGTCACTTCAGTGCGGCCCTCGGCCGCAAACCATACTGCAATTTTGGCCCCCGAGAAAAAGTTTGTGAGTACCCATGTTATAGTGGCAGGAAATATTCCATACTACTGGACCTCGGCCAGGTGGCCATTCACCTTGAGTATGTTGCTACAACCTAAGGCTTAAATAAAAGCTGTGGTGGTCTGGTTAAATGAAATTATATCTTTCGAACCTCACATCCAAAGTTTGCAGCATACTGTTTTGGTCTAATAAGAATGTTAAGAAAGATGGGGCGTGGCTTGAGAGGCCAACACGGCGGACGCTCTTTAACGGAGCTCCGTGCTAAACACCCTTTTATCTGTAATTTATTCACCACATCGCAAGTCATAAGCCGCTATACGGTAGCGCTTGTAAGACATGGCAGAGTCGTGCCCGAGACCTGACCTGCCTTGGCGCCCTAGGATTCGGTGTGAGGCATACAGGGATGCCATGCCACGCCACTTGAAAGGGAGATGCTGGCCTGGCACTTTCGCGCCATAGGGATTCAACTGGACTCAAGTATTGCGGGGCGCTCCTTGCACCATTTCCGGCCTTGCTCAGCTGCATCCGGACACCAATGGGGGACTGCACTCGCTGCTGATGATTGGGGAGCCCACGCAACGTGGCCCATGTGTTGCGTGCTGGGGCTGCACGGTCCCTGACCAGCCTACCACTCCTTCCTTACCCTGCTGTCACACCACCGGTAATTCTATCCAATCAGCAGAGGAAGCCTCCCTGGAGCTTTGCAGGTGTCACTGTAATGCCCGGGAAGGGATGGTGAGAAGCCGACCAGTGACACCGGATGTCGTATTGCTGCCACCGGGCCAGTGCGGCGGTATGGTATGGCCTACCAACATTGCCCACGATCTCTGAGAGCTACATTGCTCCCCCTGCTCCCCGATGCCTTCCACAGGAGTGACTGTCGGCTTTGATACACCCCCCCAGTAGGTGCTGGTGATTTGGACTCTGATGGGGCCTGCTGCTCCAGGCAGTCCATTTCTCCCTCAGTGTAGGTACGCCACGTGTTCAGCTGAAAGACCCTGGGACGCACCAAGTAACAATTGCTGCCCTGACTTGAGGCTGCATGGTTGAGTGCAATGTTGCAGTGCCTTTATCCCCCACCCCTGGCAGAGCCCTCATTGGCGAAGTGTGAATCATCACGGAGCCTAGCTGCTCCACAGCCCTTCAAATACAACTATTCCCATATTTCAAAGCATGCGTTGTCTGCTTTAGCAACCATTAGCCTACACCAGGGTTCTGCAAAGTCGGGCCTGGAGAGCCGGGTTCATGCCAGGTTTTTAGCATATCCACATTTAGAAAAAAGATGATTCAGAAATCTACATTTATCTAAATGTAGATATGCTAAAAATCTGGCATGGACCCGGCTCTCAGGACCGACTTTGCAGAACCCTGGCATACACCATTGAGATTGCTGACTACCACAGCGCCATTGTTGGCAATCACCCACATTTTGTATGAATCCCTGACCTTATGTTGCCACTCTTGCGCCTCATTGTCCCATGGACCCACTCTTTAGCTCCATCTTTGCTTTATGACTGTTTACACTCTACGATGCTGCCATATTCAGACCCGCCTACCTGGGGTTCTGATACTGTGCTTTGGGGGTATGTGTACTGTGTAAATGGGCAATCAACTAAATCGTCATGTGTTGCCATCCCTTAATCAGTGCCGCCTACGCGCTTCACATTGGACTTTTGACTCACTCAAGTATCACCATTCACACTCTACCAAAGGGTTGCATCATCTCCCTGTGTGTTACATGTAATTGGGGCTGCTTGTGCTGCACACTCCACACAGTGAAAGAGGGCATTATAGGACGTTGCTTCTTCCTTGACTATGTCAGTGATCTGTGCACCACCATCCCTGCCACATCCCAACGATATCACATGGCCCTGCAACCTACAGATCTGTCTTAGAGGTGGATGCTTGGTGGTGGCACGTAGGCTGCTTGTGCTGCTGTGTTTTGCTCTAATATACGACACAAGCAAGCGGGCCCACCCCTGTCTTAGCAGAACTTACCCTCCTGCATGCAGATCATCATAAATTAGTTGACAGAGTATGCAACACAGAACATTCACTCACCATGCTGCCACCTCATGCCCAAGCATCCAAGGCACAGATCCATCACCACTTCAGGTGAAATAGCATCCAGGTTGTGGGTCGCCCTGAAAATACTGAAGGGCAGGACACTATTGCCTACATCAAGCTATGGGTTTGTGAAATTGTTAATCCCTTAGCCCTGTCGCTGCTCTTCTCAATTCGAGAGGGTGCACTGAGTACCAACCAGGAAACCTCCACTGGGCTCCAACCCTAGACCTATGGTCCTTTGGGTACTACACTATTGTGACCGAGGCCGTATACTTAGAGAAGCCCACAAACTGCCTGACCTCACTGTTGACAATGCTTGTGTCATGCTTTTCCCAGACTACATGATGTCTGTGCAACATTAGAGGGGCTCGTTCTTGTCAGGCAAATGTCAGCTGCAAGAATTAGATATGAAGTTCTCTATCCTGTTCCCGGCAAAACTCAAGATCCTTAAGGACACGAAATCCCATTTATTTACGGACCCCAAAGAGGCATGGAACTGGATCTACAGGGATGTTCCTGCAACTCTCCACCCCTCACAGCCTGGAAACCGGCTGCAGGTGCTTCTGAAAAGAGACAGACACTGTATAAAACACTGTAGGGAGGATCACCCACCACAGCTTCAATCCATACCTGATTTGGAGCAGGTAATTGAGGAGCGACGACACACATTGCAGATAGCTGCCACCATGAGTGACACTGCAATCCATTCTGACATTAAAAGGGAATTGGCTGGCTTCTCTAGCAAAGCCAGCTCATCAGGGACTGGCTGGCTGGACTTCCAATCAGAGACTGTGGTGCCACCAGAAGCGACACCGCAAACGGCTGATGACCTCATCTGATCCACTGCTACTACTTACTCCATTCATCACCTCTTGCTAGGTGTAGCATGATGACTTCAAGCTGGCCGTTATACCTTGCCTCCTGGTCACTAGCAGGTTATCGATTGTGGCTTCTCTCTCCCACCTTTCCCTCTCCACCTCCCCACTTTCTATACCCCCACCCCGCTCCCTTCTCCTTTGCCCTTTTTCCTCCTTAGCCGGTTCATTCATTGGACAGCTTGTCTTACGGAAGATGCATGGCGGCCAAGGTTTTTCTGACACTGACACTACTCTGACTCCTGTAAGGTATCACCCACAACATTCCACGTAAGGGGGACATCACTCATCCGCACCCCATGCGTTGACTTAACCTTTTAGATTGGTAATTTATTTCACTTGTACAATGTTACAGTTTGGACAGACACATGTTTCTGTTCCGCCCTGAAGGTATTTTGTACTTGAATATTGTAATTCTTTTGTTTGAGTTTGACTTTAGCTTCTATTTCCCACACCCTACCACAGCACACTACACACTAGGATTGATCTTTATCCCTCTGGCCATGATCAGTCCCCTTCAAAAGCCCCAACTGGAGATATGGCTGGCACCAAAGTAATAACATGGAAAGTTTGTAGAATGCATACCTCCCTCTCGGGGGTACATTGTGTATTTATACCTAAGCCACTGTAACACCCAAGCCACCCATTTACAGGAACCCCACTTACTTGCCTCTGCAGCTGCTAAACTGCAGATTCGCTGAGGTGGGCAGGTATTCTCTACTAACGTTTCCAGATATGCAAGAGAAGAGGTGGTGTGGATCTAGGCTGGAGTTCCCTTTCAGACAGAAACTACCATCATTGACACAGATGGCAGATATGTTTTTATCTGGGTAAACTAGATGGCTGCTAGGTGGTACTGGGTAGCATAAGTGCCCCCAACACGGATCAAGCAGCATTCTTAGCCAAACTATCTGAGGACTTATCATCCTGGAGCTAACTACCCTGGCTCCTAGGAGGGGATTTATATAGTGTGCTTTGACTTGACCCAGACTGCTCCCCACGGCACAATTGCTGCAACAAAGCCTCGAAACCTTTCAGACTAGCCCAGACATTGGCATTTAGTTGACATCTGGCACACACACAACACCACCGCCACAGTTTATTCCCTTTATTCATTTTCCCCAGAGGTACACGTTCGCATTGACCAAATCGTTGGCTCATTAGATTTATCTAGGTCACATACACTCGTATGATAATCCACAGTTACAGCGATTCAGCTGGGAAAGGCTACCCTCTCCTATTCCCACCTGGCGTTTACAGCTGATGACACTGGAAGACTCCCCCTTCACACTTTCCTAAACACTACCATCGCTGAATATTTTGAGATCAACACTGGCACTGCCTCGTTCAGAACAGTAGAGAGAGACGCATTTAAGGTAATACAGGGACAATGTATAGGCACCCCCTGGAACATACACAACCAGCTAGACAGGAACATTATGAGCCTAAAGCAAGACATGCTAGGGCAGAGACCACTTGTTACAGAATGCCGCTCGCCAGGTCCACTTGACACATGCACACCGAGAAAACATTGCACTATTAGAGAGACTTTGTTACCTCAACTATGCAGCTCACTTGGGCAGAACACACATGGTTGCAAACAGGTCTGGACCCTTACTGGCCTGTCTTATCCGACAGAAACAATCCTGCCACCCTATTAAGGCATTACATACAACTCACTGGGAATTTCTCCATATGCAAACATCTATCCATGCAGAGTTCACCAACTGTTACTCACTCCTATACCAATCAGTGACCCAGGCTACTACACCTGCTGTCTATACATTCTTGGCCGGTGTTTCTATCCTCTAAGTCACACTGGAGCAAAAGGCGAACCTCGATTGCCCACTCACCCTCTTTGAAATTCTGGAAGCCAATCGATCTCTGGCCAGGTAAGGCATCTGGCGGCCTACCAGCCAAATTTTACAAAGCTTATGCCCCACTGCTAGCCCTCAGTCAGTTAACTATTTATGATGACACACTTCAAGCATCTTGCCTACCTCTTACTCTGTGTGAAGCATTACTTATATACCTCTCCAAGCCGGATAAAGACCCGATTGCACTAGGCCCCTACACACCGCTGGATCTCCTAAACACTGACAAGAGCCTAGCCAAAATACTCAATGACAGACTAGCGCTGCAGATGCCAGTCTTGTTACATCTGAACCAAAATGGATTTGTTCCAGCCCGCACTACGTCCCTTAACTTATGCAGACTCTTCCAGATAATGGAGTATGCTCCTGGTCCTTGGACACAATCTCAATGCATGGTGCTGGACCTGGACCTGGAGAAAGCATTTGACTCTCTGAAATGGGCCTATCTGTTTAATGTACTGCCCCGTTATGGACTTGGTCCTCGTTTTATTAAACTAAGCAAACTTCTCTACACTTTTCCATTGGTACTTGTAAAGATGGGCTCCCTAATCTTTGATCCTGTTCTGATTGCCACAGGCACACATCAGGGCTGCCTTCTTTTTCTGCTACTTTTTTTGTTGGCTATTAAGCCACTGACACTAGCTCTGCGAGCATGTAGTCAACCCTGGCAAATTCGATTAGGAGATGGTCTACACACAGTGTCCCAATACACTAGTGACTGATCTTCCAATATATCTCCTCATGAGGCTGAACACGATCGGGGTGAAGGGTACGGCGGCCAATTGGCTTCGTTCATATCTGTCAGATAGGCAGCAGGCAGTGGCCCTTGCATCATTTAGCTCCAAATTTCGGGTTACTAAACATGGGGTTTCACAAGGCTCTTCAGTCCCATTCTTTTCAATATTTATCTACTCCCACTTATTTCACTCATTAAATCTCATGGGGTGAGTCTGGTTAACTACGCTGATGACACCCTGTTAGCTTTGTATGTGGACGGCTCGCATGGGATGCCACTGGAAGATTTTCATGCCTGTATGAAAGACATTGTGGAGTGGCTCAGAGCTAATGCTCTGAAATTCAATAGGGATTAAGACTGAGCTTTTGTGTTGCTCGGCAAACATGTCTCCAATCACCTTGCCACCAGTCTTTTGGCCTTTCTCTCCTGTTGAGTCCCCAGTCCCAGTTGGGGAGGTCAGGAATCTGGGCGTTATGTTTGATCAGAAGCTGAGCTTTGAAGCCAATGTAAATGAGACCACTCACACATGTTTCTCCTTAATTCGAGCACTGCGTAAGATCCTTCCTCTCCTGCGCCCGTCCTCTAAACCGCTGGTAGTTCGCAGAGTAATTTTAAGCAGGTTGGACTATTGCAACTCCTTGCTTCTAGGATTCCCTGAATACCTGCTCAATAGGCTCCATGAGTCCAAGTAGTGGCGGCCAAATTGGCCCTGAGTAGACCCAGAAGATCATCAGCTTGATTAGCTTTAAAATACCTACACTGGCTTCCCCTCAGAAAGAGAGTTATGTTCAAATCATTGTGCATTTTTTTCAAAGCTTTGCACAAACTTAGCCCTGTCGCTCTTCAAAAGAAAATATGCTGTTATGATCCGGTCATGAATTTGCGCTACTCTGCCGCAAACCTGTACTGAACAACCAGATTCAGAAAGTCTAGAACGGGGGGGGGGGGGGGGGGGGGGGGGCATCATCTCCATGATGCTTTAAGGGGTATACTAGATTTGAAGCGCTTTCGCAAGGCATTGAAGACCTGGGTGTTCCCCAAAGTTTGATTGTTATTGGGGGTACTGTACTTACTTTCTGGCAGCAGGTTTCATTCTGTAGCAGCTGGGTGTACGTTCATCTCTTCACGCTGTGTCTCCTCCCCCTGTTGTGTGTCTTCATCAGCGCCAGGCTGCCCGTTAGGCGACTGCTGCGCTTTATAATTAATTTAAGTAAATAAATAAATATCTCTGGTATTTCAACACCATTCCTGATGTAGTGGCCACACATGTTTAGTAGTTTCGCAGCCTTAACTGGTTTAAAAGTTACCTGGACTAAATCCTGTCTCTTCCATTTCCACCCTGCGCTACCAGACCCAGCCTCCTCCCTCAAAGTTATTCGCCAGATCTAGCAGCCCAGTGTATTTTGCTATATAGGGACACCCATTTACCATTCAGCTGCAGATTTGCATGTGGTAAATCACAAGGGCCCTAATGGCTGTGCGCCCAAAGATGGAATCGCAGTGGCGGGTTGCGTGGCTGTAATTAAAGTGGTCATACTACCATGTCTGCTCTATTATTTTGCAAATCTCCCCCTCTACATTCCAAAACCTTATTTTGTTACTATCAAGCAGCTGCTACTGGTTGTTAATTTGACACAATACACGCTGCAGTGTAGCACTACAGAAACTACCTCCCGACCAACAGAGGGGAATAGAAGTCTCACACTTTGAGCAGTCCTCTCAACTCCAGTGTGTGGCCCGCTAGATGGTGGGCCTATGTTTATCAGACATTGCCACTGTCTCCCCAACCTGGGACCTGTCTACCATATTACATTTATTTCACCCTGGTGCAGCACCCCCAATGCCCAATCCCACCCTTCTACGGGTTGCTTACCCGTGCTGCAAACGCTGTCGTTATGAAAGCCGTCATCCTCAATGCCCCATCACTTCCATTACTGGGCATGCCCTGCGGCAGACCACCTAACATTTCCTCTGAATTATCCCCTGGCATGCAGCGGGGTTACATGCACTCGGTGACTTGTATCAGCCCTCACTTCATTAGAGACCTTGATAACTGAAGAGGGTCTACCTCCAGGACAGTCCTAATACCTCAACTCACGACTTGGAACATTGGTGAACAAATGAGGGAGATACAGTATGAACATACATACATCTCTCTCTACTGTGCATGCACATCATGGGTACAGGTACACAAAATGCACTCCCTGCGCGAGCACACACACCAAATTGTGTGCCAGCACTGGCTGAAAGGACAGGAATGCACTGTATCTCGTGAATATGGTGCATTCCTGCCTTTTCAAATAGGCACAGAGCAGTGCAGCCAAATAACTTTCAGTGCTGCCCTACACCAATTCTTTGTAAATATGCCTTACAATTCTTTATGGTGGTGCTTCCGTGGTGCAAGCTTTCATGTGCAGGCATAATGTAACAAGCTCACACTAATGCACGTGACAGTTGGGCTAGTCTGAGCATCACTGGTAGACTGTTTAGAAGGGGGGAGGAGTACAAAAAGATTGACAAGGGGACAGGAATTGTGACAAGTGCACAGCCTGTGGCCAAGAAAAATCACAGTAATACCAGCAGCTGAAAACAAGTGTGTGTACTATGAACCAGAAAAAAGTGCAAGCCCTTCAATTGGTAGAATGCAGAAGGAAGAGAAACGAATGAAAAATGGTGAAAGACTGAGAGCTGTTGTATCAGAGGTAAGCATACCAGAAACTAGATATCAGATAAGAATTAGAACCAATCAAACAAAGTGTTAGTGACAGTGAACATCTAGAAATCAGAAAAACAAATACCAAGGTCCACATTGTTTAAGAATGTGTGTTATCCTTGCATGATGCAAGTTGCTGCAAGGCAGCAAAAGTCCTTAAATGGGAATTACAAAGCCACACATGGCGATATTTGGGCCACATTGTGCTCCTTTGTAAAGTGATGTAACGGAACCTAGCAGCTTACACTGCTTTGTGTTACATTTAATTGTGGTAAGTGTTCCATGGGTAGAGCATGGGTATTCCCAAGCATCCACCCATGAAATCAGATGAAATAGAGGCATAACAAGGAGAAATACGTTCTGCATCATGTACAGAAAGAAGAATTTGCCTTTTTTGCCTTTTGCCTTTTAGAATTGTTTTTAAGCAGGAATGTGTCCCTTCCTGCACAAAAACAATCCTGCTTGAGACCCAGGCACTTTTGCAGCACGGCATGAAGGCACCTACATTGATGCTAGGCAGCCTCATGTGCACAAATCCAGGTATAGAGCTGAAGAGGGCTATATCTAAATAGATATGGTGCTCTTCATTTCTCTCCTATTTACACAATGCAGTGAAGCAACTTTGCATGCTGTCATGAGTTGCACAAACGTTTAGTAAATATGCCCCTAAGAGTGCCAACTCGAAGATATTCTACTGCTGAGTGGACCTTTTTTGATGAAAACAATCCTTATGTGAGAGCTCATGAAACTGAGATTCCCCAAAATCTTTTGAACCCCACCCCAATGAACAGTGCTACCACTTTTAAAGATTGCCTGATATTTGTGAGCACTAAATTCAAGTCAATAAACCAGAAAGGTGCTGTTCCCATAGAAAGAAAGGAAAGCAGGGAGGTTGGAACCTGAAAGTTAAAAGGGAATCCTTAAGATTGAGAATTGGTGCCCTCAAACACCTGAATGGGTGTCATGCTTCATCATAGGGCCAGCTCCTCGTCGGGCTGGCACTGCAATGCTTGATGGGCCACATGAGCGAGCTCTTTCTCTGAGATCTTTTGGTTTTCTGCTGCAATGATGGATGAGGGCATAGTATGTGTAGGGTGGAACACGAGGAAAAAAGTGTCAGGTGAGTTAAAGCTGTCTAAGGAGTACCCGATTGGTTTTAATATAGTGGTCCCTTTGACAGAGGCAAAAACCAAAAAAAGAATTGCTCTCATATGGGTTAAATGTACTAAGAAAACCTTAATATGATTTCTGTAGGGTCAAAATGTATCACCGTCCATTGGTCCAGACAGATCCCTGGCATTTCTTCAGGACCAGGAGAATCCCTACCCCTAAATGAGATGGGTGATAACAGGTGCTTTCCTAACCAATAAAATACTCCTATGAAGTATTGTCCAACCTAGAAAAGACAAATAGAACAAATGAACAATATAATTTAGAGTGACACCTCAGAGAACATATTGTTTGACATTTCCTTGTATTTCAGGTGATTTTCAAGTGTCCTCATACTGCATGCGGAAAGCGTAAAAAGTTGCTGTCAATTGATTAGTGCTCGTACACACAGCAAGCCAGACAGGTGACCACCATGTATTAAAAACACTGTTGTACAGTACAGACAAACATAAAACATAAATGACCAAAGGGTAATAATATCCCAGTAGTAGAGGGTGGGGGTCTTACTGTGTTGGATCAATATATCAGGCCACTTAGGACAAAAGCAGAGTTAATGCACACTGCTGCAGTAAAACTGGAAAAGAATTGTAAAATCAAGGTGAAGGCATATCCCTAAGGATTCAGGGAGCTGCATTCTTAGCATAAATTATTAAGGTAGGCACGTGGTCCTGTGCAGAGAGTGCCAGAGACCTACCCCAACTGTGCTCGCCTGGAAGTGAAAGGTGAAAGCGAGCAGTGCGGCATAAATAGGATATGTGGGCCCTGTAATCAAAATCAGATGCAGGCTCAAACGACCACAGATCCTTTTCTACCCTAAGCAATTTGCTTAGGGGACATGCAGTTATCCCTCACACATGTCCCCTAAGCAATGGGGACATGTACATCCCATTCCAGCACCCAGGAGGGAGTAGTGCCCTTGTTAAGTTCAAAGTATTGGGTGGTGTCTTTTGCAAGGAATTCCCTGAGTGGGGGATCCAACAGCGCTTCCATTTGCATCTGTATTTTGGGGCGGGGTCTCCCCAAGGAGAGTGTGAACAATAGTGGATGGTGATCAGACAGGGTATGCGCTAGATACTTTGAGTAAATGATCTGTGCACTCAGACAATCCGTGCACAAGAAAAGATCAAGGGGCATATCTAAAAGCCCCTAGAGCCACCGGAGCATCACTTTTAGTGATGCTCTAGTGGCGCTATGCACTGTGCCATATTTGCAACGTGGCATTAAGCCACTTTTCGTGGCTTAACACCACCTTGTAAATACAGCCCCTTCACACTCAGACCTTTGCATGGAAGGGCCGTGCAATGGGTGTTGCTGTGGGCGTGCCACAGCAACATCCGTTGCATTTTGACGCTTCCTGAGATTTATGACATTTCGTAAACCAAAGGCAGTGCCAAAATCTAACGCCACCCCATGGGTGGTGTTAGCAAGGCGCAACGAGGAAGAATACTTTTATTCCTCCTCGTTTTTTGCTTTTTCTATGCATGCTGCATTCTGCAGCATGCATAGAAAGAGCAAAATGCCAGACATGATTGTTTATGTGCATAAATAATCATTTCAAAATGACGCTTTGGCACTGCAGGAAGAGACACCTTCCCACACATGAACAGTCAAACCCCTCAATGCAGACATCCTTGCAGGATGGTGCAAGGATGCCTGCGTTGGCGCAGACAGCTTCATTTAGCACCAGCACAGGAGACAACATAGGGGTGTGCCATATTCAATTACATACAGCGTATCCCTGCGTTGTAAAATGATGGTGCGTGGCGCTGCCAATTTTGGCGTGTCGTGTAGGCGCTCATTATTCTAATGAGACTACTGGATTTTGAGCAGCAAGATCATCCACGGTGTGGGAGACTGAGTCTGACCCACTGTGGGTGATGCCTGTCACCCTAAATCCGGGTTTTGCTCCGGTTAACTAGCAGTGCCTCATCTCTACCAGAAGATGGGGATGATTGGGCAGCCGAGTGCATGACATATTAGGCTTCTCAAGGAAGTTGTGGTCACTCTGGTCGCATCCGGTTCTCTCATTCACAATTCAGTCTCATATATAAATGATAGACAGAAGCAGTATGGGCCATATTTATACTTTTCGATGCACAACTGTGCCAACGCAGTTGTGCGTCAAATAATCTAACGCCATTCTGAAGCGCCATGCGGGCGCCGTATTTATTCAATGACGTTAGCCGGCGTTAGCCGGCGGCGCTGCCTGGTGTGCGTCAAAAAAATGACGTACACCAGGCAGCGCCGGCGTAGGGGAATATGGAGCTTGGGCGCCAAAAAATGGGGCAAGTCAGGCTGAGGCAAAATTATCGCCTCAACCCGATTTGCGCCATTTTTTTCGACTCCCAACCCCCATTGAAATGACTCCTGTCTTAGCAAAGACAGGAGTCATGCCCCCTTGCCCAATGGCCATGCCCAGGGGACTTCTGTCCCCTGGGCATGGTCATTGGGCATAGTGGCATGTAGGGGGGCACAAATCAGGCCCCCCTATGCCACAAAAAAAAAAAAATTAATACTTACCTGAACTTACCTTATGTTCCCTGGGATGGGTCCCTCCATCCTTAGGTGTCCTCCTGGGGTGGGCAAGGGTGACGGGGGGGTCCCTGGGGGCATGGGAGGGCACCTCTGGGCTCCTTCCGAGCCCACAGGTCCCTTAACGCCTGCCATGACCAGGCGCTAAAAAACGATGCAAAAGCGGCTGGACGTCATTTTTTTTGACCCGCCCACTCCCGGGCGACATTTTTGCCCGGGAGTGTAAATACGGCGCACATGCCTCGGAGTCACTTTTTTAGACAGGAACGCCTACCTTGCATATCATTAACGCAAAGTAGGTGTCCACGCTAAAAAATGACGCAAACTCCATGGACTTTGGCGCTAGACGCGTCTAACGCCAAAGTATAAATATGGAGTTAGTTTTGCGTCAGAATTGCGTAAAAAAAAACGACGCAATTCCGGCGCAAACAGAGTATAAATATGCCCCTATATGTTTCAATGACAGGTTTAATAAAACAACTGCATCTCAGATAGCAAAGCGTGAGCTGCAATAACCAGGACAACACAACATGACAATATTAAAATGGTGACGAGAAGAGTGAAGCATAAGAATAATGCTATCATATTGTCAGTAGGATTGATGGACTATTTCCTATCTAAGTCATAATCTGAGCACAGCATGTTAAGCTCTAATTCTGCCTTTCAGGTTCCCCTGGGAGGACATCTTACCTGAGCAAAGACCTGTAGTCTGCGTTTGCATCTGCAGCGAAGCATTCAGCAGTCAGCATACAGTTGTGGTTCCCTGGCTGGAATCTCCTTCTTAACGTGTAATGGGACTAGGAAGTGTTTTTATAATAACACAGCTGATGTTCTAAGAAAATGTCCCTACGTAAGGATGTGTATTTTCTACGAATGTTGGAGACTAAACTTCTACCACTTTCACCGGCAATGTACCAAACTGTAGCCTTGACTGAAGCACAAAGTGATCAAGAATGTCTTGTTTGAGAACACAGTGCTGGGCTAAGCAAAAACAGTTAGATAGATGAAAATAAAACAAGACCGTAAAACTGGTTATTGTAAAAATAACAATGCAAAGCCAAATAAAATATATCTAGGTCAAAGTGCACAGCGGCCTAGTATGTTAAACTAACGTGCATGGAGCTATAACTAAAATGGCTACACAACAGGCGCAGCGTCACGCTTCATCATTTTCTTTTGAATATGGGCCCTAATCTGGTGTGTATGTCATGGACTGGGGAATAAAGTGAAAATTTGCTGTTATTACCGTGGCTTAACTGCCACACGTCGTGTAGTCTCCTATGTGTCATCCAGGCCCGGAAGTGTTGTGCTACCCGGATGCATGCAGCAATTTGCAATAGAGGGGGTGAAGCGGTTGAGAGTTATGTCAGGGACTCAATTAAAGTCGCCTCTCCAAATACTCTGTGTGTAGAGGTCTCCTAAAGAGTGCTGAAGTGATAGTATCGGAAAACAGAACTTTGGTTATTGTTGGGTGCATATATGTCCTCTATTGTGAGTGGAGACCCTTCTAAACATACACCCACTATCACATATTGGCCCCCTGTGTCTATCCCAGGTGTGTCTGCTACATACGGGACCCCAGCGGCAATCCATATCAGGACTTCACATACATAGGCTGAGTCTGAGGACCCCACCATTTCGCATGCACTTTGTGGAGTTCTTGCAGTGTCAAAGGTGTGTCTTGTAACAAAGCGTTATGTGTGTGGCGACTCTTAATATAAGCATGTGTGTGGCCATGCCCCTCACGTTCCATGTCATGGAATTGTGTTCTGGGGTAAGGTTAACCACAGGGGTCCCAATGGAAGATATTGGTGATGTGTTCCCCTGCAGGTACAATATAAGGGACCGTCAGATCACCCTAGTTGTAGTTTTCATTGTTGCCTCTCTTGTGTGGTAACCTGGTCTAAAAACCCCATACACATCTGTAAAACTCCAAAAGAAAAATAATAAGATAACAAAACCCCAATATCCCCTCCCCAGCTAGACAACATTTGTGTTTCCAGCCAACAACACCCAATATACCACAAATAACAAAAGGAAAACTCAGAGTAAAACAAAACATGTCCAATTTGGAACCCTCATGGGGCATGGTTCACTAAATGTTTGTGGCCTCTGTGGGCAGGCACACTTCGGACGCAGGCACCTCCAACCCATTTCCTTTGGGAGGCCCGAAGTACCAGTGTGAACATCAACTCTCAATGTACATTGGAGAAAGCAGTGTTAAAGGTGGCATCAATAGTTCAAATCAGATTGTCAGCCATCTGAGGTGTGAGGGCCAAGAACTGTGTCCGTTGTCGAGATCCCAGAATCCCCAGTGTCTAAGCTAGCATCTGATGCATGGTGCAATCTAAGGTCCTCAAAGGGGTTCATGCTATGTTACAATGCGTCTGCTCCAGCCTGTGCTTGCTCCCTGGCTACCCTGTATTGGGTAGGTCAATCCTTGATACCTCTGCATCTCATGTTGTGGAGTCAGGGTACCAGCAATTCTACAGCTCATTGGTGGTCCCCAGAGGCAATCGCTAGCCCCTTAGCATGAAGCCAAGACCACACATCTTCAGAGGATGAAAATAAATGTGAAGTCTCACCATCCACCACTTTAAGTTTTGTGGGGTATAGCAGGGCATACTTAATTTATAGCTCCTGTGTTCTTTGTTTGACCTTGACATGAGAATTACGGAGACAGTGCACCTCTGCCATGAAGTCAGGATAGGCCATGATCAACCCATTCTCAAATTGCCAGGGACCCTTCTTACGGAAGAGTTGAAGATTCATATATCGGTCACTGTAGTTTATAAAGCGCGCAACCAAAGGGCACGGCAGAGCCTTCAGAGGTGGGGGGTCTACCAGGTTTGCGATGTGCTTGTTCCACAGAGAAGATCTTTCGGACCCTGTTCTCCCACACCGTAGATATCATCCAGTTCTCATGAAACAGTTTGACACTTGTGCCCTCAGCCCATTCTGGGAACCCTAGAAAATGGACATTATTATGCCTTGAACACCCTTCAACATTCTCATCCCTGTGGATCAGGGAGGCCACCCCTTATTTCATAGTAGTCAGTTAAGCCTGGAGATCATGAAGGGAGGTCACAAGGTAGTCAGAGCGGATTCAGTGTTGTCCACTCGGACCGCCAGCTTACGGTAGTCGGCTCTGAGGAGATTCACATCTAGGGACACTGCATCGATCTAAGTTTCCAGTGATGGTTTGGTGTCCTGTACAGCATGGAGCACATTCACAAATTGCATGGAGTGTCCCTGCAGTGTGGTCTCTAGGTAGTTCAGGGCTCCCAGGGTGTGATCAGGCAGGATAGAAGGAACGGCGCCCCGTTGGGGCTGATGTTTGGAATCCGGGAAAACTTAGGTTTTAACATCATGACCCCATCAGTGCTCATCTGCACCAGGTGGCCCTGGCAAGCAATGTAGTGGTAGTACACACCAGCTGCTTTAGGGGTTAGCGCCCTAGTCAGTGAACACATCTTCCCTTTTGCAGTGTCCTAGGGTGATGCCACTATGTGTGTCATATTTTAGGGAACTGCTTATCTGAACAGAATGTGGAGATATGTGGCTATCAGTGATGCCCTCCGCTGGGTTGAGGCAAGATACAGTTCATGCACAGGTTCTCAATTCCAGAGGACTCTGGTTGCGGGCCATCAAGTAGCAAACAAGCAATGATAGTGAGCAGGCCACAGGCAGGCCCCTCAAGAGTGACTGTTAAGAAGCTGTTGGATGGCCAGGGGGGAACCAGGGGTTGAAGCGCTGCGGGTTCAGGAGGGCAAGCCGGTCAGTACTCTGGTGCAGGGTGCCACGGTCATAGGCTTCGACTGGCACATGAGTATCCACACTGGATATAGGCGTGGCAAGGGGTGGGCCCCAGAAGCCACCACGTTTCTCCACCGCATGTGGAGCGCCACTCCCCGCAAAGCCCAAGTCTGATTCCTAAAGGTCCTTGTCTTCTTCCCCAACACAGGCCCACTAGGCTTCCGCCCAGCAGATAGGTCACTGCAAAGCAAATCTTATATGTGCCCCTAGTGGAGGGCCATAGTAGGGTGGGGGCACTGAGGCCTCTCAAAGGGCCTGTCGCACTACAGCCTCATGAGGCAATTGGTGGGGGAATGGAATCCCCGTCGCGTTGTCTGTTTCCTTGGAGAGAAACGACCTATAGGCCTTGGGGAGAGAGGGCCCTAAAGAGTCCCAACCGTAGTAGATCGCCTGAGGCGCAGAAGGCAGGCTAGGTGGTGAGGGCGATCAGTAGGGGCCATTTCTGTGTGCCGACTGGTTATAACTGGCCTTCGTATGTCACCGCTTGTAGTCTCTCAGAGTTTGGAGCCCTGTTTTGTAGGCTGCAGGAAGCACGAGGTTTGAGGCTGGCAGCAACGGGATGCAGTGAGTGTGATTCTCCGTGCAATGCAGCCACTGGGCATCAGAGACAGGCCTCCTCAATGTGTCACTGCAAGGCCCGGGGGAAGTAAAAGCCATCACTCAACAGAGGCCTCACAGGAAGGCACAGTAGTCTCTTCACGCAGCCTGGGGAGGACCCGTCACCACCTATTCATCCTGTGGTTTCAGGCATCAGGGCGAGGGCTCTTGTGGCCCTCTGAGAGGGTATGGTTGGGCCCAGTAAGGGCAATCCCCTTTCGGCTTGTTGTGCCCGGGCCTCAGACCACACACTCCCGTAGAAAGGGGAGCCACATGGAGGTTGGCTCAGGCAAGGAGTCAAGTCATCGCTCCTGCCTGACAGCGTCGGCAGTATTGAGACAGCAGCCGACAAGCACCTCCCCTATTCGGCGCTCCTATACCGAGGCTTATTAACCCAGTCTCGTATGTACCTAGGCCGGAGCAGGAGATCACAGGATTATATGCAAGCACAGGATAGAGCTCGCTAGAGAACATCTTGCCCAGTCACCATCTTGGCCACGCCCCCTCCATGTTTTGTATCCTAAGTATCCAGTGAAGATTTCAGATGCCTATAGGTATCCAGACAGCTTTATTGATTTGCACAGTAAAGTCAACAAGTAGATTTTTGTTTTTATTTCTTTGTTGTGACTTGAGAGTTCTAGTAATAGTTGTGGTATTTGCCATCGTCATATTAAAGATTGGCTTACTAGTGAGTCTTAACTCTTCTGCTGAGCATGCTTCAATTGAAACTAAACCTGGTCTGGTCTGGCCTGGCCTATTTAGAGGAAAAACAAAGGTTTAACATGTAGATATTACAAAATATGGTTCCAAAGGGATTTTTTTCTCATAATGTTAGGAGTGCGAAAATGTTTGTACATATTTATCTACTTCCACTGCTGCTGGCATAACCTATCACTAAATACCCCACACATATCTGTCTCATCAACAAAATCGTTTTGAGTATTATCTTTTGAATTTTGACTTGCTTGTAGATGACGTGCATGTGTTTAAATCTTTAAATCTGATTGCTGGAGCCAGGTCTATAGAGAAGCTGGGACATTTTTAAGGCTTATCACACCAATTAACATTACTAACTTGCTTTACTCTAAAACTCCATATAAATTGAATAGGCCTGAGAAGGATTTTATAGAAGAACTGAATGAAAGGTGGAGACTGAGTGGAGACTAAGGAAAGCAGTAAAGGTTGGTTGAGAAAAGGAAGAAGAAGCAGTGAAAGAGTCAAGAATACAGCCGAAACGTAATCTGGATTTACAGAAAAAGGGAAAATGGTGTAATGTAAGACAGAGGGTAAGGGTTAAAAGACCACAGGTGGTAGGTTGGAATGATTCCGTACAAAGTTTAAAAGTTTCCAAAATATCTCTGGAAAATAAAGGCATAGCACTAAATAAATGAACAGCGCTAAAATGGACACCAGAAACTCATTGAAAATACTGTCTTGTCACGTTATCGGTCTGGATATTAGATTTAAAATAGAAATGGTTAAACATTACCTTAAAAAGCAAGCCCCAGAAATGTTCAATATGCAGGAGATCCACCAGAAAAGCAAGCATTGGACAAGTGTTGATAAGGATGCTTGCACATTCGGGGAATACAACTGACTAGAGAGGAATCGGACTTCCATAAAAAAGTTGCCTCCATTTATCCCTCAACAAATGTGGTCAAACAAGCAAGCGAGATACGTTGCACAGACTGGGCAATGGGAGGGACTCGCATTAAATTTCTGTTCGGTCTACATTCAACCTTGGCTGCATATACATACCCTTCCATAAATACGTGCCCTATTGTTGCAGTTACCCCCAGGCATTCTCGTACATTGGGCGATGTACGTATAGTGCCCAATGACATCTGCGATATGGGAACCCAAAAGGGACACAGGGTAGGCATTATATGAGGCTTGGGGCTTGGAGTTTTGGGAGAGGAATGGTATAAGGTGTTAGGGTTCTAGAGAGAGGAAGAACAATAGTTAAAGAAGAGTAACAACAATCATTGTGGAAGGAGGCTGGAGCAACTAATGTTCCTATACGCTATTCTTGAATAAGTATGTCAACTAACCTACATGTTATTGAGTTTTCCTGCAGCATAACAGTAGGCCCGGACCAATGACTGATTTCCTGGAGGGCTGGGGCTAGCTGATTTATGGCAGGCACACAATCCCTTGTTAAAGCAATACTCATTTTAGTCTAGCAGTCACACAAGTTTCTCACATATTAATTATCTTATAATGCAGTGTTTGGGCAAGTTTGTTGGAGGTGGACATCAGGTAAGAGGAATTTCGGATTGTGTGTGGGTAGAAATAAAGGAGAAAACGTTTGGGACTGGTGGAGTGATTCACTGTCCCCTTATATCTTGAGAATAAGGATACATTAGCGAAGTTCATGACTGGAACTTACAGATATTTTAAAGAAAATAATTAAACAATTCAATCAACTGCCACAATGGGAAGCGTATAAAACGGAAGGAAGGGGACAGCCAATATGACTGATTGTGGGTGAGAAAAAGAAGGCTCAATCTCTGAGCTGGAAACATGGAACAACGTCTTGTCTCGCACAGGAATGAGGAGCTCACCCATAGGCTTGGCTTGAAACAGCAGCAATATAGATATCTTGCTGTCACCTGAGCCACTTTTATATCCTCTCATAGTAGATAACATGAAGTGGAAAATAAGGCAGGGAAATTATTAGCCTGGTAGGAGTGAAGACACCAAAACAGAAACTGGGTCATAGAGATCAAAAGCACTTTGGGGGGGAGGAGGGAAGGTTAAGGGAATCTCAGAAATTGCAGAGATGTTTGCCAGCTATTATTCAAGGTCATATGTGTCCTCAGTCAAAAAATCCCTTGAAGAAATATAAGCCTTTCTGAAGGATATACAACTCCCCAGGCTTTCACCGGAAGACGGACAAGCCCTGGAGGTGGAGAATAGAGCCGATGGGTTTACCACAGCAATTAGAGAATTGCAATTTGGCCAAACAGTGGACCAAATGGGTTACCCTTTGGTTTACCCATTAAATTATACTACGTATGGCCCACACATTATCCAAATGTGTGCACCACATGGTCATCAATGCCAGGGGAAAGGGTAGAATCCTGCTGGATCAAAGAGTAGCCACTGTAGTTACTTTACCAAAAGAGGGTAAGCCACCAGATAGATGTGCCTCAAATAGGCCAATCTTGGTTTTAAATGTAGAGGCAAGAATCCTAACCAAAGTATTAGTGACAGGGTTAAAGTGAGTACTACTGACACTGGTCCAGCCAGATCAATTTGACCTTATGCCAAAAAGGGACTAAACCCAACCTATACGGAGTCCTGGGACTGCTGATCGCATACAGGAGCAAACACTGGTGATGTCCTTCAGTGCCATAAGTGATCCTACATATTCCTGGTCCTGAACAAATTGGCCTTTGGCCCTCAACACAGGGAATGTGTATGGCTCCTTTCAGTTTCAGTACGTTTGGGTCAATTTGAGAAAAACAGCTGCAGTAGTTGTGTAAATGTCCAACATACTTAACAAATGCTCCATCCGTTTTAGGTCTGGCATTAAAAAAATACACAATATACTTATTTAAAGGGGCCTTCAGTCAGCTTTCTACCTACATTTATTGGTCTGTCGATGTGTTATTTACAACGTGCTTCCCCTCACTACAGCATACAGCATGAGGCTGGGTTTTAGCACACTTCAAACCCTGGGTAACTTCACTTTGAGTGACTACATTTTGCTCTTTCACAAGGAGCATGTCTGCACACAAGCTAGTTCCCTTCTGTGCTAATGTGACAGCAGACCCCATTACCAGATGAGGGCACTGGCCACATTCACATTTTATCAGCTCTTTTCAGCTCCCACCTCCTGCTAATGCTGTGGTACATACCTTCTGGAGTGTCCTTGGTTTCCTGTTTGACTGATGGAATTTCACAATGTAACAGACCACATCCATCGTCAATATTACACATGCCAATTCATAAGCAATTCTTCAGAACATGTTTATTCTGTACTCAATTTCACCAATAGTTCTTTCATAAACTTTGCCCATGAAGAAAAATAGCCTTTAGTGTTTAATTTGCAGCACTTTCAACACTTTCATATTGCCTTCTTACCTTTCTTCTTTCTTTCTTACCTTCTTTTGTTCCTTCTTTCTTCCTTTTTTTCACTCCTTCTATCTTGCTCCTCTTTTTTCTTTTATTGTTTTGATCCTTTTTTTCTTCTTTCTTGCTTTCTTTTTCTTTTATTCCTTCTTTCATTCTTTCTTGCCCTCTTTCTCTCTTGCCTTCTTTACTACCTTCTTTTCTTCCTTCCTGACTTTCTCTCTTGCCTTCTTTCTTGGTTTCATTCCTTCTTTCCTTCTGTTTTGCTTTCATTCCTAATTTCTGTCTTCCTTTCCTTCTTTCTTATTCTTTTTCTTCACCTTTGATTTTTCTTTTCTTTCCTGCTTTCATTCATTCCTTCTTGCATTCATTCTTGCGTTTTGTCTTTCTATACTTCTTTTTTATCCTCCTGTCTCCTTTTCTTTCTTTCTTGCCTCCCCTTATTTCATTCTTTCTTTCCTTCTTGCCTTCTTTCTTTCCTTCTTTTCTTCATTTCTTTCTTTCCTTCCTTTTTCTTTCTTTGCTGCTTTCCTTCCTTTTTTTCCTTCTTTCTTAAAGTTAAGAGGCTGGCAGCCATTGGCACAATGACTGGATTTTAAGTCTGTGTTAGCCAAGACTTTTAGATTTTACTAAATGTATTTGTATGACAGATACTTATAGGGGCTTTCAGCCACACTTAATCCATTTGCCTGTGGTTGTGTCATTCACATTTTTCTCCAACCCAATTGAGCATGCATCAAGGGGTAACACGTCACCTCACTTCAGTCATTGGCTGTCTTCACTTTGATGTTACAACAGACTGCCCTTTCACAGGGAGCACATCCATACACAAAGTAGTTCCCTTCAGAGCTAGGAGGTACTATGGTAATGTGTGTTTTTGAGACAAGAAACAAAGGCCCGTATTTATACTTTTTTAGCGCCGCATTTGCGCCGCTTTTTGACGCAAAAGCGGCGCAAATTTACGAAATCCAATTGTATTTTGTAAGTTTGCGCCGCTTTTGCGTCAAAAAGCGGCGCAAATGCGGCGCTAAAAGAGTATAAATACGGGCCAAAGTTTTGTAAAAGGCCAAAAAAAAATAAACAAGAATTGCCAAAATGCTGGCAGATGACGGCAGATCAATAAGCTGCTTGTTTTTGTTGTTATATATTGCTGTAGCTATAACGCATGCATTTATAAGCCTATGATGCTGGTGCTAGGGTAATCCTTGTGCCCTACCACATCTAGCACAACACTCTTTTGGCAACCTCTGCACCCCCAACAAACTCACAGGCAGAAGTCTGGTAAGTCTGATAAGACAAAGCTGAGCTTTCGGTAACCAGACAGCGGATACACACAAATTGTGCTGACATTCTGTTTCCCTCCTTTAAAGTGCCCCCTCAATCTCCTATGAAAATCCCCCAGCACAAATGTCAAGCAAGTACTGACACTGATGTTAATAAGAGGCTCACTGCGAAGGAGACCGGTCTGGCTGGAGGAACAAAAGAAGGGTGCAGGCCTGCGTACTAGGTACATCTTCCCGTCACATGGTAAAATAACATTGATAGCTGTTTCCTATGAGGAGATACCATTTGTTAAACTTTGGGGCATATTTAAGAAAAGTGGTGCTGCACTGTGTGCAGCGCCACTTTTCTTGCACCCTGTATCGCTCCCCCTACCACCACCATGTGTGTGCCGTATTTGAAATACGGTGCACCATGGCACAGGGTAGGGGGCAATAGTGTCATTTTTCATGACGCTATTGATGTACTCTGCAGGAGTAGTGCCAAAATCTTAGTGCTACTCCTGCAGAGTACATAGAGGCCCATTATAAATAATGGAAGCCCCCTTTTAATGCCTGCTCTGAGCAGGCGTTACAAGTGCCATAAAAAATGACGCAAGAAAATCTGTTAGATTTCCTTGCGCAATTTTTTCAGCCCATCCCCCTATTGGGGGAACGCCCCCTATATCGCCCCCTCTACCACCACAATGTGTGCACCGTATTTAAAATATGTCACACCATGGCGCAGGGTAAGGGGCAATAGCGTCATTTTTCATGAGGCTATTGATGTATTCTGCAGGTGTAGCGCCAAAATATTGGCACTACTCCTGCAGAGTACATAGGGGCCCATTATATATAATGGAAGCCCCTTTTTAACGCCTGCTCTAAGCAGGCATTGAAAGTGCCATAAACAATGATGCAAGGAAATCTGTTACCATTTTTTCGGCCCTCGAACAGCTTCTTTGCACACATTATGCCTGGCGCAGGCATAATGTAGCTCAAAGGGTTACCAAGTGGCACAATGCATGCATTGCACCACTTTGTAAATATGGCGCAAGGATTTTAGCCTCGTTGGGCTACATTAGCATTAACAAAATGACGCTAATGTGGCGAAAGGTGGTGCTAGGGGCTTATAAACATGCCCCTTAATATTGTACCCCAATGCTGTCCTATGGAACATCCAACCCTGTTACAATGAAACTAGCTTGTAGGTCCTAATTACTGTAAAGCACATGTTTGACATTAACCTTTACACATCCTTCTTTTAAATACCAGGCACTCTTCCTGAAAGGGCAGTAAGTCATACTTAGGGATGACTTGTAAATATTTAAAAGGAGGGCTTATGGCCTGCCAAAACAGATTATTTTGACAGGTTGAATTTGCAGATGAAAACTGCACCACTGTGCTACACATGGCAGACCTGCAGTCATGTGTTTCCTGTCACTGCATTGGGTAGCACAGTGTGTGTTACAGCTCATTAACTTACAGGCCCTGCATACACTTTAACTTACCTATAAGTCCATAGAATATATAATACCTAAAGATGCCAATTAGGTGTATATCAATTTCATCATTTTGAAAGGAGGAGCGTAAGCACTTTACCACTGGTGAGCAGGAGTAAAATGCATATAGTTCTATAGCCAGCAAAAGTAGGGTTCAGCAAAAAGGCCCAGAAATTTGGCATGACCCTGCAGCCTGGACAAATTTCCAACAGTAGTCATCCATGAGGTCAACTGCTGGAGTGAGAGACATCACTCTTGAATCCATTAAACAGGGCTGTAGCTAAACGTGTGACAAAAACCAGAAGGGAGGTACCAAATATGTAACTCACTTTGTGCATCAAAATATCTTCTTGATCACTAACCTGTCTAATGTGCATAATGCTGCAACTACAATTTATTGGATATAGAAGTGATTTCTGAGTTTGGATGCTGATGAATCAAGTTCCATCCAACAGGGTTTGGCCTGGGTATGCAAATATCTTAGAACCTTCCTCAAACTTTGAAGCATTTTCCTTCAGTAGCTCTTCATGTCTCCATGCAGTTTGAGGAACAAAAGGAACCAGGGAAGAAGCAAGAACCCACCTGAAACCACACAGAATATTTAGTCAGGCATCCTGTTTAATCCTGAGCTAATGCCTTAGCTACTGGTTAGGTAAAAGTATGGGGAATGAAAAGGAGCCAGAAGAGATCAGCCACTTCATCTTCATATTTGCATTACCAAATATATCTAGCAACTGTCAGTTTTAAGCTGTGGTCATCAACAAACTGCCCAACCCATAGCATGTACCATTTTCCTCAGAATAATTGCATGCAAGTTATACTGCAAGTCATGCTTTGCACTGAGAAAAGAAAAACATTTCCAGAACAGAAAACTACTATCTTTGTTTTAACATTAATAGCCCTCTGACACAGAGTGCAAAGCACCATAATCTGGGCCTGCTTGTCACAGCCAAGATCAGTTAAGAAAATAGGGTTGAATTGTCCATACATAGTTAGGGCTCAATTCCCACCACTCTGATGAGGCCCAAAAAGGCCACGACCGTTTGAGGGATGCTTGCGTTCTCAGCTTCAGGGACCTGGTCTGACCGTTCGTATTGAAGCAAGACCAAATCTAAATTCTGTGTAGCGTCACACAGAAGTCGGTCATTATAATTATACATTTATGACACTGATTTGATGGTGTCACTTTAGAGACAAGATTGTGTTGCTCTGGCAAGTGAAGTGTTAGGACTTGATCAAAAATCATAAATGTCTTAGTGATAATGATGTGACATTTCAGTATAGGAAATAATACTTTACAAAGTCACCACTACAGGAAAACTACTTCAACCTATAGTGTTCAACATGCAAGTTTGACTCATCCTAAACATCAAAACAATAACTTTCTATATGGGGATTTGCACACAGTCTTTAAAGAGGAAGCCCAAACAATTTCTCAAAGGTGTAAACACTGAAACTATGATGAAAAAAACTACAACAAAGGCCTGAATTAAAAGAAAGGACCCACTACCAACTACGGTTACACCCACACTCACATTAGCTCACGCGTTAGTGAAGAAGGAAACCTGGTTTCCCACAGCAGGAAAATAATTCTGTAAATGTGGACGTCGTAATTGTTGTGATTACACAAGGGGTTAACAGAATACACACTAAAATAATGGCAACACAGCCACTGAAACACGACCGGAGCAGAAAAAAATAATATGAGTTGGAGTCTGTTTCTTGTTGCATTGCGGATTTCAGGGGACGTACCATGAGTCAAGTCGAAACTAAAAACACTACGGCGAAAAGTTTGTATCGTTAGAAATCCAATATTAGAAGGTAGGAGCGTGCAAATCATACATCTACGCATGCTGCAAACTTATAGTTATTCTACCAAACCAAGTAAATAACTTGATGAACCAACCCTTGCTGCACTTTTTTACACCTTCACACACTTACATCCTCAAGATTCAAACAAGCTCAACCAACATGTCATGTTTGAAGATTATCTGCTTCCTTCTTCAAGGCTGGGTGGTTGAATCAAATAAAAACTGGTTGTTTTGTAGTTAGCTATTTGGTTAAAGCTCTTCACAATCTTCTCTACAGGTACCGAAGATGTGCCGGCTCTCTACTTGGTTACCCCATACTATAATATTTCTAGTGTCAGCAAACTAGATAAATCAACACACAAATGGGAGAACACAAACAAGGGTTAGCTATCACTGTGTGAAGACTGATAGAACACTGATAATTGAGCAACTATACCAATGCAAAATTGTTTGCACATTATTTCTCACCCAGATAACATTGTTGAAGAAATATAGAAAATGGATAAAAAGACAAAGATAATGAAAATGTCACTTACCCAGTGTACATCTGTTCGTGGCATTAGTCGCTGCAGATTCACATGCTGTGCATAGTCCGCCGTCTGGTGTTGGGTCGGAGTGTTACAAGTTGTTTTTCTTCGAAGAAGTCTTTCGAGTCACGAGACCGAGGGACTCCTCCTCCTTTGTTTCCATTGCGCATGGGCGTCGACTCCATCTTCGATTGTTTTCCCCGCAGAGGGTGAGGTAGGAGTTGTCTATGTTAGTAATAGTGCCCATGCAATGGAATGAATAAGTATGTACAAAATAAAGTTTAAGTAATATATTTACAAATGTACAAATGTTGAAGATTACTTCCATACGGCTACAGGCTCCCGGGGAGGCGGGTGGGCGCATGTGAATCTGCAGCGACTAATGCCACGAACAGATGTACACTGGGTATGTGACATTTTCAGTTCGGTGGCATGTGTAGCTGCAGATACACATGCTGTGCATAGACTAGTAAGCAGTTATCTCCCCAAAAGCGGTAGCTCAGCCTGTAGGAGTGGAAGTAGTTTGAAATAAAGTTCTTAGTACGGCTTGACCTACTGTGGCTTGTTGTGCGGATAGCACGTCTACACAGTAGTGCTTAGTAAATGTGTGAGGCGTAGACCATGTGGCCGCCTTACATATTTCGTTCATTGGAATATTTCCTAGGAAGGCCATGGTAGCGCCTTTCTTTCTGGTTGAGTGTGCCTTTGGTGTAATGGGCAGCTCTCTCTTTGCTTTAAGGTAGCAGGTTTGGATACACTTAACTATCCATCTGGCTATACCCTGTTTTGATATTGGGTTTCCTGTATGCGGTTTGTGAAATGCAATAAACAGTTGTTTTGTTTTTCTAATTAGTTTTGTTCTGTCAATGTAGTACATTAGTGCTCTTCTGATGTCTAATGTATGTAGTGCCCTTTCAGTTACTGAGTCTGGCTGTGGAAAGAACACTGGTAGTTCTACTGTTTGATTTAAGTGGAACGGTGAAATAACTTTTGGTAAAAATTTAGGATTGGTTCTTAGAACTACCTTATTTTTGTGTATTTGAATAAAAGGTTCCTGTATAGTAAACGCTTGAATTTCGCTTACTCTTCTTAGAGATGTAATGGCAATGAGAAATGCAACCTTCCACGTTAAGAATTGCATTTCACAAGAATGCATGGGTTCGAAAGGTGGACCCATGAGTCTTGTTAAGACGATGTTGAGGTTCCATGAAGGAACAGGTGGTGTTCTTGGTGGTATAATTCTTTTGAGGCCTTCCATAAACGCTTTAATGACAGGTATCCTAAATAGTGAAGTTGAATGGGTGATCTGCAGGTATGCAGAAATTGCTGCGAGGTGTATCTTTATGGAAGAGAAGGCCAGATTTGATTTCTGCAAATGTAGTAAGTATCCTACTACATCCTTTGGAGATGCATGTAATGGTTGAACTTGATTACTATGGCAGTAGCAAACAAATCTTTTCCATTTACTTGCATAGCAGTGTCTAGTGGATGGCCTTCTAGCCTGTTTTATGACCTCCATACATTCTTGGGTGAGGTTTAAATGTCTGAATTCTAGGATTTCAGGAGCCAGATTGCTAGATTCAGCGATGCTGGGTTTGGATGCCTGATCTGTTGTTTGTGTTGTGTTAGCAGATCTGGCCTGTTGGGTAGCTTGACATGGGGTACTACTGACAGGTCTAGTAGTGTTGTGTACCAGGGTTGTCTTGCCCATGTTGGTGCTATTAGTATGAGTTTGAGTTTGTTTTGACTCAATTTGTTTACTAGATATGGAATGAGAGGGAGAGGGGGAAAAGCGTATGCAAATATCCCTGACCAATTCATCCATAGAGCATTGCCTTGAGACTGCCTGTGTGGGTACCTGGATGCGAAGTTTTGGCATTTTGCGTTCTCCTTTGTTGCAAATAGGTCTATTTGAGGTGTTCCCCAAAGGTGGAAGTAAGTGTTTAGAATTTGGGGGTGAATCTCCCATTCGTGGACTTGTTGGTGATCTCGAGAGAGGTTGTCTGCTAGTTGATTCTGGATCCCTGGAATAAACTGTGCTATTAGGCGAGTGTGGTTGTGAATTGCCCAATGCCATATCTTTTGTGCCAGGAGGCACAGCTGTGTCGAGTGTGTTCCCCCCTGTTTGTTTAGATAATACATTGTTGTCATGCTGTCTGTTTTGACAAGAACGTATTTGTGGGTTATGATGGGTTGAAATGCTTTCAACGCTAGGAACACTGCTAACAATTCGAGGTGATTTATATTCAACTTTGTTTGATGTACGTCCCATTGTCCTTGGATGCTGTGTTGATTGAGGTGTGCTCCCCACCCTGTCATGGAAGCATCTGTTGTTATCACGTATTGTGACACTGGGTCTTGGAAAGGCCGCCCTTTGTTTAAATTTATACTGTTCCACCATAGAAGCGAGATGTAAGTTTGGCGGTCTATCAACACCAGATCTAGAAGGTGACCCTGTGCCTGTGACCATTGCGATGCTAGGCACTGTTGTAAGGGCCTCATGTGCAGTCTTGCGTTTGGGACAATGGCTATGCATGAAGACATCATGCCTAGGAGTTTTAATACCATCTTTGCATGTATTTTTTGTGTCGGATACATGGCTTGTATAACCTTGTAAAAATTTTGAACCCTTTGTGGACTTGGAATGGCTATCCCATTTGTTGTGTCGATTGTCGCTCCTAAGTATTGTTGTGTTTTGCACGGTAGAATGTGTGATTTTGCATAGTTGATGGAGAAACCGAGTTTGTAGAGGGTTTGTATGACATACTCTGTGTGGTGTGAACACTTTGTTAGGGAGTTGGTTTTGATTAGCCAATCGTCTAGGTAGGGGAACAAGTGTATTTGCTGCCTTCTGATATGTGCAGCTACTACTGCTAGGCATTTCGTAAATACTCTTGGTGCGGTTGTTATACCGAACGGCAACACTTTGAATTGGTAATGTATTCCCTTGAATACGAACCTTAGGTATTTCCTGTGCGAGGGATGTATCAGTATGTGGAAATACGCGTCTTTTAGATCTAAGGTTGTCATATAGTCTTGTTGTTTTAGCAGTGGTAATACGTCTTGTAGCGTGACCATGTGAAAGTGTTCCGATTTGATGTAGATGTTTAGTGTTCTGAGATCTAAGATTGGTCTCAGTGTTTTGTCTTTTTTTGGTATTAGAAAGTACAGTGAGTAAACTCCTGTGTTCCTTTGTGTACGTGGTACAAGTTCTATTGCGTCCTTTTGCAGTAATGCCTGAACTTCCAATTCCAGAAGGTCTAAATGCTGTTTTGACATGTTTTGTGTTTTTGGTGGGACATTTAGAGGGATTTGGAGAAATTCTATGCAATAACCATGCTGGATAATTGCTAAGACCCAAGTGCCTGTTGTTATCTCCTCCCAAGCTTTGTAAAATTGGCTTAGTCTCCCCCCCACTGGTGTTGTGTGAAGGGGTTGAGTGACTTGTGAGTCACTGTTTGGTTGTAGGGGTTTTGGGACCTTGAAATTTTCCCCGGTTTCTAGGGAATTGTCCCCCTCTGTACTGGCCCCGAAAGCCTCCCCTTTGGTACTGTCCCTGGTAGGTAGACGGTGTTGATTGTGAGGTGCTGGCTTGTGTGGCTTGACCCCGAAACCCCCCTCTGAAGGGTGTTCTGCGAAATGTGCCAAAAGTGCCTCTGCCCTGCGGGGAATAGAGTGCGCCCATGGCCTTGGCTGTGTCAGTGTCCTTTTTCAATTTCTCAATTGCCGTGTCCACATCAGGTCCAAACAATTGTTGTTCGTTGAACGGCATATTGAGCACTGCTTGTTGTATCTCGGGTTTAAACCCGGATGTGCGCAACCATGCGTGCCTTCTTGTGGTTACCGCGGTATTTATTGTTCTTGCAGCTGTATCCGCTGCATCCATAGAGGAGCGTATTTGGTTATTCGAGATATTTTGTCCCTCCTCGACTACTTGTTTTGCCCGTTTCTGTAATTCTTTGGGTAGATGCTCGATGAGATGCTGCATCTCATCCCAATGGGCTCTGTCATATCGCGCTAGGAGCGCCTGAGAGTTCGCGATGCGCCACTGGTTTGCAGCTTGTACAGCAACCCTTTTTCCAGCTGCGTCGAACTTGCGGCTCTCTTTGTCCGGAGGTGGGGCGTCGCCTGATGTGTGCGAGTTGGCTCTCTTGCGGGCTGCCCCTACTACAACTGAATCTGGTGGCAGTTGTGATGTGATAAAAGCAGGGTCTGGGGCGGTGCTTTATATTTTTTTTTCCACCCGTGGAGTTATCGCTCTGCTTTTGACAGGGTCTTTAAAGATCTGTTTTGCGTGCCTTAGCATTCCCGGGAGCATAGGCAGGCATTGATAGGTGCTATGGGTGGAGGAGAGGGTGTTGAAAAGGAAGTCATCCTCGACAGGTTCTGAGTGTAACGACACGTTATGGAACTCTGCTGCCCTAGCTACCACCTGTGCATACGCTGTGCTGTCCTCAGGTGGTGAGGGCTTGGTAGGGTACGACTCAGGACTATTGTCTGATACTGGGGCGTCATATAGGTCCCAAGCGTCCTGGTCATCTTGGCTCATGGTGGTATGAGCTGGTGAATGTGACGGAGTTTGTGCCGGTGATGTATGAGTCACAGGTGGAGGAGAGGGTGGTGGAGTTACTTTCTTCACCACTTTTGCTGGTGGTGTTTGTTCTTGAGTTTGGAACTCGAGTCTCCTTTTCCTCCTGATTGGGGGAAGAGTGCTGATCTTCCCTGTCCCACTCTGTATGAAGATCCGCTTTTGGGTGTGGTCTACGTTAGTGGTTTGTAACTCTTCTTCAAATCTGTGTTTGCGCATTTGAGAGGACAGTGATTGTTCCTCTGAATACGAGCTGGCAGTCGGTTCGGTTGCAGGGCGTTTTGGCACCGAAACTGTGTCTTTGCTTGCTTTCGGCTCCGAGGGGAATTTTCTCTTTTTTGTAGTCGAGCTTTCTCGGCGTCGATCATCCTCGGTGCCGCTGTCTCTGCGTCGAGCAGCTTCGGTTCCGCTGTCTCGGCGTCGACCCTTTTCGGCAGCACTTTCTCGGTCCAGAGATTGTTGCGTGCCTGTGTCTCGACCCGAGTCGGACGATCTCGGCACCAGTTCGCCCTTTTTCGGTGCCGATGGACGGTCACCTATTTTATGGGTTGAGCCATGGCCTGTTGGCAGTGGCGTCCCCTGGGCCTTGTCTGTTTTCCCGTGTGGTGTTTGTTTCGACGTCTTACTCACGGTTTCGTCGACGTCGAACTCCTCCGAGTCCGATTCATGGATGGAGAAGGCTTCCTCTTCTTCTCCTTGTTCCTCGAACTCTCGTTGTCCTGTCGGCGTGGACGCCATTTGCAATCTTCTGGCTCTTCGGTCACAGAGCGTCTTTCGGGACCGAAACGCACGACAGGCCTCACACGTTTCTTCCTTGTGCTCGGGCGACAGGCACAAGTTACAGACCAAATGTTGGTCTGTATATGGATATTTGCTGTGGCATTTAGGACAGAATCGGAACGGGGTCCGTTCCATCGGTGTCGATGTTACACGCGGTCGGGCCGACCAGGCCCCGACGGGGGGTCGAAGTTACCCCGAAGGGATACTGGAGCTCTTCACGATTCGGTGTCGATTCTATCTAACCCGATACCGAACTAAACAATACCGACTTAGTTTTCCGAAGTTTTGACTATCTTTCCGTCCCGAAACCCGGAGCGAAAAGGAACACGTCCGAACCCGATGGCGGAAAAAAAACAATCGAAGATGGAGTCGACGCCCATGCGCAATGGAAACAAAGGAGGAGGAGTCCCTCGGTCTCGTGACTCGAAAAGACTTCTTTGAAGAAAAACAACTTGTAACACTCCGACCCAACACCAGACGGCGGACTATGCACAGCATGTGTATCTGCAGCTACACATGCCACCGAACATGTATTTTCGGTTTCATGAAATTACTATTTCTGATTCTAGCAGTACCACTGAAATATATTGTACTGTGCAATGGAAATATTACAGTCAGGTTAATAACTGTTGATATTGTGTAAAAACAGTATCAAGGAAAACTGCATATCACCAGCAACAAGAGTCTCTTTTACATATCCAACCGACAACTTGCACTGGACAAAGATTATCTTTTCAGTCTTCCAATATGAAATTATTCTTGAAGGGGCAGATGTGCATTGCAGACAAAACCCCAAGGGGCATATTTATACTCTGTTTGCGCCGAATTTGCGTCGTTTTTTTCGACGCAAATTCGACACAAAACTAACTCCATATTTATACTTTGGCGTTAGATGCGTCTAGCGCCAAAGTTCATGGAGTTAGCGTCATTTTTTGGCGTGAACACCTCCCTTGCGTTAATGATATGCAAGGGAGGCGTTCCCGTCTTAAAAAATGACTCCGAGGCATGTGCGTGGTATTTATACTCCCGGGCAAAAATGACGCCCGGGAGTGGGCGGGGCAAAAAAACCCGCATTTGCGCCTCTTTTTAACGCCTGGGTCAGGGCAGGCGTTAAGGGACCTGTGGGCTCTGAAGGAGCCCAGAGGTGCCCTCCCCTGCCCCCAGGGACACCCCCTGCCACCCTTGCCCACCCCAGGAGGACACCCAAGGATGGAGGGACCCATCCCAGGGAAGAAAAGGTAAGTTGGGGTAAGTATTTTTTTTTTAAAAAAAATTGTGGCATAGGGGGGCCTGATTTGTGCCCCCCTACATGCCACTATGCCCAATGGCCATGCCCAGGGGACATAAGTCCCCTGGGCATGGCCATTGGGCAAGGGGGCATGACTCCTGTCTTTGCTAAGACAGGAGTCATGTTGATGGGGGATGGGCGTCAAAAAAAAATGGCGCAAATCGGGTTAAGACGATTTTTTTGCCTCGACCTGACTTGCACCATTTCTGGACACCCATACTCCATTTTCCCCCTACGCCGGCGCTGCCTGGTGTACGTGTTTTTTAGCCGGCGCAAATTTTTTTGACGCAAAACTGCGTTAGCGCAGTTTTGCGTCAAAAAGTATAAATATGGCCCCAAATGTTTGAACACACTCCTAGAACACGTACATGACACTTTGCTGTTCTTCAGGAAGTAGGAAAACGTTTGTCTTTTTCAAATCCCAGGGCGTAATAGCACACAAAGCATCCACCATCTCCCAGCGACAAAACACCACCGTGGACCACAGCGGAGCCGTCTGACCTGGGATCTTACGAGCTTTCGTGAACTGGTTTTAGGTCGAGCATACCAGCGTGCAAGCGCTGCTTTTCTGAAGTGTTGGTATCCAGTTGGGCGTACCTCACGCCCATCACTTTCACTTGTTCGTGGACTTGCCTTTCAAAAATTCTTTGATGACATAAGTAAATGCTTTACTTTTGTCCCTCCTTGGGGCGGGTTTGTTACTGCCTTGGGGACCGACCCTATTACATGAATAATTGCACTTTTGCCGATATGTTTGACTGCGAGCGAACTTCTTTTTCCTTTTGTTTTTCTATTTTGCACTCATGACGACTGTGGCGCTTTGAATAGGCTCACTTATGTCGACTGTTTTACTTGTTATTTTCAATTTATGTGGCAAAAAAAAGTCCAGTTAGGAATTTACTATGCTAATAGCTCTAACTCGAGCAAACGCGAGACCCATCGCTTTGCAAATGCTTGTTCTCCCTGGCCTCTGCTCCTTTTTTGCCACTGTTCACCCGTGCGCCTTGGCTGCTCCTTCGCAGCTGCTTTGAACCACCATCTGTTACTGCAGCGCCATGAACTGTCCTCTTGTATCTTTAAGCCATGGTATGCAATGGTAAAAGAGATGAGTTTCTGGTCAAATTGTAGTGAATTAGGTGAATGATATGAAGAAATGAAATCACTAGTCGCCAAGACATATATTTACAACGTTTAATAGACATACATACATTTTGAAAGGTTGTACCTCAGTGTTGCAGCCCGTAAGTCAAGATACTAGGAAATCTTCATTTTTCGCATAGTGCAGAACGTATACAACCAGTTTACTGACCATAATTGGAAACTTTGTGAATTTAAACCCAGTACCTTGTTGCAGAATATCTTGATGCTTCTTTTATTTTCGTTATTCAATGGAAAACTAAAATATAAACTCTGTAACATACAACACTAAAACCTCTCACACAACAAATCTCATTGCATTACTAGTGAATTAATTCATTACCACAGTACTGGAAGTTCAGATATCATTCCCTACAAGCATCCTTTGGCGGCAGTGGTTTTTTAGAGACAGTCAGCGGCACATCATTGGCTATTTATTTCCACCAAGCACAACATCCATTCCTACCAAGGATGCAACTGTCAATGTTGGGGCTAATACACACATTTACCACATTTTTCCTTGCTCAGTATAAAAAGTACAAGTTCAGAAAGCTTACAACATATTTACAAATATATATATATTTATAAATCCAAACACATAAAGAACCGTTGTGTGCATTCTTTGTTTCGTTGGCACATTGTCAAGCAGCATTAGCAGTCACTTGAATCTTCAGTCAGCTTATGTTGTCCTGTTTTGTCCTTTTCTCTGGATTGGAAATTCTTCAGAGGTTCTATGCACAATGTCATAAATAGTCTTTTGTTATACACATTTGTATCTATACATATATATATGTCAGTAGAAGGTCATTAATTCTTCTTATGAAGAAACTTCATTTTATTTCCTGCAGCAAAAAGAAAATGGCAGCTGTTAGGATTTGATTGTTGTTTTGTCGACTGCTGAGGGACAGCTGGGAGACTACAATGTTAAGAGGAATACTGCATGGAGGTAGTTAAGTATTTCAATCTGTGCCAAATACTCTCAAACGGCACACATAAGCAGACATTTGGATGTTACTCCTAAGCCAAGCACCGTTTTGCATGATAAATGAGCAGCACGCTGTAAATGCCAAAGAGAAAAGCAAGCTTTCACAAAACCAGAGGGTTTGTCTTTTGTAGAATACACCCACACAGAGACTCTCTGAATACATGCACATTACACCACATGGTTCACACATTAATGCAGCCAGAGCCACAGGCGAACAGACATGTATGCAAACATAGCCCATACAACCAAAGGCGCCCTTGTCATTAGAGCAACAGACACTTATAAACACCACCAATAAACATGCATGCACAAAGACACACAGAGTAAACAGAGGACAGGTATACAGAGAGATTCACATACTGTCCCATAAAATTATGCGGGAACCTACAGAAGGGCACACATGAGGATGGATGAAGAGACAGACAACACACCTACTGAAATACATGCACAAACTGAACAACACACTTCCAAACAACAATGCAGAGGCGGATGGCATATAGACACAGACAAACGCGCAGAAACGCACCTTGTTGTACAACAGACATAAAGATACCCCTAGACATAAGCAGAAACGAATACAGGCACAGTCCTCCATTACAATTTAGATATAATTTCCAATTTGGGTGTAAATAGTATTTTCATATTAATCACGAATTACAGGAGATACAGGAATACTTCAATCCCACGGATCCATACAGACAATTCTCCTGCTAAAATGTGGTGAATTCTTGAAGGGCTGAAAAATAGGGAATTACCATTCGGACTCGGTGTGGTAATACCAGTTCTTGTGGCAATTCACATTTTTCTTAGCTGCAATAAAATCAGCTATGCACAGCCCTCCATAGATAAGACACATGCAGCACAGTGATCGATTACCTTTTTCACTGTAGTGCTGGTAATCCTTATTTACCAAATTGTAGTTGGTTGTCCCCTTTGTGATAGAGGTGGGAGAGCCACTGGAGGTTCGAGCCAAGCTCGACCCAGATATCTGGCTGTGGCTCAGCTCAAGGTTCTTTTGGATCCTCTAGACCAAGAAGAGTCAACCAATCATATAATCTCCACTCAGTTTTATTTAAAAAAGCCTTGGAAGACCACATCACTATACACCCATCGGTATTTAAATGTTAAAAACAAGTTAAAATGGATCATCATAATCATTTTAATAGCTTCAGTTAAACATCCTCCAAAGGATAAGCAAGTCTGGGGATCTTGCAAGAATTATAAATACATTAAGGCAGGCCTGACCTGAGACATTTTTTTCTCTTTCAACCAAAGAACTAAAAAGTACCTTGAAGTTTCTGATAGACCCACAAAAAGAAATAACACACATACTATCGTTTGAAGAGACAGGGCCACATCTATAGATGGCTAAAGAATACACATCAAATCAGCCTTTGGGGAAAGGCAGAGAGTGAATTCAATTGAACCCAAAATGGGAGTGGCTCTGATGTGACTGTACTTTGCATTATCGAGGCGCTGCTTTGTTGTTCGCTGTCGTGTTTATACAATGACAAATAAAGGTTTTTAAAAAATAACCTAAAAGAGGCTCATAGAAAACGATGTGTGTTTCTTGTCACATATACTAGATAAAGTTCAATAAAGGTACAGTATATGATATTGCACTGTAGGTTTACACAGTTCTTCTGACTATTGATTTTCCTCCATAGTCAAAAAGCATGCTTCGTCCAGGCAAGATCAGCCTTAACAATAGCCTCGGGTCTAGCAGCCAACTCATAAAGACTCTTCACTTATGGAAAGCAGACTCAGGTTTTTTTTTTCTAGCTAAATCCAGTCCTAAACATTCCCTGATTGTGGCTCGTTTCAGAATAGTCTCAGATTTTATCCAGAGCAGAGGCAGGTGCAACTTGAATCACATCGGATATGTAACCTTGGCCCAATTCTTCATGAACAATAAATGAGGCAACACTGTGTGACAGGGATAAAGGGCATTTAAAAAAACAGTTTCCATCATTTCGCAAAAAAAAAAAAAAAAAAGAAAAAAAAAAAGGATTACTTAAATATCGCCAAATGTTACAACCAAAAGAGGCAATGGCAATACATTTAGCCTGATAATGTGTTTTGTATACTGTAAGGAAATGCCTCCTTGGCATGGTTACCCCCTGACTTTTTGCCTTTGCTCATGCTATGTTTTGATTTGAAAGTGTGCTGAGGCCTGCTAACCAGGCCCCAGCACCAGTGTTCTTTCCCTAACCTGTACCTTTGTTTACACAATTGGCACACCCTGGCATCCAGGTAAGTCCCTTGTAACTGGTACCCCTGGTACCAAGGGCCCTGATGCCAGGAAAGGTCTCTAAGGGCTGCAGCATGTCTTATGCCACCCTGGAGACCCCTCACTCAGCACAGACACACTGCTTGCCAGCTTGTGTGTGCTAGTGAGGACAAAACGAGTAAGTCGACATGGCACTCCCCTCAGGGTGCCATGCCAACCTCACACTGCCTATGCAGTATAGATAAGTCACCCCTCTAGCAGGCCTTACAGCCCTAAGGCAGGGTGCACTATACCATAGGTGAGGGCACCAGTGCATGAGCACTGTGCCCCTACAGCGTCTAAGCAAAACCTTAGACATTGTAAGTGCAGGGTAGCCATAAAAGTATATGGTCTGGGAGTCTGTCAAACACGAACTCCACAGCACCATAATGGCTACACTGAAAACTGGGAAGTTTGGTATCAAACTTCTCAGCACAATAAATGCACACTGATGCCAGTGTACATTTTATTGTAAAATACACCCCAGAGGGCACCTTAGAGGTGCCCCCTGAAACCTTAACCAACTACCCGTGTAGGCTGACTGGTTTTAGCAGCCTGCTACACTCGAGACATGTTGCTGGCCACATGGGGAGAGTGCCTTGTCACTCTGTGGCTAGTAACAAAGCCTGCACTGGGTGGAGATGCTATCACCTCCCCCAGGCAGGAGCTGTAACACCTGGCGGTGAGCCTCAAAGGCTCACCCCCTTTGTTCCAGCACCACAGGGCACTCCAGCTAATGGAGTTGCCCGCCCCCTCTGGCCACGGCCCCACTTTTGGCGGCAAGGCCGTAGGAAATAATGAGAATAACAAGGAGGAGTCCCTGGCCAGTCAGGACAGCCCCTAAGGTGTCCTGAGCTGAGGTGACTCTAACTTTTAGAAATCCTCCATCTTGCAGATGGAGGATTCCCCCAATAGGGATAGGAATGTGACCCCCTCCCCTTGGGAGGAGGCACAAAGAGGGTGTACCCACCCTCAGGGCTAGTAGCCATTGGCTACTAACCCCCCAGACCTAAACACGCCCTTAAATTTAGTATTTAAGGGCTCCCCTGAACCTAGGAACTCAGATTCCTGCAACCTAAGAAGAAGAGGACTGCTGAGCTGAAAAACCCTGCAGAGAAGACGGAGACACCAACTGCCTTGGCCCCAGCTCTACCGGCCTGTCTCCCCCCTTCGGAAGAAAACTGCTCCAGCGACGCTTTCCCCAGGACCAGCGACCTCTGAATCCTCAGAGGACTGCCCTGCTCTAAAAGGACCAAGAAACTCCCGAGAACAGCGGCCCTGTTCACCCAAGACTGCAACTTTGTTTCCAAAGGAGCAACTTAAAGACAACAGCGTTTCCCGCCAGAAGCGTGAGACTTGCAACCCTGCACCCGGCGACCCCGACTCGACTGGTGGAGGAGCAACACTTCAGGGAGGACCCTCCGGCGACTCTGAGACTGTGAGTAACCAAAGTTGTCCCCCCTGAGCCCCCACAGCGACGCCTGCTGAGGGAATCCCGAGGCTCCCCCTGACCGCGACTGCCTGACTCTCAGATCCCGACGCCTGGAAAAGACCCTGCACCCGCAGCCCCCAGGACCTGAAGGATCGGAACTCCAGTGCAGGAGTGACCCCCAGGAGGCCCTCTCCCTTGCCCAGGTGGTGGCTACCCCGAGGAGCCCTCCCCTTGCCTGCATCGCTGAAGAGACCCCTTGGTCTCCCATTGATTCCTATTACAAACCCGACGTGTGTTTGCACACTGCACCCGGCCGCCCCCGTGCTGCTGAGGGTGTACTTTCTGTGCTAACTTGTGTCCCCCCCGGTGCCCTACAAAACCCCCCTGGTCTGCCCTCCGAAGACGCGGGTACTTACCTGCTGGCAGACTGGAACCGGGGCACCCCCTTCTCCATTGAAGCCTATGTGTTTTGGGCACCACTTTGAACTCTGCACCTGACCGGCCCTGAGCTGCTGGTGTGGTAACTTTGGGGTTGCTCTGAACCCCCAACGGTGGGCTACCTTGGACCCAAACTTGAACCCCGTAGGTGGTTTACTTACCTGCAAGAACTAACAATTACTTACCTCCCCTAGGAACTGTGAAAATTGCAGTGTGTCTAGTTTTAAAATAGCTATATGTGTTTTATTTGAAAAGTATATATGCTATTGTGATTATTCAAAGTTCCTAAAGTACTTACCTGCAATACCTTTCATGCAAAGTATTACATGTAGAATTTGAACCTGTGGGTCTTAAAATAAACTAAGAAAATATATTTTTCTATACAAAAACCTATTGGCCTGGAATTGTCTCTGAGTGTGTGTTCCTCATTTATTGCCTGTGTGTATGTACAACAAATGCTTAACACTACTCCTTTGATAAGCCTACTGCTCGACCACACTACCACAAAATAGAGCATTAGTATTATCTCTTTTTGCCACTATCTTACCTCTAAGGGGAACCCTTGGACTCTGTGCATACTATTCCTTACTTTGAAATAGTGTATACAGAGCCAACTTCCTACATATACCTTTTTATTGAACGTTTGATAGGTAAATCAACAACAGTTAACATTAGCACTGTCTTACATCTCAGAATACCTTCAAGAATCGGTTCAAGCCACCCTCGACCCCATACCGAGCTCTCTTCTCGTTGTGTGTTTACCTTCTAATTCCTCATCAATTTGTTGTGTCTCCATCAGCTAACTTCAACCCCCCTCAGATCAGGCCCCTATAAGAGTTCCAATCATTCTATTTTTCCGCCCACTTCCGATGGCACCCCCAACCTCATACACCACTTTTTCGGCTAACATGCATAAGTCTAAGTCCCTCTTCTATGCCCCAAGGTCCGGTGCCTGTCCCGTAGCCTGATACATTTTAGGCATTGCCTCAAGGGACTTGTTAGCCAGTCTGGTGGAAAAGTTCTGGACCACAGAGATTGGTCAGGAAAATAAGGGGCATATTTATACTCTGTTTGCGCCGGATTTGCGTCATTTATTTTGACGCTAATTCGGCGCAAACGTAACTCCATATTTATACTTTGGCGCTAGACCCCTCTAGCGCCAAAGTTATGGAGTGAGCGCCATTTTTTGTACGTGAAAACCTACCTTGCGCTAACGACATGCAAGGAAGGTGTTCTCGTGCAAAAAATGACTCTAAGGCATGTGCGCCTTATTTATCTTCTGGCGTCAAAATGATGCACAGGAGGAGGCGGGCCTTGAAACATGGCGCCAAGCTGGATTTGCGCCGTTTTTTATTGCCCGGGTCAGGGCAGGCGTTAGGGGACCTGTGGGCACATTTCCATGGTGGGAGACCATGGAAGCAGTCCACAGTTGCCCTTCCCTGCACACATGGACAACCCCTGCCACCCTCGCCCACCTCTGGAGGACACCCATGGATTGGGGGACCCATCTATGGTGAGTACAGGTAAGTGAAGGTAAGTATTTAAAAAAAAAAAATGAAGTGGCATGGGGGGGCCTAACTTGGGCCCCCCTACATGCCACTGGGCCCAATGGCCATGCCCAGGGGACAGAAGTCCCCTGGGCATGGCCATTGGGCAAGGGGGGAAGACTTCTGTCTTTGCTAAGACAGGAGTAATTTCCATGGGGATTGTGCATCAAAAAATGGCATTAGTCCGGTTAGAGCCAATATTTTTGACTCTAACCTGACTTGCACCATTCTTTGGTGCACAACCCCCAGTCTTCCCTTGCCTCATTTATTTTGACGCTAACCAGGCCGCAGCGCCGGCTACAGTCATTCCATAAATAAGGCGCCCGGCTGGCACGTTGGAATGGTGTTAGCCGGCGTTAAACTTTTTGACGCAAATCTGCGGTAGTGCTGATTTGCACCCAAAAATATAAATATGGGCCCAAATGTTTTTTGTGAGTAACATGAGTTGATTTATTACTCGTACAGTCAAACATGATACCAAGGTAGCAAAATGAATGGACATTGCTTATAATGCTGTCCTTAACATTATAAGTTTGAGTTTTTCTGGATCTACGGCCCACAATCATTAGGTTAGACTTACTAAAATTGATGTTAAGGTCCAAAGACAAAGGACAAAAAAAAAGTCTAATAAACTTTGTAGACTGTTAGCAGTTCATGTCAGTAACACTGTATCCTCAGCATAAAGCAATCCAGGATTAGGCGTTTACCCACTATTGGCACATCTTGACACCCCTTTATAAGAGCGTTTTTCCAAATCATTTATGTAGAGTGTCAATAAAAAGGGAGCCAAAATGCACCCTTGTTTGACCCCACGTTATAGTTTTAAAGATCTTGTCCATTCACCCCTCAGCTCCATTCCTCACAGTAGCTGTCAAATTAAGCTGAAGGTCAGGAAGAAAATAAATCAGATTAAAATCCATGCCTAGATCGAAACAGGCCAAAGTTTGTCTGCTCAAAGGGCGAGCTGAAGTCCATAAAAAACAAGTGTAATGAAAATTGAGAGTCAGGGGCACAGCCTCTGACAACATGCTAGCCTTTGGCTGGGTAGAGTGAGGGGCTGCTCAATGGTGCCCAAATCGCATTCTATTTTTAAAAAATTGATTTTAGGGTAGCGTGATATTTGTTTGGTGCCCGCCACGCAAGCTTCCACATCATGGAACTGCGGTACGGTTCAAGCTTTCTTGGGGAACTGTGGAACCATCGGATGGACACTTGTACAGCAGCTCCTGCTGCACTCCTGTGGTATCACATGTGAGGGTAGCGTTTGGTTCCAAGGGAATGACGCTGTCCTGAACATTTACTTTTTTAATTTTATTCTCTGTCAGGGTCACTGTGGATTCCACTCACATTTGTTTGAATAAATACACTTGCATAATCGCTATGGCATAAACCATATATGCAGACACAGAGAATAAAATGCTATTTATAGCCAAGGTTAGGGGCATCATGAATCATATGAGGCTTTGCCTCTCCTGGGTCATGATACCTCCCCAGACTGAATAATAGTAATATTATAATAGTAATAAACTGCATATTTCACTGGCACAGGTGCATATATTCTCTATATACCAAAGATTGCAAATGAAAGACCTTGAAGCCTGAATGTGAAATGAACTGATAGACCTGAAAGGTTTTAAAAACGCATTAAAGGATTCCAACATGCACAAAAAAGGCAAATAAATCACTTTCTCACCAGTATCCTGTCAAATTCCTAAACAGTAACCATGTTTAATTTCGATTAGTTGGTCCAACTTAAACACTGGAATGAGGACACAGGATTAGCCTCAGTAGGGCAACTACATTCTCTTACCCTCATAACTTCAGAAGATGCTGCTTTAATGAATTGCACATTGCACATTTTCCTCATTAGGTTTGAGCCTAAAAGACAGCACTGCTGTCTGGTTGCAAAAATACTTCTTGGGACATTATGAAAGCTTCCCTGGGAATACATTCTGTCTATTGTTTACCATCGACTTTGTGGTTTGTAACTCACATTTCCTTGCTTTCTATTTTCTGTCTTTTTTTGTTTTAGGCTTTCCAGCACGTCTTTGTTCCTCTCATGGAGCATAGCCTATTTACTGTACTCTTTCTTTCACGAGTGCTCACTTTTTGTAAACAGGCCTTTAAATGTTGTTCTTATCTTGGCACATTTGCTGTGATTTCAAGGACAGAAGTCAAATGTCAGGCTCTGTCTTCAGAGGGAGCTTGTGTTTACTTTTCTTTCTCTGACTTCAAAGTGAAAGGATTTATGTGACAATCCTGCTAGATACTGAGGATGAGAAAGGTAAGGTTTGTTTTTCTAGCGCACATCAAATGTCTGTAAATGAACTGTACAAACATTTCTGAATATATCAGAATTAGGAAAGCACACATGAGGAACATTTCTATGTAATTCTGGAGTGTGGTGGAAACAAATATTTTAACACAATCAAAACAAATCAGTGCACTCGGCAATGCCATTCCAATGCATCATCATTTGTGCGCTGTATAGTTTTATCAGCAAACCTGTATGTGCATATGTAATTTCAAATGAAAAAGTGTTGTCTGTAAAAGCAGTGCGCTAGCACACCGTGAATACTCCACTTCACACCACTCCAATCTATGACACTCCACTCTACTCTACTTCACTCTACAACAGTCCACTTCAAAAGACTCCAATCTACAACACTCCACACCACTTTATTCCACTCTACTCTCTGCCACTTTACAACATTCCACTCTACGCCACTCCACTCTCACAATCTAGTTTACTCTATGCCATGCCATGCCACTCCACAATTCTACTCCACAACACAATATGACACTCTACTTCACACAACCTTACTCCACTCTGCTCTCCATTGTGACACTCCAAAACACTCTGCTCCACTGTATGCCACCCCACTCTACAGCATTCCACTCTATGCAGCTCCAGTCTATGACACCCTAAGCACCTCCACTCCATACCACTGTATGCCACTCCACAACACTCTACTCCACTGTATGCCACTCTACTCTACAATAATCTGTGCCACTCTACGCCCCTCCACTCTGACGCTTCACCCCATTCTACATCACTCCACTCTATACAACACTACTCCACTCTAGGGTATGCTAATTTACTCTATGCCACTTCACTCTACGTCACTCCACTCTATGAGAATGCACTCTACAACATTCTACTCCATTCTATGCCACTCTTCATCACTAAACAACTCCCTCTATATCACTTGACTGCACTCTATGCCACTCCACTCTTTCACTCACTATTCCATTTTACTTCACTCCTCCACTCTACACCACTCTACTCTATGCCATGCCACTCTATGACATTCTATGCACTCCAGTCTACACCCCTGTACTCTACGTCAATGTGCTCCACTCTATGTCAAAATACTTCACTCCACTCTACTCCACACCTCGCCACTCTACTCTATGCCACTAACTTTTAGCTATGCTAAAGAGAAGCCACACTGGTGTGCAACATGGTAAAAACACTTTGGCAAAGCCAATAGCTCTTACATAGGCGAGACCTAAAGCTTTGCCAATGCTTCTTTATAACCCATTACCACACTGACAGAGAAAGGGCGGTTAAATTAATGTATGAAGTGCATCTCTATTGTGGAGTGTGGAGAAACAACAGTTGTTTGAACTGCAGTTTCTCTGAAATCTTCCTTCTCTCTTACAATTTATGCCTGCCGGCAGCTCCTACGTTTCAAACTGCAAACACAGTTTGTTTTCAGGCAAAGCGGTAGCATGATTAAAAACATGACACATTCATCACTCCAGTTCCAACATTGCCGTATTCAAACTCAAGTCCTCATGTTTTACTAACATGATTCCAGTCAAAGGACCAATTGAGCCACTGTGACATCTTTTGATAGCGTGTGGTTTTTATATTCAGCAACCTAGTCAACTAATGTGGGCAGGAAGTGTTAAAGATCGCCCCTGGAGTCTGACTGTGTTGATGTTTCTGTTTTCATTTTTCAACCATGAAAAGTATCTGCATGAGCAGGCAGTTCATGTTCCCACCCTCTGGTCCGTGTTGGTATACGCATAAAATATGCATTGTGTTTCTGCATTCTATGTCGGACTTCAAACCTGCAACAAAACCACATGGCATACAAAAAAAGTTGTTTTCTTTACATATCACTCTTATGTAGAATCTCAAACACTGCATGCAGAGATAATATGTAAAACACAAAGGGAGTGAATAACAAAGGGCATCCGCACTCGTGGTGGAGGCCCAGCAGTCATGGTGGAAACTTCATACTGCAGGCACCCATCCCGGAGGTCCAACCACGACTGCAGGGCCCGCGCCAGGAGAGCGGAGGCCCTATAGTGTCTTGGACTATCTATACAGGAAGGCCTTCATAAGACATTGGAAATTACTCGGGGACGCATCCGAGTCCATCGTTGTTTTGCCCACTGTGATACTTCAAACAGAAAAAGCTACATGTTTACTTGTAAAGTATGTTTACTAGGGGTGTGTAAAATCTGTGTTATTTGTTTTCTAGTAATTACATTAAATTTCAGCTAAATTACGTGAATAGCAAATGTCATAGAACAATATATTTTTGCAAAAAATGTGTCCTCATCAATTTTTGACACGAGGATGCATTTTGCACTCAAAGAGTAGCGTGAAAAAAACAATTTAGTGTGAACAACAGCTGTTTCTGGTTGTTCATTGTTCTTGCACTTCTGTATTATAATTTTGCTCCAAACAGCAGCATAATTTCGTGATGTGCCATAATGGCATAATTTCATATAAGGATACTGCGAAATGCAAGTGTAATTGAAATGTCACATGGGCTTAAGATTCATCCCTTGGGTCACCTTGGTGCTGAACAGATGTTTATTGTTACCCAACTCAATGGTATTATTTTTATTGGCCTCTGAAGGATGAAAGGCTGAGTGGACCAGCCAGTATTTTAACCTGTTTCAATGAAGTCTAGCTCACATTTCCGGAGTGGATGCATTAGTGCACAGAGCCACGAGAAACTAGAGCGGTCACCATTCAGCCTTGGCCTTTCTCCAGCAGGAACAATCCTCTCCAAACTGGTAAGCCAGGTCTCCTCTGAACAGGAACAAAAGGAACCCCAGGCTGGATCGATCATATTTAGCCATCATCAGTATGGTACAGCCTATGTAATGTGCCACAGTGAGCATGGGATCCACATGAGGGCATACCCTACATTTTTATCCATCTACCTATTTTTTGACAGCCATCAAAATACACAGTTCGCAGTATATGGTGGCTATCATGAAGTGTCTGCTGCCACCATGTGAAGTTACTGGTACTACTAGGGACCCTGAATCCTAGCAAAAATATATATAATTTCAGATATTTCCATAATACCATCGGAGGGGTCGAGGCATGCACTTAACTTTGCACCCTCTTTCTTAAGAACATTCTCCCATGTTTAAGTATAATTTTACATTCTCCCATACTTACGCATAATTTTCTCATTTTCCAACAGCAATAGAGCCCATTTATCTTCAGAACTGTTTGACAAATTGCATGTTTCAAGTAACAAGTTCTATAAGTCTTTTCTCCTCTGACATATATGTTCCAAAATTCTCTGGACACTCATGCCTTTGGCATGATATTCCTATCCATGTTATATATGTGATAAAGTATGCCCTGCCATACATTATAAGAATATTGCAAATCACCGAGGAGTTCAATGACTTTATGTAGGAATGAGGATAAAGGCAGTTTCTTTATACGGTTATAGGACTCCACAGTGACTTGCAATATCGTTAACATGAACTGCAGGTAGTACCCTTATAATACATGGTCACACCATCACCTTGCCCACAAACCACTCAAATCCTTGGTGCGCAGCTCTTGCATATAAGAGAGCACATGTTTGCAAACATGAACAATAAAACTAGAAACTTGAAAACTTCAAAAAGCTGTTAAAGATAGAATCTTTCTGCATATTTCTACACATTCAGAGCTACTGCGTTTTTTTTTTTTTAAAACAACTGACTTTATTAAACTGTTTCTAATATCTTTTGCAACAAATATCTAACATGTTTTTGGTGTGTTTAATTATTTTGCACTAGAGGTTTTATTATTATTCTTCATGTTTGCAAACATGCTTTCTCTTTTATATGAAAAATCTACACAAAAAGGATTTGTGTGGTTTGTGGGAAAGATGATTGGGGGACCATGAATTATACAGGATAAAATAACCCCTGGTTTATATGATAAGGATACTGCAAGTCAACTCAGAGTTTCATAACATTATAAAGGAACTCAGCCTTCGGCCTCATTACCTCTACATGGTTATGGAACTACTGGATGGCTGGTAATATCCTTATAATGTATGGCAGGGGTACTTAATCCTTTAAATAATAGGAGACTAGGTGCATCACAAGCCACCTATTATATAGAAATTAGAGACACATTTGTATACAGGGATTGCGGATCCAATGCTATGTGTTATACACAAATATGTAACTGAAAGCCCTAGACTTGGCCAAATATTATATTAAAAATATTAACGGCCTGATTTAGAGTTTGGTGGACAGGTTACTCCGTCACGGACGTGACGGATATTCCGTCTACCATATTACGATGTCCATAGGATACAATGGAACTGTAATATGGCAGACGGGATAGCGTCACACTTGTGACGGAGTAACTCAATCCGCCAAACTCTAAATAAGGCTGTAGTCAGTTATTCTTGATGTTAAAAAATACTGAGCATTTTAAAAAACTCAAAAGAATGCAATTTGGACAATTTTTAGTACAACATCTTTTGTGGGGAGTCAGGGCCAAGAATGCAATAAAGGCTTTTGGAGTCACAATTTGTGCTCTTCTCTTCTCTAATGCAAAACCATGGTCTGTTCTTATCACTGTAAGCATGAGAACTTTAACTTATTCTCATCTAATCTGAGGTCATGATGTTGCAGTCTAACAGTGTGAGTAAATGGATATATCTAATGCAAGAAATTATTGTGATCCCGGAGTGTGTTCATGATATGAACTTGTCAAGTTGTATTTGTTAAATTATTCCACATGGAATTTACTTACCAAGACCTCGCAGAAATTTATTAACTCCACTTTGCTCGGTGTCTGGAAGCTCTTCTAAATACTGTTCCACCCTTTGTTCAAACAGACCTTGGAAAGCAGAACAAACAGGAGAGCCAATTATAAGGACATCTTTGGTCTCAAGAACACACAATAATTGGTAGAATAAGTTCCATCTTGTACAGTCTCTTCTGTCAACAAGAGTCAAACAGAAAAATGGCAGGAAAAAAACAACAGAAAATGTGGTTAAATAACAGACATGCTAAGTCTCCATGAACATACTCTCACTCAATTCAGTGGACATCAAATTTGAAATTAAATTTGCTGAATCATAAATTGATTATTACACCCTGCATATTCCGTCAAAGCAGAAATTTATCCCAACAATTTTTTTAATGGATTGAAACTGAGTATTTATCCATTCGATTTACCACTTGAACAGCTGCTAACATGATAATTAAACTGAGTAAGAAAGCAGTCATCTTCTTTACTGTGGTCTCCCAAGAGCCGGAGAGAAAATGAGCTCTTTATAATGTTTTAGCCAAGAGATGTAATGTTCCTCACAGTGTCTGTGGAAAGACATTTTCAAAGATAATTCTAGGACACTGTACTGTAATGTCTTGCATGCTTTAGGACAAACTCTTTTCGGATTCTAGAGGACTCTGTATCAGCTTGGTACACGCAGAGGAATAAAGATGTGTGATTTACAGCTCTGTGTGGCCCATAGTCATTGGTGGGTACCCAGGCTAAGGAGGATGCTACAACTGGCAACAAGATAGGGGTTAAGTAACCTAAAGATGAAAGTGCTCTCCTGGAGTGTTTGCTGTGACCCAAGCAAACTGCTTGTGCATGCCACATGTGCCTTTGAAGAAGTGCCTTCGTCAACGGTTGGCATATGTGGACTCAAAGTGCAACTCCAGCCGCTGTGAAGCATTTGAATGGAAAGAAGCCTTCACTAAGAAGCCTGCGTATCGGTGGTCAGGAAGCTACAACCAAGACCCTACTAAAAGGTACCGCACTGCTGTGCAAAATGAAGTTATACGTTGTATGGAGTGTTAACGCTAAAGGCGGATACAGTGTGTTTCACAAAGTGCTGCAAGGCAGAGATCCACCAGGTGCCAGAAAATACAAAGTGACATGTAGAAAGGAGGAAATAAATAACTTACAGAGCCCGCTAAAGATGGTCATCATGCCACAACATTCGACGGAGTGGCTCAAGAAGAAGTGCTCAGGGTTGTGCTTACTGAGCTGTCAATACCCAATGCAGCTGCTCATGAATCTGCAGAGTGGGGTTCAGAACAACTTCATAGGCTTTCAAAGAGCAAAGATTTGAAGGCAACAGTTGGATTTGTTAATATATGAATATGGCTCACACGTCAAAAGACTTCAAAGAAAGTTTGCACAAACATTTTTGTACTCCAACATCAGGGAGCACGCTACTCTCAAAATCAGTGAGTTCCCCAATGGTTCACAATGCTGCCACTTTCCTGAATCCACCACCACCTTTCGATACTGCCAAAAAGCAAAATATTGGTGATGGATGGACTGCTTGGATAGAGACATTTGAAGATTTCGTTGATGCACTTGAAGAGAAAGATAACAGGAAGCTTATCAAATATATAAAAAATCTTGCTGGTGATGGTGTGAAAGTAGTCATAAAGAAAATGTTGAGAATTGATAAAGAAGTCACGTACCGTCAGATCAAAAATGTGTTAAATCTTAAGTTCAATCCAGTTCCAAATGTTGATTATGAACAATACATTTTCAGTCAAGAGTCGGTGAAACAACTGATGAATTTATGGAAAGAATGGATGCACTCATCAAACAATTCAATTAATTTAAGGATGAAGAAGCCATGTGTCTTCGAGTTATTGATAGATGCTTGTCCGATTCACTCAGACGAAGAATACTGAGACAAACTCATTCTGTAGTGAGCGTGGATGGCTGCCAGAGCTGAGGAAGATGCTGAGAGACAAGCTGCTGACATGGAGGCTGTAGGTACCCAGAGTGAGCCAGTCATGAGTGTGAAAATTAATCAGAAGCAAAAGACTGTAGGACACTGAGTGATGTCTGCATATAAAAAGAAGTTGTGTTTTAGATATGGATTTTCATTTCCACACAAAGGAAAGTGTCTAGAAACATTTTGTGACGGCGTATAGATTGAAAGAAAAAGAAGGGCATCATGCGAAAGACTAAGGCCCATATTTATACTTTTTTAGCGCTGCACTTGCGTCATTTTTTGACGCAAAAGCGGCGCAAACTTGCAAAATACAATTGTATTATGTACGTTTGCGCCATTTTTGCGTCAAAAAGCAGCGCAAATGTGGTGCTAAAAAAGTATAAATATGGGCCTAAATGGCTGCCAGAATGTTCCAGAAGCAATGCTCGCCAAAGTGCATACTTGGGCTACATCAACGCCCATAAAGTGTCAAGGTTCATTTATAGCGACAGTGAAACATAGCAGAATTAAGGTACAAGCACCGATCTATGGGCCATATTTATACTCTGTTTGCGCCGAATGTGAGTCAAAAAGTTTGAAGCACATTCAGCGCAAACCTCACACCATATTTATACTATGACGCCCGACCCCGCGAATGTCAAAATCCCTCCATGTGCGTCATTTTCTGGATGCGGGAAACTGGCTTGCGTTAATGACATGCAAGGTAGGCGTTCCCGTCCAAAAAATGACTTTAAGACCTGTGCGCCTTATTTATAGTCCTGCGTCATTTTGACGAACAGGAGGGCCTTAAAAAACGTCGCCTAGTCTGATGTGCGCCGTTTTTTAACGCCTGAGTGAGGGCAGGCGTTAAGGGACCTCTGGGCTAATTTCCATGGTCCCTGACCATGGAAGCAGTCCACAGGGGCCCCTTCCCTGCCCCCAGGGACACCCCCTGTCACCCACATCCACCCCTGGAGGACACCCATGGATGGGGGGACCCATCCCAGGTAAGTACAGGTAAGTATTTTTTTTTTTCTTTCAGTGGCAGACGGGGCCTAACTTGGGCCCCCCTACATGCCACTGTGCCCAATGGCCATGCCCAGGGGACATAAGTCCCCTGGGCATGGCCATCGGGCAGGGGGGCATGACTCCTGTCTTTGCTAAGACAGGAATCATTTCAATGGGGGTTGTGCGTCAAAAAATGGTGCACGTCCGGTTAGAGCCATGATTTTTTACTCTAACCTGACTTGCACCATTTTTTGACGCACAACCCCCATTTACCCCTGCGCGGCGCTGCCTGGTTAGAGTAATTTTTTTTTACTCTGACCAGCCTGCACCGCCGGCTAACGTCAATCCATAAATAAGGCACCCACATGGTGCGTTGGAATGACGTTAGCCGGCGGTAACTTTTTTTACGCAAACCAGCGCCGGTTTGCGTCAAAAAGTATAAATATGGGCCTACGTGCTTCAAGGTATCGGCTCAAGTGCCTCTTTGCTCAGTTTCAAATCAGCTGCTGATATGGGACTGATTTCGGTGAACTGAAAAATTAATGCTCATCACAAAATAGTAAGTCAATTCCCTTTGTTGTTTCATGGTTTAGGAAAGCGTTATGAAAGTATGAGGGTGCCAATCCTGTTGCTCAGATTTAGACAAGTTACTTTTCATATCCAAGAAGCTGCTGAAAAATAACTTGAACCGTTACTCAAGCATGACATTATTGAGTGTCCCACTCGTCCAACACCATGGGTTTCTCCCATTGTAGTGGTGTCTAAAAAAGGACAGTGAAAGAGCTGTGCGCATATGCATTGACATGCAAATCACTTAATTGATTAGAGCAACCGCCAGAGCCACACATTGCTACCATGATAGGGCAACTGAATGGTGCCAAGGTCTTTTCTCGACTTGTTTTAAATAAAGGTTATCATCATTTGGAACTTGAGGAAAGCTGCAGGTTCGTTACAACCTGTTCTACACATGTTGTTTTGTTTAGATACAAGAGACATAGGGCCTGATTTAGATATTGGTGGATGGGTTACTCTGTCACAATGGAGACAGATATCCCGTCCACCGAAATCCAAAACCAATAGGACATAATGAAATTTAGATTTCAGCAGATGGAATATCCATCACAGTTGTGATGGAGTAACTCATCCGTCAATATCTAAATCAGGCCCTTAGTTTTGGTGTGTCATCGGCTGCAATACTTTCCCAAGTCGTCATTCGTCATACAACATGTTGTGAATACATTTAACTTTAGCAATGACATATTAGTTTTCGGAGTTACACAATAGGAGCACAATAAAGCTCTCACACAAGAATGTCAATTAATCAATGATGAAGGTTTGACTTTGAATGCAGGCAAGTTTGAGTTCTACAAGACAAAGCTGAAATTCAATGGCCATATCGTTTCTGATGGAGGTCTGACACCTGATCCTGCAAAAGTACATGCTCTGTCAAATGTTGATCCCCCAACGTTCTTTACTTGCACGGCCAGTTACTGTCCAAGATACATAAAAGACTTTGCCACTGTTAGTGCTTCACTACAAGAGTTGACAAAGAAAAAAGTTTCTTTTCAGTTGTCACAAGAATGTGAGAAAAGTTTCAAGAGTATCAAACATGCCACTGAAAATGCTATTGAAATGGCATACTTCAAAGCTTTATACAGAGGCTGTGGTTGACGCCAGCCCGGTCGTGTTAGGTGCTATCCTTGCACAGCATAGTGGATGCAATGGCATATTGCAGTGGCGTACCGTGGGTTGTCAGCACCCGGGGCAAGGCAAGTAATTTGCGCCCCCTAACCCGGGGCAAGGCAAGTAATTTGCGCCCCCTAACCCGTGGATTTAGTCTCTTCCAAGATGTTGCGCCTGGTACGGCCGGCACCCCCTGCAGCCCCCACGCTACTCCACTGGCATATTGTGACGTATGCTAGTAGATGTCTGTCTCAAACAGAACATGCTTACTCACAACCTTAGAAAAAAGGTTGGCTGTGGTATGAGCTTGTGAACATTTCCATGTAATTCTGTATGGAAAGCATTTTACGCTGGTAGATGATCATCAAGCTTTGTTCACCATCTTTGGTAATTCAAGAGCCAAGTTGCCTCCTCGCATTGAATGGTGGGGACTACGATTACAAAAGAACGATTATACAATTGTTCATTGTCCAGGAAAGGATCAGAATCCTGCTGATTACGTTTCGAGAGTGGCTATACGAGGTCATGTCACTCCATCCAAAACGGCCTACATTTACTTCCTTGTCAAGTCAAGTGGACCAGCTGCTATATCGTTAGCCCAGATTGTCACTGCCATGAGCCATGACAGTGACCTACATAAGTTAAAAGACATAATACACATCAGTTGTGGAACAAACACATTCAAGAGAATAGCCACCAATATTTCTGGCCTCCTTCAATCAATCAATCAATCATTTGTAAAGCGCGCTACTCACCCGCTAGGGTCTCAAGGCACTGGGGGGAGAGGGGGCAGAAGGAGCTACTGCTCGAACAGCCAGGTCTTGAGGTGTTTCCTGAAGGTCAGCAGGTCCTGGGTCTGTCATAGGTGGACAGGGAGGGAGTTCCAGGTCTTGGCCGGCGAGGTGGGAGAATGATCTGCCACTGGTGTAGTTCGGTGGATGTGAGGAACGGTGGCGAGGTTGGCGGAGCGGAGTTGATGGCTGGGAGTGTAGAAGGTGAGTCGCTCTTTGAGGTAAGCAGGGCCAGCGTTGTGGAGTGCTTTGTGAGCATGGGTGAGGAGCTTGAAGATGATCCTCTTGTTGATGGGGAGCCAGTGTAGATCTCTGCTTCACAACAGACATCATCTAATGGTGATTGTACTGGAATATTCACACTTACCCTTGGTTAAAGCTCTCTCATCTACGACTCACAAATGAGTTATTGAAAAACTAGATGGCATATTCGTGACATGGGGCATCCCAGCCATTGTAAAATCTGATAATGGCCGGCCCTTTAATAGTAACGAATTCGGAAAGTTCTTGGATCATCTGAACATAAAGCATCAAAAGAGTACACCTTTATGGCCACAGGCCAATAGACTTGTTGAGCGTTTTATGAGCACACTAAAGAAAGCAGTACAGCATTCAACTCTTGAGAAACTTAATTTGAAAACAGTATTGAATTCTACTCTGTGACCTTTTCTTTGGACTCCTCACTCGACCACAGGTGAAAGTTCTGCAACTTTGATGTTTGTGAGAGCAATGACAATCAAGTTACCTCAATGGACCGACAAAAGTGAAAACCTGATTTGTACAAGGGACTTGGTTAATAAGCAGAGAATGAAAGCTTATGCAGACAAGAGGCGACATACAAAAGACATCTCATTTAGAAATGGTGATTTGGTGATCTCCCGACAGATGCACCCAAGAAAATCTGATGCTCCCTGTGATGCTGAACCTTTCCAAGTGGTGTCTACCAAGGGACACATAGTGACTGCCCAGCACCCTGGGAAGTCAGTTACCAGAGACTCTTCTCGCTTTAGGTCTGTATTTCATCGATCTTGTAATCAAAATAGTGAAAGAAAGACTGACTTTGAAAATTCAGTGACTGCTGCTGACTCCTTACCAACTATAGCAATCCTTGGCATCAAAGATGACAGCTTCCAGTAACCAGATCGAGTCGTATGATTAAAGTGCCATGAATACTGCTTAAAGAGATATAGGGCCTGATTTACAGCATGGCAGAAGGAATACTCTATCACAAGCGTGACGGATATCCCATTCACTGTATTATGAACCCATAGGATATAATGGGATCATAATATGGCATATGGGATATCCGTCACATTTGTGACAGAGTATTCCATCTGCAAAGTTCTAAATCAGGACCACAGTTAAACATGTTTCTATATACACACACACTTATATCTATCTGTATCCATCTCCCTATCTAAAAATTGTACAGGGGGGGAGATGTAGTGTCTTGCATGATTTAGGATGGAACCTTTCTGGCCCCTAACAGACTCCATATCAGTGTGATGTCATTGTTAGAATAGAATAGAATAAAACCTTGATTTAGAATGTTGGAGTTCACAGGTACAGAATGAGGAATAAAGATGCGTGATTTACAGCTCTGTGCATAGCAAAGTCATTGGTGTTTACCCAGGGTGGGGAGGATGATACAGATACTCTTCTAGAATACCCATGCCACTGTATATCCAATGAAAATGAACTTTCATTTAAGTTGGAGGGTCACTTCATTCTATATGCCAGTGCAGGATTTCATCATATTTAACTAGACATGAAGTTACGTACTATGCCTGAGGGGGCGTCAGTTACTTGTGCTGGAGTGTTTTCCATCACACATGCCGGCAGGGACCCCAGCTCGTAAGTGACAGGGAGTTCCATGGTGTCCTTTTCTAATGATGAAGAAGGGGATCTATGTAAACCAGAAGAATGTAGCTCAGTTTACATCAGAAGGAGGTACCGCCATTAGGAGACGATCCCAACAGTGCTTGATTGTGCTGAAATGACTTATTAACCCCAAAAACATAATCATTTATATCCAACATGCTTGTCGACGCTTATGCCTGATTGTACAGACATAATGTATGTTTAGGGTTGGTGTCAGCAACTGATTTCAGTGAGGGTAACACCATAAGTGACATGGAAAGGGTCAGAGCAAAAATTAATGCAAGTGGAAAATGCCAGGATTTAGAAAATGGTATGACTATTTGTGCCATGGCAGAGTTACATAATAGATGCCATATGACAATACAATTAATAAATATAAACTTATAAAGTAGAACATTTCTGCCTGTTGGTTGAGGCTGAAGGGCCGCACCCTACACAGATCCTCATAGTAGCTTGCAAAAGCCTCCGCTATGGCTTTTTCAGATACCGCCTGCATGTCCCCTGGGCCCACCAATCGACACACCCATCTGGACTCTGCGTCCTTTCTTCCCAGCTAGGCAAGAAGCCTTTCTGCTTTGTCCATGGCATCACATAGATGGTGCAGGAATCATAACATTTGTGTGTTGATGCCCTCTTATGCCGTAAGTGTGTATTCCTCCTGTAAGAGGCGCACTTGTCATAAAGTAATGGGGTCTACGCCTAAGTTCCCTTCTATCTCCAACAGTCTGCCCTCTAGTTCTACCAAGCTGCCCTCTGACTTTCTTATTCTTTCGGGCGATTGGATTTTGGGAACTGTCCCTAAAAACTGTTTTGTAGACCTCCAACAGTGCTATTTTAGAGGTGACGGAGTTTTCATATTCTTGAAAGTACAGTTCGGAGTCCACACTCAGAGTAACGTTCACCTCCCGGTCTCTCGGGTCCCAGGTATGGAATTTCCAGTCCTTCCCCTCCCTACATCTCCATCCCACCCACAATAGCAAAGAGAAGTGGTCTAACAGGCCCCTGGCCATATAGTCTGCCTGGTGTATAGAAGCAATGTCTCCTGCCGGGGCGAAGATATAGTCCAGGGGAGAAAACACTTTGTGTGCACCTTTTATCTCATGTTCTAGTAATATCTCAAAGTCCAAAGTTTCTGAAGGCAAGTGAAGAGCCTACCGGCTGCTGTGTTGGAAAACCCAATCACTCTAATCTATTGATAAGTATCTGAGATGAAAAGACCTTGCCTAAATATCATAAACTATTGTTAGATGGGATTTGGTGTTGGCACACCATGACTTTTTTGGTATGTTGGACCAGCCTGGGTACTTATTGAAATGATTTGCGGTGCCTGAACATGGACTACTGCATGGCCATAAAAAGAATTACATACATCAACCATGTCTGTCCCAAAAATGTTGATGTGTGGGGGTGATGATCAAATACCATGGACTTGATTCTTCCATGGATGAGCATGCATAAATATTATGAATTCAGGTTTAACAGCCAGGGAGAATGTTCAATTTTAGAAGTGTGACACGAAGAGGTAATCGATTGTCTTGTTTAGGAAGGTATTGTTCGAGTGATCTACATTGAGAGCAGTGATCATGTGTGATAGCTACATTTGTGCAGTGATACACCGGATAACTACAAGATTGGGCAAAGTTAATGTTTTATAATGCCAATAAGATTTTTACAGTCTATAAAAGCAGTACTCAATACATAACATGGGCTTGCTTTAACTTATGTTAAAAAGCATCTCGTACCTTTTGCTCTACATTTTCGAAGCTCTCGGTCCTGAATAAATCCAGCAAACATCTGAGACTCCATAAAAACCTCTAGGAAGCGGCGAATGCTTTTAGAAGCCACAGACTTGCGGAAGGCATCCTTTTGGAAAGCACGTTCTCCCCGATCATTTTGAGTCAAGAAAAGAGAATAATGTCCAATTGTTTCCACAAAAAATCGGATGAAAACTTCTGATACTAATCCATTTAAGGTGTTGCACTCTGAAGAAAAAAAACATTGACCCACAAATTAACCAAGCAAATAACCAGTTCTACATTTCCCACAATGAAATGTACCAAACAACTATTTTAGATTAGCAAAAAAGCAAAGTGGAAGTGTAGTAAACAATATATTCTATTCAACACATATCACTTGTGAACTACAAGTAAATAAATACATTGTTGATGGCAACTTATTTTTTTTCAGACCATATATTGTACTGCAACAACCTCTCCCCAACTACTTGAACCTTTCAGCTCTGTTCCTCTTCGATATTATGATTGATTCGCATTCCTCAGTTGGTAGAACACAACTCTGCTATCTTCAGCATGCTCCATCGCTTGCCAATGTACTATAGGGCTTCCTCCCACTATGCTGTCCTCTCCGGCCATAGGTAATGGGTCAGTCGTTCTCTTGTCAAGGTGGCTGTCCTGCTGCCCTAGTTACACTAGACAATTTCTCTATGTGAATCTTGTTGTCTTCCCCACTTGCAACTTATATAGCAGATTTGGCTTTCCCATGATGTGAGCATAATGTACTCTTAGCTTCAAGGGCCCCAAGCCATTTATGCAGCTGTACTAACCTATCTTGTGCTGCAAGACCTGTCCATTCTGTGTAGGCAGATACATTTGAGATGGGCTGCTCCTTCTACGATATGAATCCCAGATCCATTTCCTCATGTCCTTTTAACTTTTGTTTTATTCAGCCATTTCTTGAAGCGCTTAAGAAACTAACGACTACATCTTCCCAACGATCTTAAAAAAAACAATAGTATTGTATCCCTCCCCCCCCATATAAACATGTTCCAGAAACGAACATTATTACGAAAAAATAGTTTTGTTCGAGTAGGCTTCTTGGATTGGGACACACATTTTTTCTTTACATATATTGGGGCGTATTCACACACTGCATGTTGTAGTACATTTGTAGTACTGCAATAGTACTAGTAAAATGCTACCAAATACTACTGACTAACCTACATGCGGAGGCTTATGCCTCTGCCTGTCTTATGTTTTATGTTTGGAGATCTCCACAATGAGGTATTAGTTTTATTAGTAAATGTGTCAGCAACAGGGGGAGTTGATGCAAAATTGGGAATATTTATGACTATACGGGAGGGGTTAAGGAAGGCCTAAGAAGAGGTTTAAGGTATGAAATGCACCCACAAAACAGTAAGCCTACTCACATTCATATACTGCACTTCTATAGTTATTACAGTCGGAAACAAAAGACCGAAAACAGCTGTAAATGTACTCCAAGTCAAGCTGGAGTAAGCACAGCACCACTAGTGTTTCAACACCCTCCCACAGAAAATAATGGAGACGGGCTTAAAATAAAGCCCCATACATACTTATGTTAAATTAACTTTTGAAAAATATAAATACATTTAATTTAATAATGTATAAATAAAACTTAAATATTAGTCTATTATAAAATGTTAATAACCTTCTTTTAAATGTAAACATGGATGTAACTTTAATGTTTAAAAAATTATTTGATTGATTTAAATTAATTCTATTCATTACTTTAAATACTTTTAAGTGATATTTGTTGTATCTAAATCACAAAAAAAGATTTGAGTTTAATTTATTGTATTAAAAACAGCATTTTTTTCTACATTTCAAATAAATATTTTCTATTAATTTACATTAATATTAACCATTAAAACATTTTTTCCTAATTTATTTTCAAGTTTAATAAACTTTGAAACATTTCAATATGCTTTCCCTCAGGGATATCTCTGGCTTGGTGGTGGAGACTTCCACCTATGTGTGACGAGTTACAAGTAATAATTTTACATTAATAAATTAGGCTCCAACCCTTGAACTAATGGGGAGAGGGACTCGTAAGTCTACACATTTGAGTGACTTTACACTCATATAGGGTGAACGGCCAAAAGCAGTAAAGTTAGACAAAAGTGAAAGTGTAAACGAACATATGTATATCTAGTCATGTGTAAGTTCACAGTTGAGATAGCCCTCATAAAGTCCAGCTGCAGTTTTCACCATACATTAGCAGTATTTACTTTAGCGCCTTCTTCAGTGAGACTGTTAAGCTAACCAGTCTGGTGAAGCGCACCTGGTAACAGACTGCTAAGCAAATCAAATGAAAATAACATAACTTCTGCAGTTCTAAAATACCCTATCATAATCATGACTTTAAAGATTCAATTTATTGCAGGTTAGCTCAGTATTAATATACATAGCTAGATTACCTGCTTCGTCCATTATGTGGGTACAGTGTTGTTTCTAGGCTGAGCCCTTTGCTTAGTTTAGCAAAAGTGTATATTTTAATCTACATGAGAATCAACACAACGCAATTAAAAAATCTTCATAATTCAATCATTAAATGTAACACTCTAATTACCTCTGCATTGAGGTGCCCTACTACAAAATCAGAAAACTTCAGTCGAAAGCACAGCTGCCCAGCTTATTTTGGGCCTATCTAGAGGAGACTCTGTTTCCTCTCATTTGTGGATTATGCACTGGATCCCCACTAAGAAAAGGATTCTGTTCAAAGCCTTAATTTTTATTCATTGAGGCTTCTGCAATCAGGGCCCGAGCTACCTGATCAGGCAAATTCTTCACTATACCCCCCTCTACGGCGCTTTGGTCGGCGACAGACCTTTTTGTTATGATCCCTAAGGTTCATCTGGAAAGATCGGGAGGTTGTTCCTTTTCGGTGCTGGCAGGCAAGACATGGAATTAGATTCTGCTCTCTTTGTGTTCTATTCAATGTGAGTCTCATTTTAGCGAATACCTAGAACTTATTTTTTCTTACTGAACATACTGTGAGAGGCTGTTTCTGATTTAAGCAAAGTAGTGCCGGGACACTACGTTGGAGTAGCTGTGCGCTCTATAAATTGGTTTCACTCATTCATTCATCAAAATCTCCATGGACATTTCAAATTTAATTTGAGGTGCACTGTTACTGATCTTCCATCACTGAGCAAATCCTACTGCCAATTGTTTATGAAAAAGACATTTCAGATGTACCAACTGCCAGTCTGCACTATGCCCATAGATGAAAACATATCCATGCTTGGTCTAGTACGGCTAGTGCCTGGTCCAAGGACATTCACCATGATACTCTGAGTCACTCTGAGGTAGGGCTTTTCATTAGCATAGACTAATCATAGCAGAATGTATGGCTGACACAACTTGGAAGAGTTCCAAAATGCTAACTTATTAGACATCATAATTTGATCCCACAACACAGCGCCCTTACTTGTGATTCGACCCACCCTGATCCATTTAGCATAAAGTGTCATAAAATTCAGCTGATGAGAGCCCCATGAATCAGAAAGTCTTTCCCTTGACTTCAGGGAGATCAGTAGCATAAACTCTTTCATGTAGCACCCCTGGAGAAAACGTTTGAGGGGGATGCCCAGCACCCCCTTAAAACCCAGAACTCTCAGACACTTCAAGACCACTATGCCTTAATGTCTTTCTATAATTTCCTTGTTATAATATTATAGAAGCCACATCTGTCAAACTGAACAATAAACCCGTAATCTAATTCCTGAGACACTGAAACAATGAACAATTATTGGAATACTGATGACAAAGTGCCAAATGAAAAGGTATGACATCCAATTTGGAGGAAGGAAGATATTCAGCTTGATAAACAACTACCCTGGAAGCTTTAAATACACCAACATAAAGGCATCATTCACAAATGGGAAGGGTGGATGGGTGGAAAGTCAGAAATATTCTCACATACTATTACTCCTATGCTGGCAGTGCTTAATTTGAACCACAAAAGTATACAAAAAGAGATTGATGGAATGCTTGAATTAATCTCAGCCACTGGTAATTACTCGGGCCACATCCAAGTCCATCCTTCGTGCACACCATGCCACCTCAGTTTGGACCCAGCCATATGCAAATCAGTCTTGACCCTGCTCCATTGGGAACAGACCAGGCCGAACTGCCAGGGCTCCAATGGGAACAGACCAGGGTGAACTGCCAGGGCAGGTACTCCCAGAACCAGAACACAAGCAACCCAGGACCAGTTTCGCAGAACTGTTAGGGTTCATCAGCCAGGAATAGTTTGGTTCCAGTGACAATGTGAACGGGACCCACGTCTGGGCATACCTGTCACATTTAGGGCGACACACAAAAGTATACAAAAAGAGATGGATGGAGTATTTGACTTAATCTTGGTCACCAAACCCCAGTCCATCGTTATTTGGCACACCATGCCTTCTCAGTTTAGAATGGTGCTGGAAAAACCCATGGGCACTCTTTTTTAGGGACCAACACTTATTTTTTCTTAACATACTTTGACCTAAAACAATAGAAAAAGCAAGAAAAAAGGAGGAAAGAAGAGAAAACCTGAAAACAACGACAAAAAGAGAAAGCAGGGATGAAAAACCTGTGAAACGAGATAATGAGGCAGGGAGTTTCTGGCAGAGGATTAACCAGCCTTAGCATTCTGCACACAGACCTTCCATAATGCCTGCTGTGGGCTTCGGGGCAAAACTGTGGGCCCCAGTATTTACTCTTTTACAAATTGCCACTGTATGGATCCATAGCTAATCCGAGGATCTGCCCTGAAATCCTGCAACAGAGATAAACGTTCACAGCCAGGCTGCCCTTTCTCTGCAGCTGTCCGCACTTTAAATATCTTCATTCATTTGTAAATGTTGCTCTTGTGGCTGCTCCCATAAGTATAATATTTTGCCCATGAAGCAATCAGAAGAAAAATTTATAAATACTATTGCGCTTTGCAACATTGTCGTACATGCAGAGTTCTTACGCTGCATTTGGCAAAATAAAATTTTACATTTATACTTTTTTCTGACTGCTCCATGGGCATAATATTCTCCATGTAGGACAAACCCCTTTGCCAACACAACTAAACACGGAAATATGCCTGCTTCTTTCCTACCGAGAATACATCCTTACTTTGCCTTTAATATGAGTAGTTTCGTTCAAGAATGTGGGCTGGGGGGGGTCTACCTTCAAGTTAGAGCTGGCTACATATTAACTTACACATTTGTGATGTTCTCTACCTGAAGCACTCCTATTGGTTGACTAGAATGTCCACATGTCTGCTCATAATAATACATTTGCAAACACACCTTACGAATGCAAAATTATATATATATATATATATATATATATATATATATATATATATATATATATATATATATATATATGTTTGAATCGGGCTGTGCGTATTTGAATTTAGAAACAAGTTTTTGCGCACAAAAGCTCAGTTTAGGCCCAAAAAAATATTGAGAATCTGGCTCATATCGATATGACATCCTCGGTTTAAAAATGCAAATGTATGATAAACTAAAATGGTCCAATCTATTCTTGATCATATAATTTGTCTCATTTTCAAAGGTTGCTGTATATTCACTTTCCTAGGAGACCATTCGTTTTGGATCGCACTTAAACCTCTTTCCATGTCTTCCAAAACAACAGCTCTCTCCTACCCTTTATATTTTATTAGCACCTCTCGCCTCCCCTTAATATTTAAATTCCATAGTGTTAATAGCCGGATACTAAGATCACTCCCTTAACGTAGGGTTAGCCTGTCTCATGTAGGAGGCAACACCCATTAGTGGCTACTTTTCTCAGCAAGAAGTAACATGTGAAGGAGCTTGTTGTCTGTATGAAATAATCCTAGTTCGAGAGGAAAACACCCCCAAAGGCATAGAAAAGCCTCCCAAGGCAAAATAAGGGTGATCAAAACAGGCCAGGTAAGCATTAGATACATTTGGAAGAAAGATAGGCTGGTCAGGAAGACAGCACAAATCAGGACTGAAGGAGGAACAGGGCTGACATGCTCAGTGACCAGACCCAGAAAGCTGGAACACAGGAACCAAATGCAATGAAATTGTTAAAAGACTGGATTTTGAATGCCCTAAGATGCAGTGAAATGTTTATCTTGGGTGCTTTAAGTAGTGCTTGACAGGAAGCAGAAAGTTAAAGCCAGAATGCTATGTTCAATTGGGCTGGGGGAGAAAAGGATTATTAGGCAGCCATCTTGGAACTGAGTCTAACCTCCTGCAAAAAACAATTGTATTATGTAAGTTTGCGCCGCTTTTGCATCAAAAAGCGGGGCAAATGCGGCGCTAAAAAGTATAAATATGGGCCCCAGTCTCTTCCAGCAGGTCGAAATGAGAATAATGGTCCCAAAGTGGTTGGGGTCATGCTGTGACTAGGTCAAGCAACAGGCATGCACGGTCCAGCGATGTGCAGGCATCTCTGAGGGATGCCCAACGCAGGTAAGTGAGGAAGGCACATGAGTATGACTTACCAGCAGAGCGCAGGATCGCAGGGACATGTGGGACCATGAGGAAGAAACACTTCAAGCTCCGTCTGCTGTGTGTGTGTGGATGCTGGGACTCCCACACATACGTTCACTCTTCCCTCTGCTGATTGGGTGCCCACCATTTAATCTCTACATTGGTAAACCTTTGCTCACACAGTCATCATTCTGCCCTGATAACTATCAGCCTGCTGTCAAAAAGGATCTCAAATGGCTAATTGATTTAGTTCAGCAAGAAAACTCCAACTAATAGGATACTTCTAAATTATTTCAGTCTACAGTTTGCATACAGGAATGGGTCTGTATATTAATCTCATCTCCCTAACTATATCAAATGTGTCTAAATGTACTAGTCCATTTCTCCTGTTTAGGACTACTGGTCAGGTTCAATAGGGGAGAGTACAATGTCGATCATGATCTCAATTGAGGCAGATCTTCCTTAATCAGCATAAAACAACAGATAAATACAGGCCCTTGTCTTTGATGGTCACCAATCCCAGAAAAATAGGCTCTCCAGGTTCTGCAACGTCTCAAGTGTGCTTTAATATCTATAGCAGATATCCTTAAAAACTTGTAAGTCCATTTCTCCCAAATATATTGCACCAAGTCATTTTTATCATTCTGTATGCTTACAATGCATTCCACCGGGATGTATAATTTTAGTTGTGGTTAAATGTTGGTAAACAAATGTTCTTGTCATTAAAACTAGTTTAGGAAACAAACTGTGATTTAATGCACATATTTCTTCTTTCCTTAGATATTCCACCCAAAAATAATCCTGATTTTCTGTATCAACTGCTGACCTCTTCACAGTTCTAAACACTGTTACTTCATGGCTTATATGAGATTAAATTGGAGCAGCACACAAAATGGCAAACTTCTAAACTTTTCATCCCACACTTCAATCAATTTCCTCTATCTTCATTTTGGCCTACTGCACCCTGTTAGCAGGAAACATATTGAAGACGTAAAGGAAGTATTCAACAGGCCATCTTTTAAACTTTGTGTACCCTGTAACAACTCTGTGATTCCAGATGTAATAATTTAAAATCAATTAATGAACACTTAGTAGGATTTATATGATATACATAATAAAAAGTCTATACCTTAGCACCACACCTTAAGGTCAGTAATTTTAAGGTGCATATTTCCAAAGATATAACCTTTGACACCAGTAGGAAACATCTGCTTTAGGGAGCCTTCCAACTTTTATGAGCTCTATCTGTAACATTTAACAGCTTAAGAATTTTTACTTTTCATGTGCAAGTGTCAAGATAATAAAAATTTACTTAACAGCCCATTCAATTAAATTAGTCACCAGTGTGAACGCTGAATTTATTACTAACAATTTTTATGTACTTTGAATCATGAATCTGCATAGAATTTGACTAAACATAGAAAATAATGTGCGACATGGAAAATGTGCCCACATGAGTTGCCCTCATTAATCACAAAGTGTTTTTATTAAAGGCTTATTAATATTAATTGAAGTACCTGCATTGAGAAAATATAGCAGAGTGATATATTAATGATTTTGTATTATGTATTTGGTTTATTAATTATAGGCCTTGAGTGAGCGAGGTTAGGGGCTAGTTTGCACAGCCTCATGTTAAGCTGCACTGTTCAAATAGAATTTGTGGGAATGTAGGTCTAGAGAAATTAATACACATATTGTTTTTCACTGAGTTGACCAAACGTCAGCAGATATCTTTAACTTTCTCATGAGAACTGCCTGCTAGAAGATCTTGTATTAGTAGATGATACAATGTATAGGTTGCTGCGGGAGACAGCGATCTTCCCAGGAGCTAACAATGGATGCACTGACTGGAGTACAGATGGATACAAAAATGTTACCTGACGAGCCTGACTGCAGGAACAGGATAAGAGGAGCCAATCCTCAACATGCGAAAAACACTTTAGTTATATCTTATATTTGAGAATTAATCCTTATTGGACTAATTGTAGACGTACGATTCTTTGACCAATGGCAACGTGGGAAGTTCTTCAAACGATTTTAAGTTAGCCCGACTGCACAAGGAGAGGTGTGTTCATTTCCTATTTCAATTTTCCTCCAGAGAGGATTATATCTTTAACTGTATTACTTAGACTTCTGATGCTGAATGTTGATCGTTTAGATATTGCTTTCCAAATGGTCCAGATAGCTTAGAGTCTCTGGTTCTGAATCATTCCCTTCATGGCCCATAGAACAGATATCCAACTGACGAAGATAATCGCAGCTTGCTGATCCATACTGAGGAGCAGTATAACAAAATGCTATAGTTCTTGTTGTAAGTTTGTCTTTTGTTTCTAGGTAACAACTGCTATTTTGATAGAGCCATAGTTAATGTTTTACAAATTTATGTTGACTAAACTGTTTTGCATGAAGCCCAAACATGCTATTCTAATCGGAATGTTAGTAATGGAAACTCTGACAAGTTAACTGGTTGCTATTAACTAATAATAATTGATGTTGCTCTGTTGCTGAATCTATATGTATACTATTTCTCTTGTGCAGTCATTCTTGCTATTGATTTGTACTGTAACTCTCGAATGTTTAGTGATCAATGCACTAGTTAAATTGAGATTCTTTAGAAGATTTGGTCAACCAGTGTTCTTGTATGTGTATCAGATGGTTTTGAGACTAATTTACATGAAATTAGCATTGTTAATATAGGGAAATAAACATTTTAACTTCTACATAAAGCTGTGGTTATTCATGGCCATGTGGGTCAAGGAGTGTGAAGATTATGATTCCAAAGAATAACTGATGATGTTTATCGATTATGATGATATAATGACATTGAATTAGAGACTTATGGTGGAATCACTTTAAGCATAGTCAAAAGGTCCATCCAACCTCTAACACGTCCCCTTATAAATTAAAATTAGAAAAACAAACAAGGACAGATGCGCTAACACCAGTCATATGAGGACGATCTGTCAGGTTGGACCTATCTGTATGATGAGGTAGATTTTGTCACAGCTCTGCTCAGGGGTAGGGATTAATATGCTCATAAAATCAAACACCACGTACCATCATCAGAGTCACTGTCTGAGTCTTGATTAATTAGTTCATTCTTTCGCTCCAGAGCCTGCTCCAGAGCAGCTTGCAGTTTCCTTGGCAGAAGTGCATCCTCGTCATCCATCTAGAAAGAAATATAGCAAAGTAATGCAAAACCTTGAATTAGTATCTCAAATTAAAAAACAGTAACACAGTCATGGTCACTCATAAACAAAAAAGCAAGCAGGTCTTACAATTTGGGGCATGTGGATTGTTTTCTACTCTCCTGCTTCCAGAAGTCCTTTCCTTCTGGCGACCTTAAGCCCGGTATTAAAGCCTGTGATGGCTAGTGAGGAACCACAGAGACATTCTGAATGAATAATTCTGGCATTGCTTTAAAGTTTGTTGTTTCATACCATCCTTCAACCTCATCAGTACTTAACCTTTTATTTCTATTAGTTGCTGTTTTGCAGGGTCCACATAGATTAAATCTTTTCCTCTTATTTTCATAATTGTAGTTCTTAACATTTCATAAATACTCATAGACAAACATAGCAGTACAGATCTTGTTCAGCTGATGCTAAAGTTCTCCATCCAAGAGACCCTTTTAGTTACTAAAATATTTGCTTGACCTCACAGAAGACCCAGGTGTTGAGCTGTTGCAGCATTTCAAGTGTGTAGATTGTAGGGGTCATATCACAAAACATTTTTGACTGGCTCTATTTGGTGTCCTCAGTGGTAAGTGGCAATGCTTGTGCCAAACACCTTCTACCACCTTTTTCTATGAAGACAGGTGACAAGAACGTTTGTGTTCATTTATTGTGTGGCATTCTGTTGTGGTGGTGATGTGTTCTGTTGTTTCTTTGAGCTGCTGTGTTTGTGTGCTGCACTATACCATTGTAATTTTGTTGTGTTCCACTGTTGACTGTTTCATTGTGATGTGCCCTGTTATGGTTTAATTATGTTATGTTGCTTTGTGCAAGCGCAATTGTGTTATGTTTTGTTCTTTACTTTAGATATAGCAATAAATGTTGCTACTTTTCCAGTCAAAGGCAACACATGCCTTAAATGTTCTCATCAGAGGCAAGCTTTTACCACTAAGGTAGTAAAATAGCACTGCTTCCGCTTTTCAACTACCTAAGAAACCAGTCAAGCTAAAATAGTGGTCGAGACAGAGTCTAGACATATTGCTCACAGAGCTCAATTTATGTGCCGTAGCTCTAGATCTGCTGAGGCAGCACCAGCCTGTAAGCACACCTATGTACCCACAGAGATCACAGGGAGATAATCCGAGTGCAGAATATGAGTTAAGTAAGTAAGCAAGCGATGTTTGTGGCATGACCTGCTATAAATTACTGAAGTGAAAGAAATTAACGAATCCAGATGCTGAGCCACTCACTCATTTTCTACCTGTTCTACTGGATGTGGTTTGTATTTCTTTCATCTCTAAGAGTACTTATTTCTGGCAGGATACAAAATGTGAGGTTGATGGAAATAACAGAAGCTGGATTTTATTATGTATTCCAGGAATTCACACATATGGTATAGTAGCACTCCCTAATGTATCGTTCCTACTGCAGTTTACTGTCTCCTTAAATGACTTTACTGCTATAATCACAATCCTAACCTTGTCACGCAGTGTGAGCATTCACTAAAGGTAATATTCCATGTTGAGCAAAGAAACTGCCTGAAGCTAGTAAATGTTAATAAGTGAGTGAAAGGTATTCTGTGGAGAGAACTGATTTCAAGAGGGATACCTGACACCACAGGTGAAGTAAGACAAGTAAATTCCCACACGCATTTCCACATCCTTAATCAAATACATAGCTAGAGTAGAGTGATAGTATTGGCTCCCAAACAGGCTATCGTTTGATATTATAACATAGCTGTCGCTCTAACTGCCCCTCTGACCCAACCTGTGGACCTAAAGGAATTTCTGGAAAGTGAGAATGTAAAGATGCTCCCTGAAGATAATGCCTAGCAGGCATTTCCCCTATATATAATAATAAAGGATATATATGTATTAACCAACAGTGGTCAGCAGACTTTGTTTTCTCTATGTAATGCATGCAAGTATTTTCTGAGGCCACATAGTTTTGAAGCCTACCTGTCTGATGAAGCGATCTGAACCTAGATCCACCATCAGGGCCTGTATAAACAGAAGAGAAAATCATTTAGAGACTACCACGACATGCCAGAGGGAAAATCACCTCAAGATCTACTGCAAACAGAAATCAAAGGGTCTTCAATCATGACTACATACAAGTTATAAACTTGCAATACGTATAAGCAGCTCAAGAAGTACATTTTGGCAGTCTGAATATAGAGATCTTTGTAGAGATGCTTTAAAAGGTGAGAGGTCAGCAGGTAGGTCGAAAGTGATTAGAGAGGTACTGTTCACAGAGTACGGGTCAGTGTGAAACGGCCCAACTTAGTGCCATTTTCAGAGCCTCCTTTAGTTTGTATTCTATACTCTATTTGTCTATAAATTTCTCGCTTAGCTGAAGGGTCTACATGCGCCTATCTCCTCAACCCACATCCACCTTTAGTGTCTTGGCCTACTCCAGTTAAAGACAGCCTGACAAGTCTATATTTAGGGGCATATGTATCATGGTTTACTCTCACCCTTGAGCCACACAAGGGCAACGCAAACCCTAGAATGACATTTACCAAGCAACACAAGGTCAACTTGCATGGCCCTGTGTGGCTTGGTAAATGTGAAGCAACTCAAGGCAGCGCAAGTTGCTGCCTTGTGTTACCACGCATCCACCATGGATTTTGGCGCACTCCCAGATTTACCATTACTGATAGATCTGGGAATGTGTCAAAACGCTACAACTCTAAAGCGGAGACGTAATGAGGAGCAATATTCTTATTTCTCCTCTTTTTTTTCTCTTTCTACATGTGCTGTATTCTGCAGCAGACATAGAAAGAGGAAAACGCCCCAGAGGATTGTTTTTGTGCAGGAAAGTATCACTTCATACACAAAAACAACCCTGTCTACAATGCAGGCACCTGTGCACCGTGGTGCAAGGGTGCCTGCATTGGCGCTAGGCAGTAGTTTGAGCAACAGCACAGGCAGAGAGCAGGAATGTGCTGTATAATGTTATATACAGTGCCTTCCTGCCTGTTCCCTTTTGCGCAGCAAGGTGGCTTGCTGGGTCTCATGAATATTTGATAAATATGCCCCTTAGTAGCAAGAGTTGGGCATGATGTTCAAATTTAGAGGCAGAATATGTACGTGGCTGTCTCTTTTACTGACGGGATCTTGAGCTTCCTTCTAAGGACAAGGTCTGTGCTCGAAAGTTCTGTTTCCTTTTTTGCTTACCAATACCTCAGTTGTCTCCCCTGGCAATGCGGTCTCTTTGCTATTTTGTGTAGGAAAAAAGAGGCACAGGAGTACTGCAGGGTCCTTTCACTGGGGCTGTACTTATTACTGATAGACTAACTGACTACATTATATAGCACCAGTCCTCTCAGAAAGTCTCTTATCACAGCTTAAATGCGTGCTACTCAACGGGAAGGTCTTGAGTTTTTTCGTAAATTCTAGCACAGAAACAGAGCTTCTAAAAATCTAATGGGTAATTTTGTCATAAACTGGGGACTGAAACTAGAAGAATAATCCGTATCTGATTAATGGTAGTGTGGAATATTCAGGAATACATGACTGGAACTAAAGAGGATCACTGAATGAAAATAGAAATTCCAGGGGAAATTCAGCTTCCAGGTCGTGGAAACTCTTATAAGAGAGGTAAACCACCTGGGAATCACAGTAAATGTGAGATATGTTCTTACATGCTTAGCCCAATCATTACAGCTACATTGTGAGCTTTCGAGAGTCTTAAAATGTGTTTTTCAAAGGGGCTAAAATAATTAGCTTTTCAGAAGGCCAGGCAAAAGTTTATGATTGCCCTAATCAACAAGCCTTAATGGTCTTTTGGGAGAAGAGGCAGAAATTATTGTATCTGGATAAACGTGAAGAATTATCTAGCCACTTCTTTTCGTACTTGAGAGACCCGAGGCACTTTGGATTCGAAAAGCACTGCTTAGATGTTTTACGCTTTTCGGGGAAATCAGCACCCAAAAACTCATGGTGTTTTAGAGGTGTGAACTTTGGTCTCCCTTTGACCACTTAAATGGTGTCCTCTGTCTTGAAATGACCACAGCTCAAGATCCAATAATTTCTCTCATGTGCCATACTTGTCACAGCCTCCTGCAGTGTGTGGCTGGTTTGAAAATGTTCTGCCAGGCCTGATGGGGTTCTCTACCATGACACTGCAAACCCTTGACCTGGCTGGAGCCATTCTAAAACGGTGGAAAAACACAAACCTCGATGGGCAATAAAATGAAAAAAATGTACATTTTATAAAGCAAAAATTCACAAAAAAAAGCAATTCTACAAAATGGTTATTCAATTCGGAATTTCCTTTGGTAAAAGTTATTTTTGAAGAAAAATCATTTTCCTATGACAATCCTTTAAAACGTCAGGTTAATTGAACAAACAAACACAGACAAAGACATAGGACCTCATTACGAGTCTGGCAGTCCAAGGACAGTGTTGGAACACATCGCAATCTAAATTATTCCTCTTTTTGTTTACAATGGTAACAGGAGGATGACATACATAAAATGACGCAATACTGGTGTTCATCAGGAAAGGTTTAGCTTGAAGTGAATGACACATTTTTACCATTATTAGACCAAGAAGCTCTGTCACTTCTTACCTCTTCTACAGGAAGTTCTTTCAGCTTTGGCAGGGAGCTTGACAGCAAGCCAACAAGGAATGGAGTGGGACAGCAGACAATGTCAATCATGGAGGAAGGAAGCACAGGTATGAATGTATGCTGCCAGGAGAAGGGGTACAACAGAGCTACCACAGCATGCGAGCAGCTGGAGAGTGTGCTGAAAATGAAAAGAAAGAATCACTGTCAATTTTATCCTGCGCATTAATACTAATGGTACTTAAATTCACATTGAGTCAAAGTAAGCATATAACAGATTGTAAATAGAAACGTGAAAATCAACCTTTGCTAAAGTTATCATGTATTACTTTACTCAGTTTTAATTAGTAGGTTTTAAATGATAATGAGAGAAATGTTGTGAAACACTTCAATAAAAAAGACAACACAAAACGTGAAAAACACGATGGGCCCAAGTGCATTTTGTGGTATTTAAAGTACTACAATAGCAGTACTACTTAGTACTACTTACTGCAAAATGCAATTTAGAAACCTATGGGTGTGCATCACCAACTCTCCTATGTTTTCTATGGGGGGGATACAGACACACATGTAAGTTTACTATTTAGTAGTAAAAGTGTGAGGGACCATGGTGAGTGGCTGGAAAAAGGGGGATACTTACTACTAAATGGGAGGGGTTTAGGGACGAGTAAGAAGGAATTTCAGGAGGGTTTGGAGGTGTTTATGGCTAGACAGACATCTATCTAAAAAGCAGACAGCACATTGCTATTTGCAAGCTGCACTACTAAATGTACTACAGAACCAAAAGGATTCAAAACAGTAGTAAATGTATTCCAGTGGAGACCTGGAGTAAGTCCAGAATCACACATGGCCAACACCTGGTATTGCAAAATCCTACCATAAAAGTAACAGACTCAGATATTTGAAACAGAACCCTATAGGAAATTATTTTAGAGGAAATCTTTTTTTTTTTTAAATATATATGTATACATGTAATTTCATCTTAAACATTATATACAAATACAAAATAAATATTTTACAATAAAATATCTTGATTTTTTTAACATTAAATGTAAATGTAATTTATCTAGTTCACAATAAAGTTAATACTGCTGGGCATTTATTTATTTTGGTCTACATTAAAAACTAAATTAAATAAATATATATAATTAATTTATATTGATATTTAATAATACAATATTTGTACAATTTGTTTAAAAGTGTTATAAGTGTTTTACATTTTACCTATCCCTTACTACAGGGAGATCTCTGCCCAGGTGGTGGAGAACTCTGCCTACATCTAAAAAGTTAGCAGAAACTTGACACTATTAACTTTCATTTTAAATTAGATATTTAACTAATTTAAACATGTTAAATTATTTATTTTAAAGATTCATTACAAAATTCCAATTAATGCAAAATGTTTGTATTTACTTATGTATTCAAATGACAAAACATTATGTATAGTATAAAAAATTACAGTTACAATTATTTTTATATTTAAAAATTCAAATTATATTCATTTTTACATTGAAATAAAAACGTAAACTATTTTAGCTTAAAGTACTTATACATATCTCTCTCTCTCTCTCTCTCTCTCTCTCTCTCTATATATATATATATATATACGTACACATTTCAATAAATTTATATATGTTTTTAGAATGTCAAATTTGATTAATTTATTTTTAATCTTATTTGGTATGGGATTCTTTTTTAAGTTCCTATCGCCATTATTTTCTAAGGGAGAGTGTTGCAATACCAGTGGTTGGCTATGTGTGGTGCTGGACTTATTCCTTGGTCCCTTTTGTAAGAAGTAACTTTACACTCATAAATTTGGTTTCACTTCCTGTTTCAGGCGGTGGAAACATGTAAGCCTACACTTAGCCACATTAAAACTAAAGGACCATTTTTGGGTGTAAATGTATTGCAAGCAGAAGGAGTACAATTACAAATGTAGATATACTTATGTGTAAAGTTACCTTTGTGAATAGGTCTCAATTATTTTAGAGAGGAGGTATTTTTTGCAGGCTTCACAGAAGAGGTAGAACTCATGTTCAATATTTAGTCGTTCTTGTTTTAGGTTTAACCTATAGTAACTGATAAAACTCCACCAAAGAGGAACTAGATCTGATAAGTGCAAACATATAAATATATCCACAAAATAAAATGGCATTCAAAGAAAGTACAGTGAGAGATAATGTGCCATTTTGTATTTCATCCTGAAGTGGTCAATGTTACTTTGGTACACAGGGCACCAACAAGAAATACTCTTCTAAGATTACTATGCTTGCATTTTGTTGTTTATGGCTGTCACTAAAATGTTATTTCTTTTTCCCTTAGTTTCTTCCAGGTTTGTATGCTTGGAAAGGTGCACAGTGTAGAAGCAAATTTTCTGGTCTGATCTAAATATTTTATACCCTGTAGCGGTGTTAAAATCATACGTTTGCCTGAGCATACTTCTGTTCTTAACAGGTGAAACGGGTGGCTCATAAGAATTTGGCTAATATGAACTCTCACATTTTCCCGTAGACACAGAATGGCTAAAACCCTTTGATACTTGAACCTCCTTTGGTCACAAGTCAGTATTGATAGGAGACCAACTGCCAAACACCACAGGATTTACATGTTCAGTGCAAGGTGTAGTTGAAAGGCGACTGTGAAAAGTGTATTGTCATCATGTGCAGCAGATGGTGGTTAAAGCAAGCCTTTCAACATCCCAAAGCTACAAGGCAAAACTCCATAGCTGCACGATGTCTCATTGTTATGTGTTGTACCTGCAGATAATCCCTGGATTTTTACCAAACCATATTTTACTGCTGGGTTTTTGAGCCCATACTTACAACGTTAACTGAAAAATGTAAAGTCCCAGAATACAATATGATGTCAGCCAAAAAATCAGGACTGTTAGAGGGTTTTAAAATGCATGTCTACAGATTCAGCTGGTGTTATTCAAAGTTTTACAAGTTGCATAGTGTACTCTGCTGTTGACATGGTTGACGACTACTACAGTGTCATAATATTCCCTAAGAAGTTAATGAATGATCCCTGTAAGAAAGTGGATTAATATGTGAGGTGGGTAGTCACCCATCTCAAGACATATCAACACCACCACACTCTCCCCATGATGATCCATGTTGGGGTCCCCACCATGAAAAGGCTGGCGGAAAGTGCGTTGTGACTAGCCAGGCGGCACTGATTTCAACGTGACTGTGGCTGGCTACAACTCTGGTTGCCATCACCACATCTGGATCCATGTTCCTGGTGGGGACGGCGGTCCCCTGGTGGGTCTGTCTGCCAGGGTTGTAATGTGGCAGTCGGACTGACACAGTTGTGGAGATCCGACAATCATCCCAAGGCTGGCAGTCCTGGGACCGGCAGCCTCGTAATGAGGCCCTAAATTATTTAGAAAGCCAAATTGATAATGAAAAATGACATGGATAAAAAGCAGCATCAAATTTAAATCTAAATTGGGTATTAAATGGAAGGTGAACACGCAGTGGTTGTGAGAAAAGAGAGTGAACGCCATAAAGTGGAACACATCAAGGAAATGCTTAATTGACGAGCAGGCAAATTAATACATATTGTGCATGAAATGAGAAAAAAAAACAAAAAGAGGAACCAGAGATATGAATTTTTAAGGATTTAAGTGAAAATAGTGAGATATGGATATTTATTCAGTTAAGCAGCACTGATGATCTAAGAAAGTGGCAGACCAGGCCGCAGGCATGATTTTAATGGAGTGTAGGTCTGATACAGCAAGTGGATTCATCCTGGTCAAAGATTTTATCACCTGGCATAGTCATTTCTATGGAGCTCAAAATCCTTTAGCCAGGCAAGCCAAATGCCATTTCCAAGGCAGAGTTAAACGCAACAAGAGCAAACCACATACCACACGGATACCTTGGAAAAGGATTATCTCATAAAAGAATGTCCCTTCTGGTAACAGTAAGGAGTAAATTATTCAGAAAACCACATCAATAATGAAACAAGACAGATATGGCACAATAAAATAATTTACAAATAATATTTTTTGTACAGGATGTAAAGAAAAACAACAGCATCAAATTGTAATCTAAATTGTGCGTGAAGTGCAAGGTGACCACATAGTGCTCATGAGGAAAAATAGTGAACGGAGCAGAGAGAAACACATCAAGGAAAAGCTTAAATGGCGAGGGGGAAATTTAATACATATTGTGCATCATTCCAGTTTTCACAATTCTAGAAGAACATGCAACAATATCAGCCTGTGTATCTACTATTTGTATGTTGACGACGTTTCAGCCTTCTTGAGTTCGAGGTCATCATCAGGACGGAAATAAACACAATAAAATGATGATTGCTGCCTATGGGATAAACAAACGAAAATCGTAAAGGATGAAGCTAACCAAGTTAAGAAATGGGTCATATTGGTACCAGAGAGGAATCCAGGGCAGCTGTATGGAGTAAGGTAGGTACAGAGAAGGAAAGGGGGAGAAAAATGTACAATCAGATTTCACATAAATTGGCAATTGCTCACAGTTGTTTCGTGACAGTGAATCCTAAGGGAGACAAGAAAATTCAGTCTAAGAAAGGGGGGGCATGAAATGAGGTGTAAATCAGTGAAAGAGGAACTTGCAGCTAACTCATAGGAAAAGCTGGCATATTTGGTACCGTTAGTTAGAGGAGCAACTGGAAAGATACATGTGTAGGGTACTGATGTCGACCATCAGCAGTGGAGACTTGGAGAGATCCAGCCAAGTCTTGGACTTGTGTTTTATCACTCACTAAGTCCCAAGTTTTCAGGCTTTCTGAGGCAGCTCCTCTGGGTCACTTCCCAGGCCCTTAAGGGCAGCACTTAGGGTCTAGGACTCACACTAGAAAAGACCACCACTGAGTCAAGCCCAGGTCCAGTTGCAGTTGGTACTTGTCAACTGGTCACTTAAAGTCTTCTTGTTGTGTGCCAGTAGCCACACAGGAGGTCAGCCAACTGACCCTTAGAGTCCACACCATTGTGTGAGGGGTACAAGAGGGAGCAGTTCCGGCCCTTCGGGGCTCCTTTCAGGTCCAGGCCTCTTTTGATCATCTGTAGGTCAAGCAAGTGGTCTGAGGAGGGCTTCTTGGGGTGCCACATTTACGGTTTGCCAGTCGGAGGGGGTGACTCCTGGAAACTCCTAAATCAATGGAAGTAATCGTCCCCACTTTTGCAGCACATCCGGTTTGTCATACTGCAAACTATCACACAATGCATAATTTTAAGGAATCGTCTGTGCCAGTCAGAGGTGTGTTTAGGAAAATGAACATTCCCCACCACTGTGTCCACTCACAACCGGTTCTGGGGCAAGCCTCCCTCCCACTGGGTGCATTGCCAGTGTAGCTAATGAGGGCCATGAGGATAAAGGCTTTACCTTCTTCAGGACTTCACCCTTACAATAAACCATGAATGAGCTTTCGTCCCCTTAGTACATTATATGTTAATGAATTTCCAGGGCCCAACACAACTGTCTTTCCTGAGCTGATAGGGATCACATGCCCACACCCAGTCCATGCTACCACCAGGTCTTAGCCATAGGTCTGTTGGGGAGATATTTTCATACCTCAATAAGCACAAGCACTGACTGGCAAGCTAATGCAATTTAGCCTACTGGAGTTTCAGGTAGGGGAAATGTCACTATCTAAAAGTTACTTTTACTAAATATTTTACAAAGCTAACTCCACCAATGAATTGGACTTTCCAGTAATATGAAAAGTAGACTTTGAATGACTATTTTAGCTCTTTCCTGACAAAAGTTCCCGATTTAAGTTTATAATTTTTGATATTATCTAGGTCCAGCTACAGCCCTGCCAATGAAAATAGCTTTTGGGATCTAGGACTGGAGAAATATGCAAACTTTAATTTCAAATATGTTCTACTCTTAAATATAAGGCACCCTACTTTGTGGGTGACAAAACTGTACTCAGGGTGTGACTTATTTGTATTTAAAAGCAAGGTTTCTCATCTGTCAAAAAGGATTATTTAGACAGGTTTGACAGCAGGTTTTTAAGGTGCTGCAGTCAGGCTATTCATAGTAGGGCTGAAGTCATGCTTTACAGGCCAGTCCTTATGGTATTACAATAGGTGCTGCAGTCCAGAGGTGGCACTTGACTTCGAGGCCCTGGGTGCATTTTCTGAACCATATGCTTGAAAATGATAGGCAAGTTAAATATATCAATCAGGAATAAGCCTCTTTATCCATGTATAAAAGGGGAGCACAAGCACTTTGCTCTTGTATAACAGGGGTGAGGTGCACAGAGTTCTAATGCCAGCAAAAAAAGGTTCTAGATAAGGGCACAAAATCTGGGGTGACCATGCAGAAAAGGCAGCTTTGCTACATCCCCCACCTTTATCCAGGAATGTTTTATTAAAAACGTTTGAATGCACAGATATCACATTCTTAATTTTCTTAATCCATTAATAGTTGTATAAACCAGACAGAGTCCCCAGAGAGTGAGTGAGAGTTGTAGTGAGATGTGAGAAAAGACACAAGAGAGCCTGTGAGTGAGAGCGCAATACACAGACTTCTTTGCTTTGCAGTCTACCATATATCCTCTGGACACATTGCAGGTGGAAAGTCACTACGTACCTTATAGTACTTCTCCTTTAAATTAAACGTGTATATTATATTAATGACTACACAAAATTATGTTTTAAACTATGTCAGATAAGCAAAGATTCCAAAATGTTTGGAGAATACTGAGAGAACATGACTGTAATCCACAAAATTAAACACTGAAATGAGGAAAGCCTAGCAATATTACACAATATATAAGTTAAAGCAGTTCTTTGCTTATCCCAGCAACATAAAAAAGCAAGTAGTTAATACACTCAACATTAAATCACATCTATAATTCATTTTTTGTCATTCCCATGTGTTATTGTTTAACCAAATGATGATCTTCGGATTAAAACACATTTTTCAGGTAAAACAACTTTAAATATAATGTTTTTCTATTTCCTCCTCCATTCATAATCTTATTACTAGCTCATTTAAAACTCTCTGTATGTTTGTACCTTTGAAAATATTCAGACATGCAGGTCATGTATTCTACCACATCACACACAGGTATGCCTCTAGCTGCATGCTCCAATGTCTTGTTGCGGCTAAGTGCCTCACTCCATCAGCAAGCCTTTTTTTTCTGACTCCAAGCTTAAGTCAAGGAGCAAGGGCATTGCAGTGTCATGAGCGCAGTGCACATTGGTGTAAGCATGTGTCACTGATTCTGTTTTATGCAAATAAATGCATCACTATTTTGAGATAGGAGCACAAATGCACCATCATCACTACCAACCTCTGTTACATTACGTTACATTATGTTATATGGATTGTATGGACCACTGCCTGCTCTGAAAAAATGAAACAAAAACGCTTCATTTTTAGTTTTTGTAATGCAGCCCGTTTTCCTTTAAGGAAAACGGGCTGCATTACAAAAAAAAAAACAAAAAAAACTGCTTTATTGAAAAGCAGTCACAGACATGGTGGTCTGCTGTCTGCAGCAGGCCACCATCCCTGTGAGGGCCGCCACTCGCAAGGGGGTCGCAAATTGCGACTCACCTCATGATTATTCATGAGATGGGCATTTGCGACCCCCTTGCGAATCGCAGATGGTGTCAGGGACACCATCCTACATTCGGATTTGCGACTCGCAATTTGCGGGTCGCAAATCTAAACCTACCTACATGTGGCCCCAAGAACCACCAGACACCTCCCAGAAAGAAACAAATGTCAGAAACATAACACAATACGTTACCCTACTCAGGGACTACAAAGCATGTTACTTTAGGTCTAACACAATAAGACCTTGAATATTAATATTCCCCCTGCAAGACTTATATGATTAGACTTACAAAAAATCTGCAATGTTGTTTCTACAGCATGTACTACTCATGACAATAGCTTTACCTACTTGTTCTGACTATGCAGCGATGATCCTAAATGAATGTGCTTGGCTGCCTATTTTCTCTCCTATTGGATGGGCTGCGCAGTCTCAGAAGCCTCCGCCGAACATCACATTTGTACACAGCACATATGACTTTGGAGAATAGGTTGTTTTCTTTCTGACTGCACATAGCACCTAAACCCAAAAACTGACAACACAACCTCTACATGAATTGATCATAGACAGCTCTTACGTGAAGCTGCACCACAAATCCAATATCCCATAGGTTAGATTTCATCAGAGATCCAACACCACTCACCAGGAAAAATAGCACCACACACCGCCACCACTGACACCTACAAATGGTCCTTGTCAGGCAGCACATACCAGCTTGACCCTTCTCACCATCGTGCACACATCACAACGCCATAGCCATGTTGTTTGGAAAGCACTTCCAAATCAAACGCACAGACATACTCCATATCAACGTATACACTAGAACCACTCCAATAAAAACATACCATACCCTCCTGTCTACAACATGACATCATCGTTACCCACTGGGATGGTGATGTTTTTACAGAAAGTACTCTTCGCTGATAGAAAAATATTTTGGTACACCCAGACATTCAGAGAAGGGGCTACAAATATGTACCAGGGTCTAACTCATGTCACGTTCACACTACCTTACACACTCCATTCGAAACATAAGAAACGCTCTACTGAGGTCACACAGCCAAGCACCAACTGGTAAGATGAATTAACAAGTGATGGCAGTCTCGGCTGCTACGGTGCTGTAACAGTGGTGCTGTGCATATGCCACGCAAGTGCAGGACGCTGCATTACCAGAGGCGCAAGTGCAGTGAAAGGTAGCAGGGCCAGCACTGCCCCTTCTGCCGCCGGTAGGCTGCATGGAAAGCTGCTGCTTCCATAGCAAGATGGGCTACTGTGCCCCTGAAGACCATTCTACTCGCGGCCTCATGCAGTGCGGGTGGCTGATTTTAACATTTGTGTCGGGGCTCATTTTAGTTTTCAGTCCAGCTCAGGATAGAAGGCACCTGGGAGGCTTTGGTTTATGGCCTGTGCAGACCACGACTACTGGAGATTGATATGCGGGATTCGGCTCCACGATTCCATTCTAATTCAATAAGCAGAAAGTGATGGTGATTACTGTATTTTTGTGGACCATGGCAGCTTTCCCCGAAGGCATCAGAGTGCAGAGCATTCTGGGTAGCCGGCCAGAGCCTACCACCTACAAGAAAGCTGCTGGGATAGATGGGAAATTGCAGGAAGTAGGAGGTCAGTACAGCTCCTACTGTGGCCCTGCACTGGGGTAAGTGCTTCCTCCTGTGAGTAGGAAGCATGATTTAGAAAATGTAATGTTACCATTGATAACATGTTATCGGCTGTGCTTTGGCTAAGTTATTTGCTGCTAAAATATCTATGAAGTAGCTCTTACATGAGGGAATGTGATATCTTCTTATCACTGTCTTCTGTTTTTAGTCCCCTTTTTATATTTTTTTAATTCTCTTTTGTAAATGTTTTAATTAACTGAAACAAATAAATAAAAATAAAGATTTACTTTGCATGGGAACCTGTAAGAGCAGGTACTTGTGTCATACGTGCTACCAGGGTAGTTCCTTCTATTTGTTGTGTTGTACCAGGACAACATTTCCCTGTCCCAAGCCTCTTAAAATGGAGTTAGACAACCATACTTCCCTGGGATGTGTGCATGATTCAGACATCAGGAACATGTGTTCTATACCTTGGGTGTCAGTGCTGTATCTATTCTGTGTGTCATTAAAACCGTATTGCTGCTGTACATGTTGCAACAGTTTTGTGTGTTAAAGGGAAGCAAGCACTGCAGACCATGCTGAACCTGTCGTGTGTGTGAAGGAAGTAACGACAGTGAGCCACTTGCATAAACTGTTGATTTCCCGCCACTAGATGGCAGCAGGTTTCCACTGAGACGCAGTTAATTTAAGAGTATTATGCTATGTATTTTCAGTTTTCACTTCTACAGTTTCTTTAGAGTAATTTGTGGACATGGTTAAAAAACACATACATAAATGCCTTCCCAGTCTGCCAGCAGTGTTGCAGAGTCAGGGACCTGATTTCGCTGCGCTTTTATTTGTTAAACCGGCTGCAGAAGGCACAACCACACGTTTGTTTTCCTCTTCCCTACTCATCTACCACATTCTCAGACTCACTGTAGTGTCCGACATTTCTGGGTTTCATAACACTTCCCCAGAATGTTTGATTTTCTTGCAAAAACCCTCGCTGTGGCACTCCTAATTTGCTGTAATTCCGAGACTGCAGGCAGGGCAGCTTAAGTGTGTTGAGGTTGTTCAGTTGTGATAAAGCGATACTGATCCTTCAGGTGGGGTTGACTTAGAGGCCACTTTCACCTTAAACCTCTTATGGTGACTCTGGAGGTATTTTCGGTTCACCAACTAATAGTTCCCCTAGATCTACTGTGGCATACGAGTTGTTGGAAAGTGGGATATGTGTGTCCAGCGGCAAAACAGTGCAAGTTACACTAGTGAAAAAAGACTTGTAGCACAAATGGTGCAGAGATCTGTGCGTTAGTTGCTACATCCCGTCCCCGTCAATAATTAGCTCAAAGTCACCATCTGTGAAGACTGATCTCAGGAACTCACCAAGTGTCCGAAAGGGAAATCTCTGGGGCACACCAGTCTTTCCCATGCAGTCGGTGAATTCCTATAACCAGCCCACTTCTTACCTCCACTAAGCGTGGAGACATTTCGCCGTAAATATCTCCGCCTGGCCAATGGTTGCCTCCCACAATCCCATTTGTAGAGTTGTTCTCCTGGGTTGCTGTGACTCTGGGGGGCATATTTATACTCTGTTTGCGCCGAATGTGCATCAAAAATTTTGATGCACGTTCGGCGCAAACCTAACACCATATTTATACTCTGACTCCCGACCCCCTGAACGTCAAAATCCCTCCGTGTACGTCATTTTCTGGATGCGGGAAACCGCCTTGCATTAATGAAATGCAAGGTAGGCTTTCCCATCCAAAAAATGACTTTAAAGCCTGTGCGCCTTATTTATACTCTCGCGTCATTTTGATGCACAGGAGGGGGCAGGCATTAAAAAACAGCACACAGCCTGATGTGCGCCGTTTGTTAACGCCTGGGTGAGGGCAGTCATTAAGGGACATGTGGGACCACTTCCTTGCTCTCTGACCATGGAAGCAGTCCACAGGTGCCCTTCCCTGCCCCCAGGAACACCCCCTGCCACCCCCACCCACCCCTGGAGGACACCCTTGGATGGGGGGACCCATCCCAGGTAAGTTAAGGTAAGTTGAGGTAAGTATTTTTTTTAAAAACAATTAGTGGCATAGGGGGGCCTAACATGGGTGCCACTGTGCCCAATGGCCATGGGGGCATGACTCCTGTCTTTCCTAAGACAGGAGTCATTTTAATGGGGGTTGTGCGTCAAAAAGTGGCGCAAGTCCGGTTTGAGCCATGATTTTTTACTCAAACCTGACTTCCACCATTTTTTGATCAACAACCCCCATTTTTCCCTACGCCGGTGCTGCCTGGTTTGAGTCATTTTTTTTTACTCTAACCAGCCCGCAGCGCCGGCTAATTCAATCCTTTAATAAGGCGCCCGCCTGGTGCGTAGGAATGGCGTTAGCCGGCGGTAAATCTTTTGACGCAAACCAGCGCTGGTTTGCATCAAAAAGTATAAATATGGGCCCTGGTTTCTTCTCCAAGCCCTCCTGGCTGTGCAGAGCTATGGATAGCATGAAATAATTAGATCAAGGTCTGAACATGCTTAGACATTCAAAATGGCCTCCATGGTTCCTCCGCAACCGGATTATCTGTTGTCAGAAAAAAACCTTGCGTGCGAATATTGGGCCTGGAGAGGTTACAATCCTCCTAAAGAAAGCAGTCGGTAGATTCTGAAATGCTAATGAGACTTGTTTCTTTTGGAGAATAACACTGTAATCACTCACATTGTCTTTGATGTCAGTGCTTTCGTCTCTGAATCTGGAGAAGCTTCAATGCATTAGTTGGGTTGGTCAACGGTACCAGAGTCGGCAACAAAACCCCCTCCATTCTCACTTCTATATAATGAAAATTATCGCATTGACACGTTTATGAATTTTAACAGGATTAAAGAGGTATCAAAATGTAATTTAGACTCTAGAATAATAGAGTTTATCGAAACAATATTGAATTTCTAATGATTACTGATTAAAATACATGTGCAAAAATAGAAGAAATGTAGTACTCTGCCATACATTTTGAAATGTATTAATAGAATGAGTGCACATTTACATTGAATATGACATGCATATTATTGAAACATTATTAATGATGAATCTATAAGTGTGTGTATTAAATGTGTTTTATTAAATCCTATTAATTATGTGTATTGATGAAATGTATTTGTGTTAGCTCAAGTGAGGCCTGCAAGATGTATTTTTTGACTGTGCAGGAATTCTGTTTTATTTTTTCATAACATGAGTTTTCTTTCAAATCTCATTCCCAACTTTAGGTAATAGGCCCCATTGTTTAAGCATAGAGAGGTTGTATTTCAGTGGCCTTCGAATCAGAACATTGTGGAACATGGACTGTCAGTTTATACATTTGTTTCAAACCTGCATGGAGTCACACGGATGAAAGACGTTCCCATGACGGTCTTGGGAAAGGATGCATATTTTGCAGTTTGGAGTCATGTGGTCAGTTATTGAACAATGCCCCTTTGATAAAATGTTGGACTTATTCCCCTGGCAAATCAAATTGTTTTATTAACTTTGATATTATAGTGTTATTTTTTACTTCGGGCAGAGTTGATGCCAACAGATTTTCAGATGCCTTTCGATCTGAATCTTTGCAGTGCTCTGTATGCTAAACCCCTTGGAGAGGTATATTCCTCTCTACCTTGCTCCTTGCCCTTTGAGATGCCCTATTGAGACTTAGAATGTTCTCCCCCACGCCCTTTCAGGTGACTCTTAAGCGAGCCACTGACATGCTGACACTTTCCCTTTTTACCTATCTTTTCCCTACCTTAGTTAGATCCTGGTTGTCCAAGTTTTCCTGTTTCCAATTTTTTTAATCCTTTTTGTCTTTCGTCCACATATTTGGCCCCACACATGTCAGTCCCTAATTCTCATATAGTAGGGTTATACCTTTGCTCATTTGAAAATTGTGAATGTCTATTGAAGTTGATTCATGTTTGCCCAGCCTGAGCAACGCTTATTATCTTTACCACAATTGATTCTCTTAGTGCTCTGTATTTTGGTCATTGAATGTTTAGTTTTGTTAATGTTAGTTTAAATAAACCTCTTTCATCACCTTGGGCAACCCCTGGTAATACTGTATGTTTATAACGTCGTATTGAGAATAATCTACATGACTTTATTCCTGAGTTTGTGATAAATCTCTTCAACTTTATTCCAACTGGAGTTTTCCTTTTGTGGCCAAATGGGCCATACTGTCCGAGATTTATTGCATGGTAAATGAAATTTGTTTAATGGTTCTACTACACTCTATCGCTGGGTCAAAAGATCCATTGACCTGATGAGCATTGATTCCTGCAAAGGATGAAAATGCTACAGCACTGGCCATGTCTGATCTGTACACTTACAATAGTGGACCAGGCAAGCTTTCTATGGGTCACAGTAGAAAACTACTATACATATTCTGCAACAAATTCAGTAAAATCTTTGTTGAAAGGTAAACCCATGTATCCAATCAAACTAGTCCCCTTTCCGAATGCACTCCATGGTCCTTCAATTAATCACAAGCAATGTGTCATGTCCTCCTGCAATTCCACACACATGTTTTAAGACTCTCCTTATCTGGTCATCCTATCTGGCGCCTTGATATGTGCCCGTTCTAAACATTCTCCGTACACAGTGCCTCTTCTGCCGCCACTCGAGGACCGTCTTAAACATTATACTGATTAAGCTTATTTTGTTGTGTTAGCAGCCTGGTATTGACTAGCGTGTCAATACAAGACTATATAAATTCCATTTTCATATAATGACAATAATTACACGTGGTCCTCTTTTTTCAAATTTCAACAGGGGCACCAATGATTCGATGGAAATGTGGTATAGCTATTTATTCTTTTAAAGTTATTTTATATAACATGACCAAAGCTTAGGAAGAGGTGCAGTGCTTTACCGAGACTTGTATTGCAACAGGAGCATCTCAAACACAAACTGCTGCCAGAGCATTGAATGTTCAAGGTCTGTTTGAGACCTGGAAGTGATTTGGAAATGGGTGTAAATATGTAATTCAGACAGCATATGAGTATACCTATCAATGTATCGTCTAGTACAAGCCACAGCATGTTTGTGCATTTAACCAGACCTTATGAACTTCAACCAGAATCTCTCACATACTACATCCAACACGTTTCCAACTGCATGCTTCCAAAAGGTGCTGTGGAGCAGGAGCTGATGAAAATCAAAGTGCCTCACAGGCTTGTCAGGGTTATAAAGTGCTATACAAATGTTGTTAAAAAATACAAAACAATTAGAAACTTCTGTGGCGCCTAAGCCCTTGACTGCCGTGGTGAAACAACCGGAGCTCTTCTGCAGCATAGAAGGCCATCTCCCACTGCCATTTGATATGGGACACACTTCTTTAAATGACTATGAAAGCTCACAATATTACTATGTTAATACTGCAATGATTTTGATAACTATCAGATTATTGTTTTCAAATTGAGAAATTTAGGATTTCTGATGGATACTTCTTCCTGCAGATTCCTGACCTCATGATCCATTCAGTTGTCAAATTGGACCAAAATATTTTTTCCATCAAAACTTCTGTCCATAGTTGTCCAACCCCAGCGCAGGAAACAACGAAATCACCCCATCACAAGACCTCTGCAACTCCCTCGCTTCATACTTCCACAACAAGATCGCGGACATACACAACAGCTTCAACAACCAACCAACGCACACCATGACCGAACAACCACCCCCCACCACCACCCTCCACGCCTGGACCCCGATCAGCACCGAAGACACCATCCGCACGATGAACTCCATCCACTCCGGATCACCGACCGACCCCTGCCCTCACCACGTCTTCAACAAGGCCGACGCTGTCATCGCACCCCACCTGCGAGACATCATCAACACATCCTTCGACACCACCATCTTCCCCGAGAGCTGGAAACACGCCGAACTCAGCGCTCTACTCAAGAAACCAACAGCGGACCCCACCGACCTCAAGAATCACCGCCCCATCTCGCTTCTCCCGTTTCCAGCCAAAGTCATCGAGAAGACCGTCAACAAGCAGATGGCCGCCTTCCTCGAGACGAACGGATCCCTCGACCCCTCACAGTCCGGCTTCCGAGCCAACCACAGCACCGAGACCGCCCTCATCGCCGCCACCGATGACATCCGAGCCCTGATGGACAATGGAGAAACAGCGGCCCTCATCCTCCTAGACCTCTCCGCGGCATTCGACACGGTCTGCCACCGCACCCTAGTACGGCGCCTCAGCAACATCGGAATCAAGGACAAGGCGCTGGAATGGATCATCTCCTTCCTCGACGGAAGAACACAGAGAGTCCGCCTACCACCGTACAAGTCAGAGGCCTCCGAAGTCATCTGCGGCGTCCCACAAGGATCATCTCTGAGCCCCACCCTCTTCAACGTCTACATGAGCCCCCTCGCGGCCATCGTACGCAAACACAACCTCAGCATAATCTCCTACGCCGACGACACCCAGCTGATCCTCTCCCTGACCAACGACCCCGCCGCCGCCAGAGCCAACCTGCACGAAGGGATGAAAGAGGTAGCCGAGTGGATGACGACCAGCCGCCTGAAACTGAACTCGGACAAGACGGAGGTTCTCATCCTGGGCTCTTCACCCTCCGCCTGGGACGACTCCTGGTGGCCTCCCGCCCTGGGCACCGCACCCAAACCGACAGACCATGCACGCAACCTGGGCTTCATCCTGGACTCCTCCCTCTCCATGACCAGGCAGGTCAACAACGTCTCCTCGGCGTGCTTCAACATCCTACGCACACTTCGGAAGATCTTCTGGTGGATCCCCACCGAGACCAGGAGGACCGTCACCCAGGCCCTCGTCACCAGCCGACTGGACTACGGTAACGCCCTCTACGCCGGTACCACCGCCAAGCTCCAGAAGAGACTCCAGCGGATCCAGAACGCCTCAGCCAGACTCATCCTCGACATCCCACGATCCAGCCACATCTCCGGACATCTGAGAGACCTGCACTGGCTCCCCGTCAACAAGAGAATCACCTTCCGCCTCCTCACCCACGCACACAAAGCCCTACACGACCAAGGCCCGAGCTACCTCAACAGCCGAGTCAACTTCTACGCTCCCACACGCCACCTCCGATCAGCCAACCACGCCCTCGCCGCCGTCCCCCGCATCCGAAGAGCGACTACAGGAGGAAGGTCCTTCTCCTACCTGGCCGCCAAGAACTGGAACTCCCTCCCTCCCGACCTGCGCCTGACCCAAGACCACCTCTCCTTCAGGAAGAAGCTGAAGACCTGGCTATTCGAGCAGTAGCGGCACCCCCCCCCCCCCCCCAGCGCCTTGAGACCCTACGGGTATGTAGCGCGCTTTATAAGTGTCATTGATTGAACGATGATAGGGGTGCTGACTTTCTTATAGTGCCAGCCATGACTATGTGGAACCCCCACCAAAGAGACAGCAACAGTTCCTTTTTTCTGTGCTCAAGAGCTGCTTTTCAGAGAGATTTAGGGGGTCATTCTGACTCCCGCCGGCGGCGGTAACCGCACGCCCGGCGGGAGCCGCCGAATGACCGGGCGGTCATTCTGAGTTTCCCGCTGGGCTGGCGGGCGACCGAATGGAGCCAGCGGAGTGGAAGGGGTGCGACGGGTGCAGTTGCACCCGTCGCGATTTTCAGTGTCTGCCACGCAGACACTGAAAATCTATGTGGGGCCCTGTTAGGGGGCCCCTGCAGTGCCCATGGCAATGGCATGGGCACTGCAGGGGCCCCCAGGGGCCCCACGACACCCGTTACCGCCATCCTGTTCCTGGCGGTGAAAACCGCCAGGAACAGGATGGCGGTAAGGGGGTCGGAATCCCCATGGCAGCGCTGCTTGCAGCGCCGCCGTGGAGGATTCCCTGGGGCAGCGGGAAACCAGCGGGACACCGCCGGTTTCCCGTTACTGTACCGCCGCGGTCAGAATGCCCATGGAAGCACCGCCAGCCTGTTGGCGGTGCTTCCGCGGTCAGGGTCAGAATGACCCCCTAAGTCTCACAAAACATTTTTTCTCTATAAACAAAAAATGCAATACCGAACATGTCACCCCCTAAATGTTCAGGTTTCAAACCTCATAAGTACTGTTGGGGAGTGGGGGGGGGGGGCGGTCAGATGTTAGTTAGCAACCTACATAATGTTTGCCTCTGGAGTCTGGACTCGGGTCATGACTCTGAGGCCTTCGAGTTATGCCAGATTATGCAACCTAAGGCCATTGAAGAGAATGTGACTAAACTGTTTATGGCATGATCCAAGGATGATAGAGGGGCAGTTGCAGGTCGAAGCATTGGTCCAAGGTCTAGGTCACTGGGGGTCATCGACATCAGGATCTTCTCACCACAAACATAAGCAAAAGAGGAGACACAGTAGGAGGAAGAAAAATAGAGGTACGTTTCCAAGGGGTTCTCCTCCCCATCAGGCTCTTCTACAGACCTGGTTGAAACCCAGGCTTTTTTGAGTCCGAAACCACTGGCCCCACCAGCGGAGGTTCCAGCACCACTGCCACCTCTAGCGGCTGCCAGGCAGACCTGCACCCCAACTTCACGGCAGCTGGTTTACATCCACCTGAATGATATGCTTGAGATGTTCAGGAGGCTGATGGTCCCGTCTAGAGTGCTTTCGGGCCCCATGTGACATTAACTATGTTTAAGAAATCTCAATTTCAGAAAAGTCTTTTCAAACAAAAGTGGCTTTTTTTTAACTAACTAGAATCAAAGCTGAAGTACTGAAGAGTGAATGAGAAAAGATTAAACAACAACAGAAAGAAGAGAGGCCTGGGTGGAGTAAAACATGACTAAAACTAGCACAGCTTTTAGCATCCAGATTACTGTTATGTTTTTATTAGAACAATGCTTAAGTGTTGATTACCTGAGTGCGTTTCACTATATGTTAAATATTAAGCTTATGCTTTCTAGACCAGATACTACTTTTTGCTCTTTTTAAAGTGTTTTTTCATCTTAATTATTCATTGGACCAGATTTGGTTCCATGAGCTGGAGCCTGTTCCAAAGCCAAAGCTCTGCATCTTGAACCTGGGAATATTTGCCCGCCTACTGATGCCTTCCACATACTGAGGCTAGTTGATCATGTTTTTTTAAGTAGTTAGGAGTGTGTCCATGTAGGAGTTTTTGTGTAGCGACGGCAAGTTTGAACATAATTCTTGACTCGACATTTAGCAGTGTAATTTCCTGAGTATGAAGTTGTGGTGGGGAAAATTTATAGCTACTTGTTAAACTCGATCGGAACTATTTTGACTGTTTAGGTGTGAAAACTGCAACATATGGTGCTGCAAAAGGCACTTGTTGGTTCTGCGAGTGTCTTTACATTCGCGAGCATATATACTTTAAATACCCTGTGGTTGTGTGTTGATAAATTACTTATTTCTTTCATTCAGGACTTAATTAATTCCTCAAGCTTTAAGCCGGTAATATCTTTAGAACGTGCAAGCTTCATCTGCAACGCGCAACACTGAAAGTGTGGTATATTGGCGATGCCACTACACCCCAGAAGTACTTGTAGATGTTCAGTTTACATTATATGCACGCAGGTATCACAGGTGCAGGGTTTGCACATTCACAAGCTGGGGGTGGATCACTCGATTTGGCTGATGTGTTTGTGTGCACAGCTTTATTCACAAACGTGCGAGCAACAGACACTGACACCCGCATTCTCTTATGAACCAGTAACAGGGCAGGCACAAGGCAGCCATGCGTCACTTTAGATCACTGTCTCCCACTCAAAGGGCCCTACATGAATGTGCTTGAGCGATGGCGAATCCATTTTAAATTTACCGCTGATAATTCTTGGGGTTAACAACGACATTTCTAACTTTCGAGAGCATGTGTCCTTGCAATGCTCTGCAGAGGTTTCTGGACCTGCTCTGTCAGAGGATCACATCGCTTCAGCCCCTTTGTCTGGGGAACCACAGCATAATTCAGTTACAAGAACATGCCAGGTTGTGCAAACACCCCCGTGTGGTCCTCCCATAACACCAGGGTCTTCATGAGAACACTTGGCCCTTGTGGGGTACTGAAATTAGCTCTCGAATGTTTTTAATTTAGACTGGTGGGTGATGAAGGCACGACCTAGAATTATTTTAACAAAAGGAAGTTGATGTGAAAATAAGAAAATCAGTGAAATATTTCTTAAGCATCCTGTAACCACAAGTGATAATCCTGAAAATTTGGCTTGCTGAAGGCTCACAATCCCTCAGAGAGGTTTCACTGCTTGAATTATTTTCATTGGACATACAATATGCTGTACGTAATACACAAGGGAATATTATAAATGTTTAATATCAGAAAAATATGCTGAGCTTTGCACTCTGCTGTATTAGGAAAAATGCATACCATAATGCTATTGGCAGCCTCCTAAGCCATAGCTGGGGCAGAACCAGAGGGAGACAGCCACGTGAAGTCTCCAGTCTGGGCTGGAGGGAAGGAACAGCACCATTACGAAGACCCACGTCTCCACCATAAACTGGAAAGAACATAGGCGATGATTACAGAGAGCGCAACCCTCAGGTGTGGTCACAGATGTTCTGCATCAGGCAAATGGCATTGTTGTGACTAATTTACAACTTGTAGGACAAATACGAACAATCAACAGGAAAACAATGCTGTTATCGTTGTGCTGATTAGTGGCACAGAGACCAGCCATTTATGTTTCTGTGTGGTTAGGAGGCAAATTGAATAAATCCCCGAAGGCTGAAGAATTTGTCGAGCGGGTTCCATGCTTGTTCCACCTGCTCTGCAAACTGTTTTTGTTTTTAAAGAATTAACTCCCAAAGCAGAGTTTGTTCTTGAAAACCAAAATATAATTCTTTTAGCACTCAGGGAGAGCCTTCCTCCTGTGCTTTGGGTTCGTTGACTGACTTTCCTGCCCGGGACCAGCAAGCCCCCCAAGGCAGTCATGGGAAGGAAGTCTAATGATGGCCGGTCACCACTGGCGACCATCACTGCGAATAATGGGACCTATAGCAAGCAGGCAAGGAGGTCAGACTTTACTGACATCGGAGCTACTGAGGCTTTGCTTTTGGGAACCCAATATTTTGCCACCAGTAAATGAGGCAAGTGAGCCACAAGTTTGAAGGAGCGTGAGCCCTGTTGATCGACAGTGGGGATTCAACTCTGCCAACTTATTTTTCATTAACTTGTGTCTGCTTGTACCTGTGAATAGGCATTAGAGAAATATAATAAGAATGTACCTGTACCCCATTCCATGGCAAGTTGCCACTATACTCCTTCTAGGTTTCACAAAGGGCACAAGATAAATACAGCAGACGTGGATGACAGCACCACCAGACTTCCTTTAAAGCATCATTATTCAGATGTGCTCTAGGGGTACCTTCATGATTAGACCCCAATAGTATACCGTATTGTTAATGTAATATTACAATAATTGTGAATTAAAAAGGGCACATTGTTGGTTTTGGTGGTGTTACCATGGTGGAGCTTTACTCCTGTGTTCTGATTATCAGATGTAGCATACGAGTGCAGTGGTATGCTTACCTATTGTTTAATGGCCAAATCTCAACTTCTGTATCACATAATTTACACTTTCATCAGATATCCAACAGCACTTATCACCATCACACACCACACACCACCATTCCATCTACACCAGTAAAACTGGCCAGTCAGTAAAAAGAACATTATTTCAACCCAGAGGCCATAAAAGTCAAAATAGATAAACAACATACATCCAATTAAAAGAGTTTAAATCACTTCCTGGTGCACTTTAAATAGAAACAAAGAACATAAATACGGATATGTCACAGGTGTCCACAGATAACATGCAAATGGATAGTTAATAGCATGACTCCATATGGAAATCAGACACTTATTAAGATAAAAACAAAATGCTGCAATATACACACTAGACATTAAACTGGAAGCATTTAGTGTCATTTATTTAATTAAACAACTTTATACGCAGGTACAATAAACAGATCAAAAGAGCAGTAGCTGCTTACAGTACCAAAGTCAGACCATCCAAATAGATGAAAAATCAATTCAAGTGAATTTCACAATTGAAAACAAGAGAACAAGAACCTTGCAGCCATGTTCGCCATGTACTCCTACCAATATATTGATTATTCTCAAAGAACTATGCTTCACTTGAAAAAGGAGCCAGATCATCTAGGCTACACAGCTTGGAGACTGGTTTAGACTGCAGTAGCTGTGTGGGTACTATCTCCAGCATCAACTCATCTCAGTTACTGAACTATGATCAATTTAAACCAAAGCTTAAAAATACACAAACAAAATTATAAAAGGCATTTTTTTATTTTAAAAAGGGTAAATCCCTAAGACAAGCTGTGCGAACATGCAAGAAATGCAAAATTATGTCAGGGTCACCTATGAGGTGACTCTAAATCTCTACTGCTCAATTCTCATAAAACCAATTAAAGCACCGACTCACTTTCTATCCCTCTATCGACCAATATAAGCCTATAGAACTGGTCCTTTCAAGGTAGTGCATATTAGAAAGACACCTCTTCCCATCACAACATTGCCACAGATTCAGATTGTTGGCAAATCACTGCCCAATCAAGAGCTCTGTCATGCACCACACTAACATACACCCTAGAAACACTCAAAACTGACAGAAACATAACATAACATCTGGCACACTATGTAGCATCAATTACCCACTGATGTTTACGTATGAATCATTCATTACTAACTCAGTAATAGGTGAATGACAGTACGATCCAAAGACAACCAATACAAAAGTATTTCAGCACATCAAACATACATATAAAACATTACAAACAACTTTCCTAGCTGAAAGTCATTTTTCTTTGACACTAACAAATCAGTTCTAAAGTCAACATAAACCAACCCCTCTAATACACTGACACGTCAAAATGCAACTAATAACATTCCCAATCAAATAATGTCAACCCTAGTTTCAAATGAAGAGAAGCCCAGACTAAAACAGTATCAAGGTGCTATATGAATGTTTGAAAGTGCTATAACCGTGCTAGAAACATATTGTAGCTTGCGCCTGCAACAGCAGTGGAAATACATCTCCCATGACAGTCTTCTTCTGTGTCACAGATCCTGCATCCTGCAGCAGCATTAAGAAGTCGCTAGTAGGCATCTGGGATAAAAAATGAACCTGGTCTGAGCCACATCACCACAGTGGGAGGTGGCATGGGGGGCACTGCAGCGGGGACTGCTATATCATGCAGAAGAGGCAGAAATTCAGTGCTGTGACATTAGAATGTCATTTGTGGTTAGATGCATTTCCTGAATGGCACCAGACCATAGACCACTCTTGGCTCCTGCTCCTGCTCCTGGCCTGTCCAGTGGAACAATCTAGTCTCCCCCCACTCTCGAGCAGCACAAGTCCATTTTCTAACCCCCTGGTGCAAGTACTTAATTCAATGCACCAACAGGAATTAGAAATTCAGTTGGACTGTGACTGATACACAACCCACTTACCAGTATTGTCGGGTGGTGTATTATGGTCACGATTAGTCAATTTAGAGGAGTTCAGGGACACAGAAGAACTCCAAACTCTCTTTAGTAAATGGATAATAATCTTAAAATAGCACTAAAAGAAAAGGATAAAATATTACATTTTATTTTCTAAAAAACTAAGTCTAGTGCATAAAATCAGAATGAAAACCACACTGAATGCAAAAAAATAAATGTAGCAACGCATTACACGGTCAGAAAAAGCAATATGAACATTCCTAACATTGTCAGCAAGTTCCTAGCATCCTGACACCCTATACCTACTTCTAAGCACTATGCTAAGACTTGGCTGAAGCAGAAATTATCAAGCCTATCAAGTACATTTCTTAAGGTGGATCGCACAGCATACCTTTTCCCTGTAAGAAATAGATGTACAGCTACTTTCTATCGCAGCCCTTGCCTGGGAATGTTAAGCAACGCTGGGCTCAAGGGCACCTCTTTGTGCCGTTTATGGAACCTCGGAGCAACCTACGACTGAGGACTGGTGTGTTGCAGCACACCTGTGTGACCTTTGGCCTGATAATTCAGTCACAAAGCATCCGGAAACTATGGAGTTTATACAAGGCTTTTTTCTAGCACCTGATCACCAATTTCTATCTCATATTTATAAGTTTGCCAACACTAAAGTCCCAAAAAGACAAAATAGGTATGGCAAAAAATGCATCATCTCAGTTCATTTCAGCATCCAATGAAAGGATCCATATTGACATGGCAGTGGTCATAACAGAAACAACAAATATATGTCAGTCCAGATAGGAGGCAGACACAATAGTAACACTCTGTGCATGTCTAAACTTTGCATTTTCTAATAGAAAGAGATAAAAGAGTCAAGAGGCAAGCACAAAACAAAAATACAAGAGATTTAAATGGGCCCCCTCACAGTGTTGTGACACTAGATGATGGAAATTTTCAGGAAGTGAGTGGACAACAAAGCTATGTTGCTGTGCTGGAGACATCTTCCTAGGTGTAGGAAGCCTGGAACACCGTATGCACATAAAGCCAATTTTCTATCACCATGATGTGACAATTGTTTACTGCAGATGCCAGCATTGTGCAGATCTTCTGTGAGCACATGGATAATTGTAAGAGAAGGCACTAATATCGTGAATGAAAGAGGAAGGTGGTTCCTGACAGTGTTATGAGTAGTTTACTTATTCCTATTAGTGGGTACAACTATGTTTCTCTTTCAGTAGCATTCTCCCACATATCCAGAATGCAGCCAACTTCAAAATCTGTGATGATTCCATTGTTTCAGGCGAGAACCATTCAACACAAAGAGCAATCCAGAACTACTACTAATAAATATATGAACTCTGAGAACATATAGACCTCTCTAAGATGTACTTCTGCCTCAAATTCCTCAAACTGGAGCTAAACAGAAATACTTTCCTGAGATGTGCTCCTGAGTCTGACAGTGCATCTTTGGCATCAGTGCTACTGTACCTGTCCTTTGTGTGGCAGGATAGCAAAAACCGCTCCTGGCCATGCTATAGTGCTGCCTGAGTGACAGAAGCAAACACTGTTGTTGGCCGTCCTGTAACTGTATCCCAGCAGCCCACACATTCACTGAGAATTAAAAAAAAGAAAGATAAGTAGTGGCTTCATCTAGCTCACAAAGGGGCACCCCCAACGTACTTTTAAGCCTCGGGAAAACAAGGCATCAAACATAATTCCTACTAGTCTACATGATTCTTGCAGGAAATAAAACCTCAATCACTACTAACTCACAAATTTCTTCAAACTTTTTTTATTTCATTAGCTATAGTTAATGTAATAAAAACAGGACTGGATAAACAATTTGGCTAGTTAACAGCACTGCGCGTTCTGTGAGTTGGTAAAGTAAAGCTCGAGCGGCTTTCTTCGTGCTTTACATTGATTTTTTGCATGCGTGTTTAGCTTCTGGCCAGCAGGTGGCAGCCGAGCACCACAGAGATTCAATCAAGACCAGCATTCTACATTAATGATGCTTAACAGCAACAATTTCAGTTTTCACTTAACTGCAATTTACTTTGGAGTTATCTATGAATCCTAAGTATGGTAAAACAAATAAGAATCGTCCCAGCCTGCTTGCATGCACTGTTGCCGTGCCAATAAACCAGGTCTCTTCGCTTCTCTTCTATGTTAGGCCGGCTGCATAATTCAAAACAACACAATTACCCCTGCTCATCTACAGGCTTCCGCTTTTTGTGCAAAAGAGGACGCAAAGGAAGCGCCAACATCGCTTTGGTCCACGGAGAGCCAGTCCCCTATAATATATGCAATATGGGCCGAAACTGTTAAAAAATGTATAGGTCCTAATATCAAATGAAATCAGCTGCAAATAATTGGCAACCAAACTGTCACGTGATTAATGCTAAGCTGTGTAATGACGCCACTATTACATTTTTTACGTGGCTTACATTTGGGAAGTTGTCTAACCGTTGACATTTGTCCTGGGAGGTGGACCGCGGATACGAATTTCAGGCAAGTAATCGCTGTGTCGTCTCTACACAGTAGTGCAATTATTACTTTTTTTTAACACGGGCACGGCCGATTATACACTTGGCGCACACATAGGCCTGCACACATTTTTCCTATTTTCACAACAATGCGCTGCTGATTTTCACACAGCACTGAGTGAGGGAGGTGGTTTATGTGGGCCATGGGTTGATTTTTTTATAGGTATCGCCGCGCATGCACACGCAGTGGTGTGGCCCTGTGGGAGGTTTTTTCCTTATGCCTTAGAAAAATCATACAAAGATGTTAATTGAGTGTGCGCATGTGCACACCTGCCATCTTGTGCTTTATTTTTTTAGTTTATTAAGTCGAGCGTGCAAGCGCTTTGACCTGTTGTAGATCTTGTGGGTTTTTAACCACGCCCACCGCACCCCCATCACTTTCACTCGTTTGTGGGCTTGCCTTTCAAAAGTCCTTTGTTATCATTGGTAAATGATTTATGTTTGTCTCTCCTTGGTAGGGTGTCCACCTGGCATTGATGGAAATTCTGGACAGGACTGCAAAAAATTCAGGACAAAGGGTCAAAATTCAGGACAAAAATTCAGGACAAAGAGTCAAAATTAAGGACAAAAATTCAACAACAAACGTCAGTTTTACGCAAGAGAGGCCATGCCTCACTATGTTGTCAGTGCATTTATTCACTCTTTTTTAACATAGCACTATTTATTCACTGTGTTCTTTTTGTGATTGTCTCCTGGTATGCTACATTCAGGTGTCACATTACGTCCTTGTTCAGTAGTAAATTAGTGCCCTTCAGTACTGCGGCAAGGCCATCCCCCCTACCCAACTCTACCCATTCTTTCTTGAAGAAAAAGTAACAGCAATTTTTTGATTGTTTCGGAGCATTTTAAAACCCCTGGCAAACAGTTTGGAAAACATTAGTGTAATTAACCTTATGCTAGTTTAAACAAATTGAACAAAAACATCTGGCTTACCCCAACCGCCCATGGATTTTCAACCTAAAAGAAAATGAAAGGCAGGGCAGATGGTGTGGGCGACAGTCTCACACCTAATGTCAGGAAGTGAGGTACCCACAACTTGTCTGTAGTCTCACAGCACTAGAGTGTATGTCAGGGACTCTACATTTATCTTACATGAGTCTACTTTGCACTATATGACACTGCACCACTCTGCATTACTGCACTCTCTGCCATTCTATTGTATGCCACTCTACTCCACTCTATGCTACTCTACCCCATGCTAGTGTACCCCTTGCCACTCTATGCCACTGCACTGTGTGCCAATGCACTCTACTCTGCACCACTGTACTCTAACGTCACTGCTCTCTGTGCCACTCTACTCCACTCTACATCACTGCTCTGACACTCTACTCTGCAACATTGCATTCTCCGCCACTGTACTGTACACCAATCTACTATGTACTACTGCATTCTACGCCACTGCACTCTATGCCACTCTACTCTGCATCATTCCACTCTACGCGACTGCACTCTACAGCACTATACTCTACTCTGCACTTCACCACTCTACACTACGCCACTGCACTCTGCTACACGAGTCTACTCTGCCCTCTCTGCCACTACACCACTCTACACTGCTGCACTCTCTGCCACTCTATTGTATGCCACTCTACTCCAAAGCACTCTGTGCCACTCTATTCTGTCCCACGCCACTCATGCCAGTGCACTCTAAACAACTGCACTGTACCCTGCACCACTGGGCTCTACGCCACTGCTCCTATGCCGCTCTACTCTACTGCTCCTATGCCGCTCTATTCCACTTCTCACCACTATGCCACTAACTTTTAGCCATGAACAGCAGCCACTCTGGTGTATACCATGGCTAAAACACATTGGCAAAGCCAATAAGTCTTGCATAGACTAGACCTACCGGTTTTGCCAATGTTTTTTAGTTCTATGAGGTAGCGAGGCCCCTGAAAGAACTGTGAATGTATAAGTCCTTATTTAAAACATGCATTTGACGCCTCGTCAGGGATAGTAAGTGCTATATAAATACAATCACATCATATATAGGCTGCTACAAAATGCGCAAATACATTTTGGTTAAATAAAAAAAAGTGCTTCTCAAATACAGATTTAAGTCATATAGAGTTTATACCTAGTACTAAAAAAATTTATAACACTCCATTGAAACCACACACTCCACAACTCACCTTGGAGCACGATTGCAGTCCCTCTCTAAAAGAAAATATATTTGCCATTAGAACGCTTCAAGTGACTCCTTTGGTTAAAGTGGATGCGGGTTTTCAAGCCACTTTACATTTGCAGATTTACCAGTTGCCCAGATCTGCATTTGCATTCATTTCTGCCCCTCCCTCAGAGCACAGGAGACTCCCTGCCTTTCACTGCAGCTGGGGAAACTAATCTACCTGTAGTTTCGCCCTGCCGTCCTTTGTCCTTTTGGTTAAAGGCTAAAAGTACGGACGAATGCCGTCAGTTAAGCCTTTCATCACGGACAACTGAGGCAGGGCAAAATTACGGGCAGTCCGTGAAATTTACAGACGCGTGGTCACCCTACTCCTTGGGGCAGTTTTGTTACCGCCTTGGACACCGACCCTGTTACATGGATAATTGCACGTTTGCCTATACATTTGACTGTGAGCAAACTTCTTTTTATTTTTGTGTCTCTCCTTTGCTCTCATTATCATGGCGGCATGGTGATTTGAATCGGCTCGCTTATACAACTGTCTTACTTTTCATTTTCAATTTATGTGGCAAGAACCGTCCAGTTAGGAATTTACAACGCCAGTAGCTCTAACTCGAGCAAACGCGAGACCCATTGCATTGCAAATGCTTGTTTTTATCTTACCATTGAATTGCACGAGGATGGATGGGCCCTCTTAGAATAGTAAAAACTAATTTGGAAAAAGCAACAAGTTCACAGGGAATCCTACTGGCTTTTCCAATGCTTTTTTTTTAGGAGTTAAGAGTGAGTTCATCTAGGAATTTGTGTTTCACTGACTGGAGTATAAGCTGCAACAATATTGTTACCTGATGAGCCGAATGATGAGGACATTGCCAGAGAAGCCAATCAGCGGCATGTGAACGAAGAAGTGGTAGAATTCATAGATTGAGGTTTTAGTTTTATTGGACTAAGTGTGAACATGCGATCCCTTGACCAATAGGGACTTGGGAATTAGTTTTAGGAAATTTAACTTAACAGGACTGCACTAAGAGAAGACAAGCCATTCTCTATTCTTCTTGAGGGTTTACTTCTATTCTTTCGAGTTGCTTAAAGACTTTGCGTTTTCTGAACTTTGATGCTGAATCCTGATGTCTTGCTGACTGAACTGATGTCCTGCTGACGAAGACTATCTTAGCTTGCCGATCCAACTGAGGATAGCTATAGGAATTACTAAATGTGACTTGCAATGTATGTTTGCTTTTTCTTTCTAGGTACCAACCACGCTGTTTTGATAGAGCCATAGTTAGATGGTTTCCAAATTTGTGTTTACTAAATTGTTTTGCATGAAGCCCAACATGCTGATGCTAATCTGGTGTTAGTTAAGGATTCTCACTAATGAAAGTCTGCTATAGGGAATAACAGTTGATGTCTTTTCTTTGCTGAATCTAAATGTATGGGATATCATTTGCCCAATTGTTTTTATTATTAATTTGCACTGTGATTTTAGAATGTGTAGTGGTTCAATCTTTGTTTAGATTACGTTTCTTTTGGCGCTTTGGACAGCCAGTATTGTTTCTGTATGTGTATCATTTGATTTTGAGATTATTTTACGTGACATTAGCATTGTTAATATAGGGAAATACATATTCTAACTTTGACTAAAGGTGTGGTTATTCATGACTAAAGGGTCCTGGTGTGTGACAATTACGGACTCCAATTGATAACTAATGCTATTGATTATTACTGATTATTGATATTATTGATTAATTATTGGTGTGCATGTACTGGAATTATGGTGGGAACATCTTAATTGCGAGTCAAAAGGTTCATCAACCTATTTGCATCCCCTTGTAAGTTAACTTATTAAGGTCTGACGCGACAACAGAGATGGTAGCAGAGGTGATGGTTTGTCTCCTTAAGAGCCCATCATAGATCAGAGATAGTGACAGCTTGATGGTTTGTCTCCTTAACAAGCTATTACAGGGATCCCAGAGACGATAGCAGAAAGACATAGAGATTAATGGAGATGGTAGTAGCTTGATGATTTGGTCTTTTGAGAGTTCATTATTACTGAGATTTGAATTTTATTTTTCAATTATGCTAATTGTAGAGAAAATGTTCCCTTAAGTCCAGAAATGACTTTCCCAGAATCTTGGAGCCTGCCAATGGTTGTTTGAGAATGTTCTTGGTGTTCTAGTGAGAGGGTAAATGAATTAGGTTTTGCGCTTACACAGCTTATGCAAATGGCAGATGAATTGTGATGTTTGTGAGGGCTTAGGGAGTTTGCATACTCCAAATGAAGTTGTAGAAGGGGTGTGCATACTCTGTAGTGTGAGAGTAGGGAAGTCGTCGAACTTCACATGCGTGTGGCGCTTTGAGCTAAAGAATTGGGCACGTGGTTGTTGATGTACGGACCCTGCGTGGTCTAAGACTCAGGAGTATATTGAAAAGTGTATTAGTAGGTCAATCAGGCGTGATCGACACATCAGAGTGTGAGTCAAAGTGAGTGAAAGGACATTTTGACTGAGATCTGGCGAGTCCTATGTGCACCAGGACAGACCCACTGATCAGTTGAGAGTAAAATTTGTGGGTCGAATTTTGCTTGCGAATCTGGGAGACTGAGAAAGACGGAGTAGCTGCAAGAGCGAGAGCCGTCAGTGAAAAATCCGTAAAGTTTCTGAAGCGATTGTGTTACCTTTCCTGTAGTAAACCAGCAGATTTGGTTTTTAATTTTGGGTTTAGTGCTCGCACCTTTTGCATTAGTTTTGTGAGAATTGAACTTTCTGAGAACAAGCCATAAGACGTTGTCAGCCGCAGTACTTGTGAGTATGACATTATTGGAGCCACGCTGGGATAGTTTGGTTGGTGAGAAGGGTCGCTCACGGATTGGCAACCGTCCGTGAGAGGCAATTGGTTGAGAATGTGGGTGAAGAGATGTCTGGGATTAAAAGTCACTTCCTGATTTGATTTTGAATAGCAAAAAGGTCAAAAAGCTGAAAAATTTCAAAACTTTAAATAGTGCTTTAAGGGGAGATCCGTACCTTACAGTGAGTATAGGCGAGGCTACACTGCCAGAAGGTACACCAGCTTACATTGTAATGGAAGACAAGGGTGTCGTGCCATGCTTTTGGCTAAAGCAATGGTGCAAAGTGACAGAGAAAGATGGGAACTTAGCATTTCCTACAAATGGAACGTTCAATTTGGCGGTTTTAGAGCATTTAAGGATGATGCTATATGAATCAAAGCCCCTTCCGAGACTAGCACAGTTTGAGGCATTAGCGATCTGGGAGCTAGTGGCCAGACAGCAACAGCAACAGACATTCAAGAGAAGAATGAGAAAGGCAGAAAATACTTTAACAGAGGCAAGGTGGGACAGTGCTCAGAGAGTTTGGAGGATGGAGACTTTGCATGGAATTAAGTTGTTTCCAGCGATTACGCAGGACAATGAAAAGGAAGGAAGGAAAGCTACTAGAAAGACTAACAGAAGCCCGTCTGAAAGTAGGTAGGCTAGAAAGTCTTCAGCAGTGGAGGAAGAATAAGATGATGATGATTTTATTTTACAGTTATTGAGAAATTGTCCACCACCATATGCAGCACATGAGAGTGATCCGAGCACCAGTGCTGATCCTACAGCTCCGACACAGGTTAATGGGATAGTGAATTCAATGAAGGTTAATACTAGCCTGCCACAGAATACAATGCAGGGTAGTCTTAATGCGCCTACTACTCCTGTAGTACAAAATCAGGTGCAACCGCCACATGTTCAGAAAATTTACCCTGATGTGCCCATTATGGAAACTACTTTGAAATTAATCGTGCCTACGGAACAGGTTTTCCCGAGATCGATGTTGGTTTAGACAGAACCAACTCCCCAAGTGCAGATGCAAGTCATGCAGAGATTCACTGCGGTAACAGGGACACAGTCAGATATGTCTTCAGTGATGAATCAGAACATGGGAGTTACTCTCCCACAGAACCTAAGTACCAGACCAAGCCCAGATGCTATATCTTTACCTATTACTGTTGGTCCAGCCGTACCCTTATTTGCACAGAAGAAACCTAGCGTATGTGAACAGGGTGTCATGTCACAGAACATAATGGGGGGAGGACATAACGAAAATACAGGAGTAGTTTCTCATGTGGGACAGATTTTTGATGGATCAAGATCATTGTTGGACTTTAGTTCATTTGGAGCACTTCCAGATACTGCGAGAGGGTCAAACATTAGTCAGAGCTTGAAATTGCTGACACCGCAGAATCCGAATGCAGTTGCACAGCAGATGACACCTGTTCGAGCCATTAACATTTTGATGTAAGGTGAATACCCTGCAGAGTAATCCTAAGGGAGAGGAGTGTTTGAACTATGCTAGGCTAAGCATGGAAGCTGGTGAGCTCATTGAGGGAATAATGGGTGTGAGCAGGTTAGAATCCTGCACAGAAGCAGAGTTGAGATATTTGTGCTCGAAGATTTCAAGGAAGGTGAGCAATGTGCATCGGAAGCTAGCGACCTGGCAGAGAAGTACGGCATAGAAATAGAGAACACGAAGCATTTGAAAAGGAGTTACAAATTAGATTTTGAGACTAAAGATTTTGAACACATGAGATCTGCTGAAATGAAGGCACACCTTAGGGAATTGCTTCAAAGTGCCCAGACTTGGGGAGCATGAGACAAGTGGGAAGGCAGATGGGTAAAGAAAAGAGACAAAAGGAAAAATGATAATGTGGAGCTGACTGCAAATGTGCTGCAAGGTCAAGATCCAGTGAAGATTTTACCAATGAGAGAGGTTCCAGGAGGGTATTTAATTCATGTCCCTTGGAGCAGAAGTGATATTCTATCATTTACAAATGATTATCGAAAATTGAGGGAGAAGCCAGTGGAAAGTTACCAGCAGACAGACAGGTTTGTGAAAATTGCAAAATGCCTTTGGGAGGACCTGAACACCTTATTAGAAAATGTGGTCCCAGCTGATCTGTGGATTGAGTGTAAAAGGAATACAGATTGGCCAACAAGCGAACCAGAGAGAGATAAAAAATACAGGTGAACCATCTCCTGAGGTAATGAAATATTACTATAAGGTGATTGAATTTTTGAAAACGAGAATTTTGCCCAAGAATATTGATTGGCAGAGAATTGACAGGACAGCTCAGGAAACAAAGGAGTCAATACATGCGTATTATGAGAGATTGTTACAGGCGTTCAAGCATTACAGTGGTACAGAGACAATTGAGGCGAAAGACATGATTAATTTTGTGTTCATATTTGAGGAAGGATTGAGACCTGAAATTAGCAAGATGATTAAGAGCCATTTGATTTGCTGGCAAGCAAAACTGATTGATAAGGTGTTGCAGTATGCAAAGTACTGTAATGATGAGCTTGTGTTGAAGCAGATAAAGCTGAAAGTAAGGCGATGGTGATGCAGATTAAAGCTGCTCAGACAGGTATGCAAGGGAATTTTCCACAACAGCTACCACAGCAGCAGCAGGGAAACATGATGTTTGAGCCTCAGATGAGAGGTAGCGGTTGCAGAGGAAATATGAATCGTGGTCCAGACTTGGGTACTGTAGTGGTTCAGAATTATGTGCAGGGAATTGTCGCCTTGTTATGTTTGCAGAGCTGTCAGACATTGGAAACGGGAGTGTCTGATACTGGTGCAGGAAGGTGTTGTTCAGCAAACTCATGATGACAATTTGTTCCAGAACATGTGGGGACCGAGAATGAGAGGTCCTAATCCAAATTTTCAAAATAATATGAATTAAGTACAGAATTTTCAACCAATGCAGCAGGTGCAAATGCCACATGTACAAATGTCACAGTTGCAGCTGATGCAGCATCAGGTTCCCATGGTACCTAGACAGCAAATTCAAATACATCAAGCCCCAATGGAACAGCAGCAAATGATGCTTTCTCAGCAGGTCATGGGTCAGAAGCTTAACCAAAGTAATAACAGTGCACCAATTCCTGTTACACAGTGAGAATGGAATAAACGATGATTGCGGGAGTGGGAGTTCAGATGAGGAGCCATGTGTGCTTGCAACCTCCTTAGAAGTAGATCAGAGAGGTCCCTATGTAAAGGGCAAAGTCATGGGTCACAGAGTTTCATTCTTGGTTGACACAGGAGATACACGCTCTACAGTGAGAAGTGCAGAAGTCCCAAACTTGCCCCTTTCAGGTAAAACAGTTCTGATTGTAGGGGTAGCGAATCAATCCTTGACTAACCCGAATACAGATCCAGTTCAGGTTAAAATTGCAACTTCCAGGGATTGTACAAATTCGTAGTCTGTGATTCAAGTCCAGTATCCCTACTGGGAAGACACTTGCTGTGTAAAACAAAATGATTGATTACTTGGTTAAATAATGGAATTGAGATGCAGACAGTGATGATGAAGATGACCAAGCCCCAGAGATAGAGTGTGAGACTACAAATGAGGAATATCCTCTGATTACATGTTTCCCAATGTTCACAGTTAAGGAGCTTCATCCTGATTTACAGTTAAGGAGAAGGTGTGGGATTTGACAGGAAAGGAGATAGGTCTGATAAAGGGAGTTGAGCCAGTTAAAGTTACTATAAAGCCGAATGCAGTTTTTCCTCAGATTCCCTAGTATCACATGCCGCAAGATGTGCTTATGAAGGTCGCCCAGATAATTGCAGACTTTGTGAAACAAGGGGTTCTGAAGGAAGTATTGAGCAGCCTACGTAATTCACCGCTAATGGGTTGTTAAAGCCCTGTGGCAAAGTTCGAATTGTCCAGGATCTGAGAAAGATAAATGACATTGTGGTAAAATGTTGTCCCGTGGTATCAAATCCAGCTGTGATAATGTTTCAGATTCCATGCAATGCTGAGTGGTTTACTGTCATTGATGAGGACAGCCAATTTTTTTTTTGTTTCACATTTTTGGACCGAGTTTACTGCTGGTGAAGAATTCCTCAAGGGTTTTCGGAGTCACCTTCCATATTCAATCAGATCTTGAAAAGGAATTTTGAGTCCTTGGAGTTGCCTTTCCAATCGACCTTGGTACAGTACATTGATGACTTGCTGATTGCGTCCAAAGCAAGGGACGAGTGTAAGTATGACACGGTTGCTTTATTGAACCATTTGGGAAAGAATGGTCATAAAGGGCCATATTTATACTCTGGTTGCGCCGAATTTGCGTCGTTTTTTTCGACGCAAATTCGACGCAGAACTAACGCCAACTAACGCCATATTTATACTCTGGCGTAGGGGGCATGACTCCTATCTTTACAATGATAGGAGTCATGTTGATGGGGGATGGGCGTCGAAAAAAAATCGCGCAAGTCGGGTTACGACGATTTTTTCGACGCAACCTGACTTGCCCTATTTTAAGACGCCCATACGCCATTTTCCCCCTACGCCGGCGCTGTCTGGTGTACGTGGTTTTTTTCCACGCACACCAGGCAGCGCCGGTCTGCTAGCGCCGGCTAACGCCATTCAATAAATACGGCGCCCGCATGGCGCTTCAGAATGGCGTTAGCCGGCGCTAATTTTTTTGACGCAAAACTGCGTTAGCGCAGTTTTGCGTCAAAAAGTATAAATACGGCCCAAAGTGTTCCTGCTTAAATTGTAATACTGTCAGAAAGAAGTGAAATACTTGGGTCACCAGATTGAGAAGGGATCAAGAAAGATATCCAGAGAAACGGTTACAACAATATTGCAGATGAGTCCCCTGACCACACAGAGAGCTGTCAGAATGTTTTTAGGGATGGTAGGCTACTGCTGCCAAAGAATTCCCAATTTTTCAGTCATTTCAAGACCACTGCAGAAGCGGACTCATAAAGAAGTCACTGATCCCATAGTGTTAGATCAGGCTGGAATGAAAGCGTTCACTGAATTGAGAGAGAGTTTGTGCAGGGCTAAATGCTTTGCTATGCTTGACTACACAAAAACTTTCACATTGTTTTGCCATGAGCATGATGCATGTTCTTTGTCTGTCTTGCAGCAGGTCCATGGAGGTGTAAACCGCCCAGTAGCATATTTTAAAGCTACTTTGGAACCAGTTGTAGCAGCCTTACCAGGTTGTGTGCGTGCAGTTGCAGCAGCTGGACAGAGCCTTACACAGTGTGAGGGCATTGTGATGGGACACCCTTTGAATATAATGGTCCCCACTCTATTGAGATTCTACTTACAAGAACGAAAACCCAATATTTGACTGGTGCAAGACTAACCAGATATCAAACTAGTATTCTAGGGTCACCAAATGTGTCATTGAAAAGATGTACATTGCTGAACCCGGCAGCCTTACTTCCAATTGAAAATGTTGAAATGAGAAATTGGAGGATGTTGAGCATGATTGTCTTGAAGTAACTGACTTGTGCACAAAACCGAGACCTGACATTAAAGATACTCAATTGGAAGAGAATGACCAAATTATATTTGTTGATGGTTCTTGTCTAAGAGACAATAAAAGGACACTGAGAGTAGGATATGCTGTGTGCACAATTACTGGTATTCTGGAAGCTTCTTGGCTTCCAAGTAGTGTATTCTGCCTAAGTAGAAGAACTGGTAGCCCTTACTAGAGCGTGCCATGTTTCTGCTCAACTGAAAGTTACAATCTATATGGATAGCTAGTATGGATTTGGAATAGTCCATGATTCTGGCCAGTTGTGGTCACAGAGAGGTATTGTGACCTCTTCTGATCCAGCAGTGAGAAATTAAAGATCTGTCGCATGCTATTCAAATGTCTGAAAAGATTGCTGTGGTGAAATGCAGTGCACATCTGAAGTCGCAGGACTTCGTGTCATTGGGAAATGGATATGCAGATCAAGTTTTGCGCATTGAACTGTATATTGTTCAAAGATAAGTAGGAACTGTTATATGATAAAGAAACATGTCCAAGCTTTGCGCTGAAAATAAGTGACACCTTGGAAGACTTGAAAATGTTGCAGAATAATGTTGACAGTGAGGAGAAACGTTCATGGAGTAAAATGAAATGTGTGCAAAGACAAGATGAATTGTGGGTTTCAGAAGAGGGTCAAGTTGTTTTGCCTAATAGTCCGTTGTCTCAAATGGCTAGGTATTAACATGGTCAAGCACATGTTGGGAGGGATGCCATGATTTGTTTGTTCAAGCATGATTGGTTCAACTCAAGGTTTAGACAGGTTGCTGAAGCAGTTTGCCATTGTTGCGTCATTTCTCAGCAAATGAACGTGGGGAAAGGGACAGTGGTTAATTTGAGCCACACTGGAAGAGCAGGAGGTCCATTCAGCAGAATGCAGATCGATTTTATTGAGATGCCTGTATGTGGAGGGTTGAGATATGTGTAAGTGATTGTATTTTTAGTCACTGGATTGAGCTTGCCCTACACGGAGAAATGACAGTCTTACACTAGTGAAACTACTGCTTAGGGAACTGACGCCACGTTTTGGGTTCCAATCTTTTTAGAATCAGATAGGGGAAGTCACTTCACCAGTGAAGTAATTAAATTACTGTGTGCAGCATTGACATTGAGAAGAAGTTGCATTGTAGTTACCACCCTGAAGCATCAGGAGTAGTGGAACAAATGAATGGTACCTTAAAGTTAAGAGTTGCAAAGGTGTGTGAGTCCACAAATCTGAAATGGCCTGACACACTAACTTTAGTTCTGATGACAATGAGAAATACACCTGACAGGAGGACAGGATTGTCGCCGCCTGAGATCTTTATGGGCCAAGCCCTGAGGTTGCCAGCAGTGCCTGCAAATGCACTTGTCAACATTACAGACTATATGGTGTTGGACTACTGCAAAGGTCTGGCTGATGTGGTTCGCTATTTTTCTCAGCAGGTGAAAGCTACCACACTGCCACCGATCCATGATCAGGCCACAAACGAGGGCCGGTGACTGGCTTGTGGTCCGGAAACACGTGAGGAAAATGTGTTTGGAGCCTCTCTGGAAAGGACCTTTCCCGGTAGTTCTGACAACTACCAGAGCTGTGAAGTGCGCTGGAGTTCCAAACTGGATCCATGCCAGCCACACAAAGAAAGTGGCATGTACTCTGGACAATCAAAATGAGTTGTTGAGAGTACCAACAATGATAGGTCCAGTCTCAGGGCCGAAAGGAGAACAAAGGGGAACTGAGAACAGATCTGAGCCCGTTGAGGATGGTTCAGTCAATCCTGTGAGAGACGAAGGAGAAGACCTCCAGGAGGGTGACGGAAAGCCTATCCCAATAGAGGCGGAAGGAGAGCCTAGTCGGAGGAGGGTTTTCCCAGATGCAGACAATTTTGAGAGACAAACAGAGCAATTGCCAGACACCGAGGGGGAAGGAGTTGAGGCAGATCAAAGCCAATGTGATCTAACTCCTCCTGAACCAGTTGCAGGTCCATCAAGAGAAAACACCACAGAGCAAGCAGAAGTCACAAGCTCAACATTGAAGAGAGCACTGACAAAGGGCCCACTGAAAAGAGATAAGTGGCCGGACTCACCAGCAAAGAGAAAGAAAATAGTTGTTGAAACAATAATCGAGGAAGAAGTAGACACTATAAGAGAAGATCTGAGTGAAGGAGAGTTGCAAGGAGATCAAAAGTTGAAAAGTAAGAGAATAGCAAGTCGAAGATGCGTAGGTCCTGAATGGGCGTATGCAACTACAAGTGAATGGCAGCAAGAGTTTTTGTTTTTTTGTTTTGATCAAGACATTCCAGGTCAATATTTTGGCACTTGAAAGAAGCGGATGAACTGAGCTGTTAAAACAATCTGAGAAAAGTTTTGTGAAAGAGACTGTTGAAAGTAACCGGAAAAGACTTTGATAACCTTATTTGACTTTTTTGAAACCCGATTTTGACAAGGGTTCCTGGAAGTGAGACTGAAAGCTGTAAATAACTGCTGAAAGAAGATTTTTGTTTTTGATGTTGCTGCAGTTTTTTCTACATTTTTCTTCTGCTTTCTGATTCTTTACATACCATAAGTAACATTAGCCAGCAGGGTAGGAAAAATAGGAGTTGTAAATATATGAGTATTGGTTTGGCGATTGCATCTGGGATATTGTTTGTGGTATTGATTGTGGGTATGTCTGTTCTTGATAAGAGTGAAGCCAACCGTACTTCTGCTTTTGAGAGGACTATTGTACTAACAGAAATAGAGAAGTTTAGGTTAGATGAGAAGTATTTGCATGAGGTTACTAATGCCCGAGGGGAACTTTCTTCTAATGTTTTCTATTGCTTACTGAGTATGTTGAGACGATGGATGTGAAGAATTGTTATGTGTGTACGCAAATTCCTTCATCAGTTGAGGAAGGAGTTACTTACCACCGTCTGCCATTAACTTATGGAAGAGTTTGTTACTAACAAGATTCTACAACCAAGAGTACATTCAGTATTTCTATTCAAATTATGATGTTGTGTTTTTGTTTGTCCCTATAATTAGGTATTTGAGTAGAAAGGCTAAGGACAATTACATAGTATTAGTTTGGGGGTTCTATGAACCTACGTTGACATTTGGCACAGTTTATGCACACCGCAATAACCTGACATGCTTGCTTACACCTTTAGAAAAGAGCTTCTTAGATAACACAGATGACAGGAGAAAGGCATTGAAGAAGTTAAAAAAAGGCTTAGAGAAAAGGACTTACAAGACTGATTATGCTTATAGTGCAATTAAAACCCCTAGGGAAATTAGCTCTAGATGCGTAACATGTAGGGAAACATTGTATATGTAGGCTTAAATCAAGTGGTGACACTTTGTTTGTGGGAACGAGTGAACGTAGACATGTGTTTTGGTTTCAGAGTAAATGGACATTTATGTTGAATGGACAGGATTCAGCAATTCCTCAGATATATTACATCTGGGGTCCAAATGCTTATTACCGTCTTCAAAGAGGATGGTATGGGATACATTACTTGTGAATAGTTTTCCCAAAGATTTTCCAAATGGATGACTTAAAGAAGTTTCCAAAAGTGACTGAATTACATCATATGAGGCAGAGGAGGGAGTCTCCTTCTGGTATAGTGGGAGATATATTTGGAGCAATGGGAGTTGTTCTGAATTCGATAAAGAGTCAAAAGTTGTTTACTATCATGCATAACATCCCGACAAATTTTTCAGAAGCCTTACTCCTGTAAGATACTGAGTTAGATGCTGAAAGAGCTATGACTCTTCAGAATTGCAATGGTTTAGACATTCTTTTATCAAAAGATGGTGGAGTTTGTAGGATGATTAATTCTACGCTTTGTTGTTCATTCATTCCTGATCATAGTAAGGAAATTGGAGGCTTGCTTACTAACCTGACTAATGGCAGTGCTGATTTAAAAGAACTGAAAGAACCAGGTGTTTGGGAGAAAGTTGGCAAAGTTTTTGCTCAGTGGGAAATTGGTTCAGCAACCTCGCGAAAGGAATTTTGTTGAAAATTATACAAGGGATATTAATTATTGTGGTTTGCCTAATTGGAATATGGGGAATATGTAAATTGTGTAAAAGGATTAAATTGGAAAGGTCAATGAATGATCAGAGGAGGGAAGAAATGAAAAAGGAAAAATTGTTTAGGGAAAATTTGAAGAGGGACCAAAAGTATGAAGGGATTGAAATGACACAATTTTAGCTGATGCAAAACAAATTTGTGAGTGATAGTTTAGTGTAATGACACATTTAGTCATCAGAGGAGGGATTGCTAGCACAGGTGTTTTAATAAAAATATTAATGAGTATTCATGTATTCTGAGTAATAGATTTGCGCAGTAAATGTGATCTCAATGAGTGGCCGCCAATGTTCACGAAGTGTACTTATTAGTGGCTTATTAATATGAAATATTGAGCATATGTTTGATTAATGTTGTAATATGTCATATTAAGGGTTATGCATTATGCAGTATGTATTAGCTTTATTAATTGTAGGCCTTAACTTAGCGGAGGTCTTGGCCTTGTTGCACAGTCTCATGTCAAGCTGTATTTCTTAACGTTTAATAAAATGGCTGTTCAGAGAATTAAACTGTGATTTTCCAATGTGCTGTCTAAATGTGCTCGTAGCTAAAAGTCTTTCTCATGAGAACTGTTTGCTAGAAGATGCTGTTCTTGCTGAATGTAACATTATGAATGTAATGTGTGTAAGACTGACTTTCTCAGGAGGAGAACAATGGAGACACTGACTGGAGTATAGGCTGCAACAATATTGTTGCCTGATGATGAGGACATTACAAGAGAAGCCAATCAGTGAAATGTGAACGGAGTAGTGGTAGAATTCATAGATTGAAGTTTTAGTTTTATTGGACAAAGTGTGAACATGCAATCCCTTGACCAATAGGGGCTTGGGGATTCGTTTTGGGAAATTTTACTTAACAGGATTGCACCAAGAGAATACAAGCCATTCTGTCTATTCTTCTTGAGGGTTTACCTTTATTCTTTCGAGTTGCTTTAAGACTTTGCGTTTTCTGAACTTTGATGCTGAATCCTGATGCCTTGCTGACCGAACTGATGTCCTGCTGACGAAGACTATCTTAGCTTGCCGATCCAATTGAGGATAGGAGTATGAATTACTAAATGTGAGTTGCAATGTATGTTTGCTTTTTCTTTCTAGGTACCAACCGCGCTGTTTTGTTAGAGCCATAGTTAGATGGTTTCCCAATTTGGGTTTACTAAATTGTTTTGCATGAAGCCCAACATGCTGTTGCTAATCTGGTATTAGGTAAGATTCTCACTAATGAAAGTCTGCTATAGGGAATAACGGTTGATGTCTTTTCTTTGCTGAATCTAAATGTATGTGATATAGTTTGCGCAATTGTTTTTATTATTGATTTGCACTGTGACTATAGAATGTGAAGTGGTTCAAGTTTTGATTTGATTAAGTTTCTTTCGGTGCTTTGGACAAAAATTGTTGTTTCTGTATGTGTATCATTTGATTTTGAGATCATTTTACGTGGCATTAGCATTGTAAATATAGGGAAATAAATATTCTAACTTTTACTGCAGGTGTGGCTATTCATGACTGAAAGGTCATGGTGTGTGACAGTTACTGACTCCAATTGATTACTAATGCTATTGATTATTGTTGTTAGTGATGGATTATTGATCTGCATGTATTGGAGTTATGGTGGGAACATCTTAATTGCGAGTCAAAAGGTTCATCCACCTATTTGCGTCCCCTTTTAAGATTACAAATTAAGGTCTGAAGCGCCAACACTACTGAAGTATATATTTGGGGAAATGCGCGCTCTCTGATAACATGTACTTTGCACACAGCCTGAGTTGTCAGATCACTTTGTATCAGTGAGGACTTGGTTTTCTAATCAATGGGTTTGGTTTCCTTTTACAAATCACTGATTTGTGAGCTTGACCGATTCAAGTGCACTGAGACGACAACTCCCAGAATGTACCAATTAGTTAAATGAAATCACAAGCCTGAAAATAAGTCATCATAAATGACTCAGAGTTAGGTGGCACAACACCACAATTACAAATGCATTTACATAGCATTTTGAATCCTCTGAAAAGGTGCAGAAGCGCTTTTCATTTTACAAAGTAGAGCTTGTTAAAAAAAAGCATGAAATGAGCTGTTGCAGTCAGCACAAACTCGACCCAAAGGTTTTTGGAGTGCATTATATGAGCATCAGTTACATTACACAAGATTACATGCATTGGTTATTGGCAAGAGGAGGTGAATTGATATGCCCAAAATCACAGGATGTTGAGCCAGCGCCGAGACTGGAACTCAATTCCCTAGCTCCGAAGTCGGCAGGTCTGGCCATTATGCCACATCCTCTTCCCCTTCTCTCTCCTACTTAAGTAACAAAATTCAAGCCAAATCATTCTGCCCAAACCAGTATACTCATCACAACCCTTCTTCCTTCCCCTTTTGTTTATATCCATTCCCACCAGGAATCTGGCAGTAATGACTGTCCTTTTTCCATGGGGGTGTTCATTGTCGCCCTCTTCCTCAAATTCACATCTCCTATTTATTCCTGCCCACACTGCTGATCCTCTTTTATTCATATGCACCCTTTTAACCTTGGCTCTTCCTTCCCTCCCCCTCTCAACACTTCTCCTTCCCTCACTCTCGTCCACTTCCCAACTCCCTGCTCCATGCTTCCACCAAATTCCCCCCTCCCTTCCAATACCACGGACTGCCATATCTGGCCATGCAGGTATCATTTACTAAGCTAATGTTCGGGCTACAGTCGGCTATTAGGATTTCACTTTTGAAAAGTAGGGGTCACGCAGGATGCGTGAATATTTCAGACATAAAATTCAGAAGAATGGCCTCCTCCCTGGATTTAGCAGTATTAAAAGATTTGTTTTAAAGTTTATTTGTGGTCAACAAATAATTCCACACTGACCTGGAGACTATGGTTATTTTGAACAAATGGTTGGAAGCTATTTGGTTCTAGTGGGAAACCTAGAGCGGTTGGTCACTATTGATGCCATGCTCCTCAACCCAGTGGGTTTAGATTTACAATCCCATGTGATCTGAGAGTACAGACCAAAGGAATTGCGGTTAACGCAATTGACCTAAAATGTAGGAAAGGATAATTTATAAAATAATATAGCTGCCAAGTTTTCAGTTTACGTATGTGACATGAAGCTCTCCTGAAGTGTTAGCCTCTCCTCTAGGAGTCAAGAGTGTGGTATCAGCATTCCTTTGCAGTAAATCTGTCCCTGAAGGCCATCTACCACTATCATCACTGGCCCAGTGAAATCATGTGATTGGTTCTGCTCCTTGCAGGCCTTAGACCCTACATCACTTTGGTATCAGTAGCTAACACTACAGAAACTAAAATAACCAATGCTGCTCTATATTCCCACTTTGGCTCATGCTCCATAAAAATCCAAGACATCTTGCACTAGACCTTTCACAGCAATCTTACATTGTTTAATTGCTGGTGCAAGTAGTTGATCCTATGCACATTTATCCATCACACTTTGATACACTGACTGCAGCACAGCACCTTTTTTTAACTTTCAACCATGCTGCACAGCAGTCACTGAACTGTACCCTTGGCTTGACAAATATTACAACGTCAAATAGAGCTAATTGGCTTTGTCAATGTTTTCTTTGCCATGTTGTACAGATGCATGACTGCTGTGCAGCATAGTTGAAAGTTAAAAAAAGCACCATAAAGTGACCCGTGAAGACCACATCATAGCATTTTTTTTTTTTACTATTAGCTATGCTGCAAGCAGATAGGGTGCTGTATAACATAGCTAAAAACATTGACAAAGCCAATGGATGTCGCATAGGTGAGACCTATTGGCTTTGTCAATGCTTGTTTTCAATGTATGCACTCCATTTGCAGCATTCCAGGTAGTAAATGCTTGCATGATTGCTCAAGCCACTACACACCAAACTTACTTTTGTGTATGTTTAATTTAGACTGCATGCATGCAGGTGCCCAAGCTGCAGGGGTTACACCTTGGCATACATAAGGGACCATTGGTTTTGGGCAATGCATTCTTGTATACTCATCTCTTATTAACAAAGGTATGCGTAAACACTAACCATCAGTCAGTCTGCCTTCCCCTATTCCTGCATGAACCTAGCACAGGGGAAGGGACAAGGAAGACATGGTTCATTCCAGATCACTGCTTGCCATGCAGTGGGCCAAGCATAAATGTTTGAACTTAGCTTGAGTGATGGTGAGCCAACCCGAGAAATTCTAGTGGTAAAAATTAAATATAGCACTCAAAAGGATGTGTGCTTGCAATGTTCTCCGAGTCATAGCGGCAGAATGTAATGGGCTTGCTATGTTAGCAGATCAATTCCTTACAACCATCTGTGGGTGTGAACCAAAGCTTATAGCAGTCCATCCCCTATACATGCCAGGAGAGCCAGCCCACGCAACACTTGTACCACCATGTGGTCCTCCCATAACAGTCAATCAATCAATCAACCAGGAATTTGTAAACCGCACTACTCACCCGTGAGGGTCTCAAGGCGCTGAGGAGGGGAGACGGGGAAAGGGGGGCGGGAATGGTGCTGCTACTGCTCCAACAGCCAGGTCTTGAGACGTTTCCTGAAGGTAAGGAGGTCTTTGGTCTGGCGCAGGTGGGTGGGAAGAGTGTTTCACATTTTGGCGGTTAGCTGCGAGAATGATCTACCGCCGGTTGTAGCTCTGTGGACGCGTGGGACGGTTGCGAGGGCAAGGTCGGCGGAGCAGAGATGACAGTTCAGGTGTAGAAGGAGAGTCGTCTGTTGAAGTATTCTGGTCTGGTGTTGTGCAGTGCTTTGTGAGTGTGGGTGAAGAGTTTGAAGGTTATTCTCTTGTTGACTGGGAGCCATTGCAGGTTTTTCAAGTGGTCTGTGATGTGGCAATGGCGGGGGATGTCCAGGAAGAGGCGTGAGGAGACATTATGGATGCATTGCAGCCTCTTCTGGAGTTTGGCCGTGGTTCCTGCGTAGAGGGCACTGCCATAGTCCAGTTTGCTGCTTACGAGGGCTTGGATGCCTGTTCTGGTTTCGGTGGGTATCCATTTGTAGATCTTTCGGAGCACGCGGAGGGTGTTGAAGCAGTAGGAAGAGATGGCTTTGACTTCCTGGGTCATGGATAGTGAGGGGTCCAAGATGAATCCTAGGTTGCGTGCGTGGACAGTGAATGTGCAATATGTGCTTATCAGATTTTGGACCAGGATGGGATGAGAAGTAAATGTTAATGCCACCTAGAATCGTTTTATCCAACAAATGGAACAGAGGAAATTCCAATAAATATTTCTCAAGCACCCCCTGACTGCGAAGTCATTATCTTACAAAATTATGCTTGTTGAAAGCCTAGAATGCCTCCATGGTATTTCACTGCTTGGATTATTTTCATTGGACATGCATTGTACTGTATGGAATGCTCAAGGGAATATTATGTTAAATATTACAGAAATATGTTTTGCATTTCATTGCTAGCTATTTGAGTTCTTCTGTACTACGAAAACTATATACAAAGTTGCCAATAATGTTATTGGCAACCTCCTAAATCAAAGTGCTCCACTGGAAGAGAGCAAATGGTGAAATGCTCAACCGCAGACATATAGGAAGAAACAGAACCTCTATGGCATCTCATGCTTCTGCTGTAAACAGGAACCAATTAAGGGGGGCCTGTAGATAGATGGTGTACATCTCAGGAGTGATAAAGGACATGTGAAGATTGGCATTCCAATGATGATCATGTGGAGGCAGGCAAAAGGCAATAACAAGACTCCACCCACTGTATTACGATAAGTGATACGGCGTGGTGGAGACCTGTCGGCAGTGCGGTGCTGGTGGTGGAAAACACCAGGACCCATCCCCTCCTGGATGACCACCTCGCCGGAAAAGGTAAGTTGATTGTCCGAAAGGAGGGGGGTGGGAGGATGGAGGGCGTTATGTGAATGTGAGTGGTATCTGCATGTGTGAATGAATGCGGGGGTGTCTGTGAGTGTGTGTGTGTGTGTGTGTGTATGTTTGTGTGAATGAAGAAGGGAGTGGGGGGTCTGTGTGTGAGACTGCAAGTATGTTTGTATGAATGCAGGAGGGAGGGGGTGTCTGTGTGAGTGCGTGTATGTTTGTGTGAATGCAGGGGACTAAAGGTGGTGTCTGTGTGTATTTCTGAGTGCGTGCATGCGAGTAAATGTGTATGTCTGAGCGTGTGCATGCGAGTGAATGGGTGTATCTGAGAGTGTGTGCAAGTGTGTGGGGGTGTATGTAAGTGAATGCATGGGTGAGTGGGGGTGCATGTATGTAGGTGTGTGGTCGTGTGGGGGGGAGTCTGCCATGAAAAGGCTGGCAGTCATGCACCTGGCGCCAGGTGCATGACCACCAGCCTTTTCGTGTTGGTGCGACTGCCACAAAAATGCTGGCGGTCTAGAAAGTCGTAATACCGATGGCGGCACTGCAGCTACCGCCTGGCCAGAGGTGGTCATCTCCTGCCCGGTGGTTTGACCGCCTTGGTGGGACGGGTGGCGTTTCGGCTGTTTGGCTTCGAACAAACCACCAAAGTCGTAATATGGTGGTCTTCACTGCTGGTCTAGCCGCGGATCGACTGCTACCACCGCCATAGCTGTCAGATGCCCGCCAAAAGCATAATGGCCTCCTAAGTGTCCATAACTGAAGTAAAGTGCTAAGCAGCAGGTCACAAGAAACAGCTTGGCCTTTTATTCTCCTGAAGGTCACTCAGTCAAGTACCAGAAGTTTGGCATTGGGAACAAATTGTTATTTACCATTCATAGAGCGGTGGTACATCAAAACACGTACAAGCATAATGTTTAGAGTGCTGCTGCTGAGCCTGTTTGCAGGCGGGTGAGCGGGTGTCACTCACAAAGTTGATGCAGACACAAACAGCAATCGCAAACAGTGATCTGCTTGTGTTCAAAAGGATGTGATGGGTGTCAGAGAAAATGGAAGTTACGAATTGCATATTTTATACTGAAGCAGCACGAATGCTGAACAAATTTAGTTTTTGCTTTGATGTTTCATTTTTAGGTTGGGCAGCGTGAATGCACTGCCTCTCGACATGCTGTAATCTCTCTGTGGGCTTTGACCACGCCCATCATTTATCACATTTGTCCCGCCTTTTGGCTGTTACGTTCCACCCTGGAGACTGCCCCTGCTACATGGATCCTTTCGTTATTGGCCATACATTTTAGTTTCGGCACACTATTTTTTTCTTTTCGTTCTCTCCTGGCCGCTCGCATAATGCTCCTCTGAATCTGTGTTCACTTGAGTTGATCCCATTGAAATGATGCACTTACAAATAATTAGTTGGAAGTAAAACCATTGACAATGCATACATTCTCCCGATTATTTTTTAAAACTCTCCTATTTTCCATTTCTAAAGGTTTGGAATGAAGGTATAAGCAACACAAAAGGATGATGGACGGAGTGCTGAAACTTTTCAAACACTCACCCTCAGTCACAGATTTAAGTTTGATTCATCATTCTTTTGCTCACTATGCCACCCTAGTTTGGACCTAGCAAATATGCAAATCAGTCTTGACCCTGTTCACCATGGGAAGAATACAGCCCATACTGCCAGGCCAGGTCCTCCCTGGACTGGATACAACCATCCTGGGAACTGGTTTCGGGGTATCACCCCTCCTCAGCCAGACTAGCTTGAATCCAGTGGCACTGTGAGCAAGAAACCCACGTCTGGGCATACCCTGGCCACTTAGGGCGATTTTAACAACACAAAAGGATGATAGACAGAGTGCTGAATCTTTTCAAGCACTCACCCCTCAGTCACAGATCTGGGTTAAATCCATCATTCCTTTGCTCACCATGCCACCCCAGTTTGGACCCTGCCAAGCCTTGACCCTGTTCCCCATGGGAACTGTCTAGCCTGAACTGCCAGGTCAGGTCATTCCCAGGACCAGTTTTGGGGTATCAACCCTCCTCAGTCAGGCTAGCTTGAATCCAGTGGCACAATGAGCAAGGGACCCACGTCTCGGCATACCCTGGCCACTTAGGGTGACTTTAGCAACACAAAAGGATGATGGATGGAGTGCTGAAACTTTTCAAACACTCACCCCTAGTTACAGATCTGGGTTTAATCCATTGTTATTTTGCTCACCATGTCACCCCCAGTTTTGACCCAGCCATATGTAAAGCAGTCTTCGCCCTGTTCCCATGGGAACAGTCCAGCCTAAACTGCCTGGCCAGGGCCTCCCTGGACCAGAAACAAGCATCCTGGAACTGGTTTCAGGGTATCACCTCTCTACAGTCAGGCTAGCTTGAATCCAGTGGCATAGCGAGGAAGGGATCCATGTCTGGACATACCCTGGCCACTTGGCGTGACTTTAGCAACACAAAAGGATGATGGACGGAGTGCTGAAACTTTTAAAACACTCACCCCAGTCACAAATCTGTGTTTAATCCATCGTTCTTTTGCTCACCATGCCACCTCAGTTTGGACCCAGCCATATGCAAATCAGTCTTGACCTTGTTACCCATTGGAACAGTCCAGCCCGAGCCACTGTTCAAACCCTTGGCACCAGCCACTACAACAGATTTGCAGGGCAGAAGCAGTTCAAGCACCTAATCTGCACACACTGCCACACGCTTCTTGTCAGAGCCCGTGAATCCCACCCTCCGTCGATAGGAGGAGCTCAATGTTACACATCGACTGGGAAAGGCTAACAGGAGTGTTTTTTTTCTGTTTGGCACATATGTCCCAGTATACAGACTACCAAAGCCACAAGGTGAAACTGACAGTGGTCGGCATTGGCATACACCGACAGATACATTTATAGAGTCACTACCCTCTGTAGAAACATGAAGAGTCTTTAACAGCACACACAATATTGGGTACTTCCACACTAGGAAAAACACCACACACAATGGTGAGTTAAAGTCAATGTTCAAGCGACTAAAATGCAAATTTGACAACACTGCCAAATATCCACTGTCAATCTATAGATAGTTTTGCGCAATTTTAAGAACTTCCGGGTAACAACAATTAATTCCATGGTAGGGAGACGTTTGGCAGAGTGCGGTACAACTAATGTGTAAGGTGACCTGTAGTTGGAGTGTTTGAGCGACCTCAGCCAATCGCAGTGCACTGCAGACAAAATCAGAATGGTGACTGTTTAAAGTCTGCATGTTCCTTTGTGCCCTAGCATTCCCACACAGTCAGCAGGTGTGTCCCAGTTTGAAGCAGGCTGAGCTTTGCTGGGGTCCCTGTGAGGTGAGTGGGCAGTGACAATCTGTCACGTGCTGGGCAGTTCTGGCTAGGATAGGGTGTTATCGCCTCCTGTTTGTGCTGGAAGTTTAGATTGTGACTGATGGCTGTGCTGTGGCTTGTTGGGCATGCCAAACGGATTCCTTGGTCTCTGCTCTGAAAGTGGCAGTTGCATAAGGCGGCGGCGTATTTTTAGCACTCACTGATGCTGGATATTCCGTTTGTTATATGACACAGCTTCTACTCGCAATATTGTGACATGTTGACATCCTATGGCATGTTAAAATTTGGACCTGGACTGACTGGGCGGGTCCCATTGCTAATGTGTGACGCTTGCTGCTTCTGGCATGTTGAACTTTTGGGCCATGACTGTTTGGTCGGGCCCCCATTTTTTTGCAGTTTTTATAGCTCGAACTCGACCAGAAGGTGTTGGAGCACTTTACATGGGCTCTGGTTACATTATAAAAGGGCACATTCATTTTTAGGTCACGCCCAGTGGTATAATGTGCCTATTAATGTCAAAGCTTCCATGTTAAAGAATATTAGGTGCTGGAGCACCCAGGATAATGTGAGGCATGCCTAAATACTTACAAGGTCCCAAAGGCGAAACCTTTTGGATATGCCAATGCTTGTTTGAAATGGAACTGCAGAAAGATGTCTACGGTGGGGTAGGGACTACTGAGAGGTCTATGGGTACAGAGGCTCCATGGATTAGATCTGTTTCTAGGTTAATTGTGGCCACACAGTGGTCTGCAACTACTCAAATCAGGTGCATGTTCAGTTTATGTAAATATTTGTTCACAACACTTAGTGGTATCTCTGCTGTTTTCTATTGATGATTAAAAATCCTAAATTATGATTTGAGTTTACAAATGTCAGTGTTTCACTGAATAAGGCAGAACAGATTGTAGGTTTATTTTTTTTAGCTAACAGCACCGTACATTATGAGACTTGCTGTTTCACGTTTGCCATTATAGGTACGCACGCCTATTATTTTTAAGCTTATTTTGAGTGGGGGAGCCCCCTAGAACTAAAAACAAATGCAGGGGGCTTATAAAGTAATCTAGTTAGATATTATGACTGAATCTTTGTGGGGAATAATAACATTTTGCATGGGTCCTGATCACATGCTACAACTGTTTTGAGCCCATAATAAATACTGTAAGTGACTCAATATGATACCCCTGTCTCAGACAATATATGCACTATCAAAGACAAATAAAAACATAACAAGAACATATATTCATTTTAAAAAACTTCACACACAGCTGTGACTGCACTCTCTGCAGAATCCACGCTTCTGAGCTTAATCCCAAGGCAGCACTTCTAATATGCTATGATCCCTCAATGCACCCCACCTATTTTTTTCCACATAGGAAACATACAACATACTTTCAATCACAAAGTGGACCCAGGGAGTCAATGAAAATCAAATTGCTTCTACGAAGCACTCTATAAAGTAAACACATAGAGTAGCAACTTACTCAAACTGACGGAGTGCTTTAGGCCTTGCAAGGGGTATGGAAAGCATTATTTAAATACCAGTACAATAGGCAGGAGAGTGGTTCATAAGTAACTGAGATATGAAGAAACTGCATAACTAATAACATTGGATATGTGCATTCAGTGGAAGCGAGGGAACTGTGGGACACTACAGTCTGTCAGATAAGTTATGAATTGGTGGACCAACAGATTTCTCCTGATAGATAGTAGATTGTTAAGTCGGATGTCCTCAGGTAGGCTATTCTTGAGTCTTGGAGTCAGACATGAGAGGGCCTGACTCAGCACTTTGGTCTTTCGCACTTCTGGAATTTAAAGACTCATCTGCAATTTGTTTCTAGTGTTTCTGGACCCTCCAGTGTCTTTCAGATTGGAAATAGTGCCTAGACATAAAGGTTGGTGGGGTGTGCAGGAAGTAGGAAAGGGATTCTAGCAGCCTCCAGGAGGGACAGAATATTCAAGTTTCTAATTAACCTGGAATTGGAATGAGATGGATCAAGGTACTGTGGAGATGTCTAAAATTAAGGCAATGTTTTGGTCGATAGTGAATCCAAGGAATTTTGCTGCGGAGACCAAAGTGGATGCCTACTCCAGAGACAGTTGCCAGCCATGTATCAACTGTGGACAGAGGACGGTAAAAGTAGAGGAGGAAAATGTCATTTTTTGGAAGGGTTTAGTTGGAGAGAATGCTTTATTCCATTTACAAAGTTTTTCCATGAATATTTGTATGATATGGGAATATTTATGAAGTATGGGTTTAATATTTTGAGGTAAAGTGTTGTTGGCTAAACACCTGAGACTGGCTGGAAATGTTACAAATGGCAGTTGACCATTTGAACGCTATGGACTGTGTACTAGTGAAAACAGTAGATTTTGTGCTTTATTTTGCAGCACTGTTATTTGTGGAACAAAAATTCTGAGACACAGTGAAAGTATGGTGATTTACAAAGCAACACTGTAAGCTGGAGTGTACCATAAAGTTTTTTTGAATTCTGTACAATTCAAAAAGCACATTCCTATCACAGTATCCCTTTTAGACAACTTTACTACAACGGTAAACAATTATTTAGCGGGATCGTGCAAAACAAGGTTCTTTGTAGAAGTTAACACTCAGTTAAAATAAATAAATCCTGGTTTTTAACATGGGTCGTGTAGATGCAGATGGTGCCCATGAAGGAAGGGGCCTAAGCAGACTTTTCTTACACAGAACCAAGGAAATAGGATTTGGACCCACGACAACTCTGCTAAAAATGCAGGCTATCCACTGGGACAACATTAAGAAGTATGTTATGCAGCAGTTTTGTGAAAAAACAAGAGAAGGTGAAAGTCCTTGCAGACTGAATAAAAAATATAAAAAGCCCGATTCTAATGGAATGCAAAATATTTTGTTGGCAAGGTTAACCTAGGACCCTACAGTGCAGTTCTGGTAGACTGCTGACTCGAGGCCTTTGTACATACGTGAGGAGGGCGAACTGAGTGCTGGCAGATTAATAGGTACACATTAGGACATGGGAATTGTTAAGGGGCCACCAAAAACACACTCATTTTTTGCATTATGCAGTGGACCAACGGAAGACAATCCACACAATTCAGCAGTCTGTGGTTTTAGTTACCAGTTTGAATCACGTTGGGAGAGTGGAAAACGTAGCTGCTCCTCCGCAATGTAGTCCCCCCCCCTCCCCGCTCGCCACGTGCCGCCCCGCCCTGCCCTTTCACCGCAGGGCGAGCCGTGACTGAGACCAGGTGCGGTGCAATGCAGACACAAACACGTCACATCCTTACAAAGGCATTTGCTGGCACCTCAAGACCATACATACCTTTCAGCTACTATCGATCACGTGCAGCTGTTGTCTGAACTAGCAACAGGAAGCATGGCACCTACACTCCAAATGCATACCGTCCCACAACACTGATCCCTGGATTCCTAGAAACCACCAACATTTATCTATTCTTGACATTAAAAGGAAAGCAACGCTCATCGGCTTTTTGTGCACCACCAGTAAGGGGCGCCGGACTTTCGTAACATGCAGGAGCTGTGACCCTGTTTCCAGGACTGGGAAGTGGTAAAACGAGAGTCACAGTCGCCTAACTTTCAGAGGAACTTACTTCGCAGATTATGCTAGCACCCATTTACCCTCATACTACATTTTTCCCAGCATCTTGAATTCATTCAGCTCTGGAAAACGATGTCTACCTGATTAGTCCTAACAAACTGGAGGGACACCTAAGGGAACTGGATGCTCGTCACTTTAACAAAGCAATAATCTACAGGTCGTAACTTCGAATCCTGTCAAGGGCAGACTCAGCCTTCTATTCTCCTGAAAATCATAAGCACGATAATGGGATAGTAATCCCTGCTGTTTGCAGCGCTTAGAAATGGCAGACGTGGGGATAAGGAGCGCTATATAAAAACAGGCAAATACTAGGGTGGGTCGTGTTGTTTCCACTGTGAAGTACTGTCACCCCCAGCCTCAAGGGTGCTTTGTATTTTGTACAATCCTACAATACCCCAAAAAATATGGAAGAGGAAACCCTCGCATATACACATAATTTACCCTTCCCCCTCAGAGGGCCTTGTGCATATTTAGGACACATATACCTCATACAGGTGAGGCTTGAGAGTGTCCTTTCTTTGGAAAAAAAATCCCCCACCTACAAAAAATGCAATCATTGGCAAAACCAATAGGTCTTGCTTTTCTCAAACTTGCAGTGACAAAGCTAACAGGCTGGCTTTTTTGTAGGGGAAAGTGTTTGGTGATAGTTGGGCAAGATGTTAGTGTCACTCCCAGCTGCCCTAGTAAGAAAAAGCTATAATGAAGCAACCACCTGCACTACAAGATTAAAACTGTAAAATGCCCCCTTCTTGAAAGACACAGTTAGCAGAGTTAAGCTGTATCTACAAAGAAGGGCGATACAAACATGAGTAAGAAGATGCCGTTTGCATTCTGAGTGTGAACACAAAAGGCATACACAGCAAACTACTGCATAGTAAGTACACTTTGGTGCAGATATAAAAAAGTTTTTGTGCATGCACATCTTTACTTTCTGAACAAATAAGAGGTAAGGCCAACAACATATTATCAAGACAGCAGAGTAAAATAAATAAAGTTGAAGGGGTGAGTAGTGAATAGACTTATCCTGCCATAAGACAAGCTTTCTAAACAAAAAACTCATAAACCAGCAGTTAAAATGTCATCATGTGGGTAAATACATCAAAGAAGGGGCAACGACTCCAAAGTACAAGCTAGAGGCCCCGTTGCTTCTGCTTGAGCACTGTCACCAACAGGAGCAATGTAACATCTGTGAAATGTACGGACTTGAAGGCTCATCCAGGCAATGTGGAACCACGAGAAACCCACGGAAGCTAGTGGCTGAAGCGGGCTGTCCAAAGACCACACCCTCTGTCCTACTTCTGACGTGCACTTTGTTTTCAAGTATCGGTAATAGGAGGCCTCCCAGACAGCCAATGCTGTCTGTAGTGAGACCTAAAATAGGATAATTTTCAATGTATTTCTTAGTAAATAAATGAAGAAATAAGAGAAGCGAATCAAATCATTTCTTCACAAAAGAAAAAAATGCCTCTTTGCCTTAAATAATGGGTACCCTAAACTAGGGAGAATAGATTTTAAACCCATCGGTATGCCCATTCATTCGTGTGTTACAGGGAGCAGGAGGGGTTGCTAATCACACTCCAGCTGCTGATTTCTGGCACTTTAATTCAGACAAATTATTGAAAATGCTACTGTCACAGCTGGTACGCATCTAACCATCCAGCTGTTGCATCTGTACCCTTACCCTGATGCCTGGCCGCTCACCAGGCGGTGCAAGAGGTAACTAGCCCATTACCACTAGCGTCAAGTCAAATGTCCATTGGGTCAAAGCTGACACCTGCTTGGCCACTACAATAATGTGATGCTTTTTGCTGCATCCAGGGTGAGGGGGGGGGGGGAGGGGGGTCGGCAGGCGAGAGTGAAGAACAGGACTAGTACTGTGTTTTGACTTTCCCAGAACACCACGTTTGGAACCTATAAAGAATGGGACTGAACCATGTGCAGAGGGGTGGAAGAATCTTGCCCGACCTTTGGTGCCCAATGGAGGAATGTATCCTTTGCTTGCAGAAACATTTAGATTATCTGTTAGAGAGACCGAAGTTTGTGCCATGCACAATATATGTTTGCAATGTTATAAAACTGATTTAAGGGGCGCGATGAGCTGGCAATGAATGTCGAGTTCCCCTGGCCTGCTGCTTCCCGTCACGCAGGGGGTGATTTTTAATTCACAAGGACCCAGGCCCCCGCCTCTGAAGCTCTCAGACACTGTACCTGAGAGAAAGGCTTCCAGCGTTTATGAGTGACTTACAAAGCACACTTGCTGGGTTAGGCGGCTGCGAATATTACAAAACTAAAAGAAAAGAAAAGAAGAAAAACACTCGAATCCCAGCTCACGGGATTAAAAGCGGACACATTCCGTTTTTCCTCGCAGTCTTTGACAGGCTGATTCGGCCATGAAAATATCTCAATAAAAGCCTTGAGTCATTCTTCTGAGAAGTAAAAAGCTCTGCAGTTGAGCAATGGGCCTGAAAAGCTGTGGCCGTGAGAAAGGACCCGCAGTGCTGGAATGTGCAAACACACGATGTCCAGAACAATAGCCGCTTTCAGAGACGTCATTCCAAATGATATTTACGGACTGAAGGGAGGGGGAGGCATGTTCGAAAACAACAGCTGACCAATCCGTGTGGTTAAAAACATGCCATTTCCACACAGCTACTCATCGACCTATTACATCTGCACAGCCGTAATGTGGTAATGTAGTGCCGCTGGCCACAGAACGTTTCAGTCCACTTGTGTTCGACGAACCACTGCCAGTTATTTGTCCAATCGGATTATTTCTGAGCTCTGTGCTTAGAGGGCTCTCAACTGGGACAGTCAGTGTACTAAGGTACTCGCTCAACGTGCCACGTGAGCACCGAGGCCACTTTCACAGAAATAATAGAGTGCTCACTGTTACTTTTTGCACTGCAGGCAGTCCACCCCATCTGGTAGATACACCACTTTGTGACGTTGGGAGTCACACTTTTCGGCCCTTATGGGAGTTCTCAACGTCCCTGTAGTGCTGCATATACTGCACTCAAACTCACTGGCCACACTCCACCGCCCCTTCAGTGGTTGGGATGCGGAGTAAGCATGCAATACTATCAACACATTCTTGCCACCTTGATGGTCTCTGAACATATTACCTCTTCCTTTGGAGGCGGTATGTCCCGGATGTTTCTTGGGACCTTTTAAGCCACGAGAAGATACCACAAGGGTGGGGAATAGTCACATGTGCACCACCCACTGAGTGGTGGACTTTCAACAAACTTTATTCTGCTCATGCTCCAGCACACAGGAAAAAGAGGATTCCTCATTTTCGTAGCCCACATGCCACTGCACAAACAGGACAACATCGTGCGTGCACATTTGCCATTAAAGATGTGGCCTTGTCGCCCCTTTTGTTGTCTGGAAGTGCTGCCCCTCCACAACAAACAGCACGAGGTGACAATTGCTTCTTCAGCACTATTCTTTCAAAGCATTATAAAGCACAGGTGTTACACTTTCTCTAATGACACTAGTGGTCAGAAGATGTGTTTGTGACGCATTTTCCAGAGAAACAAGAAAACGCTATGTGACTTATGCTCAATTTTTTTTTTTTTTTTTACAAATATTGGAACTATAACCCACGCTGTATGTGCTTGTAAACGAATATGTACCTGAGGTGTGGTCCTTTTCAGGTCATGTTTTGCACCATTGTATACAGTGGCAAAGAATACGGATTTGTCCCTCTTCTCTTTTGATGCAGAGTCTGGATAGCTTCACATTTTTTACTGTATCAAAGGCCTCAGCGCCAGATCGCTGCTTCTTTCAAAATTGTGGACATCTTGGACTATCTGCTCCTTTTACGACGCGCTACAGCTTTGACCCGCTCAATTATTTCTTATTATAATCGCACATTACTTGACTTCTTTGCTCCTATTACAGTGCTTTTACAGTGACGCAGAGCCTGGCCTTTGTTTCCCATTGTCTAATGCAATATTGCAAAACAAGACTCTCAGCTAAAATGACACATGCTACTTGCTTGTAGTAACAGTTCGCTGTTTCAAAGTACTCACGATTCAGATGCTGTTCTATTTAGTAGTTGGTCCAGAAAAACATGTACCAAAATACACCTTTTTTCGGCATCAACTATCGGCGGAAATAGCATGACTCATGGTGACATCTCTCGTAGGCCCACAAAACTCCACTTTGTTAATATTTCTATTACAACTATGCAGAGCCTGGCCAATCCTCATCTCTCTACACCAAATCGATCTACAAATGCTGGCCTCTATAATTTCTCTCGTACTAGAAAGACTGAATTGTATTTTAAACTGTTTATAGAGTGGCGTAACAAAGGCCCCCGCAGTGCCTAGGGAGGAGGTTGGGGGGAGTGTGGGGGTTTCGATGCAAGCCTCTGCCCCCCCCCCCCCCCCCTCAGCACAGTTTACGGGCGGCAGGCCCCTGCCTGGGTCCAGTGGTGGAGGGGACGACCTACAGGTACTTTGCAGGGGGTCCCCCTTCAGTTTAGTTACGCCGCCACGTGTCCCTTTAATTGGCCGCGATTTCCTCTCTGATGAAAGGAGAAAAGACTAGAAAAGTTCACTAGTTGTTCCAAGGCTTAGAAATGGATCCTACGTGGAACAGTCTGCTTTATTAGGCACAAATGGGTTTACATAGGAAAAATATCAAAGCAAAAAATTATTGATGTCTATCACCCTCAAGAACAATAATGAGATAACCACTTCCAAGGCATCACTACATGAATACAGATTATTTATGAGGTCTTTATCAGACACATAATTACCACACTATAGCTGGAACTCACTTTGCAGATAGGAGAAGGGTAGGGGAAGGAGAATGCCACCTCATTTCAAAGGTGGGGGTTCCTAGTATCCACATCCTCTGGGAGTGTGTTGGACATAGTCCCAGTCTCCAAGCAACCCATTTACGTCTTTCACGCAATAATGAGCACATGTCACTCACAGGGGTGAGCACAGCCCGGCTTATGATATTCATATTTCATTCGGTGCCTGACCACTAGCCTCTCCAGATGAAAGTATTAGGAGGGATATGTTTTTGGAGCTCCCTGTAGCGGCATCGGTGACAAACACTAGGATGAGCTAAACAAAGAGGACACTGAGTAGCTATTCGTAAATATGCCACAGATGCAGAGAGTAGGGGCTTCCCTTGCAGATGCAAGTTGGCAAAGAAGCAAGAGTTCTGAACCCTCTGCTCTTCAAAGCTCTAGTATTCATTGAGAACTTCTATGAAGAGTTTATGAAAACAAGCACTGGCAAAACCAATAGGTCTTGGCTCTATCTTTTCCTTTGTAAATGATTTGATCCATGTTGTACAGCAGTCAATGTTTGTCAAAAAATTGATAAAGCATTGCCAAAGCCAAATAGTGCTCAATGATTTTTGTAAACCATGATGTAAAGCAGGACAGCTGCCATGCCATGTTTGATAATAAAAAGAAACAGAGCTACGACAAGGCCAGCGTAGACCATTTCACATAACTTTTTTCCCCCTTCAGCTGTGCTACACAGCAGTCAGCAGGCAAGCAACAAAGAGGGATGGGTATGGTTCAAGAAAAAACGCACAGGGTGGCAAGGTGGAGGGGCAAGCAAGAATGCTGGGCCAGTGCAAGCAATGTAGGAGGAAGGGGGGGCAGGACAAACCGATGGGACAATAACGACAATGGGGCAAGAAATGACAAGGTAAGCAGCAACAACAGGGCAATAACAACAGAGCAAGAGATGATGGGACAACAACAGGGCAAGCAACAAAAAATTAGGCAAAACCTACAAGGCAACAATAATGGAGCAGGAAGCAACAACTAATCAACATCAATGCAGAGTAGGGGAGGAGGGGAGAGATGGCCATTAAACACATGCACTCTTATGAAGTGCTACAACTAAAATTAAAAAAAGTACCTCAGAAGGCGTGCGAGCAGTGGAAGGACACTGGATGCCAACATGAAACAGTACTTGGGCTATCCTCCAGGGGAGGGACAAACACATGAAAAGGAAGTGAAGCAGGCACACTCTGACCAAAGAAAAGAAAAGAAATGAGAGTGACAATGAAGCCAAACAATGTCAAGCAGTGGTTGTGATTAAAGCCCCATGTAAGCTACAAAATGTCTTCCAAGCTACAGTGCATGCACTCTCTCAGGCAATCCCTAATGAGTGAGGGGGCTATGCAGCCAAAATAATACTGTCAATACATTTCAGCACGATTAACATAATATGGTACTATCCTAGGATAATGAAGAAACAAGTGGAGACATCCTACGGTGGTGGCAGTAAATAAACACATGATGGTAATCTTGACCAGCTGTTGAGGACACGTTGAAGGTTGAAGGAGCCTTGTGGGAATACTTTAGCATTGTTGTGAAGACTGAAGTCTAAATTTCTTGTGCTGTGCCTCACCTGATCTTAAAATACAGAAATGCATAGGTGATATTGTCTGTATTTTCACGGTCAGATCCACTGAGACAAAAATATTTCTAAGAAAATGCTACAACGTTGTTAATTAAGAACAATTTGATCTATTACTGCAAAAGTGTCCTGGGCACAGTATCTCAATCTAAAAGGAATCAAGCCTATGTTGCCAATAAAAAGCTCATTTTGTGAAAATGTCCTGATTTGCTGTGCTTCCAGTTCAAAGGAAATCACACAAGTGTATGGATTAGTGCCTAAATAGCAATTCCTTATTCTTTCCACAGAGGCACTGCCTTAAACAACAATGACGCCAACTCCGCAGCACTGACCATCAACCTCTCCAACCTCGGACTCCGTCAACTGGTCAACACTCCCACCCACATCTCCGGACACACCCTTGACCCACTATTCACTTCAAGCAACCACATCTCATTCAGCCACACCTCCGAACTCCACTGGACCGACCATCACTGCGTACATTTCACCTTCAAGAAAAATACTGAACACCACCGCACCCCTCTACCGCCTCACCGCCGCTGGGGAAAAGTCACTGAAGATCAACTAGCCAGCACCCTCGCCAAAAACCCACCACCCGACCCCACCGACCCGGACTCCGCCGACATCAACCTCCATCAATGGATCCTCAACTGCGCCAACATCCTAGCTCCACTCAAGAGACCCACCGCCAACCAAGAAAAGAAAAAAACCAGCCTGGTTCACAGACGAACTGACCACCTCCAAACGCACCTGCCAGAAACTCAAGAAAAAATGGATCCTCGAGCGCACACCCGACAACCTTGCTACCCTCAAGGAAGCCAACCGCGAACACCATCAACTGATCCGACTCGCCAAGCGATCCCACTTCACAGAACGCCTCAACAACAACGCTCACGACTGCAAAGAACTCTTCTGCATAGTGAAGGAACTTTCCAACCCCAACGCCAACGTCAACGACGTCCCTCCTTCCCAGGAACTCTGCGACGATCTCTCCACCTTCTTCTACCAGAAAATCGCAGCCATCCACGACAGCTTCAACACCTCACCTCTGCCAGACCCCACCCCCAACAACTCCTCCCACGCCTAACGCATCACCTCCTGGACCCAAGTAGACGACGCCGAAACCCGAAAGACCATGAACTCCATTCACTCAGGATCTCCCGCTGACCCCTGCCCACATTACGTATTCAACAAAGCCGACGCCACCATCACCCCCAAACTCCGCAAGATCATCAACCTCTCCTTCAACACCGCCACCTTCCCGGACAGCTGGAAGCACGCAGAAATCCAACCCCTCCTCAAGAAACCTAAGGCTGACCTCAACGATCTCAAAAACTTCCGACCGATCTCCCTCCTCCCTTTCCCAGCGAAAGTCATCGAGAAGATCGTCAACGCACAGCTCGCCCACTTCCTAGAAGACAACTCCATCCTAGACCCCTCTCAATCTGGTTTCAGACGAAACCACAGCACTGAGACCGCAGTCCTCGCCGCCACAGATGACATCAGACAACAAATGAACAACGGCGAAACCTCAGCCCTGATCCTCTTAGACCTATCAGCCGCTTTCGATACAGTCTGCCACCCACCCTACTAACCTGTCTCCACGAAGCCGGCATCCAAGACAAAGCCCTCAACTGGATCTCATCCTTTCTCTCCGGCAGAACCCAGAGAGTCCGACTCTCACCCTTCCGCTCCGAAGCCACCAACCTCATCTGCGGCGTCCCCCAAGGCTCCTCACTTAGCCCAACGTTGTTCAACGTCTACATGGCCCCCCTCGCACAACTGGCCCACCAACACAACCTCAGCATCATCTCCTACGCCGACGACACCCAGCTCGTCCTCTCCCTGACCAAAGATCCTCTCACCGCCAAAACCAACCTCCACGAGGGACTGAAATCCATCGCCGAGTGGATGAGCAACAGCCGCCTGAAACTTAACTCCGACAAGACGGAAGTCCTCATACTCGGGCGCACCCCCTCGGCCTGGAACGACTCTTGGTGGCCCACCACCCTCGGCCCCCCACCCACCCCAGCCAGCCACGCACGAAACCTCGGCTTCATCCTCGACTCCGCTCTCACCATGTCCAAACAGGTCAACGCTGTCTCCTCTTCCTGTTTTAACACCCTCCGCATGCTCCGCAGGATCTTCAAGTGGATTCCAACAGGAACCAGAAAGACGGTGACCCAAGCCCTCGTCAGTAGCAGACTCGACTACGGCAACGCACTCTACACAGGAATCCCAACAAAAGACATCAAACGACTCCAACGCATCCAGAACGCATCCGCCCACCTGATCCTCGACATACCCCGCCGGTGTCACATCTCCGCCCACCTGAAGGACCTCCACTGGCTCCCCGTGGACAAGAGGATCACCTTTAAACTCCTCACCCACGCACACAAGGCACTACACAACACCGGACCCACCTACCTGAACTCTAGACTCAACTTCTACGTTCCCTCACGCCAACTACGCTCTGCCAACCTTGCCCTCGCCACCGTCCCCCGAATCCAGCGCAAGACCTCTGGCGGCAGATCCTTCTCCTACCTCGCCGCCAAGACCTGGAACTCTCTCCCCACCTCACTACGCCAGACCCAGGACCTCCTCACCTTCAGGAGACTCCTCAAAACATGGCTCTTCGAACGATAGCAGCAGCACCGCCCCCTCCTCCCCCCAGCGCCTCGAAACCCTAACGGGTACATAGCACGCTTTATAAATCTATTGATTGATTGATTGATTGATTAAAGAAAATGTCTCACCTCTCAAGGCAATATGTCTCAAGCAGATATCATATATTCACACATTCAGAAACATCAAGATTCAAGCACTGACTAGCAACTAAAGGAGTTATGACCCAAGCAGTGACTTAACCACCAAGAGGCAACACAATCGAAGAACTGGCTTCACCATGAAAAGCAGCAACAGAAATTGAAGGGCTATGCCATTTAATACATAAATATTTGTGCAAATGTGTTTAGACCTGGCATTCTTAGGATGGTCAATCCCAGACTTTTTTCCTTTACCTCCTGTTTTTGATGCTGTATCTTTTTGTAGGCCTTAGGACTCTGAGCACTTTACCACTGCTGATCAGCGCTAAAGTGCATGTGCTTCTCCCCTAAAAACATATCATCATTGTCGTAGCCACGGGCCCTGTTTACTCTCGACCACAAGTAAGCACCATAACTGTCTTACCAGCGCAAAGTTAAACTTCCTAGTTATAATGATATATCAGACATGTTGATATAGTGTTGCAGAGCGGGAGACTGATAATGGGGGGAGATGATGTGAACTGTTGCAGCAGAGGGCAGGAGAGTTGTAATGATGTGTAAATTACATAAACCAGCATATTAAGAGATGACCTGTACTGCATACCAACTGTAGTGAATTTTAATATAACTGTATTGAGATCTGGATGCTCTGTAACACACCTTGTTAATCCTAAAAATACTTCTTTTATGACAAAACTGTCAATAAATATATCTTTAAAAAAATCATTGTCATAGCCACAACTGGCATATTCAATCAATCAATCAGAGGTGTTTATAAAGAGCGGATTTTCACCCTAGTGGGTATCCAGGCACTGAGGGTTGTCACTGTGGGGTGCTGGTTTCTCATCAAAGAGGCATCTCTCCTGAAGTCGAGGAGGATGCGAGCAGTATTCAGGTGGGGGGGGAGGGAGGGCATTCCAGAGCTTAGCGGCAATGCAGCCGATGGTGCTCCCACCTCCGTGACTGCAGCACACCCGCAGGACTTGAGTGAGGAAAGAGGCGTGTAGAGGGACAGTGAAAGGAGAGTCTGTGGTTGATGAGATTGGGTCTGATGTTGTGGAAGGCATTGTATGTGAGGGTGAGAACCTTGAACTTGCACCTCTTGTGCATGGGCAGCCAGTGGAGACCTCTGAGGTGGGTGGAGATTCCGGACCACCTGGGCAGGCCTAGGACAAGTCTAGCTGCTGCGTTCTGGATTGTTTGGAGGCAGTGGAGGAGCTGTGCGGGGAGTCTGGCATAGAGGGCGTTTCAGCAGTCTAGTCCGCTGGTAATGAGAGTTTGTGTAACTACATTTTTGGCTTCAATGGTGATCCATCTGAAAATTTTACATAGCATGCAGAGGTTGGGGAAGCATGAGGAGGTTACTGTGTTGATCTGTTGCTTGAAGGTGAGCTTGCGGTCTATGATGAAACCGAGGTTGCGGGCATGCTCAAATGATGTCAGGGGTTGGCGGAGGGTCACCAGGTGTCGTCCCAGGGGGAGGTGATGTTACCGAAAATGATCACTTCCGTCTTGTCAGTGTTCAGCTTCAGGCAGTTGGATCTCATCCATTTGGCAATGTGGATCATGGAATTGCTGAAGTTGGTCTTGGGGGTGGCGCGGTCTTCTGAGAGAAAGAGTATGAGTTGAGTGTCGTCGGTGTATGAGACGATGTTGAGTCCGTGGGAATAGACAATCTCAGCCAGGGGCATCATGTAGGTCTTGAAGAGTGTGGGGCTGAGTGAGGAACCCTGGGGGCCACCACATATGATGTTCTTAGGGTTCCGAGGTAAAAGGCAGGAGATGGATTCTCTGGAAGCGTCCTGAGAGAAAGGCGTGGATCCATTTGAGGGCGTTGCTTCGGATCCCTAGGTGGTGGTGTCTAGAGATGAGGGTGTAGTGGGACATTGTGTCAATTGTGGTGCATAGGTCAAGGAGAATTAGGGCAGCCTTCTCTCCGTGTTCGAGGAGGGACCTGATGTTGTCCGTTATGGTGATCAGGGAAGTCTCGGCGCTATGGTTAGCGCGGAAACAGCATTGGGTCCAGGACATTGTGTTTTTCCAGGTGTTTGTAGAGCTGTTGGTTGATAGCACTTTCTAGAACATTGGCTGGGAAAGTGATATCGGGCGGTAATTTATGAGTTCGTTGCCATGGGGATGGTGGATGGTTTCTTCAGGAGCATATTGACCTCTGCTTGCTTCCATGCTTCGGGGATGGTGGCAGTCCTGATGGAGGTGTTGAGGATGTGTACGAGGAAGCTACTGATTTCCCTCCATCCCAGGCTGAAGATGTAGTGGGGGCATGGTTCGTTAGGAGAGTTGGTGTGGGTCGACTCATGAAGGCTGCTGTTTCTTTGATGAATAGTGTCTTCCAGTTGGTGATCAGGTGTCTAAGGGTGTCTTCTGATGGGGTCATAAGATTGTCAGTGCTGGAGGGGTAGGCATGAAAGTTGCTGTAGGTGCCTGTGATTTTCTCATGAAAGTAGTCAGCTAGTGAGTCGCAGAGGGTCTGGGAGGGTTGGAGAGTGTTTTCTGTGGCTGCTGGGCAGGAGAACTCCTTGATGATTTTGAAAAGTTCTTTGGGTGGTTGGAGCTTTCCTCAATGCGTCTGAGAAGGGAGCCCCTTTTTGCTTCTTTGAGGCGGCAGTGATATTTATTCAGTGCCTCTTTGAAGGTGGTGCGGTCTGCTTGGTCTCTGCTCATGCGCTGTCGGTTTTCTAGCCATTTGCATTGTCTCTTCAGTGAGCGGATCCCGTGGTGAACCAACTGGCAGGCTTTCTGGAATTTCTGGTGATGGAATTTCTTGTGGGGGCAACTTTGTGAGGATACAATCTGATAGATTGCAGGCATCGTACTCAAGGCTGCTTGATGAGTTGGATCTGCTGGAGTTCAGGGTAATGGTCAGTTGTGTCTCAGTGATTCTGCACCACCTGTGGAGTGGGGGAGGTGGTAAGGGGGTAGTGCCAAGGAAGTTGGTGGAGTTGTAGTCATCTAGGTGGAAATGAGTCAATGGCCAAGGGGGCAATACATTCAGTGATATCCTTGCAGAGGGCCAGGCAGGGTCTCGTGGTCCGTACAGAAGGGTTCCACTGATGGTTATTCTGACATCAGTTTGCATTAGGAAATTGAAATGTTCCATGAGGTGAGATGTTTTTTCCTTGAAGGTTGGTACACTGAAGGCTCTCCTTTTGCAGGATGCCGATGCCTCCTTCATCTTGTGAATCAGCTTGTAGCCTTGGTGGATGGCGCAGGCGATACCGGGGACCAATGTGGGTGTGAGCCACGTTTCAGTGATGAATATCAGGTCCGGGTTGGGGGGCGATTATGGTATCCCATATTTCTTTGGCGTGTTTGCAGAGGGATCTTGCGTAGAGCAGTAGGCAGTGGAGTTGTTTCTCATGTTTAGAGGGTGGTGGTGTGGGGCCGGTGTGAGTCTCGGTGGTGCAGGTAAAGTGGCACTGGAGGTAGGTGAAAGGTCCGACCGTGGTCCGAGGGAAGGTGCTGCAGCAGTTGTTGTCGTGGTTCCTGGGGGCCAAATCTCAGAGCTCAGTGGCTGAGTATGGTGGCATGGTGGGAGAGCCGGGGTTCCTGGCACTGTGCGTGATCTGGGCGCAGATGGGCTTGCCTTTGGTGTGCCTTCGGCGTGCCGATAGCGCGTCCCCTGTGCAGTCATGCTGGGACTGCCATTAAGTAGGCCCTGGGGTGGGAAGGGCACAGTCGGGAGGAGGACGGGCTGGAGAATAGCAGGAAAAAATGCCAGTAAAGGGATGGGGGCCGAACACGCAAAACACTTGGGGAACAGAAATAGAGAGATCAACCAAGGCAACAGAAAGACAGACACAGTGTGCACAATGAGGGTCAGAAGAAAAGAGAGATGCAGGCACAGTGGGCCCAACAAGGAACAAAGGAAAACAGAAAAACAGACACAGGGGGCACAGGGGGCACAACGAGAGGCGGAGAAAAAAGTGAAGAAGAGCGAATCAATCGCTCCCACCTGCAACCAGCACTCAGCAGAATAGGAAGAGGCAACAGGGGTAGGAGAAAAACAGCAAAGGGAGCTGGTGCTAGGACCTGCTCAATGGGGTCGCGCTGCAACTGCCATTAAGTAGGTTGTGGGAGGGGTGCAGTGGGGAGGAGGATGGGCTGGAAAATAGCAGGAAAAAAATTACGGGAAAGGCAGCCGTGACGGGGCTGGATGTGCAAAACACCAGGGGCACAAAACAGAAAGCCCAACCCAAGGAACAGAAAGACAGGCATAGGGGGCAAACCAGGAACAGAGGAAAACAGAAAGAGGCACAGGGGACACAATGAGCAACGGAGGAAAAAATGAAGGAGAGCGGACCAACCGCTTCCACCTGCAACAGACACTCAGCAGAGTTGGAAGAGACAGCAGGGAGGTGAGATACCAAACAGCAAGGGGAGATGGTACTAAGATCTACTTTTTAATTTACCTGTCCCATGTAGAGTGGTATACCCTATACCTAGGGCCTTTAGTTTAAATGCTATTGGTGGGCTTGCAGCACTGATTGTGCCACCTACTTAAGTAGCTCTGTAACCATGTCGCCAGACTGCCACAGCAGAGCCTGTGTGTGCAGTCTAACTGCCACCCCAAATTGGCATTTAAAACCTCTGCCAAGCCTTAATATCCCCTTTTCTTACATTTAAGTGACCCTTAAAGCAGGCCATAGGTAGTCCATGGGGCAGGGTGCCATGTAAGCAAAAGAAAGGACATATACTTGCACATTCCCATGTCCTGGTAATGAAAAAACTATCCAAAGTCGTGTTTTATTACAGTGAGGCCTGCCCCTCTCATAGCCAGCATTGGGAATTCCTTATATTGCCTAAAAGCTGTAATTACTGATCTGAGAGGAGTAGCTGCCTAATGTTTAGTACCATTGGAATGGTAATAATAAAGCCTCTCTCTCCTGATAAGGTTGCATTTATTATTACTATTTTAGGAATGCTACTTTCAGAAAGTAGACATTTCTCTGCACTCACTGCCCTGTGTGCCCACAGCCTATCTCCAATACATGCCTGGCTTGGGTTAGATAACAGCTACACTTGTGCATTCCCTTCAGACACCCACAACAAAGGATGCATCTACATACTGATGGGTCTTCTTGGGGAGGAGGTTAGGAAGGGCTCACACTTACACCTCAGAGGGGGCAGTATCTGGAGTACACACAAAGGGGCTAATTACCTCTCAATGATGGTCCGGAGCCAAGGCAGACCTGAAAGGAGGACCTGTGCATTTCACAAGAACTCTTTGTAGGCATCCCACACATCAAAGGCACTTTTTGATATAAATATTGTGCCCATGACCCACTCAAGGCAGTACACATCTGAACTCAAGACATGCTGCTGGAGTAAGGACTGCTGTGTGCCAGGATTGCCACTCTGTCAGGACTGACTGTTCTCAGGAACTGCTGCATTGCTTGGTCGTGCTGCCCTACTACCTGCTGGTTTCTGCCCAGTAACCCAAGACTTGACCTCTGAGCCCAGAGTGACTCCGAATGGTCTTTCTTTCCCCTCACCGCTCGCCTCATAACTGTTTGACTTCACCCGAGCGGCTTAGAGCCAACTTTGACGCTTGCATCGCTTCAACCTCACCTGAGCGGCTTCTGCCCTGCTTTGCCACTCTCATTGCATTAGCCTCACCTGAGCAGCTTCTGCCCTGCATTGCTGCTCTCATCACATCAACTTTCACCCGAGCAGCTTCTGGCCTGTTTTGCCGCTTGTATAGCAACAACTTCACCCGAGCGGCTTCTGCCCTGCTTTGCCGCTCTAATCGCTTCAACCTCACCTTAGTGACTCCTGCCCTGCTTTGCTGCTCTCATTGCAGCAACTTGCACACGAGCAGCTTCTGTCCTGCTTTGCCACTCTCATCGCATTAGCCTCACCCGTGCGGCTCCTGCCCTACTCTGCTATTCTAATTGCATCAACTTTCACTCATGTGGCTCCTGCCCTGCTTCCCTGCTCTTACGGCATTAACTTCACCCAAGCCGCTTCTGTCTTGCTTTGCTGCTCTCATTGCAGCAACCTCACCCAAGTAGCTTCTGCCCTCGTTCCTTCAGCTTCACCCGAGCGGCCTCTGCCCACGCTTGCTGCTCACCCTTCAACTTCACGTGAGCGGCTTTTAGCCTGCTTTGTGGCTTGCATCGCTTCAACCTCACCTGAGCAGCTTCTGCCCTGCTTTGCCGCTCTCATCGCATTAGCCTCACCTGAGTGGAATCTACCCTGCTTTGCTGCTCTCATCACCTAAACTTTCACCCGTGCGGCTTCTGGCCTGTTTTGCTGCTTGCATAGCAACAACTTCACCCGAGCGGCTTCTGCCCTGCTTTGCCACTCTAACCGATTCAACTCACCTGAGCGACTCCTGCCCTACTTTGCTTCTCTCATTGCAGCAACTTTCACCTGAGCAGCTTCTGTCCTGCTTTGCCGCTCCACTCGCATTAGCCTCACCCGAGCAGCTTCTGCCCTGCTTTGCCACTCTCATCACATCAACTTTCAGCCGAGTGGCTCCTGCCCTGCTTCCCTGCTCTTACGGCATTAACTTCACCCAAGCCGCTTCTGTCTTGCTTTGGCGCTCTCATTGTAGCAACCCCACCCAAGTAGCTTCTGCCTTGCTTCACTGCTCTTGTTCCTTCAGCTTCACCCGAGTGGCCTCTGCCCACACTTGCCGCTCACCCTTCTTCAACTTCATGTGACCGGCCCCTGCACAGCTGCGCTGCTCGCACCTTGTCAACTTCAACCCGAGCGGCTCTATCCCTGCACAGCTGCACCCTCTCCTGGTAGGAGCACGACCACGGATATTGGACACCTGTGCCGAGGAGCCCCGCACAATCGCTTTGACCTATTACTCTTTTCTTGCACATTGAGCTTACTTGTGTGAAGTCTTTTTCTGTACCAAAGGCACTAATACACAAGCATTTTTATCACCCTTATGGCACAATGACTTAATGGTTTCATCAAAAATGAGATCGATGAGAAAACAGCTTGGGTAACAGACATTAGGAACTATAATGACTACCAAAGGCATGGAATAGCAATCATCGTCATAACCACGAAAGTCATAAAACAGAAAGCAACAGCACTGTCACTAATAGCCATAGGTCATGAGAAAGAGCTTCCTTACCAAGGCATCCATGATCATCATGCCCCACGTAATGACAGCACTACTACCAGCCAACTTCAAAGAGTTGCCTTCCCTCCAAAATCATTAGGTTCTTACTTGAGATGGTTGAATGGTGAGACCTACATTTGGCACAATAGTCACATTAATGTCTACCTTGATGCAGCCTAGTTATTGACATCTCAAACAATATCACATGTGGGTAAAGGAAGTGCGTTTTTCAACTGTGCAATAATTCAGCATTTTCAGGAATGTACTATGGTGAGTGAATGGGTAGAGAAACGTGGGGCTCTTTTACATAAGTGCCCAGTGTGTGGGGTTTTCAGACATTTGCATCCATTTTAATGCTTGGGCAGCCCCTCCGGCAATACAGTGATCCAATGTTTGTGCCTGGGACATTCCTTCATTTACAAGTGGAGGTGGCTTCACACATGCGGCAATCTGCCCTTATGCCTCCACCACACTACAAATATGGGCACAGACCACCAGGAGGCGGACTGTGCATCACACAGCAAACACTGCACATTTACTTCACCCCATTTGACCCTTTTTGGGAGGGGAGGCAGTAAAGTGGTCCTATGAGCCCATAGGCATTCCTCCTGAAAAGGTATGTAATCACACAGTGCATCCTCCTGTGGGCCAATGCCTGCTCCCTCCACAAAGTCAGGTCAGCCACTGTCTTAAGTGAAAGACAGAGTTGGCTTCAAACCACTGCTCTGGCTTACACTGATGTGCACTTCCTAGAGCCAGATCAAAATCAGGAGTTCATAGTAGTGGGTTGGTAGCACTCATGTGTAAACATTTCCACAAGATGTACTTACATCAGAAAAGTGAATTTGATGTATCTATCCAGTCTAGCTATAATATATTTCACATGCCAAAGATAAGCAATTGTGAGGATTTACAACACATGTTTTGATGTGGCGATTAGTGACACAGAGCTTTCTCAAGGCAATGACAGTAGTTTGGATCGTAAAATATAATCATTCTATTTGTCTGTGTGTCAAAGACAAAATCTCAGTCCAGCTGGGTAGCGAGTTATGCTAATGCGGTGGATTTATATTTTGCGAGTCTGTTACACATTTTCTTGTTAATTTATTGCTACTAAATGCAGTCATTCTTTATCTTGGATGTTGTTGTTACCGTAACAACTCAGAAACTTGGCACACTTGTTAGCAAAATAGCATATAGCCCTGGTCTCTCCCAGATCACAGATGAAAGTGTTCAAGAGTATGACTGTGTGCTTCATTACTGCAATATGACCCATGACCCTTCTTTACCCAATACTCATTGATAAGACAATGTCAGTGTATCTTCACCTAACATTGTCACACTGGCATGGGACCCCGCAGAACCACTGCTTGTAAATATCATCTACTCTACGATAGCTAGATGTGCCAATTGGCATAAAAGCAAATCACGGAGTTAAAGGAAACACAGCTTTGAATATTTAACAGAGACATTCTCACGCATTTACAACCAGGGCTCGGTGTATACAAGGTTAAATTGGGGCTATACCACTCATTGCTATTGGCAGCCATGAAGAAGGAATAATTCATATATCTTATTATTAAAATGCAGCAACTGAATATTGATAGGAGTAAAAGTTCACACAGCCTACTTTTAGACGAACTGGACAAATGTTTGGTTCACACGAGCCACGCAAAAGCCATATTCTTTTAAATTCACACTCTCCTTTCACATTTAATGCTTCTATCAGGGGCTCATTCAAAATGTATTTGCTGGAATTGGAGTGCATTGTCACAATTTCCTCAGCTTATGCAGACTTGAAATTGTAAGTGTCTGCAAAGGCTGATGCTGTTATTCGTCAAGACACTGTCTCCTTATGAAAGAATTGCTCAGCAGGAACGCTATGGTCACTTATGTTCCATTTGCTGAATTAAGTCCATTGAAGAAGAGCTCACAGATAAATGTTTCATGAGCTTTCCTGTCTGCAGAGATTCCAGACAGAAAAGTTGTATTTCTCTTTTATAACTTTTCAGAAATAAAAGAGAGAAGGCATTATCACAGGGTGAATCTAGTGATTGCATTTTCACTTTGGTGTCTGGGAGATACCGTTGTTTATTCCAGAAAAACACAAGCAGGCTTTGTTGAAAGAACATCTGGGATTGCAAATGGCCAATGATGTTTACATTTTTTAGGCAACTGTTTTCTGGGTTGCAACCAGACTTTTAAATGTGCTAACCCAACTCTTCCCAGTGTGCCTCATGGATGAAACCTTTCACACTCAAAGTGTGTCAAGTACCCCAAACCAACCATCTCTTAATTACAGTATTTGGTGATTCAATACCAAAATGTTCATCGCTAATTTACAAACACACAGTTATGGGACACAAAATGCTTGTCGGATGGCTTTAAACATGTTTTAGATAAACCAAAAGTCTAAAAAATTGGGCCAAAAAGGAATTAAATCTGCTCTAAAATGTTACAAATTGGGTATTCAAAATACTTTAAATGAGCACCCAAAATGCAGGATACTGGTGCTCACTATTATAGATTGGATTCAATATATTTACCAAAACAATGGATGTGGGCTGACAATCTGGGCTGACAACCCCAAAAGACTCAAAGTATACCCAGAAAATGTGTAGAAAAAATGTGTCAAAACATTCTTAACATTCTCAAATTACAGATCAAAACTGTAATTCTGCACAAAAATCTATAAATATAGCCTAAAACATCAAATGTGGCAAAAGCATCTATATATCTGAATCAAAGTCTAGCATAAAAATACCTAAAAATGATCTATATAAGGGCATAAAAATGTCAAAGGTAGCTACTAAAAGCTGGTAGTCACATCCCCAAAATGTGTTCATTTATTTTGTCATGTAGCTCCAAAATGTTTTGACAGTTGCAGTCCCAGCTTGCGTAAATTCCTGGCGGCTGGGCGGCGCCCGGGGGAGGGGCGCATAATCGCATTATAATTAACATTAAAAAAAAAAAAAAACTTACCTCCGTCACCGCGCCGCGCCACTCTGCGCTCCTCCGCAGGGTGCAGGCACAGGATCCCAGCCTGCCCTGCAGCCAATCCTGACGCTGCTCAGACTGGGAGCCTGTGCAGGCTTTCTCTAGCCCAGCAGCACAGTTGCCGGGCTGGAGAGAGCCTACAGCACATGTGTGTTTGGCCGGCCCGAGACGGATGACCAAACACACATGCATTCTGATGGGAGTGCACAGTGCACCCACCTCTGCTCGTCACCCCCAATGCCCTGCCCCTTTCACAAGAAAGGGATAATAAACACAGTTTAATATCCCTTTCTTATGAAAGATTTCTCACCGGTTGCTGCTGGGTGGGATGGGGTGGGGTTGATGCTCCTCCGCCACCCCTGGACAGTTGACAATATATGTAGACAGTTGCTAATTGAACAGTCTCCTCAAGGTTTTTTTTTTTAAGCCAAGGTGATATGCAAAAGGGACTCTGTGAATTTGCTAATGCAGGCTCTATTGTCACTAATACACCTATTCCAAGAAATGAGTTAGATCCATGCAAGGAACTGGATGGCGACCGTACCATCAACATGTGCACTGATCTTCTTGCCTGGCTCATTACTTCCGCTGTTGTGGATATCTTGCCACCAATTGCTTAACGTAACACAAAGAATCTGTACTCAATAAGACAAAATGTTTAAGACAGGGTATTGCCCTCTAAGGTTTGGCATCATTAACCAATATACAGCATCTTACAAAGGTCGAACGAACCGTCTATATACACAGCTTGTGTGCTTAAAGCTATCACTGAAAATTGATGCACGGAAAATATTGACTTAATCTCAAGCACAGTTAAAAACTTTGGGCACATTCCATTCTATAATATTTTGTCCAGATCAGTCCATTCAAAGAACAGCACCTACAGGCAATTGGATGTACAGATTGAACTGTACAACTATAACCACCCAATGTTTGAAACTTGGTATAAACCAATGACCTACTGAGATAGCTACATCTGGTCTCAATCTGTGTTCTTTTCAATAGTGAGAAACAAACAATAATCAAATGATCAATATGTTTTAGAGTTAAAGTGACTTGCCATTGTTACTTCTGCATAACACAAAAGTAAAATGTTGAGTAGTTAAATACTATAAATCTTAAGGGTGAATAAAAGTAATTTTTTCTACTCATATTTTGTATATTTTTTACTGTTTTTAAAGATATTCTAAATTTGATTTCTTTGTGTAATGTAGTAAACTGAAAAGGGAAGGTGATAAATGTAAAATGATTACATGTACTTGTAATGTATTTATACTTTCAATATGTTTTAAATATAAAAGATGTTAGAAATTGAATCATAAAAAATAATCTTTTGGTTCAAGCCTTAGGTGTTTTAGAAAACATCCACTTCACAAGCAAGTTAACTTGAATGTCATTGAAAGGGTTCACCTGCTGTCTACCTGAGTTTGTCTGCTATAAAGATGACCCGTCGCTCGAGCAGCAGGGAGGCAAAGATCTTGGTCATCTGCCGCACACTGAGGCACTTAAAGAGGCACTCAAAGTCCACATGTTCGAGGCGTGAGTCCATTGGTCGCCGGAGCTCTATAACCTGCAAAACATACAACATAATCACTGGATAAAGGAAGCATGTGCTCTAACTTATAGGTCTTTCGATGAACCGTGAATGCACAGGAAAAGTTAGTATCACACAAAACTCGCCTTGTATTATAATCTTGGTAACCATGGCACTTATCATGTGTTGGCTCTTTGTACCCTTTTGGTTGGAAACATTAGTTTCTGTGTATAGTATATGTATTACCTCAGAAAAATGGTGAGTTAAATGTATGCACTCTAGAAAGTGCCATTGCATAAAACGAGGTGCACATCTGTTCACTGCCTGAACATACACCTTCATGATGTCACCGCTGGTATTAAATAAGGATAGCAGTGATAATGGATGGAACTGGAATTGATGTAGCCTTCTTTTATAATACAAGAAAACTTCACTCAAACACTGGAACCTTGACACATTTCAGAAGTGTGGCAGCTGATCATTAATGTACTGGAAGAGACTGAAGCGCAGCAAGGGCATCAAATAGTCATAGCTCTATAGAAATAACAGTCTGGTTACCAATCTAAAGACAATCATGAAGGAACATCCAATACAGCCAGCTTTCTTAACTTTTGTAAGGTAATGCAAAATATGTCACACCTTACAGTTCCTTCAGTCAGTTGGCATTGTTGTCACTTGCAGTGATTGACTAGATTAGGGGTCAGGATTACAGACTGCTTTGCTTCAGAGAACCCTTAATGGAGCACACAATGGAAGAGAAGATGCACTTTGAATTTACCAACCCGTCGTTTGTTGTTTATATTTAGGTTTTATGATAGTCATTAAATGTATTGATGTTAAATAGTACACCCTTGTAGACCCTGATTATCTATGGGCCAAAAGTACAGTTTTGGGTACAAACTCCTGCTTCTACCACACAAAAGATTAAAACTCATGTCCAAATAATGCATGATATCATGTTTCAGCAGCCTGAAATGGTTTAATTCATGGCCACCTTGCACAAAAGTCCCTCTTCCGATTGGGTCAAAATGTATTCGGCTAAGTACCACTAATGGTGATTAGCAGACCCACAATTTTCATTTTGGATTACGGCCCAAATGTAATCAGGATCTCAGATTGCAGCTCAAAAAGCATCCATAGAGTTGGCAAATTGTATGGTCTGGCAGGTTAAATTGACCAAATAGAGAGAATCTTTCAATTGATGAGAAGCTTGTTATAATGTTCACGTCTGCCATTAGCCAATAACTTTTAATGTTACTAACATTATATATAATATATTTGCATTTAGGGGCTTTCAGCGAGCCCTCTTCATGCATTGGTCAGCTTTTGTGTCTTCAGATTTTTCTTCCACCCACTACAGCATGGGGGCAAAGGATTAGACCACTTCAGCCATTGGCTAACTTCACTGTGAGGACGGCTTTCTGCTGTTTCACAAGGAGCACATCTGCACACAAAGCTGTTTCCTTCAGTGGCAGGGACTACTGTGGCAATGTTTCCCGATCAAAAACATTTTGCTTTTAGACACTTTGGGGCTCATTTACAAGCCCATTGTGCCACTGTAGCATAATTTTTGTTTTCACGCTACAGAGGCACAAACAGTCCCTCACACAGCCCCACATTTATTAGCTGGTGCAATGGCACCATTGCGCAAGTTTGTAAACCCTTGCACCACATCACACCAGCGCCAGGTATAATGTATGCAATGGAGGTGTTCCCACGCAAGAATGGCTCAGTGAAATCTACAAGATTTCACTGCGTCATTCTAGCGTAATTTTTTAACGCCTGCTTAGGGCAGGTGTTAAGGTGACACTAGGCTGTTTTGAATGGGCCTTCCCAAGCTTGGCTGGACTAGTGTCAATAAAGCGCAAGAAGTTCTGATGCAGCTGTGCTAACGAGCAACATGGTGCACTGTTTTTTAAATACAGCGCTACTATGGTGTTGTTACGAGAGTGCAGAGCGGAGTACTCAAACTCACGCATCGCAATCAATGCGCCAGTTTGTTGTAAATGAGGACCTCTATTTTTTACTTTGGTGAGGACTTGACAGCTCATCAAAGAGTAAAACTGTCCAATATACCTGACCAAACGAAACAAGCATTGACAACGTTAAATGTCTGGCAGCCAACGCCAGTCCTATTGCCTTGATATTGCTTGTTTGTTATGGAAGAGAGTTGTAGCTCTATATACAGCAATACATCCAATCTATTTGCATGCGTGCTAGAGCGCAATTAGAGGCCTTAAAAACCAACAGGCACAGGAAAACAAGGAATGCTAGACTAACCTACTGCACGTCATCCAGAACATAACAGATAAATATGTTCAATTATGTCAATTACCATGTTTCCATATTAATACCTAGCTTTGTTTATTAATGCTGTAGGCCTCTACATTTTCTCATTTCCTATAGAACGAGGTTTTCTTATATTAAATAATATTAAAAACTGAGCTTCTTCAAAGAAGCACAGATCAAATATTTTATGTGTCTAATTAATTTTCCTGTCCGCATTTCGACGCATATGTAATCACTAGATGGAGCTACAGATCCGGGTGGAAAATGTTCGGAGGCATGTGTTTATTGTCGCACTGTAAGCCTACTGATGACTTTCAAAGACTGCAAGCAGGCTGACTGTGTTGACCCCTTGATTGGGGGTGTTTTTTGGCAGACATCATGGAAAACTAAAGATTTACGGATTCCGCTTTTTATAACATTGAATTACCACTGATGGGCTTCTGCACGGACACCGTGGTTGACTTCAAAGCTTGTCAGTGTTGCAGTCATAAAGATGATTTGAATATTCGTGTCATCTATAGTCACATTCCGATTTAGTAGCTCTCTGTAACTTTTCATAACTTTTTAAGCCATACATATTGTAAGAACACAACGGTAACAATGGGGGCAGGGACCTGTACATAAAGTGAAACCGCAATATTTAATTAACAGCTACTATAGGTTTAAAACACACAACAAAGGAAAGGCAAGAATAAGAATGAGTGTCATTTAAAATACAATTAACATAAAAGCCTTAATTTTGCTGGAGTCCAGGCTTGCTGTCGACTGGCCGCATAATCTGCTGATAAGGAGGAAGAGAAGTATTGGCAAAGCCAATACGTTTGACATGCTTTTTGAGTCCCAGCTAAAACATTTAACAAAGCCCTGCAGCAGGGAAAAAAATATACAAAAATGAATGCTTTTTGTATACAATTCATCTATGAAATATGAATTTAATGCGTCATGATTCAGTGTACTTTTGAAATGTAAAATAGTGCCTCATGGACTCCAATGCAAGCATGCTCCAGGAGACGGAATGATAAACCAAAATAGAACTGCTAATCATTAGTGGTGCAGATGGCTGTGCAAGGTTGTTTTAAGAAACTTCTAAAAGAAAAGCGATTCCGGGGTACATCTTTTTACAGGAATAGGAGGTTTCAAAGATGGGCAACTGCAGAAAAAACACTGTTGAAGTATATGGATTGGGTAAAGCTAGGAATGCCCAGCGTCAACAGGGATTTCTCCTGAGTGATTGCTGGGGATGTGAAGCCTGTGAGTAGAGTATGCCTGGTCATTCTGGGTGAGGGATCTGAACGTGACATAGGGCACTGAAATGTAAGACCTGAAGTGGAGTGCAAGGCAGGCAGAGCGGGGGTGACATGATCATCTTTCCTCGAATCGAGCAGCAGAGCTAAAGACAGATAATTCAGGAGCAAGAAGGCAGAGGAAAAATGTTTTGCTTTCAGGCAGTTTGTAAAACACCAAAGCTTAGACCAGAAAACTAAAAAGAGACTGAGGAAGAAAATGTATGAGTTGCTTTAAGAGGGGCAACTGGCTGACAGCGAGTTTATAGACATCATTTAGTGTCAACAAAGATAGCCCCTGCTACCCTGAGCTCGGCCCTGCTCCTCTATGCCTGGTCTTAGCAGTCATTGCCATAGCAAAGCAAGGGAAGATAAGCAAGGTACTATTGATTTTTTACAGTTCCACTCCTTCCCTTAATTTGGATCCTTCAGGAGCAAATATGAGGCTGCTAAGGGCAAGACACGTAGTTAAATCTGAGATTTCACAGAGGGTGTTAGGTGCTTGATGCCACTTTGCTCCCACTGACACTGGTGAGCAAGCGTTGGACAGCCTCAAGCTAATGCGGCAACATATGCCTTCACACGTAGGCCCTACCCTAAAATAACTCCAAACGTAGGCCCTACCCTAAAATAAAGTCCACAAGTCAGGCCACTTGGAATAAGGTTGGGAGAATGTTCAAAGAGGAAAAGAAGAGCTAGGATTAAATGAGAAATTCAAAGTGTAAATAACCCTGGACTGTGAGGACAGTGTTTGAGGGAGCGAAAAGATGTTCCGTGGTCCATGGCTCCAAAGTAACCACTAAGGTGGTGCAAGGCGCCTGAGAGGAGAAACTCAAACTAAGCTGTGCTTCATCAGCATACTAGTGGAGATAGACCCCACTGCCTGTATATAAAACTCAGACGTTTTATATATATATTTAATAACATAGTTGACAAGACCACTTCCAGGGACATTTTGCATATAGAATGATATTGGGGTCCGCTCGGGAGATTTTCATCTGCCCTACTATGATGTACAAGCAAGAAATAAGGGAACGATTTCGGGAGATACACTCCAGATGCCATAAGAACATCCTGTGCTTCACAATTTGCAAAGCTACCGAAAGCTCAAGGAGACAAGAAGGCCTCAATCCCGCCACCTGGATGGCAGCTGTATTGATATGGCAACCTTATGAATACCCCTCTCAAGACAATGAAAGGTGCTTCATGAGTAGGTAGAAAACATTCTTGTTGTAGTTGGGGGGTAGGGTCTTCATACAAGAGCCCAGAACAACTCAGGTAGGAGGTCAGTTTCTTATTTCATGCTAGGACCTTAGGTTACAGCAACAGCAGATAGGTCATACAAGGGCTTCATCCTCCTTTCTACTGTCCCTGTCTCCTATATTCCATGCCACACCACACAGCAACATTCTATCACATCATTCACTCTCAGCATTCCAGACACCAGCTCAGACATAAAAGGAATAGCGACACACAGGATACTATGCACCTCCCTTTCTTTCAAACAACAAAACAAAGAACAGCCACTGCCTTGTATCTAAAGTACCAGGACAACCATTTACAACCATTTACAATCACCCAATCTCCAACATGTCTAACTTACACATTCACCCAACAACAACATGTTTGAACTCCCCAGTACTGAGGCAGACAAACAAAGACAACAAATAGCAGTCACATGAACTCCGTGGCCGGAAACATGAGGCTCCCTACCAGTGCTTAATTTGTCAATAAAAACGTGCTGGTGCCCAAAGCCCTCCTCTTAAACATGCAGCTGCTGCATTTAAATGTGCGAGCATGGAATACTGAGACAGCCTAATCCGGAAGCCATCTCGGGCCCCTTTAATTCATTTAAAGTCACTTCCTGTCCCTTCAGTTCTCTCTTGCAGCTTTCTGCTTTCTTCCATTTTAACGTTTTTTTGTTTTCGACTTCCTCCGTCTTTCCCATATGTCTTTTGCTCGCAGTAAATGCTTGAGGCAGAAGAATAAGCGCCGGCCCTGAAAAATAAGTCCCGATGCTCAGCACCGGAAACAACAAGCACAAATTAAGCACTGCTCTCTACACCTCCTAGCAAACAATTCCAACAAACAGGTTGTGAGTACCGTTACACAAATGTTGAAGACATGCATGTTTTGCAACCTTCTCAGACATGAAGCCCTAAAACAACATGCCTGCACACTTGCAATGACACAATACAACATTTATGCACATAGAACATGTAATCACGGGAACTCTGTCACACAACAGCCTGGACGAGGAACCTGACAGATTATTTTTTCAAAGGGTTTGTCTGCCTTCCATAAGTCTACACATTCAAGACACAAACAAAACAAAAAATGAAACTGTATCATCTAAACTCAAACCTTCCTTGACCTGCCAACAACACAAAACATGTCTTCATAGCTGCACACATACACAATGTCCCTAGGCATGCATCTCACAATACTAAACTGTGGAAGTGTCTCACACACACGCATCAGCTCTCACACTTTCTCCAACACACAACAATCAAACACTTGTATGTTCCAGCATTAACCACCATGTGGATCATTTCCAAATTATGCCTAATGAAAAGAAAATTCCCTGCCTCTTTCCATTGGCTCCACAGCACTATCTATACAGTGCTGTCCTTATAACAAGCTTGCCAAAGCATTGTTCTTAAGCTTCGGACTATACACTGGGACACATCAGTTTGTAACTTCTCTCAGCTGACTCCTTGTCCTTGCCAGACCTTGCCCACCCTTCTCACTGGGCTCCTTCTGCCCAGCAGCTTCAACTGACACCACCTGTTGGTGGGGTTGAGGGTGGATGACCCCCATACCAGTCCTCCATGGTTAAAGGCCCTCCTTCCTTCTCTTGGTCTTCACCTCTGCAACAAATGGCTCCCAACTGCCACCAGAGTCTTGTTGCATTTTCTTGGAGGTCCTTAGCACCTCACAGTCCAAATGTTGTAGTTAGGGGGCCGGGTCTCTATACACAGTCTGGAGCCTCTCTGGAAGGATGTACTTTTTAGGGTTGAGCGCACAAGCGCTCTGGCCCCTGTTGTAATCTCTATGTGGGCTTTTAACCACGCCCCACAGTTTGGTTGGTTTGTGGGCTTGCCTTTTAAAATTCACTTGATTTCTTTAGTGAAAGGCATGCATACCTCAAGAGCACCGGTAAACTACTGAAAACATACTAGGCTCCATGTTTTCCGAATTACTTCTGGACTACCTTTTCCTTTTATTTCCTATGAAGCGTGATCTCGATGGGCAGTTGTTGAGCGTTTTGCATGACATTGACCCTGTTACATGGATAATTGCACTTTTGCCAGTGGCATGGATAATTGCACTTTTGCCAATATGTTTGACTGCGAGCAAACTTCTGTTTCCTTTTACCTTTCATTATTCAGTTTATGTGGCAAGAAAAGTCAGGTTAGGAGTTTATAACGCTAATAGCTCTAACTCGAGCAAATGTGAGACCCATTGCTTTGCAAATGCTTGTTTATTTCATGGTAGGCTTTATGTTACAGCAACGGTAGGGAGGTACTGCTATGATTTAATCCTCCTAACATCATCCTATTACATCACATACTCTCAGCTCAAACATACGGTTAATGGGGACAAAAAGATTACTACAATTTTTCAATGCATTTAACCAACAAAGGAAGCAAGTTTATACATACAAGAAGGAATTCAATCTGTGATATGGAATATTAAAAGAGAAGAAGGAGATGAAAGGATGAGAGTTAGACACCAAACTGCAGATAGGAAGAGGTTATGCAAGAACTTTTAGGCACCTGTACAGCTCAAGTTAAGGAGTATTTATATATCGCTCAAGCTTTCATGACAGTGGAACACCCTTATGTTATCTGTGAGAATGCCAAGGGCAGATGTATGCTCACCCCCTTGGCGTTGTATGACTAGAAGTCCTCAAAACTAGCTTTTTGAAGTGCGCAGAAAAACTATGGGCAGACCACTCAGTGATAACATGAACTACAATTTGATCGCAAAATCTATGAAGCAATAGGTCACAAAATCCATGCTTAATGTACAGTTTCGAATGTACTGCCTCGTACCACTGTGCAGTCAGTACCATCCGGTGTCGCCCCAGAGATGGCAGAGGAGCCAGGAAGGTGTCTGATATCCCATCATACATTTCATCACAGAATTGGGGGAAATGAAAGGTAAATGGAAATGGGAATCAGAATAAAAAGATATGATCACGTTCTCCTGGGTGAGGTTAGTGGGCTGGACGACTTTCTAGCAGCAAGGACCCACTTGTATTCGAGTTCTCTGTTTCTACTACTCCCAGAACCATACTTTGCTTTTGAAGTGGGGCTTCCCACCCCCCAAAAAAAGAAGCATTGTTGTGGATGCCACGGTGCATACTGCCCTTCACACGTAAGCATCACGAAGATACGTTTTACCCCAAGCCAATGCTAAATTCACTAGGCCTTCTATTTGTAAAATGCTAATAAAATAACTGATGTGAATAACTTCATTAACCACACATAAAGCTTTGCAAGCTACTGCGCTTTTTTGACGATTCTTTAATAATGAATATTTCACTCTATTTGCAGTTTCTGAGTGACGTGTTTAACCAGTCCCACGTACTTACCTCATTCCCAGCACCGGGGAGAAACGTCTTGACCTTGATTGTTTTTCCAGGAGCAGGAAATGGAGACTCCATTAAACTCCTCATAAAGGGATAAACCAAAGCAGCAGATATTCCCCGGCGCCGCTCCACTTCGTCCAGGATCTGATTCGTGTCATGGAGGGAGAGCAAAACAAGGAAAAACACACAGAGCATTACATTCTGATACTTATTGGCGAGCGAGCTCTTAATTCAACTAACGCTGCCCCCAGTCACGTCCACTCGTAAAATGCCCTATTTGGTTTCAGTCCGGATATTTAATAGTTTATCGTCATCATCGGTTCTTTTCAAAATTACTTACAATGTACTTGAGGTCTGCTCCTCATCATCACAGCTCTTCAGCATCGATAGCCAATCACTGGCAGCCTCACTTATCCCTTACGGAAAACATTATTTTTAGTGTCTCTCGGATTTGGAATTAGGTATATTGCTATCTGATTCAACCACTCATATTTTTAATAGGTTGTTTAATAAGAAAGATATGTTTTCAGTTGTTATAGGCGGTCGGTAACGGAGAAGCAGAAACGCAAAAACTTTAGGGCTTGGATAAGGGATGGCAGTAAAGTTCACAACGAATCTGCGCTTAATCGTAACAGTATGTAATACCCATGACAAGGTTTCGTATCTTAAAAAGGTACACAAAGCATGAATTGTAGAAGGAAAAATTAGGGAAACAAACAATGGTTCTATGAATTCAGCAACCTGTTGGGCGCAAAACAGTGACTCCCTGATGGGTCTAGAGAGCAGTGACTGATTTGTGCTAGGCACTGGCACTCATTTTTAGGTCAAAGCCTACCAGACAACACAATAGTCCGGTTTGCTAAATACATTTTAGGGACATTTGGAAAGGTTCTCTGGGAACGTAAGCCACCCCCATTGCTTACCATTGGCTCCCGTGCAGCATAGCCTGTTTACTGCATTCTTCGGAGTGCTCGCTTTCTGTAAGCAAACCTTTAAATCTTGTTCTTATCTTGTCACAACTGCTGTGCATTCAAAGACACAGGCCAAGGTCAGGCTCTGTCTTCTGAGAGAGCTTGGTGTTTACTTTACTTTCGCTTACTTCAAAGTGAGAGGATTTATGTGATAACCTTGCTGTGAAAAGATATGTGACAATCTTCATGTGAAAGGAAATGCTTTTTTCTAGCACACAGCAAAATTTAAATGCTTGTAAATGAACTGTATAGAAAATTTAGAACTTATCAGAATTAGGAAAACACAAAAAGAAGCACATTATTGTGTAATTCTGAAGTGTGGTGGAAACAAATATTTTAATATGATCAAAACACTTCAATACACTAGGTGATAATGTTTCCACACATTATTGCTTATGCGCTGTATACTTTTATCAGTTAAACTGTATGAATGTGTAGATGTAATGGTCATTTCAACTTAAAACGTGTTGTCTGTAATGGCAGTGCACTATCACACTATGCATACTCCACTTTATACCACTGCACTCTACTCTACTCCGCACCACTCCACGCTACCGCACTCTACTCTGCACCACTCCACTCAATGCTACTCCACTGTGCGTCACTGTACTCTTCTCTATTCTGCACCACTTCACTCACACCACTGCACTCTACACCAGTGCACCCTATGCTGCTCCACTCTATGTCACCGAACTCTACACTATGCCACTGCAGTCTAATCTACACCACTGCACTCTACACCAGTGCACTCTACTCTGCTCTACTCTATGTCTATGAACTCTACACTATGCCACTGCACTCTAATCTACATCACTGCACATTACACCACTCTACTCTAAACCACTGCACTCTATGCCAATGAACTCCACACCACTCCACTCACAACCAATGCACTCACCACTGCATTCTACATCACTATTCTCTAATCTGCAACACTCTTCTCTATGGCACTGCACTCTATGCCACTGCATTCTACACCATTGCACTCTATGTCACTGCACTCTGCGGCACTCCATTCTATTCTGCACCATTATACTCTATGCCACTCTACTCTGCACCACTCTACTCTATGCCACTGCATTCTACACCAATGCACTCTTTGTCACTCTATTCTACACCACTGCACTCTGCAACACTCTGCTCTGCAACACTGCACTCTCCGCCACTAAACTCTACATCACTTTACTCTGCACTCTATACACTGCACTCTGCTCTGCACCACTCTACTCTACACCACTCAACGGCACTCTTTGCTAATACACTCTTCGCCACTATACTCTACACCTCTTTACAATACTTCATTCTATGCCTCTGCACGCTATGGCTCTGCACTCTATACTCTACGCCTCTGCAATCTACTCTGTGCCACTGCACTCCACATCACTCTACTCTTAACTGCTGTACTCTACATCAATGCACTCTAGACCACTCTACTCAACCTCAATACTCGCCACTGCACTCTATGCCCATTTACTCTGCATGCTATGCCACTATTCTCTACAATACTCTATGCTATTGCACTCTGCACTACTGCCCTCTACACCATTGCACTCTATGTCACTGCACTCTATGCCACTCAGTTATACTCTGCACCACTCTACTTCATTCTATGCAACTCCACACTACTCTATTCTATGGTACTCCACTCCGCTTTACTCTAGTTCTCTCCACTCTGCTGGACAACGTGGCTACAAGACATAGCAAAGCCAATAGCTCTCACATATGTGAAACCTACTGGCATTGCTGATACTTTCTTCTTTGTGGAACACTCAATGTCGGTACATGGTTTATCTCTCTCACAGCTTTTCTACCCGTATCCTGTGTACCTGTATCGTACCTATTGTTGTCTCTCACTCCTCTGGTTCTTTGACGAACCCCTCTCCACTCTCCGAATTATTCTGTTTAGGTTTTGTTTTCTCCCTGCCCTCCTGTTGCTTTAACCCTTTCCCTTACCTGTTTTGCTATGAAAATGTTGTTTTAAGAAAGTGTTTCTGTGCGACTTTTTCGAGGTTATGTTTTAACCTTCTTGTCCCTCCACAATAATATATCTCACTCTACCAAGAAGTAGATGAGGAATTATTTTGTTTTAGTGGAAAGTTAAGCCTTCATGAGTCTTGCTGGGGGTTAATGGGACAGAACTGTTTGGCTCAATGCTCTCCTTGCAAAAGACCTTCATTAATCTCCGTTAAGCAGCAATACTTTTTGGTTGAGCTTAAAAAAACATGCTCTTTCACTTGTAAGACTGTTATATACACAAAAGGGGCTTGCAGCCCGCCCATAGCAAACCATTCTTTGGCTTTTGTGTCACTCTTCTGTGCTGCCTCCTGATTGGCCAGCACATGCCAAGCACCCCTCTCTCTCCATTCTGTGGATCCTGGGCCAAGAACAGATTCATTCTACTAAACAAGTGCCAGTTCGCTGCACCTCACTCTGATTCAGGTACTATTTCTTCTCCCCCACTACTTCCCCTGCACCATCTGGTGCTCCCTTCCCCGCACCTTCCTCATAAAATGGCTTTTAAAAAAAGCACTATGATGTGGTCAATGCCCACGTCATACCACATTTTTCTTGTTTTCAACTTATGCAAATTAGTAACTTGTATAAAGTGTAGTGGTGCTTAAGCAATGTGGTGAAATAACATCAAAACAATCATTAGGTGGAAAATACAGATGCTGTAAAACATTATATGTTAATCTCAGGTTTGAAGCACATATTAAGCATGAACATTTAAGCTACTTCGATGCTTAAAAAAGTTTAGTGCATCATGCAGGACTTACCGTTCTGGTATTGAGAAGAAAAACCTTTAAAGCAATACTGCTTTTTGTACATAAACACAGCGGCTGCTCCTCCACTATGGCAGAGGAATTCACCCCCGACCAGCAGCAGCAAAACTTTTACAATAAAACCATAATAAACAATGTTTATTATGGTTTTATTTTAAAAGGGGCGGGCCACAGGCAATGAAAGGGATGGAGGAGGAGAGGACAGCACTCCCCCCTCATTGTGCATGTATGTTTGGCCGGCCAAACACACATGCCCACTGAGCTGTCTCCAACCTGGCACTGTGTTGCCGGGTTGAAGAGAGCAGGCAGAGGCTCCCTCTCTGCCTCGGAGCGCCAAGCCAGGGCGCTCCATCCAGTCTTAACACTGCTTTCATGCTGCCGGCAGCATGAAAGCAGCGTTAGGATTGGCTGCAGGGCTGGCTGGGAGCCTGTGCCTGCAGTGAGGACAGCGGAGTGGCGCTGCGCAGTGAGGAAGGTACGTTTTTTAAATCATTATTTTCTTTTTTGTTGTTTCCCCCCTCCCCCTGCCACGCACTGTGCTGCCCGTCCCTCCCCCCCCCCCACGAGCCACAACTGCATAAACAGATTATTTTAATAATGACTGCAAGAGAGGGGTCGCATAGTTTTCACAGCAGATGTTTTATGGGAAGATGGGAATACTGTGGTCACAGCCAAGGCACACTGGTGAAGGGTACTAAATGACTTCAAGCTATAAGTGACAATGTGTTCAAGTGCAATTTAACTGTAAATCAAGGTTACAACTCCCAGAATCCATTACATTGTTAGATGAATGCTTTAGGTTGGAAAATATAGTCATCTATGGACCTTAACACCGGTTCTAATAAATAATACGTTAGTGCTCTATAGTGCCTCTCTGTATAGCACTCTACTATTGCCTCTTGGCTCTATAGACTCTATGCCACTCTACTCTATGCCACTGTCCTCTATTCTATGCCACACCACACAATACGACGCTACGCCACTCTACTCTATGCCACTCCACTCTACTCTACACCATGCAGCTCAACTCTATGCACTCCACTCCATGCCACTCTACACCCTCTAATTTAGAACCACTCTATGCCACTCCACATGATGGCACCCTACGTCACTCTATGCCACTCCAGTCTATGCCACTTTACATCACCCCCCATGTGCTACGCCACTCTAATCTATTCCACTACATTCCATGGCACTGTACTCGATGCCATTCTACAATATGTCACTCCACTCTACTTGATGGCAGTCTACTCAACATCACTCTAATCCACCTCACTCTGCACCACTCCATTCTACACCACTCCACTCTATGCCAATCTAATCTACGCCACTCTATGCCACTCCACCCCACTACACTCTGTGCCATTCCATTCTACACCACTCCACACTATGCACTCTACTCAACACCAGTATAAGCCACTGTACTCCACTGTACACCACTCTACTCTACTGTCACTCTGTGCCACACTAATCAATGGCACTCTACTCTACAACACTCTATTCTACACCACTCCAGTCTATGCTACTCTAATCTCTGCCACTGTCCTCCATGCCATGCTACTCTAGGCCACTCCATTCTATGCCTCTCTACTCTACACCACTGCTTCCTGCACTACTCTATGCCACTCCACTCCATGCCAATCTGCACCACTCCTCTCTATGCCACTCTCCTCTCCTCTATGCCACTCTCCTGTATGCCACTCTCTTCCATATCATACCTCTAACATTTAGCCATGCTGAACAGCAACAGTGCTGCTCGACAACATGGCTAAAAGGCATTGGCAAAGCCAATAGCTCTCAGGTACACAAGACCTCATGGCCTTGCCAATGCTTGTTTGAAAGCTTTTAATCATCGAACTATGATTCAGAACAAGAGCAGAGAGAAAGGCAGAAAAGAGAGAAAGAAAGGGTGCAGGAATGAGCTAAAGAGACAGGAAATGAATGGCAGCGAAAGAGGTATGAGGTAGAAATCTGTCATATCTAGATATGTCAGCCATAACGTTGGGCCAACTTTAAGTCTGCCACCGGATGACAGCCAAAAAGGTTTATTCGCCCACTAGGTGGCTTATTTACAAGCCTCTTGCGTCATTGTTGTGTCATTTATTTTTTATGCACTGGTCTCATACAGAGGGCCCCATTTACAAAGTGGCGCAATGGGACCATTGCGCCAGTTTGTAGAGCATTGTGCCACATTCTACCTGCGCCAGGGATAATGTATGCAAGGTAGGCATTCCCCCGTTAAAAGCCATGCAGAACTGGTGCAGTGAAATCTACAAGATTTCACTGCATAGTTCTGCACCTTCACTGCGTCAAAAATGTAACGCCTACTCAGAGAAGGCATTAAACTAACGCAAGGCTTTTTAAAATGGGAGCCTTCCATACATGAATGGAGTAGCATCATTTTAACGCCACAGATGCGTCAGAATTTCTGAAGCATCTATGGAAAATGTGTGCCATGGAGCTCTGTATAGCAAAGGCAGCGCTACCATTGCGTTGTCATGGGGGTGCAGGGCAATGCAAGAAATCTGATGCATTGGAGCTGATGTGTCTGATTCATGTAAACGAGGGCCAAAATTTGTAGCCAGGGGAAAAGGCACTGACAAAATATTTATCAATCTCCAGAGCTGAAGGCATAATTTTTGCCACAGTGTGCCAGGTCACCTCTAATGGTACTGAAATCTGTCAGTGCTGACATTTCGTATGCAGTGAATCTGTTGTGGTAGGTTCTCTGAGTGAGATGCTGATTCATCCATGTTTCCACAGCAGAGATGTTTGACAAGCAATCCATCAATACCAAGATGGACTTGTGACTTAATCACCAACATATTTTAGTCATTTTACTAACACAATTCGGTTTACTATCGCAAAACCAATATTGGTAGAATAATGGCATTCTCACGGACTGCCATAACACAACATAGGTAGGTATTCCAATCCCACCATGTTTGTGGCAGATATTCTGTCTCCTTTCTTCTATAACAGGTCCTAGGTTTTGGAAACCACATGCAAAATAGCGTAGGAGAACATGTATACATTTATGCATTATGTAACTTCTTTCAATTGAGTTGCATTTCACATTCCCATTTTTTCCAGTAACTATGGAATATGGATCAATAGGTGGAAACATCTCAATCGCATCTATGGGTGGCATTTAAGATTAGCTTCCTTCTTACGTGTTTAAAAGTCTGGGAGTGGAGAATAGGAACATGACATCAAATCCTGGTTCTGGCTCCAGATTGCCTGGTATCTGGGCCACGAATACACCTGATGTGTAGAGTGTATTTGGCGATCAATGGCTATAAGATAAGAGCTGACTCTTTAGTTTAAGAACACCCTTAATAATCAACATGTGAGCACAAAACATGGACACTTGCAAAGAATGTTTTCAATTGACCATTGGTCAGCAGGTCTCTGTCTGTCAGCCCTGGTTCTCGACCCAGGAGATATTGCAAGGTGGGACTTTGAGAGGCATAGGTCAAATGTGGGAAGGAGAGTTATAAATTCCAGGATCCAGAGTGCTGTTACCTAAAAAAAAACAGGATCAGTCAAAGGTGCTCCAGATATGTGGTCAGTTGGAAACCTTTTAAAGGTGGTAAGAAGGAACCACTGTTCTTAAAATTATTCCAAATAACCCTGGTAGTAGATGACTCAAAGTGGCACAGTAATGCCACTGGTCATACATAAGGAAGCAATGCAAAGGTTGTTCACCCACTTCTTATTACCTCAATAAAGAATGCTTTAAGATATTTATAGGTTGGGGGATCTAGTGCAATGCAGTAATCCAGGGTAAATAGAACTAGCCATTCACCGTTTAGACCACAACCCATTAGGTTGTAATACATTAAATGGTCAGAGTAATAATCACAACCCTAAATACAAGTGTTTTTCTACAAGGAAGTACCAGGGAAGTTTATTGTAGCTAATGTTATTCCATTTGCAGGTTTCACCACCATGAATCCAGTATATAGTTAATAACCAGTGCAAGGGAATACATGTTAAGATAGTTCTGTATATACTGTTTAGATTGTAGAATGAAACCACGGTATTTGCCTGCAAGGACCATTTGCATGGCCCTTTTCAAGTGGGGTTACACTGATTTTAAAACCAAGGCAAATTACATCTTGACTTGGGGTCTACGAAGAGCAATATTGTTTTGTAAATTTGTAAATTGCCACAAATTATGCAAAATCACACAAATGGTTAACAATGTGGCTAGTCCATTTTTCCTGTGTGATTTTCAAACAAAGGTATACTTCTCATAAAAACAAAATCGAACAGGAGAATGTTTCCAGCACGAACATCTCTTGCTGAGACATTTTTCTGCTTGAAACTTTCTTACCTTCTGCAAACAATCCTGAGATGATGAAACTGTGTAATGTAAAATTTTGTGAATTTAGTGGATTTCATGAGTATAATTGAAACGTTTACAGCGCTCTGAATCCCCCGAGACATATACATGCTATATAAAACTCTTAAATAAATACATACATTTTTAATTGACCTAATTCTCGCCATCCTAGCTCGATAATGATGACAGCCAACTCATAATCTGTGCGAAACCTCAATATCTTGATGAACATCTAAATAATACTCCTTGGAATGAAAAGCAGTATGACAGTGTAGCACCCACTGCATAAAAATGTACTCGTAATACAGCTCAGTTTGAAGAAAGAAACTCTCTATGATACAAGTGATAAATCTAGGATACTTGCACCATCTAAAATGGTTTCTATACAATTAACTAGATTTAGAATCAAGGTGTATGCTCACACCAACGAATCTTTGCTTCTTCTACTCAGTGTCTAAGGAGGAGATGAAGGTATCCTGTGCAAAGACTGCTGAAAGATGACCTGCTTGTGAAGGATAAGGCCAGAGAGTGAAACGTACAAAGCCCACAGTAGGGTACTAAGAGTGGCAGATTGTTTCCAATGAGCAAACATCAAAAGGCCCATTAAGTACACAATGCTCAGAAGTCATGTTGATAACAATGAAATTGAGAATCTGAGGCCATCCAAATGGATGAGGTTGGGACCCATTAACAAAACCTCAACACAGGCTGACGGGGTCCAAATCTAAACACAATGCTATTCGTTTAAGACGTAAACCCTCTTTTGACCCACTCACTTCTCCTCTGCCACAAACGCCAAGTGTGGGGGTAACCCTTTGACATGAATTTGGAAATTATTCTTCTCATGGTCGAATGGGAGGATAAGGCATTACTGGGTCTAGCTTGCAATGCATGTCCCATCATCCTAATCCTGCACGGATCAATGAGAGGAATGAATCAGACCAGAGACAAGGCATGATCGATTACAGTGAATGAACACTTGTTTAGTAATGGGTTGTGTGCAACATTAGTCATCATCTACAGCTTTTGTGCTTGATTATTACACAGAGCTGCATTTCAGGATGGGAGCACCAGCATGTTTTCCACACAGTCCATACCAACTTTTAAACACAGATCTAAACAATTGACTGGAAAACTCACATGTAGACATGATGCCTATTTCCACGTTTGCTGCTATGTCGGTGCATCTTTACTTGTATGTAGCACGGCCTTTTAACAAAGCATCTATGGATTTACAAAGGAAACACAACGTATTCCTTCTCATTCTTTGATGCAGTAATATTAATATGCTTTATCAAATCGAACAACACCTAAAATTGTCGAACTATTCAATTCACTACATTCCAATACCTCAGTTACGGACTTGCTCATGAAAGGTTCATTATAATGCGCATCAGAAGTAAATGCACATCTGTCGAGAATATATGAGTGCCTGCATGCTCCACTCAGAAGAAATGAGGCTACAAAGTCTGAGACATGGAATCCCTCCCACCTGCTCAGGGGTGTAACGAAACTTGAGGGCCCCCCTGCTAAGTACATGGAGGAACCCCATCCAAACTCACCCAGAAGCTTTCAGGTTATGGCACTGTGCGGAGGGGGCTCCCTGGAGCTTGTGCACCCCCACACCGCAGGGGCAACGCGGGCCTTTGTTACACCACTGCACCTGCCACGTTACAGTACATGCATGAGAAGGTCAGGACAGTCTAATTTCATGATTTTGTCGCAGTTTGACTATTGCTCTAGGCAAGACTGCTGGTTCAAGGATGACTGTATTTATGTTTGTAGGTGACTGTCCATCCTACAACAAGTCGCAACTGTCGTCCCAACCCTCCCGGCTCACAAGCAGCACCTCACCAAAATCCCAAACAGTAAAACGTGATTTGTGGCAGCCTTTACACATTGGACTCAAGAGTGTGACATCTCAGGGAGTGTTGTGGTTAAACAGAGACTACCCCTTTCTCACATGAACAACATGTCTCAATCAAACACAGGCAATGAAGAAGATGCAGTAAGGTTTCAATAGGTTTTATTTAACAAAACTGCAATCTGCGATAAGTTGCATGGGATGCAATAATTAGGATCATGAAAAATGCAAGAAACAGAATGGTAAGGACAAGAGTCAGTAATACAAAGACCCCCACCATTTTGCAATGACATGAAATGACATACAGTATGAGATATGTCCTAATACCCTAATATGATATACCTAATCTCTAACCTAAAAGAGAGCTAGGTGTGTTAAACTAATCTGCCAGTGCCATGTCCATGAGAAGAGCCCCCAACCCTTGTTACCTTGGAATGAGGTCTCTAGCTCAGACTCCGGCAGAACACGAAGACTGGGTCAGCGTCAAGGCGGCGTGCAGCATCGATAGCAGCGATGGCATCTGGTCGGAATCCCTCTGACTATCTGTCTAATTGAGGTGCTTTTATACAGATCTGCTCGGACCCCTGATGTAGGTCTGTTCCCAAATAATAGATAACAAGACATGCTTGGAACGGTAAACAATTCCCTCAAAGGCGTGAAGAGGGAAAGTACCTAATGTGAACACCTACAGTTTGTTTATTTTTGTCGATTAATATTGACACCTTAGTGCGGTGGCACTGACAACGTGAAACTAGAAACAAGGCAACCATCTTGAAAGATATAATTAAATAAATGTGCTAAAACAGAGCAAGCTAAGTAGGTTAAAAGCCATTAGGTGATGGGGACACGAGTCTGCAAGCCAAAGGCTAAGCAAACTCCTGTGTTCCATTAAAACAAACTAGGATTCACTATAATGTGATAATTGGCTGAAGCACATGGGACTGCTACCATGTTGGCTGATGGAGGTAGTGGTCTGACATGCTTTCTACTGTTTTCTCATAGACAAAAACACCCAGTGAGGCATGCTGCAGAAACAAATGACTGTGAGAAAAGATGGAAGAAAGACAGCCTCACAAACCATCAATCTCCACACATCTCTGAGAGAGAAGACAGCAGTTCACATCACAGCTCCAAACATTAGAAAGCTGAGAACGAGGATCTAAAAGTGACTATCTACAGTCCAAAACAATGGATATCTGAAAGGTGCAAATGCTTTAAACACCCTATCTAGATTCAGGTGGATGATCCATCCTCTAAGATGAACAGGATGGTAATACTTATTATTTTTCACGCTAAATATATATTCTTTCCCTGTTTTCTGTGCTCCATGTCTGATAACCAGCGTCACTGAAAACTAGGTACCAGAAAAGGCAAAAGAAAACAATCTATTTTACATCACCCTCAGAGGTATTTGTGAACCTGAGAAGGCCACATGGAAGCCCAGGATGCCTACCCAGTGAAAGGTTCTAAGTGGAGAGCACGTAAACTGTAAAAGGTTCGCCATGTGGTCACCTAAAATTCAAGTCTTCCACACACTCTGACGGAGACCGCCACACGACCTAAGATGGTTACAACTCTGCTGAAGGAACAGAAAACAAAGGGTCAATACAGGAGACTCTGTCAAAAATTGTGACATCTGGAATACACAAAGCTCTCCTGCCCCGCTGATGAGCAGCTATTGGTTCTGTTGTCTACCATTATTATTACCCTGTTTGACACATGCACATGCACTAAAACCAAGAATAGAATAGGAAATTAATGTAAAAGCCAGGCAAGGAGTATAGCAGGTTAAAGTGGAACAGCAAGAGTTCCTGTCTATGTTGGGACATGCATAAAAGAAGTGGATGTGTGAGATGCTCACATATTTACATTTGGGTTAAACGAGGGGACTACTTTTTTCCAAAAATAAAGGAGCCATTTGGATTGCTTGTCTGCAATAGGTGGCATTTGTTACGCATGCTGTAAGCAGTCTTCTCTCAAATATGATCCCTGTGCTCATGTCTTACATACTTATAGAAATAATATTAATGTAGACGCCTTTTTACTATTCATGTAAAGATTTATGTAAAGCGCAAACCTAGTGAGTGAGCAACAGATCACATTACATTACTGTGATTGTATAAGATTATGTCCCCTTCAAGTGGGGATTTTTGCACATTTCATAAACGTACAATTGCATTACATTGTACATACCTACAATTTTAAGCACACAGATCTTAAGGAATATGGCCAGAATACCACAATTTTCAGTCGAGTGACAAAGTATATACTAGGAGGCAGGCGCTCAGGATCCATGTCAGCAAATTGGCCAGTAGATTCACTGTGAGGCAAACTTTCTGCAAGCCTGCAGCTATAAAACCTAGTCAATGCCCGGCACAAACATGACACAACCTTCAGTATGAATCAGAGGCGTGGAAATGCACTGCTGTGACAAATTAACTGAAGTGTCTTTGTTGTTAATGTCATGCTTCAGATTCTCAATAATGGGCCATACTTCATTTTTACAAAAGCCCTTGGATATGGGCTTGCATTCGTTCAGTGTGAGATAAATATGCTTCACGTATTGATAGATGACACAATGGGACAATGGTGAAGATTTATAGTGTTGTGTGTAGTAGTTGACTACGGTTTCAGATTTAGTGCCTGATTTATATGTTGACAGTAAGATTGCTCTGTCACAAAAGAGACGGAGTATGCTTACAACCACTGAATTTATATGCGGGCAGACCATAGTTTGGCAATATGCCAAACTTCGCTGATGACCCAATGGAGTAAGGGCAGACAGAGAATTGGGCATAGGTTTGCCCACTCAGTTTAGATGTATGAACCTATAGCTGTGTTTTACTGCCCATCACCTCCAGGCAAACCTTGTCAGTAAGGGAAAGAAAAAATACAAAAAATGCTGCACCCACCCCCGCCATGGGAGACAACTTCACTTTAAGGTTTTGTTTTTGAAAATAAAAAAAGTATTGAAACTTTACTGTACGGCTTCATCATGTTTGATGGAGCCATAAGCCAACGTTCCAACAGCGGTTTCTGGGAATGGTAGAAATGTCTGCTGGACTGACAGACATTTTTAAAATTTGCGTGTTTGTACTTTTGATGGAGTACAATTTGTCCTCAGATTTATACAGTCCCTCAGTTCACATACAAGTTTCTTCTATGCATTTAGAGCATATATCTTTCTTATCCTAAGGCCTTATAGGCTGTAATTATTATTTGCAGAATCACTTTTCTGATGTTTTAATGTTAGTATATTTATCATTTACTAAAAGGAACAAAAAAATACCAGGGATGATACCAGCTTGATATGCACTCACAGCACCAACAGCTCATTATTATGGAAAGTGACCAGGAGCAGGGACTAAAAAGAAGCTGGCATGACAATGGCCCTCATTTTGACAATGGCAGTAAAAACTGCCTATTGCAGCGGCGACGGCTGCCAAAAGACCGTCGCCGTGGCTACCAGCTGTCCGTCGTATTATATCTACAGCCAGATTTCCACCACAAGAAGGGCAGAAATCTGGCTGTGGCCATGCCGGCGATGGCGCGAAGGTGGCGCTGCTGCCACCAGCAGCACCACGCCAGTAGACAGCCACCAGCCGAATTATGACCAATAACACGGCCTGGCGGTGTTCTGCTGGCGGGCGCTGCTGGTGGCAGCAGCGCCCTGTCCCGTCTCCTGCTGGAGGACCCCCTGAACACAGGTAAGTCGGGTCTCTGACAAGGGAGGTGGGTGGGGGGGTGTTGTGGTCGTGTATGAGGGTGTGTGTTGCGTGTTGAATGTGTGTGTGCATGTATGGAAGTGTGAGTGCATGCATGTTGTGTTATGTGAATGCGTGTCTGCGTGTATGTTTGTGTGTGCAGATGTGTGTGTGAATGGATGTATGCATGAGTGGAAGCACGTGGGAATGGGTATGTGTGTGTGTAAAGGGGGTGTGAATGTAGGAGGGTGGGGGATCTTTAGAGAGGTGGGGGTGGGGAACTGGAGATGGGGGGAGACCCCTATAAGTGACAAGAATTCCATGTCACTGATATGGCCTACCACCATGGTTTTCGTGGCGTTCCGAACGCCACAGAAACCATGGTGGTAGGCGGGGTCATAATCCCGCAGGCGGAACAATGACAGCCGCCGGGCTGGAGATAAATATCTCCAGCCCGGCGGCTGTTACCGCCGTGGCGGTCGGAGTGGTACATTGGCGGGTTGGCTTCAGCCAACCCGCCAATGTCATAATATGGCGGTAAGTACCGCCAGCCTGTTGGCAGTACTTACCGCCATATTAACGCTGACCGCCAGGGTCATAATGACCCCCTATATGCCGATGTAGCTTAGTGTGTATTTGAAGAATACTTTTGATGCTACCTACCATACTAAAACAAGCACTGGCAAAGCCAATAAGTCTGGATTTGATTTAATGTCTGCAGAGTTAGCATATTGGAGTACGACACACAGGAGGAAGGCACCCAAAGTGGAGAGACAGGGCTATAGTTGTGAAGCAGCCCATTGTCCAGTTAATGCAAGCTTTCAAGTGGAGGCGGCAAAACACACCGAAGCAGCTAACAGTAGTAGGCGAGAGATGAATACTCCACTGGACTCTGCCAAAATGTGAATGAGAAACCTTCAAGCCAATGGCTGAAAAGGGCTGGCCTAACAAAAACAGTGGAGGGAAGAGGCAGACCCTGTGTATATTGCTATCAGTAGTTCTCTTTGACAGCCATGCCTACAAACACTGTGTATCTTTTTGATGTGGCTACAGTCGTGCTTAGAAATTCTGTGGAAATGCTGTGACTTATGCATATTTCTGCCACAAGTTTATTTGACACAGTGACTGATGACACCAACGCCCAGTAATCAGCCACCTTTGCTCATGGTGATGCTGATGTTCCCTAAACAAACAGGACAGAAATTAATTTCTGATACATTTGTATAAAAAAGGAATATATAAGTATTTTGTATACTTTCGTTTCCTTCATAGTTGCTTTGTGTTACGCCTTTCAAATGTTGCGTCAGATCAGTTACCCTGCACTCAATGTCTAGGTACAGAATGTACAGCGGATTTGCCAGCACAGCTTGTTTTTCTGATCTCCTCCTGCCTGTCCTAACATGCTTCATCACACTGTATGATCATTGCGCACAGCCAGATATGTCTAAAATGAACTCTTCACATTTGTGTTGGATGAGCATATTTTACAATAACATTCCAGCCAAACGTTCTTCTAGACTGGGCTTGTGAGCCTGGCACATCCTGCTTGATATCTGCACACTGGCACATGCCAATAAAGACATCAGACGTAGGACCTGCCCAGTAAATCTGCTCTCTCAAAGGGTAAGAATTCGAACTCAGTGGAAACAACATCATCCCATTTCTAAGGGAATAAGCTCTCCACCTTCTCAGTATTGTGCCGAACCTTGAGTGTAAAACACCCATAAACACAAATGCTGTGTTGTCTGGTTTTACTTCCACGTGAATGGCAGTAAATAGAAGTACATTCTCTCTACTGCTGTTTTACACTTCAGTGGGCAGCCCTCAAGATTTGTTTCTTACTCAATAATAATTTCCTCAATGAAAGATATTCTGATGGATTGAGATTCTCCAGGCTCATATATAGAAAGCTATTAATAACCAATATGCATGGTGTGATTGGTGGTTTTCTTCTTCATGCTTCAACTCAGAGATGGTGTGAGATCTTATCTTATGAGCATTTCTACAGCATGGTGAATTGAAACATTAGAATCATGTATTGTTGCTATGCAAATAAAAGATGCCTCTTTCATCACCAATACACATAAGCACGGCATCCACAAAGAGCACAGCGGCAAAACTACTTAATTTATTTTTCTTAAAAAAAGAAATAAGTGCCTAGGCCCTCGTCCAGGGCCACTGCACATTGTGCCACCCATTGCCATTGCCAGCATTGCCAGTTTAAGTATCAACATAAATACTAACCATCACACTCCTACAAGTGTGACAATCTAGACTATTCCAGGCCCTTAAGGCTATAGGAATGGTGTGAGTGGCAGGTATATAGTCATTTTTAATATATTTTGAATGACTAAACAACCTTGGTGCTTATGTCAAAATTAAACAGACAGCACCACCATGTGCCAGACTGCAGGCGTTATCAATTAAGTGCTGGTGCCAAGGAGCGGAAACTACCGGCTCAAATTAAGCAGTGGAAACAGTGGAAGACATGAGAGAGCAAAACATGTCATGCATGAAAGACGATCCACAGTAGCGGCTACCAAAATCAGGTCTTGGCCCTAGAGTCTGTGTCAAGACAGTAGCTGTGTTATGGTACGTGCAGTTGTGTAAGTGTATATACTTTAACACTTTTGGAACATGGATGCCCAGAATGGTCAGAATGGTAAAATATTCTGTTTAGCTGTATTTAGTTGTGTTCCATGTTGGTAAATGGCAATTGATAGTGTACGGCTTTCAGTAAGGTGGAAATACACTAATGTATTCTTTAGTGATGGCTTATATTGGATAGTACTGTTATGCTTATATTGGATCCTGTTATAATTTTGTGTGGGCATTACATGCATGTATGCATTGCCCCAATGACATTGCTTTTGGTTTCAGTTTCACTGTGTGACTTCAGATGGTTGTGTTGTTCCAAGGAGTATTTGCCCATTGTATGGCTTTTATCTCAGTTTTATGTGTATTTGATAGTGATAGGTTTAAGTTATCTTCTTCATAACGGTTGAAGTATAGGTTCTTGAGAGGACATAAATGTGTTTACAGAAATTACACAAAGAAGAGTACATAGCAGATCTTCACAATATGCTTATATCATTGTATTGGTGTTTATATAGCATCTTAGTGCCACCAGTGAAGCTCTGTAGAGCTGTGTGGTCTTTGCAAATTTGGTGCTTTTTAGTATGTGGTTAATTGGTTGCCTTTTCTGGTGTGGTGCATTCCATGCTTACAAGTCATAGCTAGTGTACACAGGAGGTTTGCCTGAACTGGTAGTAGCCACAGCTTTACTTGCGGGGAAGCCTTGATGCTTTGCTGCATGCATGTAGTATGGTCTTGTCTTTTACATGAGGTTGTGAGCGGGGCTCCTCACCTGTTGCTCTACCTTAATAGAAGGTCATGCTTTAGGGTCTATCACTCTTCTTTGAAGAGTGCGATTTAGTGCTGTGCTGTTTTGACTTGCCCAAACTGAAGTTTTTCTTTTCATTAACATACTAAGAATGAAATAGCATTCTAACGTACAGCACAATACTAAACAATCCAACTAAGATGTTGAAGAGCTAAAGTAGTGAAAAACGTATTGACTACTTGGAGACACGAATAATACTTGAACTCTTGCTGTCACTTCTGTCCAAGATAAATAAAATATCAAAGCTCTCAGACACCCACATTCTGTCCATGGAGGACAACTAACCCTAGAAACTATGGGCCTCATTAAGAGTTCAGTGGACAGTTTTCACCGTCCGCCGAACTTCCGACTGGGATGTTGCTGCCACACTGGCTTTTCTCCCTGCCGGATCCATTAAGAGTTTCCTTCTAGTCTGACGGGCAGAAACCTCTGTTTCGCCCGCCAGCCCAGCAGGAAACAGGCTACAGCATTGTCTCCATCTTGATTAGAGCCAGCGGCAATGCTGTAGCCAGCAGGGTGCACCAGCACCCTTGCAATGTTCACTGTCTGCAAAGCAGACAGTGAACATTGCTATGGTGCTGGGCAGGGCCCCCCCTATGGCTCCCTGCACCTGTTCTCCACCACCCTTTTCATGACGGTGTTACCGCCATGAAAAGGCTGGCGGAAAATGAGGTTGTAATCCTCAGAGCTGCCCTGGTGGATTAGGATCTCTGCCACTGCCAGACCGCCGGGATCCAAGATCCCTTTGGAGCTGGCAGTTCTGGTTTTAATATGGCGGTTGGACCACCATATTGGCGGCGGTCCAGACCGCCACTGCGAGTGTGGTGGTCATAAGTCCGCCACACTTGTAATGAGGCCCAATGTGCTTTGAGAACTGGTGCATTTACTGTGATGCGGCTGTGCTTGTCAGAGCATCCTCATTGGTCATATGCTCACTAAACGCATAGTGAGGAAAGAGCAAAAAAGATATACAGGGAGGAAGTGTGAAAAATAATTAAGAAAACACAGTGGGAGTGGAGAAGTACGACAAGCAGGGAGAAAAAAAGAGTACAACTGAGGATGGGGTCACAGGTGCTGTTCTCATGCCTTACAATGGAAAAATGAGCCGAAAACAGCAGGTGTCAGGCCAGCAGACAAACAACTGTAAAGGACTACCACAGACCAATCTGCTACATAAATATAGACAATAGCAAACAGGGCACCGCACAATACAACCCACTACTCTTGGAACAGAGGCAACACTGAAATTATAATATTATGCATTTTAATGCACAACTCAAGGATGCACATCGATGACCATCTGTTTACTTGTTGACTCGCCTGTTGATCTGATGACCATTGTTCATCACAACCTAGAACACATGTCACTTCTCTTTGCCAAATTGTAAAATGACATTCAATGTAACAATCCTCACGTCCATTTGATTTGTTGACTCAAAGGCATATTGTCTGCCCCTCTAAAGACCATTTCTAAGTTTGTCAAATAGTCTAGGCTATAAAAAGTAAACAGGGATAGCTGTTTTTTAGCAGACTGCATTTTGCAGTACAGAACAAGTTTGATACACTGCTCAGCGGACATGAAAAGAGATCTAACCTTTAACTCAGAACAGAACATCTGTACTTCATCCATCAGAAAATTCTTGTGGTAGGCTTTCTGAGTGCCTTTGCTACATGTATGCCTTTTTTCATAAAGGCTAAGGTGTTATATAGTACATAAACCCTATCCTATAAACCAGAGGCAGCTAGTGGAACAAGGAGCCCTTTACTCCGGCCACCTAATGAAGGAATTAACAATAGGCCAGACATCACCAAATAGGACTACCAGGATCATAGGCACGCTCACATAAGTAATACTTTATTTCTATGTTGATAGGAGAATTTTTTATCAAAGTGGATAGCTGTAAAAATAGGTCGACAGATGGGAGAAAGAAAAAGAATGATTGATATAATAGCACAAGAGGGAAAGTAGCATACACAATTAGCCCAGGACGTTCGAGTGACTGAAGAGAGTTCACTCAAAGGAAGATGTATGACAGAAGAGTTTAGTGGAGCAAGTGTATACATTTATGTACATGTACATAATTTTATTTGAAAAATTGGAGAGAGTCAAGTTGGTAATAAAAGAAACTACAAGGCAGTGGCATAAGGAAGAGAAAAGATCAATAGTATTTAGAAAGGAACATAACGTTGTAGATCAAATACACAGAAGGGGGAGGCAACTACAAGTAAAGCCAGTAATAAGCAGAATAAACTAGCATTAGTGTGGAGTCTAAGGGAGCAGAATGACAATCAGAAAGAAAGAGGTGCCTGGATGAAGATTTGTGAAAGAGTATGAAGAAGCCAAACAGACACTACCCATTGGATGAAATAATGGATGTCTATCTATCTGGAACCATACTATTATCCCAGCCAGGTGAAAGGCCACATACAAGAGAAGGCGTCCACATGAAACTCATTTTGCAATATCAGTGTGGTAAAGCATGAAGTCCTATGTGGAATCAATCAACAACCAAACATCTCCATTAAAACAGCAAAGATTATGTCAGGCATTACTCCATAACAATGAGTAGACAACAACCAGTATATCATTGTGTTACTCAATGGAACTAGGTTGAATTGTATTTATATATGCATAAATGCAGACATATTCAGTACAGATAACCACATGGGGAAACCACCCCATGTGGTTATCTGCACTAAATATTTTTGGCTGTCTTTTAATTTCATACCAATATACCAATTATTTTCACATTATTTGCACTCTTTTCTTTCTTTGGTTTTGGTTTGCTTCACATGGGGTTTGCTTGCTATTATTTCACTACTCACCAGTCATGACGTTCTGGGTTCTGCTACATTTTATGCATACATAAATGATTCCGCCCCGAGTGTGATGACTTCCCCACGACTGTGGGGCTTCTGCAGTGAGTGCAGAGGCCCTTTGTGAATCAAACCCTTCAATTTTTACAAAGAGCTATGATTTTGCTGGTATTAATATTGTCTTCTTTGTCTCTTCCTCATTGATTGCAGCTTTCCCCATAATCTGTGTAATCACTTGTTCTCTTTAGGATCATGTATTGATCCAACATGGCATGTGACTCAGCCTAGAAGAAACCAAACTACTTCCTTGTGCTGTATTAGTGGGAGAACAGCAATTAACAGCTATCAAAGATTGTGTTGCCATATTAGAGAGGTTAAATCAATCCAATGATGAGCAACGTCTGTATATTCAGTATATCTTTATTGTTTATACATCTGCATTATTAATATTAAATTGTTGTACTTCGTTGAAATTATTTTGATTCATACCCCATTGGTTTGTGGGTAAATGTCTCAGATTTAGAATCATTGTTCTAAGACGATCTATATTTGAAAATTCTAAACAAAACCAGCAATTTCTTGTCTTCCCTGCTCTAAAAAAGTTTTAAAGTGTCACTGATTGACAAGCCATCCTATGCTGTCAGTCATTTGCATGCAAAGATGCATCTGATGTGGCTGTGGATAAAAGCAGGTGGTAGATAGCCCCTTTCCAGTTTATCTTAATTTAGGAGACAAACTGAAAATATTTACAATTATTCACCTTAATTTTGCTTGCTAATTCAAGCATACAGGCGGCTACAGACAGAAGAGAAGACTTGAGGTTCTCCTTTCAATAGATGTCTGGTGGGGGGGGGCATGGCTAGGTGTTCCTTGGAATTGCCTTGTTTCCTCTGTTTGACGGAGTGGAGCTCCCGGTCCTTCAGACTTGACCATATGTGCTTGCCCTCATCCCCCTACATATCCTGCCTAAATTGTTGGGCCAGAGCCCCAGGAGAAATGATGCCACTGCATAGCAGTAGGTGCCAGAGCTGTGGAGCTATGTGCCGACTGGATTTGGGACGTGGCCCTGGTGCATAGCTGCCTTGCGCAGCCCAGTCTAAGGACACTGGGATGGTTGACCGGGCTGCTGAGTGGTAGAAAGAGGATTGCCTTCCCCCTGTGACTGTGGTGGCTGACCGTGCCATTGCGGTTCGTCTACCTACTCCTCCACCTGACCACTGCACCTGGATGGAGCAGCCAGTCCCCAAGGGCATATGACTTGAAAAGAGAAGCTTTATAGGAGATTTTGGGGATTGCAGTTGGTACTCAACCTCCTCACAGGCACTACACCATCTGCAGCTCAGGGTGTTGAGTCTCTCCTGAGTGCTTCTATTATTGCTTCTGAATGTTAAAAAACAACATCATGGGTCACCTTAAAAATGGCAGTACGACTCAAGCACCAAGCCGTGACAGCTCACTGCTCGGGAGTATGCAGTCTGATGGATCACTGGTCTGCCCGGGAATGAACAATTTTCCACCCACAATGCCAGGAGCTGCTCCAGATAATCTACACTTAATCCTACAAGAAATACCAGATTCACATACTGCTATAGAAAGTCGCATGGGGCCCTGGCATCTGATTTAGGCCTGCTCGAGACAATCACTGCAAGCTGTCTGATAGAGTCAAGACTGCAGAAGCTGAACTTGTGACTTTAGCCCCACAGTAGAAGGTCCACACTGCAGAGCTGGAAGACCTAGGCAATCAAATATGCCTACTACACCAGAGGGCTGGGGATGCTGAAGGCAGGAAGCATCAGAACAATGTATGCATTATTGGAATGCCTGAAGGGGTGGAGGGCCTAAAGCCACACTGTTTATTGAGGACTGGTTGAAAACTAGGGTTGCCCCACAGGGCCTGACAGATACATTTATTGTGGAACAGTCGCACAGAGTGCTTATGTGATGCCCCCCTCCAAGACCCTATCCCACTTTGTGGACCCAGCACTTTTGCAAGCTAAATGACAAATCACTTGACAGTGATAATCCCGCTAAGTCCCCTTACCAACTAATAGGCGAGAGGAAGTTATACACTGAGGCACGATAGAAGGGCAGGCCTACGTAGGGAGGAATATCATGGACTCAGGAAACAATTTATAGCCATGGAAAGGGGTGCCCTTCTCAAAACATTCTGATCCCAGGCAGATGAGAGATAAACATCCCCCTGACATAGACCAGAATATTCAAATACATTTCCGTGACCTCCACTAATAAGCCACTGAAACTATTTGCATTACTGAGGTGACTTGCTCACTCAGTGCAATCACGTCTCCATGTCGTCGTCTTGTGGATTAACACCCACCACCTCCCCATGTGTGTCCCTCCCGCATAATTACACACTTCATCCAATTGCATTACACAAAAGATTAGTTGGGGTTAGGGTGGGGGGTATGTTCATTTTGATATATTTTCTCCTTCTTCATCTTTTGAAACCATACAGAATTTATATAGTCTGGGAGCAGATATTTTAGATACATTAAGATATTCCTCTGCATATACATCTATGTAACTATGCGCTATACTACCTTGCGTGCCGATCACTGGGAAGACAATCTCTGTATAACTTGGGAACTGAAACAGCTATTGTGAATGTCGATATCTTATGATGATATGTGTTGCTTCCCCTTTTCCCTTGAAAATTCAATAACATTGGTTTAAATTGATGCCTGGTAGTAAGTAGCAAAGTTGATAGGGTGCTCCCTAAATGCCCTTCAGAAGACACATTTCTGGCTTTCCGAGAATGTCACTTCAAAGCAAAGATGTGGCAGCAGAGAGTCATCATGTGTTTCAAGGACTTGGCTTCAAAATGTGTGATAGCTATTCTTTTAACATTCTGACAAGTTCCTGACTCCTACGAAAATGCCAGTAGCACTGACACAACTCCCACTTCTGTGACCAGTATTACCATGATAAAAAGAGCCGTATTCCATCGATACAGCTCTATGCTGGGACGCACAGCCTTCTGGATGCTATCTAGGTAAACGTAATATATTGTCCTTGAACAAAATCCTGCGAGCAGCCTCTGAAATCCATTAGCTGTCAAAGTATTTGCTTTCTAGCCTTTGAGAGGTCAGTGCTTAGGGCATGACTCTGAAATGAATTTCATCATCTCTGTCCTTGTGTTCACAAGTAATCCCCTTTGCTTTTTTCAGCGCTAATCTGGACCTAAAAAGATGTGAAGAGCAAGGTTTGAAATGTGTTACAGGTTTTCTTTAATGACACTATATAGCCCATGGTTAAACTAATCTTTAGACAGGTGCATATCAACTTCGTTTAAATAAAAGCTTTAAAAAAATGAATTCATAGAGGTGGGAAAACGACCAGAAAGGGATCCATTGAGCCATGAATATTCCTGAAGTGATGTTTAATGCCCAACTTTATACGACACCACATGTAGCAGTGACATTAAACATCAGTTTCTTTCAGTTATGATTTCTGAATTGGCTTTTCCCTCCTCTGTAATATCCACAAAGTGCTTTCAGTAATCATGATGACAGGGCCGGCTTCAGGGCGGTGCGAGGGGTGCGGCCGCACCGGGTGCGGACCTGGATTGGGGGCGCTGACCTCAGAGGCGCGCTATGTTCAGCAATAACTTACGAAACTTGCGATTAAAAGCACCTGCTGAAAAGTTCCTTGTGCGTCCAGCCTTCAGGAAACAATTAAATGTAAGGATACCCCTTGTGATTAATGTTCCATCTAGGGAGAGGGTTGGGAGTTTTGTGTAGTGGCAGCTTTGACTCACCATAAAGTAGCTTAGATACTTAATGTACCAGCTGCAAAGAACAGAAGTATATTCTATGTGGCTAGCAGAGTGGATTAGTAAAGTCAGCCTTTACGCAAACACTTTAAACCAAATGAATGTATGTGAAAGGGGGGCCATGGAGAGATGAGGGACAAATTTGCGGGATGGTAGTGAGTGAATCCAAAGCGGTGGTCATGGGGTGGGGGTGTCAAAAAAGACTGTCCCACAGGGTGCCACCAGTGCTAAGGCCCTGCATGATAATAATACTCTTAAGCAGTGTAAGCAGTGTATATTTAATCTTAGCAAAATATCTGATCCACCAACTACAAAAACTGCTGACTGATCTTCATTGGCTCCCAGTTGCCAGGAATACTGAATTTAATGCACCTTGTACAGGTCGTCAGGGATGCTACTTCAGATGCCCTCCTTTTCTGTGTGAGAAATACACTTACTACTTAATTACCACATCCCTAATCTACACATGCTCCCAACGACAAAAATAAATTAATGCTTACCTGTCTTTAAGGGAGGACAGCATAATGACCTACCACAATCAATGAGTGGAAAAGAGGATCATTTGTCCATTTAAAACATTACTGTTGTTTTGAAGACAGTTGCTTTGGTAATTGTTATACTCTCTGGAAAACTGCACCAAGGCACCATTTTACATTATTACGCAGGGAACACACCTCTACATTTTTCCATCACACCTTTGTATATCTTTTGGGAGATGCCAGCAGTCTGGCTGGTGTTGTACCATCTGTTTGGAGAGGTAGTAGGGCACAGGGCCATGCAAGGCCGTGCCAAATAAACATAAGTTTGCGATTTTCACCCTTTGTCAATGAGACTATAACATATCAGGGAGATGCTCCCTGAGTGTGCCAGACTGAGGAAAAGATAAGCTTAAGATACATTGCCGCAGGTAACCTGGGAGATGACTGACATGAAGACAATGGTTTTTACTTGTGGCATGAGCAGCAGAGGCAGGATTGAAGTTAAAGTGAAAAGGAGGAATGACACTTCTTTTTACCTTTGTGGACCTGAGCAAAGAGGGTGAAATGGCTGTAAAGAGTGAATCCCAGACGACAAGTTCTTTCCGAAGCAGTCAGGGAAACACCCATAGAAAAGGTCAGTCAGAGAGAAGTGAAGGTCAGTGAAGCTTCCTGGACCTATACCTTTGAGGCATTGAGCCAGTACTAATGCATGGAGGTTGAGAGATGGGATGTCAACTTGACCTATTGGGTACTGCTGGATAAAATAATGTAAACTAAGAAACCTAATCACTGATTATGCATGACGATGAGGTCTTGCCGAGTACAGCTTTGTGGTCCATAGTGATTGATGTCACCAAGAAGTCAAGTATGATCAGAGCTTAGCTCTGGTCTAAGGAAGTGAGCAATTTTCTTCATTTAATAGGGTGGTCTTAGGTTCCTACTTAGGACAGAACGCTGATTGATAATTAGTTACTGAAACGTGTATGTCCTTCAATGTGCATCATTATGAATAGTCTGGATGTAGGTCAGGGTGTACTAGGGGCCAGAATTCCAATTCAAGCCAGTATCCTGTGCACAAATCTGGCTATTAGAAGTTATTCACTCGAGACTAGATATTAAGATGTGGACCTTTCCTTGTAAAAGTAGTAAATGGGATTGGGTGACCAAAGCAGGTCACAGGGTTTAAGGCAGGGATGGAGAGGGCATCTGGAGCAAGGGGAGACTGTGGTGTCGCTGGGGGCGCATTCCATGTTCCACCCATGTAGTGGCAGACATTGAGCCAGGGACTGGTTGTACAGATGCCCACAGCCCATGCACATGATTTTACCACGTGTGGATTCACAGTCGGTATTACTGTTTACAGTAACATTTCACCCGGTAACACAAGGTATGAAAACATCAGACCCCTTAGTATTGCCTGTAGTAGTATGGTCACAGAGCTCGGTCTTTGGGCTACTAATAATAAGGTTTTAATGGGGCAATGAGTTGTGCATTTGTCACTATTTAAAGTATATTTGCTATAAAGGGACGGTCCCAGATTAGATGGTAACTGGCTATGGTTTCTGAGACTGAATAAGGCTTTCTCAGTCATGAAGTCATTAAATTATGTTGTGCAATTCTTCATGTGAAGGCTTTCGAATCCTAGGATTTCGTGAGAGTAAATGTAACACACGAATCCACGCAAATCATCAAGTGTGTTGCCACAATGCTCTTGTAATCTGTCAATAATTTTCTGAAGTTTCATACCATCTGACATGCCCATGAAATGAAGCAGTAACACTAATGTAGAACATTCTAAGGCATCAGAAATATATTTTAAAGCTATGGTTTTGTGTTAGTTTCATTTAGGTGGATTGCTCACTTAAGAACTTGATCAGAGATGAACACTTGTGCTTGGGTAGCTTTTCATTAATTTCCCATCTTTAAATCACTGACCAGCATAGAAGGAACACACACCTGCTTAAAACACAGCATCACTTCTCTGCTCCCTTGCAATTTTCAAGCTTACCTCAGCCGTAGTTGATAATCACATGGCTTTCTTCTCGTGGATCATTATTCACTGCAATATGATCAGTACATCTAACGTTTATTTGAAGAAAATCAAAAAAATAGAGACCTATGGGTTGGATGTACAAAGCCTTTTTCTGGTCGCAAACAGACAGATTCACATAATCAGGCCATCTGCGACTGAAAAAATGCTATTTCTGAAGTACAAAAGGCAAAATGTGATAAGTCCATTCCAATCACCTAATCGGTATTGTATGTATTACTGTTTTGCCACCGAATTCCAGTCGCAAAACAGTAATACTTTGCCACTGGTTTAAAACTGGTGGTAATCCATTCGCAAAGACCGAAATGGACCCCTTCCCAGTTGAGAATGTAAATAATAATCCTAAGGACCACTGCCTGCTCTTAAAAAAATCAAACTGGAAAGTTTAATTTTTTCTTTTTAAACACATTCCACTTTTCTTCAAGGAAAATGGGCTGCATTTAAAAAAAAAAAATGTTTTACAGAAAAAAATGACAGATATGTTGGTCTACTGACCCCAGCAGGCCACCGTTCCTGTGATGGTTGTGGTTCCTAATGGGTTGCAAATTGCGACCTACCTTATTAACCGCTTAGGTGCGGGCGTCGGCCACTGGCCGACGCCCACACACCCTCCCTGGTGCGGGTCACGACCAGTGGCCGACACCAGGAAGGGTATCAATAAATCCTCGGGTGCGTCGCACCCGAGGATTTTTTTTTTTTTTTAAACCCTTTTAAACCCTTTTTAAGCTTCCGTGTCTCCCCCCGCCCCCCCACCCGCCCCTTTGTGACGCCAGTGCGCCTCGCGGCACGCTGACGTTGCAAAGGTGTTTTCCCCATCAAAGCAGGAAGCAGCCTTGCGGCCGCTTCCTGCTTTGATGGGGAAAACGGCCTTTCTCACGTTCGTGAAGGCCTCGTAAGAAAGGGGAGACACTCCCCTTTCTTACGAGGCCTTCCTGAAAGTGTTTCCTGGCCCCCGGTCGCAGCTGTGCTGCGATCGGGGGCCAGGAAACACTTTCAGGTTTCCTGGCCCCCCGATCGCAGCACAGCTGCGATCGGGGGGCCAGGAAACACTTTGAAAAGGCCTCGTAAGAAAGGGGAGACTCTCCCCTTTCTTACGAGGCCTTCTCAAAGGGTTTCCTGGCCCCCGATCGCAGCACAGCTGCGATCGGGGGCCAGGAAACACCACTAGACGCCAGGGATTTCACTTTGGGGGGGCGGCCCCCTCGGAAAACGGGCGGCCCCCCCGGGGCATAATTAATAAAAAAAAAAAGGTAGGTGCCCCCTGGGGGGAGGGGGGGGGGCGATCGCGCCCCCCGCCCCCAGGGGATTGTTTAAAAAAAAAAAAAAAAAAAAAAATATAATAATAAAATGACAGGGGGTCGCCCGTGGGCAGGGTGACCCCCTGTGGGGGCATTTTTTTTTTTAGATGTTGTAGGGTTTCCCTGGGGGCCATTTTGGCCCCCAAGGAAACCATACAACAACTAAAAAAAATAGATCTATATATAGATCTATATTTATATATCTATGTAGATAGATATATCTATGTACATGGATATATCTATAGATATATCTATGTACATAGATATATATATATATATATATATATAGAGGTAGATCTATATATACCAAAGAGATTTATAAAGTGTGCTACTCACCTGTGAGGGTTCTCAAGGCGCTTGGGGGGGGGAGGGGGGAGGGAAAGGGGCTGGGAGCTTCACTGTTCGAAAAGCCAGGTTTTGAGGCCCTTCCTGAAAAGAAGTAGGTTTTGGGTCTTGCGAAGGTGGGTTGTGAGGGCGTTCCAGGTTTTGGGTGCAAGGTAGGAGAAGGATCTGCCCCCGGTGGTGGTGTGTTTGATGCGGGGGACAGAGGCGAGAGAGAGGTCAGCTGAGCGGACGTTTCGTGTGGGGGTGTGGAAGGTGACTCTCGTTGAGGTAGGCAGGGCCTGTGTTGTGGAGTGATTTGTGTGCGAGGATGAGGATCTTGAAGGTGATCCTTTTGTCAATGGGGAGCCAGTGGAGGGATTTGAGGTGTGGAGAGATGTGTTCGTGTCGGCGGAGGTCGAGGATGAGTCGTGCTGCTGAGTTCTAGGTGCGTGTAGTTTGCGCTTGAGTTTTAGAGTGGTGCCGGCGTAGAGGGCGTTTCCGTAATCAAGCCTGCTGCTGATGTGTGCGTGAGTGACAGTTTTTCTGGTCTCTGTGGGGATCCATTTGAATGTTTTTCAGTATACGGAGTGTGTTGAAGCATGAGGGGGTGAGAGCGTTGATTTGTTGGGTCATCGAGAGGGAGGAGTCTAGGATGATGCTGAGGTTGCGTGCGTGGTTGGCGGGGGTGGGTGCAGGGCCTAGCGTGGTGGGCCACCATGAGGGGTCCCAGGTGTTTTTGTGTGGGCCAAAGAGGATTATTTCGGTTTTGCTTGAGTTGAGTTTCAGGTGATTGGCTGTCATATATATATCACTTTTGTCAATATGTGTGTGGTTTCCCTGGGGGGAAAAGGGTCCGACTTGTCTAGTGGCAGTTTTAGTGCCATAAAGAAGCGCAGAAGGTTTATATGCCTACTGCAAAGAGCAAATCTGTATTTTATGTAAATAGCTGAGTACATTAGCAAAGTCTATGGAGAGATGAAGGGCACTTTTGCTGGGTGGTAATGAGGGAATCCGAGGAGGAGGGAGTGGGAGCACCAATAATGATTGTTGGACTGGGCGCAGGAGGTGCTAAAGACTGTGACGAATGGTATGTGACAAGGTGTTTTTTGAGTGTCTTGAAAGTACGTGCTGATTGAGGGAAGAAGCGCAGGTAAGGTGGCCTCTACTGTTGCACGTATCTCACACACCATCGATTTTGTGACTGTCTACGTAGGCTAGTGTTTTAGAGCAACAGTTTAGCCAATAGCAGAGATGGCATCTTGATGGATGACTGCTGCCTACACTCGGGTTATAGAGGACCGCTCTGACATAGGATCAGAGACTGAGACATCAGATACTGAGACAGCATCTGAGGGATAGGACAATGGCGCAGACTCTGGGAGTGATTTTTCAGTCAGAGGAGTCCCATTCGATAACTCCTCTTCCAGTACATTATGAGGGAGGTGATGAGGACAGTCCTGCTGTCCCTTCGCAAGCTGTTTGTGCAACTGGGTAATAGTGGGTTAGGCCAACCCAGAGAGCAGGTGAATGCGGCGGCAAGCAGAGAGAGAGTGCTCTCTTGGGAGCTCCCCAATTTAGTTCAGCCCCAAATTCCACCACCCAAATCATATTGTGGAGACATCAAAATTATCCATGGCAAAACAAACTGGTTTTGTAAGGCAGGCACCTGTGTTTTTGGTCCTGGATTCGGCGGCCATATAGAGAAACACACTAAACCCAAACATTTCTGGAAACTAGACATTCGGGGGAGTCCACAGAGGTGTGACTTGTGTGGCTTCCCCAAAGTTTTCTTACCCAGAATACCCTGCAAAGCTGAAATGTTGAAAAAAAACTCAATTTTTCTCGCATTTCTGTCACACAAACTACAGGAATATGCTGGGATCCACAATATTCCTACCACCCAGTGACTCCTCACCTGTCCTGATAAAAACACTACCCCACTTGAGTGCCTACACCTAGTGTCTGTGTCAGGAATGGATCACCCCAGGGTCAACAGCTGCCTCACGTAAGGACCAACATTGACCGTTGTGTGATCTATTCCTGTCGCAGGCACCAGGCCTAACCACACAAGTGAGGTATCATTTTTATCGGGAGACTTGGGGGGACGCTGGGTGGAAGGAAATTTGAGGCTCCTCTCAGATTCCAGAACTTTCTGTCACCGAAATGTGAGGAAAACTTGTTTTTTTAGCCACTTTTTGAGGTTTGCAAAGGATTCTGGGTAACAGAACCTGGTCAGAGCCCCGCGAGTCACCCCATCTTGGATTCCCCTAGGTCTCTAGTTTTCAAAAATGTACAGGTTTGGTAGGTTTCCCTAGGTGCCGGCTGAGCTAGAGGCCAAAATCTACAGGTAGGCACTTTGCAAAAAACAGCTCTGTTTTCTGTGATGTGTCCACGTTGTGTTTTGGGGCATTTCCTGTCGCGGGCGCTAGGCCTACCCACACAAGTGAGGTATCATTTTTATCGGGAGACTTGGGGGGACGCTGGGTGGAAGGAAATTTGAGGCTCCTCTCAGATTCCAGAACTTTCTGTCACCGAAATGTGAGGAAAACTTGTTTTTTTAGCCACTTTTTGAGGTTTGCAAAGGATTCTGGGTAACAGAACCTGGTCAGAGCCCCGCGAGTCACCCCATCTTGGATTCCCCTAGGTCTCTAGTTTTCAAAAATGTACAGGTTTGGTAGGTTTCCCTATGTGCCGGCTGAGCTAGAGGCCATAATCTACAGGTAGGCACTTTGCAAAAAAACAGCTCTGTATTTTGTGAAAAAATGGGATGTGTCCACGTTATGTTTTGGGGCATTTCCTGTCGCGGGCGCTAGGCCTACCCACACAAGTGAGGTATCATTTTTATCGGGAGACTTGGGGGAACATAGAATAGCAAAACAAGTGTTATTGCCCCTTATCTTTCTCTACATTTTTTCCTTCCAAATATAAGAGAGTGTGTAAAAAAGACGTCTATTTGAGAAATGCCCTGCAATTCACATGCTAGTATGGGCACCTCGGAATTCAAAGATGTGCAAATAACCACTGCTCCTCAAAACCTTATCTTGATCCCATTTTGGAAATGCAAAGGTTTTCTTGATACCTCTTTTTCACTCCTCATATTTCAGCAAATGAATTGCTGTATACCCAGTATAGAATGAAAACCAACTGCAGGGTGCACCTCATTTATTGGCTCTGGGTACCTAGGGTTCTTGATGAACCTATAAGCCCTTTATATCCCCGCAACCAGAAGAGTCCAGCAGACAAAACGGTATATTGCTTTCAGAAATCTGACATCGCAGGAAAAAGTTACAGAGTAAAACATAAAGAAAAATGGCTGTTGTTTTCAGCTCAATTTCAATATTTTTTTATTTCAGCTGTTATTTTCTGTAGGAAAACCTTGTAGGATCTACACAAATGACCCCTTGCTGAATTCAGAATTTTGTCTAGTTTTCAGAAATGTTTAGCTTTCCGGGATCCAGCATTGGTTTCACACCCATTCCTGTCACTAACTGGAAGGAGGTTGAAAGCACCAAAAATAGTAAAAATGGGGTATGTCCCAGTAAAATGCCAAATTTGTGTTGGAAAATGTGGTTTTCTGATTCAAGTCTGCCCGTTCCTGAAAGGTGGGAAGATAGTGATTTCAGCACCAGAAACCCTTTGTTGATGGCATTTTCAGGGAAAAAACCACAAGCCTTCTTCGGCGGCCCTTTTTTCCCATTTTTTTGGAAAAAACTAAATTTTCACTGTATTTTGGCTATTTTCTTGGTCTCCTCTAGGGTAAACCACAAACTCTGGGTACCATTAGAATCCCTAGGATGTTGGAAAAAAAGGACGCAAATTTGGCGTGGTTAGCTTATGTGGACAAAAAGTTATGAAGCCCTAAGCGCGAACTACCCCAAATAGCCAAAAAAGGGCTCAGCACTGGGGGGGAAAAGGCCCAGCAGCTAAGGGGTTAATATATAATATATTAATATGGGCTTTTATCACACTAATATGATGTACATGTTGAGATGAGCATGGCTTCCACACCACAAATATGCAGTAATTTTTGTCACTTGGAAGGTTAAGGGATTTGCAAAATAATGTATTTTTTAATGTTAATCTTGTATATATTGTAAATATGTGTTTTAGGAAGTCCTGATGAAGTCAAGGGGTATTCCCCAGACGAAACACGTGTTGACGGATGGAATTTGAACAATTATTATGGTTGGAATTTTGAACAAGTATTGGAAGCCATTTTTCAAGAGGAATAAAATATGATTGGACACAACTTATGAAGTCAGTTGGAGGAGAACTGTCTTTAATTACTGGCAAGGATACGAACTCTGAATTATTGCAGCGTGTGTCATTGCAGTATGATTATTGAGTGACAAGTTTTATTGTCAATTGGGACTGTGTTTAGGGTGAGGTCCTAGCCATTGGCACCGCTAGACACCTGGGATAAGAAAATATTGAGGTTCAGCGCCAGATACTCTTACATTCACCCTTAGGAAGTTGTTTCCTTATTAAGGTGAATGAGGTAGGTCTATTTGCAATGCACTAGAAATCGCTAATGAAACTCAAAAGAGTTTCATACATTAGGGTTGCCAATTTCCTAATTGCGATTCAGTGAGAATCACAATTGGGAAATCCGTATTCCTAATGTTAGTACATCTGCCCCTCTAAGCCTTTATTTCTCTCTTTCTGCCGTTAAAATGTGTAGGACTCCAACATTCCAAAGGAAGAAGATCAGAGAAGTGTCAGTGGTTGGTCTGACACTCTCCTAGATTAAATGTAAGCAAAGTTAGCTGAATGGATATTCTGAATTCTGGCTCTTGTTGGCCAATACTGGACACTTGAGCTCCAATGGCAAAACGGTATGACTGCTCTTTTGACTGTGTCTCCTCAGATCTCGTACTAAAATGATTGTTTTGGTTTTCCTTTTTCTTTCCCTGTGAAGTAACTCAGATCTGAGAAATTCAGAGAAGTCGTGTCTGGAAGCTCTTGAGGGAAACCTTAAAGCACATTTAATGCCTGGTTTGCAAATCTAATTTGAACCAAAACCTGAAGTGACCTGAGTTTAGCTGGGTCATTCTTTTAAGGCTGGAAACTCTAGCTGCAATTAGATAATTTTTCCCTTTCATATGGCAGAGCAGAGCAATAAAGCTACACAGTAAGCAAATAGAACGTCTGCTTTCGGCCATTATCCCTTCCCGCTTGGAGTCTGCCTGGGCCAACACAAACATGGCGGCAGCTTAGCTTTCCCATACTTGAGGAAACATGAACACTATCCACCTGAAGGAAAAAAGGAAAGAAAATGCTTGAGCAAGCTTGTGGTTTGACCTGGAAGGGGGAATCTTTTCACTGCTGCCTGTGAGACCAGGCACGGGCATGGTGCTGTCTGTATGTTTGTCTAACTGAACCACTTTGTGCTGTTTCTATTGGACTTCCTGACATGGAAACATGTCTACATCAATGAGGATTAAAAGGACATCAGAGCTTCTAGGAGGCTCCTGCACAAGTGAGCAGACTCATTCTAGGCCTCGCTCCCCCACCACACTAAAGGGTTTACATTAAATCATCATCTGCATAAAGTTCTGAAAATAAAACTTTCCTAAACTACTGTATCCGCCTGAGATCCTGTTGCTTGTAGCCAATGCTGCAAGCCATCTGTAGCCCCAGAAAGCGTGCTTAGTGGTTCTACTCTTTAGAAGTCAAATACATCAACATTTACAGAATTGATACTATGTTTGCTTTGTGTAGAAGTAACATGCAAATATAAAATTATTTACAAACAACTGGAGTTATGTAATGCATTGAGCAGTGTTTGGCAAGCAGCAGAAAAAGAAGCCATTGTACTTTGCCTTTTTTTGCTATTACAGATACAGCCCTCCCTATGTGCATCATGCCCGTGAAGGTGACTTACTAAGCCGGTTACTAGAGAAATAGGACTCGCTCATTACTGAGAGTGGATCGTGATTGGCTCCATCCTTATTATGTTTTTTCCTTAATTAATAATAGTAAGGGCTGCTTTTATAGCAGTGCAATTCAGGGAGGTCATGTTGAACACCGCCACCAGGTGGCTGGGAGGATGATAGCCTTAAAACATCAAATATCACTCACTCATTGCGAAGGTGGCAACAAACATTTCTCCCTCATGGGTCAGAATCTGGCTGTAAGTGCTTTCTGGCTTCTTCAAAAATGCAAATAGGTTCCATACAATTTTCGAATATATCCATTCAATAATGGTAAGCAATATATGGACAATGTGTTGGGAATAGCCCACACACACTACACTCTTACAAGTCAACCTAGCCTAGAAGGCCATTCATTGCTTGTTCTCAGTGTTTACTCATAAAGTAAGATGGATTTGCTGGATCAGGGATTCTAACTCGACAATCAAATGGAAGAGTCTGAGCATGATATGCAGGCCCCATTCAAAAAGTAGCTGCACATGAAAAATGTTGTGTACCCCTAATCGTTAGTAATGCAATCACAAATAAATTATGATGGTGCTCATGAATTTCAACAGACCCAGGAGCATCGCTGGAAATCGGATGACCTGAATATTTTTTTAACCCTCCATGGAATATTCACTCAAGTGATGTAAATTACCATTCCATGAAACTAAGTAGGCATATCTTGACCTATTCTTTGACCTTCGTTACAATTTGAGGGCTAAAGTCACATTCCTGTGCAAAAGATGTGTGGCAAACCTGTGTGCCCATGGATCGGAATTACTAGTTGTGTTAATTATCACACCGCACAGTTTTCCCTGATAAATTCTGGCGAGACAAACCTGAGGAAATGTATCCCAGCGAAAAAGGGTAAGCATGCAGAATTTGGTGTGTCAGAAACTGATTTGCATGTTATGCTACATTTTCTAGTTGAAAACTCGGAATAGGAGGCATTTACAACCCTCCATGCCAAGATTTTGCTCCTCCACACATTTGATTATTTGCATAACGTACATTCTCAACACTCTCACTCATGCCACAGCTCTAAATCTCACTCCGCAAAGCTGAAATGTTCTACAGCGCTGAATGTTTCTACCTGGTTTTGCTACAGAAACGGATGTCATTGTGTAGCACTAAGAAGACATGTATGATCACCAGGGAATTCTAGTTATTACATCATGAAGGAGTGTTACGAGTTATCAAAGCACTCACACCTCTATGCCATAGTGAACCTCCCCTCCACCTCAATAATCAAGAAAATGTGAGAACAAACTCTGGTAGAAAGAAACACTAAACCACGGGCAGAACTTATAAAATGCTTGTAAGCATCCATAGACACTGCCTGTTAGGCTCGACCTAAACATAGTGTAACAGTTTACGAATTAACGTTTTCACTGCAGAGGCAAAAACTAGCAAAACGAGATTAGCAGTGTAGCAGGTGTATTGATATGTACAACGATGTGCCCTGATTTGGTAAAGAAACTCTCCTGAAGTAGAAAACCATACAACCTTCTTTTATTCCTGCTTGATAATGACAATACGCTGTCCTGTGCGCTACACTATGACTGACTGGGCTGTTGGGCTTGTGCACTACACTATGACTGGCTGGGCTGTTGGGTATGTGTGTTACACTATGACTGACTGGGCTGTTGGGTATGTGCACTACACTGTGACTGGCTGGGCTGATGGGTATGTGCTCAACACTATGAATGGCTGGGCTGTCGGGCTTGTGCGCTACACTATGACTGGCTGAGCTGTCAGGTTTGTGTGCTACACTATGACTAGCTGGGCTGTTGGGTTTGTGCGCTACACTATGACTGACTGGGCTGATGGTTATGTACGCTACACTTTGAATGGCTGGGCTGGGCTGATGGGTATGTGGGCTACACTATGGCCCGCCGGGCTGTCGGGTTTGTGCGCTACACTATGACTGGCTGAGCTGTCAGGTTTGTGCACTACACTATGACTAGCTGGGCTGTTGGGTAAGTGTGCTACACTATGATTGGCCGGGCTGATGGGTATGTGCGCTCCACTATGACTGGTGGGCTGTTGGGTTTGTGCGCTACATTATGACTCGCTGGGCTGTTGGGTATGTGTGCTAGACTATGACTCACTGGGCTGTTCGGTATGTGCGCTACACTATGACTGGCTGGGCTGTTGGGTATGTGTGCTACACTATGACTGGCTGGGCTGTTGGGTATGTGCGTTACACTATAACTGACTGGGTTGATAAGTATGTGCGCTTACACTATGACTGATTGGGCTGTTGGGTATGTGCGCTACACTATGACTGGCTGGGCTGTCGGGCTTGTGCGCTACACTATGACTGGCTGAGCTGTCAGGTTTGTGTGCTACACTATGACTAGCTGGGCTGTTGGGTTTGTGCGCTACACTATGACTGGCTGGGCTGTTGGGTAAGTGTGCTACTCTATGACTGGCTGAGCTGTTGGGTATGTGCGCTACACTATGACTGGCTGGGCTGTTGGGTATGTGCGCTACACTATGACTGGCTTGGCTGTTGGGTATATACGTTACACTATGACTGACTGGGCTGATAAGTATATGCGCTTACACTATGACTGATTGGGCTGTTGGGTATGTGCGGTACACTATGACTGGCTGGGCTGATGGGTATGTGCGCTACACTATGACTGGCTGGGCTGTTGGATTTGTGTGCTACACTATGACTCGCTGGGCTGATGGGTATGTGCGCTACACTATGTCTGGCTGGGCTGATGGGTATGTGCGCTACACTATGACTGGCTGGGCTGTTGGGTTTGTGCGCTACACTATGACTCACTGGGCTGTTGGGTATGTGCGCTACACTATGACTCGCTGGGCTGTTGGGTATGTGCGCTACACTATGACTGGCTGGGCTGTTGGGTATGTGCACTACACTATGACTGGCTGGACTGTTGGGTAAGTGTGCTACACTATGACTGGCTGGGCTGTTGGGTATGTGTGCTACACTATGACTGGCTTGGCTGTTGGGTATGTGCGTTACACTATGACTGACTGGGCTGATAAGTATGTGCGCTTACACTGTGACTGATTGGGCTGTTGGGTATGTGCGCTACACTATGACTGGCTGGGCTGTCAGGCTTGTGCGCTACACTATGACTGGCTGAGCTGTCAGGTTTGTGTGCTACACTATGAATAGCTGGGCTGTTGGGTTTGTGTGCTACACTATGACTAGCTGGGCTGTTGGGTTTGTGCGCTACACTATGACTGGCTGGGCTGTTGGGTAAGTGCGCTACTGTGTTATGGAAATCTGATAGTAAATAGAAGGCAGCTGGAAATGCAAAACTGATTTTAGTGCACACACTTTGAACTTTTTTGTTACAGCAATGCTACAACATATGTTTGTTGCCAATGCTGATTCTTTGGCATATTCAGTAGTTTGGCATGAGCTTATTCCTACTTTCATATTTTGTGATAACAATTTCTATTATTAAAATTAAGGCATATTGCAGTAATATGGGTTTACTGGAGTTTCGTGTAAACATTCGGCCACAGAGGTGTTTTAATAATAATAATAATAATAATAATAATAATAATAATAAGGAGAAGAAGAAGAACAAGAACAAGAAGAAGAAAAAGAAGAACAAGAAGAAGACAAGAAGAATATGCATGGACAATTGAATATCTTGTCATTAAAAAAAATCACTAGTAAAATAGCTGCATTGGTGAATGTTTTTCAATTTATTTTGTTATTGCAGACATGAAACAGTCATGTTTAGGTGACTGAATAATTCGTTTTTTGTGGCATGCTCTTGCTATGAAAAAAATATCCCTTGCATCAGCTTGCCAAGCTCACGCCTATTGGCTTTGCTAATGCTAGATTACATTAGATCACATTTGCAATTATGTTGTTTATACATCAATTTATTATGATACATCATGTAGCGTATGTTTTTCCAAGATGTGTTTTATGAATGCAACCCCGGCGTCCTTCAGTGACCAGAGCTGTGCTGTTCCAAGGCCCTGCTAAAAACATTTGCAAATTCACTAAGTTGTTTGTAACTCACAGTTGATAAATCTGTATCCATCATGTAACCATATCAGAACGTTTTGTAGGCCACTACTGGGTTCCCGGGACACGTGTTTGATAAACCCTGCTGTATGGAATAAGATCTTCTATGCTTTCACTTTATCATACAGTTCCATATCAGTAGTGGATCATGGGATCCATAGGCAAGGTGTCTCAGCATATATGTCCCACCAGTGACCAGTGCTGTCTATCACTGGAACACACTAACCGGGCAAACAAAGCTCTAGGACTCACCGGCAAGGTTTTGAGGCAGTTTCACAAATACTGACAATTCAACCTCACATTAAACACAACCATCTGAAAGCCTGGAATAGTTCATGTTCATGATCGTGATTGTTTTAAGGAAAGCACAGTGGCTGTTCATTTTTTGCCTTGCTAACCTAGTTGAGAGTCACATGAGCTGACAGCTCTCTGCATCCAGCTCTTGTTGGTTGAACCAATAGTGCATGCTTCGTTGGGGCAGTGGATTCTTGTCACCTAGTGTCAGTGATATTTCAGTCTGGTCTGGCAGCAGAATATTCCAGTGACTAGGCAGGGGCTGGGAGAAGAACACAGGGTGAGTTTGCCATATCCACCGAACCTGTGTGCATGTAATCAGCGAGTTTATTGGTTGTCTCAACCGAGGACCATGTTTTGGGTGGAGGTGCACTGCTTCCTTCAAGTCGGGGGACGTGGCGAGAACAGGTGTGTGTTTAGCCTCTGGACAATGTGTGTGTTGGTGTATGTTTGTTTGTGGCCTCTGGACCATGCGATCTGCTGCCTAACTCCATCAGCGAGTCTGGGGATGTATTTGTCTTATTGGTTTGTTACTTATACGGTTATATTTTTTTCTTTCAGTATTTCATAAAGTTATCCAAAAGCACTTAGCTGGTACTGAGCTATGAGGGCAGGTCAGACTGAGAGCCGCTCTGTGGTAATTTGCAACCAAGGGGCGTTCTCACCACACTTAGATGAACGAGTCAAATGATTTCTTAAAATCAGTAGATAATATAATATGTAGGACATTTTAGTACATTTTACATTCTTTTGAACATTTGAAAACTGCATTCAAGTGTACAACAAAAAAGAACAGCAATCAGTGCACATATTCCGTTTCTTCCCTACTGACTTCATACTGAACAATTGATTACACATGCAGCCGCTCCCCAGGGCTTCCTTTTACAGTAAAATACCAAGAATTACCATCCAGCTGAGAAATACCTCAGCAAGGCATGGAAAATGCATTGCACTGCCAGTTTCCACAGACACAGCTGTTCCTTTAATCGACGATTATGTCAGATGTGTAGGTAACACATTCTTCGGTGAACGAAATGGTATAGACAGAAGAGCTGAAATACAGCCCTCTGGTTAAATGGGATTCTACTGCTGCATACTGTCAACTACTACCGTAAGCCAGGAAGTATCAAGAATATATATTTTTTAAAAATTATGTTGAACAATCTTACCTTAGAAAACAAGTCAAAGCATCCTAGCCGGCTGATGACACAGTAAACTTCAGGCAGACGAGGTCCTTTTCCACTAGGCTGGAAACAAAATTGATGGTTACATTTTGAATGCTAATTGGTGAGAATATATCTCTTTTATAATGTAAGTGAACAAACAATGCTTCAGTTCTCTCAATATTTACTTTAATTTCCAATGTTTTTTTCGTGATCTTCTAAGCTGTCATGTGTTCCAGTAACTGTTATGCTACTGAAAATGATTCATGTTTGGGCACAGCAATGGAATGAGAGCAACTGGCTGGCACCTGTTCAGACCCCTAGTTAATGAACCTGCTTTTTCATCGTCAAACTAAAGCAACAAATGATGATGCTAATCACCACTATAATGGTGAAAAGGTCTTCGTTACATATTTCAATCAGAGGCGTATTTGGCAAGTCAGGATGCTGTTGCCTCTCTCGAACCAATTCTCATGTTCAAAATGTAAATAAGGTACTGGCAGGAGAATGGTTCTAACGAAAGTGTCTCTCTGCCATAGTTTTACTGTGCCCGCAAGACATTTTCTGATCAAAACAGTCTGCAGAGAGCACCGCAGTGTAAAACCACAGCACTCAATGTAAGTCCAATTTTGCAAATCACATGAAAAGTAGTCGCAGAGATTCCCAACTGGTCCAATCTTTTAAATGACGAATGCCATTTCTTCATACAAGGTTGACAGACATTGACAGTCTCAATCAGGTAATAACCAGTCCTTCATTTATAAAATACACTCATCGACAGCCAACACATGTTTCGTCACTACATGTGACTTTCTTAAGGCAACAAATTACAGATATGGGATTGCAGCAAAGTATTTTCGTAGAATCACACACATCAGATTAACTGTTCAAATGAGACCAACGTCCTCAGGAAGAAACAACCAGATGTCCCAAACAAAAACATGAGACTGATTTCAAGTCAGGTCAATAATCCAAGGCCCAAAGGCAGTAGTAATGGATAATTACATTGGAGAAAAGGACCATGATATGTCCTAATCTAGTAGAGATGGACGACGAACGGTATGGCCATGTTACAGAAGTCTGTAGACTTTACTACTGCTTTTGGGCCTTGAATCAGCCAATGAAGACAAATAGGGAACCAAAGACAATCCGCTTCCTAGTTCTAGGCTGTAACTTAACAAAGGGACAGATCCAGATAGAGGTGCATGAGGATGTAGTCTTGTGCTTGCCTTGCACAGAGTACATTGATATTGACTTATGGACACCCTTCCAAGATCTGACTTCGTGCACAGTTCCAAGTGATTTACATTTTAAAACTTTTTATAACACAACCACAGGTGAGTGAATTGAAATAGTACTGACAGCATACAAAACAGATTTCCTTCACTTTATGTTCAAGGTTTTCTTTTTCAAAAGGCTTTCTCTCATAGTATTTTCATGAGATCCTGGGGCATTTGATCTTCGATCAGTATGACATAACAAATGGATCGCTTGTTAATTAATTTTGGAGGAAAAGCTGTTGCATGGTGGAGGGATGGTGCCAGGGGAACAATAGTCGGTCGAAAGAAAATAGGAACAACTAAAATATTGACCTTCTTAAGGACACTGGATATAGGCTTTGAGAGTGCCCACTCCTGCACCATCAACTGCAGAAATCCCTAAGTAGAAAACACAATATTATCCTCCCTCTTTAGGTGCAATTGGTATTAAAATGTATAATGTAAATGTCTTAAGTGAAAATAGCATAATTTGAATGGCACCCACCATGAATGAAACTGTGACTTTAGGTTCGAGACAACATTGCAAACTAAACAGGTACATTAGAACAGTGGTTCCCAACCTTTTGACTTCTGTAGACCCCCACTTTATAGTTACTGGAACCCGGGGACCCCCACTAAATCATTATTGGAATCCAGGGACCCTTCACCTGCGTTATTACTTAAAGCTGGGGACGGTATCTCTTAAGATTATATAATTTTCTAAGCAGTCGCGGACCCCCTGAGGGGTTGCCGCACCAGAGGTTGAGAACCATTGGGTTAGAGGCATCAAGAAGCATAGTAAATTGTACATTCTTCAGCAGAACCACTGCATTAGGGCATTGAACACTATATTCCTATATGTAGCGCAATAATAACTCTGATCATAGTCAAAGTAAGGAATCTAATTGACAGCACTGGAGTTTTTCCAGTTTCTTTTGCACTACAGAATATGCAGGACTATATGTTATGTCTCGACTGGAAGGAGCTCCAGTGCTAAAAACCTTTTACAGGTAAGAAGGTTTTGTTAAATATTCTATTTGTAAAGAAATAAAAGCTGATACCATCATTGTGGTCGTTGATTCAGTACATATTAGCTTTTTGTCCCACTTGGTACACTTGTCTACACTGCATTCTAAATCAGCACAGGATGGATACAACTTAGGCCCTATATGTGCAAGGATCCTGAACCCCCAGTGTGTTAAAGATGCTTCTGTAGCATTTCTTGTTTTGTGGGATTCCTTTTGGGCCTGGAAATGTGGACATGTCCATGCTCGTGGCACTAAGACCTGCTCTGTCAAAGTAGACATAGCCATAGCAACACATCAAAGGTACCACTGACATTATGGTAGAAGACACATTATGTGAATTCCCAAGAACACCTCAAAGCACTGTGACATCAAGGATGAGACAAGACAAGGAACTGCAAAGCCTGTGCTGTGCACCTGGCAGTCCTCAGGAATACATTTGCAGCCTGAAGACCCCATCAAATTTTAATGTGATTCCTCTCTACAATCAGATGAAGCCATTGATGGGCATGGGAAGAGGAAGCTGATAGAAAAATTATGGGGCTTAAATTTACTCTCAGTGTGGCACAGTGCTGGAACTCCTCCCAGATCAGAATTAGGTTACCCAGATTCCAACTTATTTGTGGTGAAATCTGTCAGCCTGCAGAGTCTTCATATGTGCACACCTCACCAGTTTAGAGACAGTTCTCCTACAGGTTTGTGTCCATTTCAGCAGTGGCAGATCCTCCGTTATGCCCCACTGCTTAAGCCAGCAGATTAAAACATGAAAAGTAAAATGCTAATAAAACAATTTTATTACAATTGTATTTTTCATCATGGAGCCAAAGCTGGAGCAGAGTCTGGGGGGTGGGGACAACCAGATGACAGCAAGCATGGTGGAGGAGTGGTGGGCACTGCAAGTGCGCATGCCGGTTTGTCCGGCTGTTTTAAGACGGCCAAACCAAAATGTGCACTTAGTTTACTCCAGACTTCAACCTGAGCTATTTAGCAGCCAGGATAACAGCAGGCTCAGGCTACCAGTACCAGTGGAAGCGCAGAACTAGCCCGCTCAGATCAATCCCAGTTTTTCTCTTAAGATGGGTAATAGTATTACCAGCGTGGGAGCAGCATCTGGATTGGCAAAGAGGAGTCTGGGAGCCTATGCACCAGGAGCAGAAGACCACTGCGGCAGCAGGCAAGTTTTTCTTTTTATCTGTTATTGTCTCCTGTGCTGCCCCTACACCTTTCCCTGATAGTAGAAGCCTCTGAATGGCAGAAGATATGCATATTATGACAATGTCAACTCATGCTGCTATTTAGGTTTAGATATAAATTACGATAACTATTTAAAGCACTTGATAAAGTATGCAAGCATCACTGAATGATAACCATCTTAGAAATGAGATTCACAAATGTGGAGCAGGCAAACAAGTGGAGGCCCTCCACACAAAAAAGCTTAAAATGCACCAAGATCACATTACTCTACAGTATCCAATCAGCAGAAGTAGGCACATCAGCAGAAGTGCCTGAGTAAATATTTTTCTATGTTTGGAGGATTATCTTCCTACTAGCAATTGGTACCTGGTGCTCCAGTCAGCACACGGAACACTGCTGAACAACTGATCCTTGGTGAGGCGCCTGAAACAAACAAGATAGCAATATGTGCCACAAGCAAATGTAATGGAAATATATATAAGTAACCGGGGACCCTGCAAATAGAAGGGGATCAAAACAAACTTGTTCCTGGGATTTGATAAGCATATCCTCTCACTCTACTAGTATTCAACCATATCCTACTGTCACGACTAATATTTAACACCCTCAAGAAGGGAAACCACTTCTATTCAGGTGCTTCAGAGAAATATGAGCTAAATATACAGATTTTGCATGGATGCAAGCATCCGCTTCTTTTTCTTAAGACTCAATACATCATCAGATGATTTGGGTATTGGTTAGGAAGCACTCAAGATGCAACAAAACCACAGTACTTTGGGCGTTCATAATTAAATATGTGATAACGAAATATTAGGGTGTGGTTAAAATAAGAATAATTTATAAACTGGATGAAGTAGGAAATTACAATGACAACATGTTGTGCTTCAAACTGTGTAGTTCTTCTGGGAATATATGAAAAGTAAATAATTTGAATATTTTCCTTTACCTTGATTTCACAAAGCTATAATACGTGTCATTCATTCTCCTGCCCATCATTCAAGTTTGGGACAAGATGAGGAAAGTAGGCAGCAGAAACTTTCAAATGTCCTGATACGTACTAGAGGCTTTCCACTCACTTATATCTGACGACAAACACTAAGTACCTACATGTACTGCCAAATTATAATGGTGTAACTAACATACTATTTCAAAGCTGCCGACCAGAGGGATTATCTAGCAGACATGGTTACCTGAATGAATTACTGGCGAGATCAAGCTAACAAGGAAAAAATAGAGATGAATACGAAACAGAAAAGAGAGCAAAACAAACAATCTGTCTTGAGAGCAATGAAAAGCAAACAAGCTTTTCCAACTCAACATAAACCTGTTTGATCCATGAGCCAGGAAACGCAGGATGTTGCGATTATACGTTTAATTGGTTGGCATCGTTAGGAACTACTTGAATATTAGACACAGTCTTTTTCTAATATTGTAGATTAGATTTAGAGATGACAGTGTTGCAATAAGGATAACCATTTTGTAATCATATTTTCGTTCAGAGGACTTAAGGAAACATGTCTGTATATGTTAACATCCTGTCCGCTGGCTTAATTCCCTTAAAGGATGTTGCAAAACGTATATATTACTCAATGGTAGAAAAGGATAAAGAAACCCATTACTTATGCTTCAGGCTTTGGTATATATGTATTGTAATGATCTTGGCAATGCCTTTATGGGTTACAGTGTTTGGGAAGGGCTATGCTTTGGGTATTTCCCGTAGTAGACAGGTTACAAGTAAACATGTGAAGAACAAAACAAGATCTCAGTACCTAGGCCCACTGGGTCCTAACATTTAGTGGTTGATTATTGACAAACTGGATAACCCACTTAAAGGAATACATATTGTATGAATTTCATATGGATTCGTGAATTTCAAATGGATTATGAGGCACTGCAGCCATTTTGTAATCTCATCTATATTACATGAAGTTGAGCACTTGTAAAAGTAGATCAGATACTCTAAAGCTTAATGGGATCAAGGAAACTGGTATAGTAAAAGCTAGCAATATCTCCAGATATTCAAATACAAAGTGGGAGACTCGATAGAACATCCTCAATGTAATTGTTTAAGATCCTATCTAGGTCTTTCATATACACATAGTAACTGTAAAAAACACAATGGTTAGAATGACGTTATAGTTAGGGGTTGTAATAATATAATATTTAGTAATTAAAAAAACACTCAAATTGATCTGTTTTATTTTACTGAACTATCTTGAACTTGTGGCCTGCCATGCTCTAGTTATGAACAAACGTATTACATCTGTCATGACATGTTAAGTGACATCATTGATACAACATTGATGACATCTCACATAATATCAATGATGGCATCACTGATCACATCGTCAAAGCTACTGCTCTACAAATGGAAACAATGTAGTACTTGATATAAATCTCATTTAGTATGGTAAAACTGAACAACAGTAGGTTTTTTCAGTTTTAAAATGTTAGTTTTTCAGTTATTACAGCACCTAACAATAACATCACTTTAACCTTAGTTTTTTCCAGTGAATTTCTAGTTTTATTTTGAAGTAAATATAGCTATAAATACCAGGCCTAACTATAATGCCGCTTTAGCCTTTGCCTTTTTGTTTGTGAATACCTGTTTTTTTGTTGTTGCTCATACTCATCCAACTTTTTCACTGAATAAAGATTTTGACTGTGCGCAGTAAGTGGTGTGACACAGGGCTGTCCTGCAGCCAGGCACTGTGCCCAACCCCCCAACGGATGGCTAACCCACTGCTTTGCACAGCTGGCCTTTGTGAGGCCCTGTATCCAAACCCCCGCTGCACATGACCTGTGGATAGGCCCTGCACCCAACAGAATGTCCAGCATCCTGCTGCTGGCCAGCTGCCCCACAGTTGGCCAAAGCCCGTAGAACCCCACACTACACTTTCCACTTTTAACATTTTTATTATTCAAAGTACATCCACAGAAGCTGTACTGAAAGTAATGCGGGATGACGTTAGCATCACTTGTTAATGATTGCAAGGTCCTACTGTACATTGTGGTACTTCCAAAGGACCACACGGGACTACCATGCTGAGTCCCGCGGGCATCCCACAGGACCTCACAGAGAAGCCTTGCTGGGTCCTGTGGCACAAAAACAATTTTTTTGTAGCCTAGTGTGGGGTCCTCTGGAACTTTGCCACAATGGCCAGGGGTATGCCTACACTGCCCACTTGCATATTATTTTTTTTAAAATCAAAGGGCATGGGCACAGAGTTCCTGAACCCTGAAATGGTGGTCTCAACATTTCTATTGATTTTGCAGCCAGTCAATCAGATTGCTTGGTCCCGGTCCCATGGTACCGAAGGATCCAAAGGGTAAAAAACACTCTGGGCCAGAGTGGTTTGTTTTTTGAATTTGCAGTCCCAGTTGATTATTGCAGTACCAAACCTGCAGATGTCAAAATATTTTGGCCTTTAATTTCTCAAAAACGGCTATGCACATTCACACCAAATTTCAAAAGCCACACTTTCTAAGTAAAGACCTACCATTCTGCCAAATGTAGTGTAATTCTGTTCAACCATTTTTTTGTATCGCTACCAAAATTCTTATGGAAAATTGCTTGGGAAAAATGCACTTTGGGACCCCCTCCGTTTCTCGGCCCCCACTTGATGGATCGCCCAGTAACTTTACAGGAAGAAGTGTGTGTGTGTATATATATATATATATATATATATATATATATATGTATATATATATATATATATATGTGTATATATATATATATTTATTTCACTGAAACCAAAGGTTACAGGGACGTTATAGTTAGGTTCTGCATTTACTCGTATAAAACCATAGAAATTCAGCTATTTTAATTAGAGTTAAATTACTTGCGCCCTAAGGTAACTATAACTCGTGCCTTTCCATGCACATACTTCTCATCAATAATTTTATTGCATATGTTGCAGTGATAATATCACAGATGCCATAGAAGGTCTCATCAATGATATAATACGTGGAGTAGCTGTGCATGATAAAGGAACACGTTATAGTACCCTTAGGGGGTGAGTTATAGTTACTTGAAAATACTCTAACTATAACTGCTGAAATGTTGTAGTTTTGTACCAGGAAATTCAGAACCTAACTATTATGTCCCTGTAGACTTTGTTTTTTTCAGTGAACTTCTATGTTTTTTTACCGTAAAATAATTTTGATTACTATACGGTAATCCAACCACTGCTGTGCACAGTCTTCAGCTGTGCAAGGTGGGTGGTGGCCACAGGGCCTGTCTCTGTCAGTGGATCTGTGAGTGGGTGCGTGCATGTCTAAGTGGGTCTGAAAGTGGGTGTGGAAGTCTATGAATAGGTCTGAGTGGGTGCATGAGTGTCTGAGTGCACAGATGAGTGAATGAATTAGTGTAAGAATGAGTATGTGAATTAAAAAAAATATTCATGATTATTCTCAATTAATCACAATTATTCCTGATTAATCTCGATTATTTGCGCATATAATGCATGGTGAAGAAAAATCATTTTAAACGCATAATGTGACCCTCAATCACCTCTATATCACAACCCCTGGGGTCAGGGTACCTCCACCCTGACCACTTATGCTACTTTTCCTTTTGTTTTTAAGCCCCAGGGACCATGTACTGGGACCTTAAAATGGCAGCTACAACTTTCTGTTCAGGTTGTGGCCAGCCAATTGCATTGAGTCTATTCGTGGGCGCATTTGCGAATATTCACAATGATTCACAAATTATTTGTGACCTCAGATATACAAATTTTGATTTTCTTTAATTTCTCGTAAACTACTCAACAGATTTACACTAAATAGCCAAAAGCACAATCTGTGGACCAACATCTAGCATTTTACCTAATTTGGTGTAATTCTATCCAGGGGTCCGGACTGTAGTCGTGTTCAAAACTTCTATGGGAATTAATATGGGAAATGTATGTTTTTTGCCCCCCCCCCCTTCTCGGCCCCCGTTTGACGGACCACCCTGAAATGTCTCACGGCAACAAGAATCACCAGTACACTTTTTTGGGGCAAATTTTGTGAAAATCTGTCAAACGACACCAAAGATATAGGCAAGTCAAAAAATGCTTTTTCTATGGAAACACGATCCTAACTATAACTACCTACTGGCGATTTTATATATATATATATATATATTTATATATATATATATATATATATATTTATATGTGTATATACGTATATATATATATATATATATATATATATATATATATATATTTTCTTCCCAAAAGGTCCACTCAAGGCGCGCTCTGCTTAGTCGGTGCCCACGCCAGGGAAGGACCTATTCCCTTAATTAATTATCATAATTATCACACAAACTTGATACTGCTGTCAATGACATGGCACTCACAGGATTCTTAAGTCTTCACTTTAATGTGCAGTATAACACCCACAACAAACACCAACACATTTCAACCTTCACGGTCTTGATCACGGTAATTTGATCACTCCATTTGACAGCAGTGTCAAGTTTGTGTGATAATACATAATATATATATATATATATGTATACATACACACTCTTCACCATTGTCTGTCATAGAGGGCCCTCTAATTTTATCAGCGGTGACTCTGAGGCAACACAAACAGCTATAAAAGCCAATGGGTTAAATAACTTAGTGGTGCAGGCAGCAAAAGTGATGTCTGCTCACTCAGAGCAGCTACAGGAGTAATGATGGTGGGCAGTGGCATTGGGTGCAAGTTGGTTGAACCACCAAGAGCCTAACCAGGTAACTATAACAAAGTAGGGAGGTGGCGGCAGTGAGCAGTGTTTTCCGTGGGGCACAGGTACACAAAGTTTGGGATACTTCCAGCAACAGCTTACATTGTCACCAGCCCCTCAGTATTCAATAACCGCATCAAAGTTGACCAACAGTGGCTGATCCTTGAATGTCAAATTCCCACCCCACCGCTAGGTTTACTGCTCATAGACTACGTGAGCAACTAAATCACTGCTGTACACTGAGAACATTCTTGACACGTAAAGGTGCTAAGTGGTGAACACGAACATGATCAGAAAAGAGGACTTCAGCTATGTTATAGGAAATTTGGGCTAGCAGGACTGCCCTTAATAAAGGACAGAATGTGTCTGTGGAGACAGTAACTTATCAGCGTTTTTCAAACATGGCTGCCACCTGAGACCCTGACAAAATGAACAGTTTGCCCCCAGCATGCCTCCTCTAAGAAGTGCCTATGTTGGGATGAAACGAACAGGCAAGTATGAGGGTCTTAGGAAGTGTGACTTCAAAAGGGAGGCTGTCCGGTGGAAAAGCAATCTATCACTTGCAAAGCAAGCATTGGTGATTTGATTCTGTCAAAGGGTGGCCGGAAGTGAAAAAGAAGGCTGTAAATATGCAGTTTGGTGTTCCTGCGCTTCACTTGGCCTCCGAATGGATGCAACAGTAGATGCTCAATGTGAACAAGTTGTAGCGCAACTGGAAGAATGGAAAGAAAGAGAAATCTGTAACACAAAAGAAGTACTGAGGCCTTCATGACGAGCAGCCTAGTATTCGCCCAAGTAACTGTGTGTCCTGAGGTTACCGATATCAGGGGTTCTAATAAATAGCTAGTCGAACTGCAAAAAAAGGAAATTTATATAAATTTGAATTACGAGACTAATGTCAACACTGCAAAATAAAAACAATACTGATCATAGTTCAAATATTGTTTTCCTAAATATGTAATCAATATATTTTCTTTTGCTTAGATTAATAACAGCTTTTGAATAAAGGTGACTTTAACAAGAAACATTATCGTTTATATTTGATTACCCTTTTAAAGAAATAAACGTGTTTTGGATGAGGAAGCATTTGTAAAAGTTCAAGTTTTTATTTCAGGGTCTATATAAAATAGTAATTCTGTGGGTCTTTTAATTGATTTTGTAATCATGTATTCTCGAATGAGTGTACGGTAAAAGTCTATTATGCTCACTGTTTATAATACCAGCGTTCCTCATCCAGGTTAGCGAAGACTTCTGCTTTCACTCACGTTGGATGTTTACTTACTTTCCTGAGCCAGCGGTTCTCGCCATTCATTATGCTAATGCAGCGGGTTACCACCCTGTAATTTTGGTGCAGTGCTCTATAATTTCTGACCACTAAGCCCTGTTTTAGACATAGCTATGAGAATTGTGCTCTGCTAGTATTTGCAGTGTCTGTTTTTAAGATTGGTGTTCTCTGTTTGCATAAAAACTCCAGGAGATAATTTGTGTGGGCACCTGTATCAGTGTACTTTTGGCTCGCACTCCCTGGCCTTGGGACAGCTGCTTTCCCGCACTATGAATCCGTGTTTCTTTGTATGTTGCTGTTACTGATTTACAGCGATGGTGTCAATTGTTCAAAGCAGGCATTCCTTTCTCTTTCCGGCTCTCTGCAGCGTAAGGTGCTGCAGGCAGAGGCTGCAGTCAATAAGGTAACTACTAAACTTTGCTAACATGTTTAAGGACACCAGGGCATTCCCACGAAAAAAGAAAACGTGTGTGAGAGGGGGAAAGGGAGAGAGAGGAAGGGAGGGACAGAGAGGGAGGGAAGGGAGGAGAACAACAGAGAGGGAGGGATAGAAATAGAGAGAAAGAGCGAAAGAGAGAGGGGGAGGGACAGAGAGAGAGAGAGAATAGAGAGAGAGCTTGTCTACCCAGCTGGTTATACATGCCATCTTCCATGACAGAATGAGCCTTCCCAGAAGCAGTGGACATTTTTATACAGAATGTGTTAGTGGTATCTTTATCTTACATCTTAGCACTGTTACCTCACTGTAATTGGTTGATTAACAGTGCAGCGAAGGTATTCTTCTGTTTTTAGCTTAGAAACAAAACCAATTCACAACATGGCCACCCAGTGCTTAATTTGTAAATAAAGAGGTGCCGGTGCCCAAAGTCGCCAAAGTCGTCCTCTTAAACACGCGGCTTCTGCAATTAAATGTGTGAACACGAAGTACTGAGGCGCCGTACTGCTGAAGCCATCTCGGGCCTCTTCAATCGATATAAAGCCACTCCCTGCCCCTTCAGCTTACTCTTGCAACTTTCTACTTTCATCCCTTGTGACACTCTTTCGTTTTTCCAGTCCTCCGTCTTCCCCATATGTGTCTTTTGCTCGCAACAAATGCTTGAGGCAGAAGAATAAGCCCCGGCCCTCAAAAATAAGTGCCGGTGCTCAGCACCGGAAACAACAAGCACAAATTAAGCACTGTGGCCCCCACCCCAAATGTGTTTTATGCAGACTCCTGTTATATTTAGTTAGGTGACATGGTATGCATTACGCGTATACAAAACAAGAGCAGGGGCCGCAACTTCTCAGACCTGGCTTCTAAAGCCTGGAACGACCTCCCACAACACATCAGAACCTTCACATCTCTTCTCGACTTTCACAGGAAGCTGAAGACCTAGATACCCTCAAGGGCGATTATGTGCTATAAAAACACTAATATGAGCTGCAGAAAACCAACTCGGAATCTCACAGTAAAATGTGCCAGTTTTGAGTAAAAAACACCAAAATGCTAGGTTGATATTGAACATAGACTTTTTTTATTAAGTTTTTCACCGGGTTAATTAGTACTGCCATTCTAGGCTTTCATTTTCCACAACCATTCAAATTACTTTCTCAAAGTGTTGTGACCATGAAACCATGAAGATCTCTTTCGGGTGGTTAGACAAGAGGTTGGACAAGAGACTGTTTTCAGCTACAGCACTGTTTCATTTATTGCTATACTGTGGACAGTTTTGCTTTTTCAGTGCCCAGGGCCAAATAGGTCTCTTATTCCACCAGGCATTTCCCAGGTTGGCTGGAGCCCTCGGATGTCATGTCGATTTTGAAAGCTCAAAGCAGCTCCTGGTGCATCTGTAACTTTCCCCAACTCTACAAGGTAATTCCAGCAGACACGTGGAGGCTTCAAAAGAGAAAGAAAGAAAGAAAGAAAGAGAGAAAGAGAGAAAGAAAAAGAGAGAGAGAGAGAGAGAGAGAGGAAGGTAGAGAAAAAACTTATCGTAGAGGGAAAGGAAAGAGAGAATGAATGGAATAGGATATATATATATATATATATATATATATATATATATATATGTATAAATATATATATATATATATATATATATATATATATTTATATATATGTATATATATATATATATATATATATATATATATATATATATATATATATATATATATATATATATATATATATATATATATGAGAAGGGAGCAGAGGGTGATGTATGCATTTTTCGAGGGCTGCTTTTGGTTCCCCAGTCCAGGTCTGTATATTCCACAGGGCACCAGATGGTGATTGGAGTGGATCATAATATTCATTTTAGACCAATGTTCCTGGAAGTTTTTCAGATTGGGATAAAAACAATAAACTGAGCAAATGTATTTGTAAAGTCATTTCCAGATCATTGTTTCTATTGAAGTCAAGCAATCAATTAATCAATCATTTGTAGAGAGCAGCACTATCACCCCTGGGGGTATCTGTATCTGGGCACAGGGGTGTGAGATCTCTGTCGAAAAGCCAGGATTCGATTTTCTTCCTGAAGTCTGCAAGGGAGGGTGCTGTTTGGAGGTGGATGGGCAGGTCATTCCAGGCCTTGGCTGTTATGTAGGAGAAGGAACGGACACTGCTGCAGCTGCGACGGATTTGATTGTGTGTGTGCAGGGGCCAGTAAGGAGGAGCGCAAGTGTCTGGCAGGGTGATGGCAGTTCAGTCGGTGGTTGTTGTAGGCCGGACCTTGATCGCGGTTCTCCTTCCTTCCACCATGTGTCAATGTATTCTCCTTCCACCATGTGTCAGAGCTCCACCGTAAGTCAGAGCTCCGGTAGTGTGATCTGGCTAAATGTGGTCTTCTCAGCCAGAGGCTGGAAGTCTGATTAGTGCATTGATGTACCAACAACCCTTCAATCAATGAATCAATCACTCAGGATTTATAAAGCATGGCTAATCACCCAATAGGGTATCCAGGTACTTACAGATCCCAGAGACTTACTGGAACAGCCAGGTCTTGAGGGCCATTCGGAATTCCGGAAGTGAGGTGATAGTCTGGATGTGCGTGAGGAGGCTGTTCCAGGTTTTTACTGTGATGGGAGAAGGAGCGTCCACCACTGCTGCTTCAATAGATGTGGGGAGTATAGGAAAGTGAAAGGGAGGCAGAGCTTAGTCTTCTCAATGGTTGGTGGAAGTGCAGGCGGTGGTTAATGTACGCGGGTAGATCCTTGACTCCATGGGTCAGCAGGTTCAATTGGCATTCCTTCTGTACGGGAAGCCACTGGAGTTGCCTGAGTTCGTCAGAAAAGGATGAGGATAAGCCTGGCTGTGGCGTTCTGTATGGTATGAAGTTTCTGTAGCAGGTGTGCGGCGATTCCTATGTAGAGAGTGTTGCCGTAGTCCAGCCAGCTGGTGATGAGGGCCTGTGTCACTGTGCATCTTGTATGTAAGGGTAGCCACTTGAAGATCTTACGTAGCATGTGCAAAGTGAGGAAGCAGGTGGAGGAAACAGGGTTGATCTGTGATTTCATGGTGAGCTTAGGTCAATGATGATTCTGAGGCTTCTGGCAAGGTCAGAGGGAGTGAGTGCGGGTCCTAGGTCTGATGGCCACCAGGTGTTGTTCCATGTGTAGTTGCTGTTGCCAAAGATCAATACTTCTATCTTGTCTGTGTTGAGCTGCAGGCAGTTGTTCTTCATCCAGTCAGTGATGCTTGTCGTGCATCTGTGGAAGTTGGTTTTGGTGGTGGAGGGGTCATTAGTGAGTGAGAGGATGAGTTGGGTGTCCTTGGCTTCCTCATAACATACTTCCAGTATCTCAAATCAGAAAATTAGGTGCACCTTTCCAAATGGCTTAAATCAACCTCTCTAAGAACGTAGTGGCATGACACAGGCATCACGCTATATTACCTCTGCGACTCCCTAGCCTCCTACTTCCACTGCAAGATTGCAAACATCCACAACAGCTTCAGCACCCAGACCCCCCCCAACCACTAACAGCACAGATTCACCTCCGACCAACCTCCTGCTCTCCTGGACCCCGGTCAACGACAACGACACCATCAAAATCATGAATACCATCCACTCCAGCTCTCCATCTGACCCCTGCCCTCGCCACATCCTCAACAAAGCAAGCTCCATCGGCGCACCCCAACTACAGAAGATCATCAACAGCTCCTTCGAGTCCCCCACCTTCCCGGAGAGCTGGAAACACGCCAAGATCAACACCCTCCTCAAAAAACCCAAGGTGGACCTAAAGGACCTCAAGAACTTCCGGCCTATTTCCCTGCTCCCCTTCCCAGCAAAAGTCATTGTGAAGGCTGTCAACAGACAACTCACCTATTTACTCGAGGAGAACCACACCCTGGACCCTTCCCAATCCGGATTCCACAGCAACTACAGCACCAAAACCGCCCTCATCGCCGCCACTGACGACATCAGAGCCATACTGGACAGCGGCGATACTGCGGCCCTCATCATCCTGGACCTCTCGGCTGCATTTGACTCTGTCTGCCACCACACCCTACGCTCACACCTCAGCAATGCTGGAATCCAAGACAGAGCCCTGGACTGGGTCACATCCTTTCTCACTGGCAGAACCCAGAGAGTCCGCCTCCCCATTCCGCATGGACACCACTGAAATCATCTGCGCTGTCCCTCAGCACGACCCTCTTCAACGTCTACATGGCTCCGCTCGCTAACATCACCCGATCCCACAACCTCAACATCATCCCAGCTGATCTTCTCCCTCACCAAGGACTCCGCCAAGACCAACCTCCATGAAGGAATTATGGCCATTGCCGAATGGATGAAGAGCAGCTGCCTCACACTCAATTTCGACAAGACATCTTTGGCTCCAGCCCCTCCGTATGGGATGACTCCTGGTGGCCTGCCACTCCTGGAACCGCTACGACTCCCCCCGACCACGCACGCAACCTAGGATTCATCTTGGACCCCTCACTATCCATGACCCAGCAAGTCAACGCCATCTCCTCCTTCTTCTTCAACACCCTCCGCATGCTCCGAAAGGTCTACATATGGATACCCACCAAAACCAGAAGAACAGTCACTCAAGCCCTCGTAAGCAGCAAACTAGACTATGGCAATTCCCTCTATGCAGGAACCACAGCCAAACTCCATAAGAGGCTGTAATGCATCCAGAACGCCTCCGCACACCTTATCCCTGGACATCCCCCGCCACTGCCACATCACAGACCACCTGAAAAACCTGCACTGGCTCCCAGTCAACAAGCGAATCACCTTAAAACTCCTCACCCACGCTCACAAAGCACTGCACAACACCGGACCAGAATACCTCAACAGACGGCTCTCCTTCTACACCCTGACCCGTCATCTCCACTCTGCCGACCTCGCCCTCGCAACTGTCCCACGCGCCCGCAGAACTACAACCGGTGGTAGATCATTCTCGCACCTCGCCACCAAAACGTGGAACACTCTTCCTACCCATCTGCACCAGACCAAAGACCTCCTTACCTTCAGCAAACTTCTCAAGACCTGGCTGTTCGAGCAGTAGTAGCACCATTCCCCCCTGCCCTACCCCCTCCGCTCCTCAGCGCCTTGAGACTCTCACGGGTGAGTAGTGCGCTTTACAAATTCCTGATTGATTGATTGACTGATCCACAAATTACCTAATGATATTCTATTATTTTCCAAGACCTAAATATCAGGAGCGCAAAATACGTTTTTTGAAATAAATGTTAGTTTTTTTCTGATTTAGTTTTTCTATTTTCCGCTATTTATTTCCATTGTCATAATTTGGAACTTATATTTCTGCTTTTCTTTAATGGCCAAACACTCCTGGGTGTGATTAGTTTGGTTGAAATTAGTTGAAATTAAATCTAAACCAATGTGATGGTTGGTAGTGCCATGGTTTAACATTTATCCACATTATGTGTATGTTTCAATAGTGTAATGTGATAGTGATCTGCAGTGCTTAAATTGTAAAAAACCAAGTGATGGTGCCCAAAGTTTTGTTCAGAAGCCCACGGCTGGTGCAACCTAAACTCAGGATGCTGAATATCTGGGCTGCGTAGTCTTAACTCCACATCATGCCACTTTAATCTAACACCAGACACTTCTTGCCTCTTTATCTCATAGTTGCTTTCTACCTTTGTCACTGTTTTTTGTCTCTCTCCTCTTCTTTCTTTCTCCCTTTTGTGTCTTTCTTTCTTATTCTGGATTCAAATTTGTTGAGGAAAGGTAAGTACTGGTCCCAGATATGAGTGCTGGTGGGACCCATCTGCACCAAACGGTTCAAATTAAGCACTAGTGCTCTGTAACAACTTGCAAGCAACATGTAGCACTAAAATAAATCATTCAACCTATACAGGGAGTGCAGAATTATTAGGCAAATGAGTATTTTGACCACATCATCCTCTTTATGCATGTTGTCTTACTCCAAGCTGTATAGGCTCGAAAGCCTACTACCAATTAAGCATATTAGGTGATGTGCATCTCTGTAATGAGAAGGGGTGTGGTCTAATGACATCAACACCCTATATCAGGTGTGCATAATTATTAGGCAACTTCCTTTCCTTTGGCAAAATGGGTCAAAAGAAGGACTTGACAGGCTCAGAAAAGTCAAAAATAGTGAGATATCTTGCAGAGGGATGCAGCACTCTTAAAATTGCAAAGCTTCTGAAGCGTGATCATCGAACAATCAAGCGTTTCATTCAAAATAGTCAACAGGGTCGCAAGAAGCATGTGGAAAAACCAAGGCGCAAAATAACTGCCCATGAACTGAGAAAAGTCAAGCGTGCAGCTGCCACGATGCCACTTGCCACCAGTTTGGCCATATTTCAGAGCTGCAACATCACTGGAGTGCCCAAAAGCACAAGGTGTGCAATACTCAGAGACATGGCCAAGGTAAGAAAGGCTGAAAGACGACCACCACTGAACAAGACACACAAGCTGAATCGTCAAGACTGGGCCAAGAAATATCTCAAGACTGATTTTTCTAAGGTTTTATGGACTGATGAAATGAGAGTGAGTCTTGATGGGCCAGATGGATGGGCCCGTGGCTGGATTGGTAAAGGGCAGAGAGCTCCAGTCCGACTCAGACGCCAGCAAGGTGGAGGTGGAGTACTGGTTTGGGCTGGTATCATCAAAGATGAGCTTGTGGGGCCTTTTCGGGTTGAGGATGGAGTCAAGCTCAACTCCCAGTCCTACTGCCAGTTCCTGGAAGACACCTTCTTCAAGCAGTGGTACAGGAAGAAGTCTGCATCCTTCAAGAAAAACATGATTTTCATGCAGGACAATGCTCCATCACACGCGTCCAAGTACTCCACAGCGTGGCTGGCAAGAAAGGGTATAAAAGAAGGAAATCTAATGACATGGCCTCCTTGTTCACCTGATCTGAACCCCATTGAGAACCTGTGGTCCATCATCAAATGTGAGATTTACAAGGAGGGAAAACAGTACACCTCTCTGAACAGTGTCTGGGAGGCTGTGGTTGCTGCTGCACGCAATGTTGATGGTGAACAGATCAAAACACTGACAGAATCCATGGATGGCAGGCTTTTGAGTGTCCTTGCAAAGAAAGGTGGCTATATTGGTCACTGATTTGTTTTTGTTTTGTTTTTGAATGTCAGAAATGTATATTTGTGAATGTTGAGATGTTATATTGGTTTCACTGGTAATAATAAATAATTGAAATGGGTATATATTTTTTTTTGTTAAGTTGCCTAATAATTATGCACAGTAATAGTCACCTGCACACACAGATATCCCCCTAACATAGCTAAAACTAAAAACAAACTAAAAACTACTTCCAAAAATATTCAGCTTTGATATTAATGAGTTTTTTGGGTTCATTGAGAACATGGTTGTTGTTCAATAATAAAATTAATCCTCAAAAATACAACTTGCCTAATAATTCTGCACTCCCTGTATATAAATACATTATTTTAGGGATATTAAGTTCTCTTATACCATGAATGGGCTCACTGTGCTGGAAGTAAATTAAGGAAGGGACTCTCATACGGTGAAATTGTTGAGTACGTAAACCAAAACTACTGTGCATTTTGAACTTCAAGAGACGCCATATATTCACCACACATTAGTGGTGGCAGCAGGATCTAAATCAACGTGAACGGAAAGAGAGCTTTCTTGCTGTTGCAAGAAGGTGCGGCCTCCAGTGCATACTTTTGTCAACTATTGGTCACCTTGTATTAAAGTGAGTATCAGGACATATAAAACTTTCACTGTGACACTGGATTCTGATGCTTAATGTGCAAGTCTTGGTGCATTGCTCAATATAACTGTTACACTGCTCAAATATATCAAAGGTGACAAGAGTAACTTGTAAGCATGTATGTATGTATGTATTACATGTAGGCAATCCACCTTCTGTGCCCTAATTCTCTGCCTTTTGCTGTACCCTATATTTTAGTTTGCTTTAGGACTGTGTGCTCTTTACCCCTGCTACCCAGTAGTAAAGTGTCTGTGCATCTCCCCTTTTAAGATGGCCGAATCATCATACTTCTAAATGGTATAGTGAACTTGCCTATAAGTCCTTAGTATATGGTACAAACTTTACTCAGGGCCTGGAACTTAAACACCACTAGTTAACGGCAGAACATATTTTTCCATCCAATATAGTGACAGTATAAACATGTATGCAGGCTAATTCTGGACAGGAATGTAAAGAATTCAGGACAAAGGGTCAACATATAGGACACAAATTCAGGTAAAAAAGTCAATGGTACTGAGACAGCCAAGGAGATGCCAAGCAAGACTACTTTAGCAGAGCATTTATTTACTATTTTCTACATAGTACTATTTATTCACTATGGTATTTATGTGATTGGCTCTATGAATGCTGCATTCAAGTAGCACATTATGTTTTTTTTAATAGTAAATTAATACCCTTGAGCACGATATCAAGGGCATCCCCCCTATCCAAATTTACCCAATCTTTCTTGGAGAGAAAGCAACAGCAACATCTTGATTATGTCTCTAACATTTTAAAACCTATGGCATACAGTTTGGGAAACATTACTAACTGTGAGATTGACCTGGCCAAATCTCTGCATGACTGGGCTAAAATATTGGAATAATCCCCATAAAGTATCCCGGGGCTTCCATTGTAAGTGTATTCAATTCAGTATTCTAAACTGAGCTTACAACTACCCGAATTACCAAAATATACCAGGGAGCCACAGCTGCATTTGTTCTTGCTGTATGTAATTCTTGCGCCACACTCTTTCATACTGTAAGAGAGCTCTCCAGGTGCTGTGAACCATGGTGAGCTGTGTAATAATGAATTCCCCTGAATGGTCCTACTGGGTGTACTCCCCCGCCCTAAGGAAACCCTCCACCAAATTCATTGACGGCTCTTCTTCCACTTCCTCTAACTATCATAAGTTGGACCAGGTCTTGTTCTCTTCCTTTCGATCTATGAGCACCCTATTACACAGGGAGGAATGAGTGGTCTGAAAAAATATCTTATTGCACAGAAGTGGGATATATTGGTGGAGGGCTTTAATGACCAAGGATGATACACCTCCCCTGTAATTCACCCCTGACACATACACTCTTGGTTTCTATGTACTAGTTGTTCTTGCCAAATTTACTAAAAGGCTAAACAAGGCAGTGGTCTAAGGGTTCTTGTCTTCAACACACTGTTGGATTTCCACACTAGAGCACTTTCTTTTAAGCACCACAGGGTTCGTTGCTCTGCTTCCCTACACTGATAGTTAAGGCAGCAGTGACTGTGCAGGAGGATTGGGATGGACAGTTTATTATTTGTCAGTTTGTTACATAGAACGTTTTTAAAATTGTGTGCTAACTCTTCATAAAGGTATGTAGCCCAGCACTGTTCTTCGGTAAATGTACAATGGAATCTTTTGTTACATACCTGGCTACCGTCAAGCGATGTAACTTATTTTTGGCATACAACATCTTTAAAAACAAATATAGTAGTGTCTCAATTTAGTATATTAGATCACAACATTGCACTGACATATATTTGAAGGGAACGTTTCTATACATGAACTTTAAAACATTCCTTAACCCTTCTTCTTGACAACACCAGAAGCGAACAACTTGAACCAATTATCTTGTATCCCTTATATCATGGCTAATTGTTGTTATGGATGGTGGAACATTACAACGTAATAAAACATACAACAGAGTTTTGTACACAGTCCATCTTAAACTGAATTACTTGAAAGTGCTCTCAGATATCACGATCAAGCAAATTAGACACAAAGTTAATTTATTTGACTTAGATCAGACAATTCAGTCATGCAATCCCCTTTTAAACTAGAAGACGGTGTTTTGGTACAATTCTGTAAAATTAATATTACACTGTGCTAAATAAATACGGATCACAGGATAATCTGGCACAATAACTAAAAAGAACAAGCATTGGCAAAGCCAATAGATCTCGCCTATACAAGAGCTATTGGTTTTGGCAATTTATTTTGCCATGTTGTACACCAGTGTGGCTGCTGTTTAGCATGGCTAAAAGTTAGAAGTGTGGAGTATCAGAGTGGTGTGGGGGAGTAGAGTTCCATAGAGTAGATTTGTTGGAATGTCATGGATTCTAGTGAGGGGAGTAGTGTTGTAGAGTTGACTACACAGAAGTAAAGTTCAGTGGTAGAGAGAGTTGTAGAGTGAGGTGGAGTGGGGTGAAATAGGGTGGAGAGGGTTGGAGTGGATTGGGGTAGAGTGAGGTCGATTGAGTTCAGTAGGGTGAATTGGTGGGTGGTGGAATGGATTGGAGTGGGGTGGACTGAAACAGGGTGAGATGGAATGAACTGCGGTGGATTTGATTGGCTGCACTAGATTGGATTGGGGTGGGTGGTTTGGATTGGAGTCATAGGGCTAAGGTAGGGTAGACTGGGCTGGGTGGGTTGGATTGAAGTGGATTAGATTGGGCTGGAGTGGGGTGGGTTGGTGGGGTGGATTGGATTCCCTGGATTGGGGTGGGGTGGTTGGGACTGGAGTGGGGTGGATTGGACAGGATTGGAGTGGAGTGGATTGGACTGGGTGGGGTGGATGGACTGAACTGGATTGGGTGGGACTACACTGGGGTGGGGTTGGGTGGAGTGGATTGGGAAAAAATGGGGTAGACTGGAGCAAAGTGTGGTAGTTTGAGTAAGTGGGGTGGATTTTGGCAGGGTGGATTGAAATGAGGTGGGGTGGATTGGATTGGGGTGTAGTGTGGTGGGCTGCAGTAGGATGCATTGGATTCGGTGGATTGGAGTAGGTGTGTTGGATTGCAGTGGGGTGGATTGGAGTAGGGTGGATTGCACTGAGCTGGGGTGGGTTGGATTGGAGTGGGATGGAGGTGATGGATTGCATTGGAGTGGGGTGGACTGTAATGGGATGGGGTGGGGTGTATTGGAATGGTGGTGGTATGGATTGTAGTGGAATGGAGTGGGGTGGACTGTATTGAGAAGGGATGAACTGTACTGGAGTGGGGTAGGCGGGATGGATTTGATTGGACTGCAGGGGACTGAACTGGGATGGGGTTGGTGGATTGGGGTGGAATGGGGTGGTATGGAGCACACTGGGGAGACTGGAGTGGAGTGGAGTGGGGTGTATTTAATTGAAATGGGGTAGGTGGATTGGGGTGGGATGGATTAGGGTGGGGTAGATTGCACTGATGTGAGGTGGGTTGGATTGGTGTGGTGTGAACTGGATTGGAGTGGATCGGATTGGGGTGGATCAGATTGGAATGAGGTGGATTGGAATGAGCAGAGTAGATTGGATTGAGTGGGATGTATTGGACTGAGTGGGGTGGATTAGGGTGGGGTGGATTAGGGTGTGGTGAAGTAGATTGACTGGTCGATTGGATTGGGGTGGATTGAATAGGAGGTGCGGTGGATTGGATTGAGTGTGAAGTGGATTGGGGTCGACTGGATAGAAGTGGGGTGGACTGGGGTGTGGTGGATTGGAATAGGGTGGGGTGGATTGGAGTGGTTTGGATTGGAATGGGGTAGATAGGATTGTTGTGGGTGGGGTGGATTGATTGGAGTGGGGTGGACTGGACTGAAGTGAGGTAGATTAAAGTGGTTTGGAGTGGGGTGGATTGGCCTGGAGTACAGTGGATTAATGTGGACTGGATTGGACTTGAGTGGGGTGGACTATTTTAAGTGGGATGGATTGGGGTGGTGTGGGTGGATTGGATTGTAGTGAGGTGAGGTGGACTGGGAGGTGGTGGACTTGAATGGACTGGGTGGAATGGAGTGGGTGGAATGGGTTGCATTGGATTGGCATGGGTGGGTTGGATTGGTGTGGGATGGACTGGATTGGAGTGGGATGGGATGGACTGGAGTCGGTGGGATGGATCAGACTGGAGTGGGGTGGATTGAACTGGAGTGGGGTGGATGGGCTGCAGTGGATTGGGGTGGGTGGGGAGGATTGGAGTGGGGTGAGGTGTATTAGATTAGGGTGGGATGGACTGAACTGGTGTGGATTGACAAGTGGGGCAGATTGGACTGGGCTGGATTGGGTGGATTGGATTTGTGTGGGGTAGGGTAGACTGGATTGGTGTGGGGAGGATTGTAGTGGATTGGAGTTGGGTGGGTTGGAATGGAGTGGGGATGATTGGATTGGGGTGAGGTGGATTGGAGTGGGTGGCTTGGAGTGGGTCAGATTGTTTTGGATTAGAGTGGGTCTTTGGGACTGGAATGGAGAAGGGTGTAGTGGGGCAGGTTGGAATGGGGGACACTGTTTTGGATTAAAGTGGTGCAGACTGGAGTGGGGTAGACTGGAGTGGATTGGAGTGGGGCAGGGTGTTTTGGGCTCAAGTGGGGCAGATTGGAGTGGGGCAGATTGTTTTGGATTGGAGTGGGGCAGATTGTTCTGGATTGGACTGAGCATATTGGAGTGGGACAGACTGATTTGGACTGGAATGGAGCAGACTGAAGAGGGGCAGATTGTTTTGGATTGGAGTGGGGCAGATTGTATTAGGGTGGATTTGAGTGGGATGGATTAGAATTCAGAGGGGTGAATTAGATTGGAGTGGGGTGGATTGGGTTGTGTAGGGTAGGTTGGAGGGGAGTGGGGTGGACTAGATGGGAGTGGGGCAGATTAGAGTGGAGTGAATTGGAAATGGAGTGGGGTGGATTGGATTGGGGCGAGGGGGATTGGATTGGAGTGTGGTATATTGTTTTGAATTTGAGTGGTGCAAATTGGGGTGGGGCACATTGTTTTGGATTGGAGTGAGGTAGACCGGAATGTAGTAGATTGGAGTGGGGCAGATTGTTTTGGATTGGAGTGGGGCGGACTGAAGTGGGACACACTGTTTTGCATTGGAGTGGGGCAGACTGGAGTGGGTAAGATTGTTTTGGATTGGAGTGGAACAGATTTGAGTGGGGCAGATTCGAATGGGACACTTTTTTTGGATTGGAGTGGGGTAGATTGGAGTGGGACAGATTGTTTTGGATTAAAGAGGGGCAGATTGGAGTACTGCAGATTGGAGTAGGGCAGATTGTTTTGGATTGGAGTGGGGCAGATTGTTTTGGATTGGAGTGGGGCAGATTGCTTTGGATTGCATTAGGGTAGATTGGAGTGGGGCAGATTGTTTTGTACTGGAGTGCAGCAGATTGCAATGGGGCAGACTGTTTTGGATTGGGGAAGATTGGAGTGGGGCAGATTGTTTTGGATTGGAGTGGGGCAGATTGTTTTAGATTGGAGAGAGGCAAATTGGCGTGGGGCAGATTAGACCGGGGTGAGTTGGGAGGACTGGAATGGGTGGGTTGGAGTGGATTGGGGTGAGTGGATTGTAGTGGGGAGGATTGGATTGGAGTGGAGTGGATTGGGGTGCAATGCATGATTATGTGTTAAAGCATCATTTAAAAAATCAGACATAATAAAGAAACAATGTTGTTTGCAATATTTAGAACAAGATAATTGTCATATGTGGAGAACAGTGCCCACAAGCAAAAATAAAAGAAAACACGAGTGGCAAATAAAAGCAAGTTAGCTCTAAAAAAATACAACTTTGAAATTTTGTTTGTCCTGCTGGGAACGTTTTTGCCAGTCACAAGCCTTCTGTTTGCAGGGCACTAGAACTTAAAAAGAACAAAATAGTACATCATTCACGTCAGGAGCAGCGGACGGACACTGATTAAGTTGAATAAATCAGCGGTTGGTCCCTGCTCCGCACAGAGAAACAGAAATTATGCTTGGCCTGCAGTGACGAAGTATGAGGCTGTAAATAAGAGTGCCACGCAGGCCAACAAATAGTAATTGACAGGCAGGCTTCCTAGCCTCATAAAATAATATCTCAAGCGAGACACATGCGCTAGGTACATAATGAAGGTAAGGGAAGGCAGGACACCATAGCCTAACATTACTGGCTTATTTACACATTACAGAACAGATTTAACAAGGTTTTGCATTTCCCTTGTGCCACTAAGGGTGACGCAAAACCTAGAATGAGATTTACCATTGCACGCAGAGGCACCCTGCATGGCTTGGTAAATCTGTTATGAGGCAAGGCAGCACAAGTCATTGCTTTGAGAAACATTACATCGGGAAGGTGTTACATGCACCCACCCCTGTATTCTAAAGATTCCCAGATTTACCAACACTGGTAGACTGGAAATGCATTAGAATTGTACACTTTACCAGGGGAGAAGCAAAAAGGGGAAATATCCTCATTTCTCCTTGTTTCCTCTTCCTGAGTGTGCTGCACCCTGTGGCAAATTCAGAAAGAGGAAAATGCGTCTAAGGATTGTTTTCATGCAGGAAGGTATCCTGTCTTGCACAAAAGCAATCCTCCCTGTAACACAGGCATCCTTGCACCATGGCGCAGGGGCACCTGCATTGGTGCTAGGCTGCAAATTGTGTGCTAGCGCAGGTAGGGGACAGCAATATGCTATATTTTGATAGGGCGTGTTCCTGCCCTTTCCCGTCACATAGCGCAGCAAGTTGTTTTGCTATGTTGCGTGAAAATAAATCTAGGTTTACATAACTATTTAAAGTAACAGTCAAATTGCAATAAAAAAATATGAATACTGTAAGTGGGAAGGAGTCCATGAACGATGAGGCAGAATCAAAGGCGTTGCAAAAAAGAACAACATATTCTGTAACTATTTTGTTGATCTTTCACCATCAAGTAACTACATATAAAATAACACACACCTAAAATGAAATATAACTGAAAGTTAAACTATTCAGTGGGAAATGCACTATTTTATGTCATGAAACCTTTATTGGTTACTGCAATCACTACAGATGCCTATGTGTGCAACCAGACGCCCTTAGAATCCAATCCTGTGTGGTGCAGCAGGGAAAACTGACATTTATTTTTAGAGGTACGAGGTCCCTGAAGGCACTCTAAATGTGTAAGTCATCATTTTAAACATGAGCACACACAGTATAATATAGTCTGCCACAAATGTGCATACAAATATAGGTTTAGATAAAAAGAGCTTCTAAGGTATATATTTCAGTAAGATTATACCTAGTGCAAACTTTTTTTATAACTGTCCATTAAATGCATGCACTCCACAGCTCAGCTTGCAGCACCTTTACAGTACCTCTCAAAAAGAAAATATCTTTGTCACAGGAAGCTTCAAGTTATTCCATCAATTAAAGCGTATCCTGGCTCCAGGTCCCCATTAATGATTGCTGATTGAACCAAATACACACGTTCGCATTTCTTTCTGGGAAGCAGGCACCCTGCAAAGAAAGCTTGTTTCTTGTTTATGTGTCTAGCCCTCCCTGGGGAACAGCGAAAAGGAGACTTCCTCCCTTCCACTTTAGCTGGGTAATTCTCTTTTATTTTGTCTTTAGCAGAGAGGTCAAAATTATGGACAAAAACCTTTTATCAGAGACAACAGTCATTAGGGTGAAATTACGGGCTATCCGTAAAAATTACAAATGGGCGGACACCCTACAAACATGACTACAGGCCTACCTTTGTAGCCTGACTGCAGTAATATAAAAACAGCAATTCAAACTGTCAAAACATACCCTTTGACAAGTCAAAAACCCCCTTTTAAATAATAATAAATCATCCCAATGTAGGCCTTGTAGTACAAATGTAATGTTAACATGTCCTTCCAGTGACTAGAGCCTTAAAACTATTGTCATTGCGACAGGCCTACCGTTCTTAAGTAGAAAACCAGTACATAGATTAAAATACTGATACCAGCTAGAAAATAATAATATTTTATTAGTTATTAAATATCCAATGTAATGGTGCAGTCAAATATTTAATAAGTCTTAAGGAAAAGTAACTTTTTGAAAAATGTCCCTTACCTGCCTGAACTGTCAAAAGGCTAATTAAGATAAGCCTCTGCAAGCTCCCAGGCAATAAGTAGCTGTGAACAGGTGTGAAAAGCTGCCATGAAGCAAACAATAGGCTGACCTGAATGGGCTCCTCTGACCTCCGTGGAATTTGAGGGTTGGGGCTGTGGGCATCCTTTGTGATGCTACGGTGCCAATTCCTGCTTGAGTGTCACATCCTGCTTGACAGTTCTTCTAAGTTCACATAAACATTTTGGAGCACACTTGAAAGGGGAGAGAACAGGATACCAAAACATTTTTTGTGGATTCACTGTCTGTTTCCTGAAGGATTCTGCTTTTCTAGTACCAGAACGTCTGACTCTAGGTTCATTTTGGGTACAGCAGCTGCCTCAAATTGGATGTTAGTGTTTGGAAGGATAGTAGGATTACCATAGTAAACTTCCTTTTTCATAAATCTTTAAAAACTCATATCTTTAGTTCTCCTTTTCAGGATTTTTGGTTTATTAAATTTTACTCTGTTTTTCCAATTTCAGTTTAAAAATGTTATTGTTTTGCATTTTAGCTTTATTACTGTCTGGTACTGCATAATTCTTTACACATTGCCCTAAATTAATCCAGTCTGCCCTGTGCGTAGCTGCCAGAGACTGAGCTAAGGTTAATCTAGTGACCCCGAGTTTTATGTTGACAAAGGATGTGAATACTACCAGATATGTGTAATCACCTACCCCATAAAATAATCCACTTTCTTACAGTATGTATATATTTATGTGGTATTTCTATAGTGCAAACCTAGACACATGGCAGTAGAGCCCTGTCCAAGGTCGAAGTCCAGCCTAAGATCAACAAATGATATGAGAGGTAGCTGGTTTGTCTCCTCCCTAATTGGATCAAGATTGGTGTGGTCCTCATAGATACAGGATGTTGTTTCGGATGCTGAGTGCATAGATGGAAAAGGCACGCTGCTTTGCTTTTTCTTAGTTTGCAGTCTTATAATGTTCTGGCTGCGGGTATGCTGAGAACCATCAGAGATTGTGAACTTGTCTGCAAGGCAAGTGGGGTGCTTGTTGTGTTGGCTTTGTAAATGATACAGCCAGCATATAGAGGGTTAAAGACGGATAAGAATGGTGCTAGCAGCAAGGGGAGCCGATCAAGTGAATAAGGGTGGGAGTGAGTGTGCAATATCCCTGGGGCTTGTATAGGCTTAAGCTTCATAAAATGTAGCTATCCATCAGGTAATGCACTGCAATAATGCTAGCTTCAACGGTTAACAGTAAGCAATGGATGCACTGCAATTCCAATTTAAGCAATGCTTAATATGTAAATGACACTGCTCAGCATGTAAGCATGATTAGTGTGCCAGTGTCTGCATTGGTAAGCATGTGCCAGTATCTGCATTGGTAAGTATGCAAAGCACTACTGTTATGCCACAAATGCTCAGTATGTACACTTCCATTGCTAAGCCAGCTTCCAAATATGTCTATATTTATTGCACCACTAATATCAGTATAAGTTTATAAAGGACCATCACTAGGGCTGTTTCCAAATTACTCTTTATGTAAAAGCCCGTAATGTGCCTCTTCCCACCTTGCTTAGTATACAGAGCATCATTGCTAAACATGTCAACTTCTCCCATAGATCTAAAGCTCCATTGATATTCTTTTTTTCCACATCATCCAATACGTAAATCACAATGACCATGCTTTTTAAAAACATTTATTCCCCCGTCTCCCCAATACACCCTGCTTACTGTCCTGCTCACAGCGGACAGGAATGCTAGTGCCAACCTAGGAGTCCTTGCTGGTTCCTGCTAAGAAAACATTCAGTACAGATATGGACTAAACCATGAAATCCATGAAGACGGGTTGGCTGTCTCCAAGGAGGCGCAGAAACCTGGCCACATGGCTGCTTTTGGAACAGGACTGCCCATCAGAATCGACTCTGCATGACACCAAAGGTCAGAAGAGTGGCTCTGGGAAGGCTCCTTCTATCTTGCATGAAGCAGCCTTGACATCCCCAAACAGTGTAGGCTAAGGGGGAAGACTCTTTAGAAGTCTCCTAGTGGGGTCATGTATGAAGAACACTTCCAAAGCAAAGCTCCCCTGAACAGCTCTAAAAAAGACCCCTGCAGATGCATCACTGTTGTTCCCCAGCCAAGCTGCTGTGGCACCACTAGGAGTTGCCCACATTTGTCCTGTGCGGCACATAAACTAGCGAGAAGGTGAAAAAAACTAGACTTCACCTTGCAGTTCTCATATTTGCCCACTTGTCAATCGAGCCTGTCATACAACGGGGGAGAAAAGAAGAATAGGAGACCTCTGACTTTTATAGTGCTGCTGGTTGAAAAGGGGAATACTGGCAGATGGTTGGGCTCATAGCAGGCTTAATGGAGAGGGCTATGGGCTTACGAATAGGTCAGAAAAACTGCTTAATCGAAGGTCGTCTATTTTGTTAAATAAGTAGCTACTTGGGAACAGGAGATTATTGGGTGATATTGTTTATCCCAATAAACAGCACAATAGGAGGATTGAGAACTGATAGGAGGCCCCTTAAGTGAACAGTGCTCTTGTGGAAATTTTAGGGGAAGGAGAAGCATGCTTATTGGTCGGTTTACAATCACGTATGGAACTGAAGAGACTGTTAAGTGAAGTGAGAAACCTAATGATGGGTAGTGGGAGTATTGGTTGGCAGAGGAGGGAACAACCAGTTTACAGAAGGACTAATGACAGATGGGTCATGATTTGTGGGTATTTTAAGGCTAGTACTGCAAATTGTTTGGTTGCTGGCTCAAGGGAGAATCTGGCTTACCTGTGTGGACTAGTGGCTGATTTACTTACGACTAGATGGTGGGGCTGCTGGCTAATGGAGGTCTAATGACTAGTGGGGTTGCTCAAAGAAGAAACTCAGGAAACTACATTGTACTTTACCAAAAAATCACAGACAGTCCAACACATTAGATTAGGTGTTGGCCTTATTAGTTATTTTAACTGACTAACTGTCTACCTTAGAGATCATGCCACTGCTTGACTGCTCAAAAGTTTACATTTGTTCACCTCAAGTATTACTCAAGGAAAGGATAGTGGACTCTCCTCCTAACAAAGGCTAATTTACCTACATCTGAATTGCTCAACTTCAGGCCCATTACCACTCTTCAAGTCCGGAAGAAATCCTGCAAAACAACCAGGACTCAAACCAGATACTAGCAATACAATCTGGTTTCAGGGCTTGATACACAACAGAGATTACTCTTCTAGGCTTCTGCAATCACATCCTTAAAACTATTCATCAGGAGCATCCTGCCTTGTTCGTCCCTTTGGACATTTAGATGGACTTTGACAAAGTTGTGTTCACTATTCGGGCTTCGTGTTTATTACATTTTTATTGCCTCTTGGTTGCACTATATTGTCTGTTTTTTCATGCGGTTGCTTCTCTCACTTAGGAACTTAGAACGGGCATACTTCTTGTATATTATCTATGTGTTTTAGAAAGTGGTTGGTCTAACCTTATTTTTCTTTATCTCCCCCCTGCTCCCGTTTCCCTTCTTTTTTTCTTTCTACTTTTATTGCTTTTCTTTTCCCACCAGGCATCTAATCATCATACTTGCTCACAGGCTGAATTGTTTTGTCCTGACAATGATCCTGCTCATTTTGGTTAGGGATCAAAATGTTACGTCGACAATTGTACCTTGACTCCTAATATTAGTCTTTCAATGTAGGAGTATAGGTACCATTTATTGACAAAATCTATGATATATGTCTGTGTCTTTGTTTGCCAGCCTGTGTCGTTTGGACTTTGCAATATCACGTTGTTGGCACCTACTACCATGTAATACGGCTCATTTAAGTGCAACCTTTTTGTGGAAATGATATGGCACTTTTTTGATAAACAGCCAGTTTGGGAATTACACTTCCTTTTTGATTGTTTTTTATTGGACTGACATTTATATATTTATTAGGCTCAATAAAATAGTATCATTGTTTATTATTATTTTTTTCATAGGATGTATTGTGATTCTATGTAACTATTGGTACAATATCGTTTTGTGAGGTACCTTTTTGCTTTTTAAAGGTTGTGCACCATGGCAAGAATAGAAATAGAAATGGGAGATTAGTTCAATTCCTTCCTGGAGAGTAGGACACAGAGGTGAAAATCATCCTCTTCTTTTCTGAGATTGTGGTCATTAATTGTGGAGTGCCCTTGAGCTCACCACTGTGCTTGGCCCTCTTCACCATTTATCACACCCCTCTCTTTGACCACTTTAAGGGTACTCAACTGTCTGCCCAATCCTATGATGATGGCACTCGGTTTATATTAGATTAACCAATGAGTAAAATTGACACATATGCCTACAAGGAGCCTGTGTAGATGTTTTAGCATGAATCTCAGGGTACATTCTCAGTACCAAGGGTGTCTGTCTTTCTCGTTTGGCCCTCAATACCTGGAACTCCTTTTTGCTGAATGTTATGTATTCCACCACTATCCACAAATTTAGGAAAAATGTAAAGATTGTTTGACTAAGATTGCACTTTGACCATCAGATTTTGGATTATGGCAATGGGATGTGCTTCTTGGTGATGGGGGAACTGAACAAACTAATGGTTGTTTTGGGAGGGCGGATGTTGCCTCGTGAGGAATATTACTGTCTAATGAATGAGGAGACGTGCTTCAATAGTATGAGATTACTCTTCTCACTAGGTTTGATTGGCCTTAAATGCTAATCTCCAATATATTTTCTAAAATTTACCACACCACATCATATTTGTACATATTTATTAAATAAAACACATATCAGAAGTACTAGGACTTTCTCTTTAATGTTTTTCTCTAAACCTTAATTGGACGAGATACTTTAACTCTTAAAGAATTGTAAGAGATGGGCTTGTCCCCATAGGAAGTTTTATAAGTTACTATGTTTACAAAAAGAAGGCAATTGCACCTTTATAAGCACACAAGGATCAGGTCTTTAAAAACAAAAAACAGTTTAGCAGGCAGCCACAGCCTAACAATAAGTGGACCATTGTTACTTCAAAAATAAACTCTCTGCCTTTCATCATTTAGGGAGGTGAGTTACTCCCATTAGACCTCGCCCCATCGTAATTGTTTCTGTAAAATAAACTGCATGACTCATTTTATGTGAAAACCGTTTGAGGGGCTGCCCTCACCCTCTCCCTCCATGTGTTGTCCTAAAGTAAGTCACGCTAGTGCAAGATGGCAGCCCCATTAGAATAATAAAAACATGGGTTGGTTCTGCTACAGAAGAGAGAAACTTTTATTTTCTCACTGGCCTTATGTAATAAAATAAAACCATAAATAAAAAAAACGACACATTCAGTTCTCTTCTAATATTGATTTGTTCGAATGCCATTCAGATTGTTTCAATCCACCACAGCATACGGCATTGAGCAATGAGTTATCCAACTTCAGTCTTTGCTTTTCTTGCACTGTAAGTTATGGCATTTTACCTCATTACATGTGTACATCCTCCTAAAAAAAAGTGCACTTCAGTGCCTGGGCAGGTGGATTGTTACTTTACTTTGCCGTGAACTTTTATTTCACATTTTTTTCATGCTGTGTTGAAACTATTTCTTCCGGTTAAAATAACAAAGCCAAAAGAATCATTTATTGATACCAAAACAAATCATAGTATCATCTGAGGTGCATTAAACTAAAAAGTATTTCCATCCCTGTTTAAAGTGCACCTGCCTGCTAAGAAGGACCTTTACTGTTCTATTAAAATGATTAGAGATATTATTTAATGTACTTTTTATTGTAAACATACTAGGACCACATTTAGGTGGTAGCAAGTGCTCTTTTTTCCTCCATTTATTTTGTAGCATATGCTTCCAATGAAAAGTCAAAAAAAATGTAACAGCTGCACCAGCTTGCAAAGACCAGATCTATTGGCTTCGCCAATGCTGCTTATTCTTTGGATTTCAATGTCTTTATGCGTGTGCACGTAGCTGACACACAAGGAAGTCAGGAGGGCAGAAAAGGACCGGGGAGTGCAGCAGGTCCTGAACGACGTGCGTCCGAACGCGAAGGGGAAAGCAGGTGGAAGCAGCAGTGGCAATGATAATGTGGCAAAGGGCTAAGTTACAGGCATGTTGTGGTATTTTATATGCAGAGTTAATAAAGTTAAATGACATGTCCAAGGTGCATGGATGTCCTAAGGGACAAAAGGGGTAACAGTTGCCACCCCATCTTTGGTACACCTGGGCTGAGGGGTCATGAAACTGACCAAAAAGCAAAGAGGGCTCCAAGTGCCCTAAACACATGCTGTAGTTTCCAATCCTTCTCTTCAGGTAGGCCCTCAGCAGCATAGAAAGGGATGTTGGTTTCCTACAAGTACAAACAGGGTGTCGATACTGTGATGCAATCAAAGCTAAAAGCAGTAGCGGCTCGCGGGTGTTACAGGGGGCGGGGCGGCACACCGGGGGTGGGGGGGGCTGAGGGGGGTGGGGAATATTAATGAAATGTTTAAAAAATATATAAAAGATAAACTAACCTGCACACCATGCTCCGTCACAACTCCTCCATCTCCTCAGCATGCTGCAAGCACAGGCTCCCAGCCTGCGGCCAATCCTGATGCTGCTCAGAGCAATGTTAGGATAGGCTGGGAACGCCCAGCCAGGCCGCTCCAAGGGAGACTGGGAGGCTGTGCCAGCTCTCTCAAGCCCAGCAGCACAATGCCGAGCTGGAGGGAGCCTACTGCGCATGTTTGTTTGGCCCGCCCGAGCAGGCCAGTCAAACATACATGCACACTGAGGGGAGTGCAAAGTGCCCTCCCCTCACCCTGCGCCCCAATGCTCTGCCCCTTTAACAATGAAAAAATAATAATATTAGTTTATTAAATTTTAATTGTTAAAGGATTTGCAGCAGTTGCTGCTGGCGGGGGAGGGGGTATGACGCTCCTCCACCCTAGCGGAGGAGCCGCCACTGGCTAAAAGGATGTGTGATGTCACTCCCATTACCCCTGGAATCTAGTTAATCTATTGGCGAGGAGACAATGCAGCGCATGAAGAGACCAATATGCGCTACTGATATTACAATAGTACATTGCAAGATGTAGCACTTGCAGATTACTTGCAAGCAATATTATTTAACAAACGTTCAATGTGGACAAGTGGTATGGCACATGTAGTTTTCTTTCTGAGGTTATCAGTGGACAGCTTGCATGATATTGTTTGATCTACTCTCTGGGGCATCATGGCAGTACCTGCCATGTGAATTGTTACTTTACTCTTCGAAATGATGCTGAGGCTTTAGAATTAGTAAGCAATACGCAACATACATCAGTCCCACCCTAGCTTCCTGAGAAACAGTTCTAGCATCCTGTGAAGTCTCCTGGCATGGAGAACAAGTGGGCAACCCCCTGAAACAAAAAGCCTCTTTGGCATGCTTGAAAATTTCTGATCACCCACTGCAGGCTGGAGAATAGAGCATCATATTATTACAGAATCCTGGCAAATATGAGCAAAACCCGGTACAACTTGAGCAAACCTTGGATATAGACTGAAATTATTTGAGCATACGATCTATATCATCATATCTTATCGTATTTTATTTTCTGGCTTGAAACATTTGATAAGCCATGGACAGTGTTGTGCATCATAGTCTGGTACAGTGCAAATAACATGTTTATATCTCTTAGCACACAGCTCAATCTTTCCCACTAGTGTACACTCCATCACATACGCTCTGCTTATCCTATGTAACAACCATTCTTTCCTTTTGTTCATTCAGTGGTGCATGTAGGGCTCACATTTTTCTTACAGGCATACCTGAACAACAGCATCACCTTCCACCAACCACGTAGGCACCTCCGCTCACCCAGCCCCTGCTCACATACATCCTAAGCGTGCTCAAAGGCAGACACGGAGGTGGGGTCTTCTTGTAAATCACTTCTAAAGTGTGGAATGATCTTACATCACACATCAGAGCCTCCCCTTCTTTTTCGGTATTCCACAATAATCTGAAGACCTGACTCTTTAATTAACCGTCCACAACCCTCTCACTAGGCAGACTTGGACTCACACCTACTCAGCACTTGAATGCCCTCATGGGTGATAGCGAACTCTCTATATACTCATAATAATATGCAACATAACATAGCATTACATACATGATTTGCTGTTGGAGAGAAATACTACTCCTGGGTACGGGGCAGGCCTTGGAGCACGGGAATATTCCACTAGTACCACTGCAGAACAGCCTGGCAATTCTGTGGATTGTTCGCCAGCAGCTTTAAAAACCACCAGCCTGCCCCATTTTCTCCATAATGTGTTGTGGGTATATACTTCCACACCTTCAGTTTCCTACACTGCTGCTTTTGGTTTCCAGTCATGCTTTGCAATGGGGAGGTTTTCTGATTTCCAAGTGTCACTTTGGGCCATCACAAAATAGTGGTAACACATGATTTAAAAAAATCACTGTCGTCCACTTGGATTGCCTGCCGACTGCCAAAAGAGAGGATAGGGAGAAAGCCATTGTCGACTGTTCTTCATGATGCTGTTTTAGGTTAAAACTGACAGTTTATATTTCTCTTATTTCCTCCAAGCAGGAGCAAAATTGAAACAGTTAGCTTTGAGAGACTATCAAGCTAATTTTTGGTCAAAATGAGATATGTTTTCACTGCTAAAAACTGCTAAAAACAAACAAAAACGGTGAATCTGGTTGTAAAATGTAGCAATACTTTTTTATTCTGCACAAATAATCAATTTAATGTTTTTAGAAAATTAATGCTCACGTTGATTTGTTTTAATAGGGGCATAAGTTCCAAATTGGTTTACCCTCAAGCACACAAAGCTTTGCAAATGGTGGAGACCTCGTTGTATATGTTGAGCAGCACAGGAGAAGTAGGCATCATTGTTTCAACGGATCGGTGTAAAGTCTGACAATCTTTGCTTCCCAGACTAAGGCCATCATGACGAGTGCAGGGTGTCTTGTTCTACATGTACTGCATGCCATAATACCTGGTTCTACTGAAGCTGGAATTTACTTGGTGTGATAAATAGCACCTATTCCACATTTTGTGCAGATAACAGGGAATAACATGCAGTTCTTTGGTGCTTACCACACCAAGGTGTGCTTGTCCCAGAATTTACCGGTCATTGCTTCCGTAGTAAATTTTAGTGTATTGACTTGGAAAAAATGACTTGGGAAAAATTGCAAAGCTGAGGTGTTTGCAGCAAAACTCGGAATGGCAAAATGCTCCCTGGCAAAGGCTGGCCCTACAATGGTCGAAAATATTCCATACTGCCATCCCTAGGGAAGCTTGGGAGACGGTATGGTCCAATCTGCCCTCACTTTACAGAACTGTGCAGAACAGGGAAACAATGTATCAGATTATGACAATGTGGTGTGTCTGAAGCAGGTGTATGGGATGTCAGCCCAGCTGTGCTGGAGGTAGAGTGAGTTGAAGGGTAACTACATAGAATTTTGTGGCCCTTTCCCAAGCTGACGTATGATTGGAAGGAGATTCTGAGCCACCTTAGGGAGGTGAAGAGGTATCTATTGAAAGCTGACCCCTCCATTGTTTTTCTGAGTCTTTGCCCAGCGAAAATGGTGACTTTATCCAAAGAGGACTGGGGAATAATATTTAATATGTTAGTAGTGGTAAAGTAACTCCTAGAGCTACGTTAGAGGACCCTGCTATACATGAATGGACTGGCAGGTTGTGGCCATTGATTGCCATGGAGAAATTGACATGGACCCTTGCCAAAATGGAATATAAATTCGACTCACAATGGTACCCTTTGGTTGCTTATCTCTCAGGCAGCGCCCTATAATATATCTGTACCAGGCCTTTGAGGTCATTACGTTTGGTGGCCTAGGAGGGAGGTCTCCCAACTACCTTGGTTACCATTGTTCTATTGTGTGACTAACGCATGAACCAAAAGACTACCTGGTTGTCAGTTCTCTTGTAATATCTTGCTCTGCCAACACCAGCTTTAATCTGCCTGCTAATATGTTTAGTACTATAAGGAGGATGTTCAAGGGAGGGATGAGGGACTTTCTCTCCTTCTTTTTTTTCCCTATGCTGACAAATATAAAACCTAATAATCATCTATTTGGGAAAAATAACTCGGAATGGTAGCATGTGCGGTAACAAGCGTTACCGCATAAGCCAACATTGAAAAGTCCACTCGTAATGAGGGCCAAAGAAAAGCATAGGGAGCACGTACTGCCTTAATATGAACAACCAGAGGAAATCTGCAGCTAAGCAAAGTCGGTATATCTATTTCTGAATTCCAACCTGCTCACATCTCTGTGGAAAAAAGCGGAATCCTTGTGTGTCCTTATTAGGTATGAAAAACAGCCCGCCAGCCATTGGGCGATTTAATCGACTATGTGGGATTTTGGTTAAAATCATTCTGTCAAAACTGTAGGAATGCCGCAAGCATGCCAGGGGTCTTGGACAGACAGCAGCACGGGTCTTTGCACATGCCAGTAAAAACATGACATTCCTGAGTCATATATAAAATCACCCCTCAGAGCAGCCAGGCAAAGAATCCCACTGTATGGATGAAACTTGAAGCCTCGCGAGAAGCGCTGCTGCCGCCGCGCTCTGGTAGACGGAAAGGCGTTGGGCATGTCTCCTGTCATGATAAATTAAAACCGGTTGTCTGACTTCCAGGAAAACTCACAGGCATGAATACGTGTGCAGGCGTCTTCCACGGATTAGCTGCTTCAAGGGTGACGTTTAAGGTGGTGAGAAAAGCTACTCGCAGTCCCGCCCCCTCCTCCGGGCCGCCAGTGCTTGAGCTGTCATTTTCTGTGCATTATTTCCGAGAGGTTGGAGAGAGCTGTGCACATCACATTAGTGGCAAATCTTCAACCCATACATTACAGTTAATCCACAAATCACATTTGAAATGTCTGCTAAAAGTGACTCCTATACACGGTTCCAAAGGTTTAATTTTCCGCTGAAAAGAGAATTTGCCAGATTCAAGAACATATTGGGTAGCTGCAACACTTAATTGTTCATAGGCATGCGTTTTCCTTCTATATTGTACTAGAGCAGAAACCTCTCGCAGTCTTGCTTAAAGCTTTGCATGATTTTCTTTTTTTTAAAAGAAACAGATCTTAAATTGCAAATGAATCGAAACTGAAGGCAAAATGTGTTTCATATCAAATTTGCAAACTACCAGCAATCTATCTTACACACCAGCGTTCGTTCTTATAGAGAATGATGGCATAACCATTTGGTTAAGGTTGGAGATATAGGGCCTGATTCCAACTTTGGAGGACGGTGTTAAACCGTCCCAAAAGCGACGGATATACCACCTACCGTATTACGAGTTCCATAGGATATAATGGACTCGTAATATGGTAGGTGGTATATCCGCCACTTTTGGGCCGGTTTAACACCGTCCTCCAAAGTTGGAATCAGGCCCATAATTTTGTAAATCACTGAACATACTTTCACTAGGACTTTGTTAGAAAAAAAGATCGTCAACCCATTTCTAGTGGTCCAATAAAAAACAAGCTAAGCATCACTGATAGAGGTGGATCACCAAGACTCTAAAAGTGTTTCAAACTATCTGAATTTAAGCCACTTCAAAGACCTTTGCGAACTTATGAAGCGTTTATGTAAAATGTGTGGCAGATGATCTGTGGCACAAAAGGGATACTATATCTGGTTTTCTATATTGAGAGAATTAGCATATTTAGCATGTAACTGCATATTGGACCGCACCTTGATTTTCTGACTGAAGGTCACTGCGCATGGACTTTGGTTGTGTGGAGAGAGTAGCTGCAGGCCTTGTTCTTAACCTGCTGTGATCAGACAACCGCTGCGCTGCATGTTCTTTAACCTTGTGAAGCAAGGGCTGTCTATAGGGCATGGTCCAGGCAATGCACCCCATTCTCCGTGGGTGGCCAAACCCTGCTGTGCACAGCCTTCATGAAGTTCAGTAAAAGATCGGGACCTATTCCAACACCTTTGTAGCCATGTGGATAGGTTTTGTGGACCTCTGGGGCTATGCTGGGGCCGTGAATCCTGTGGTGTCCCGTGGACCCCATTCCCGGGACACAAAAAACAGATGTTTCTTCCCTACCAACGAGATCGCAGGCAGAGGACACTAGAGTGCTCTCGCCCAGAAGTCGCTGAAAGAAAGCTTGCTCACACTGGGAGGTGGCATACAGAACTATGGTTATCATGCATGCCTGCACCTAAGGATGGCTGGAGAGCCAGGGTGCGACAGGGGCCTTGGGCCTACCCCAAGAACCCCCAACAGGAGCCAGAGTTGTTGGAGCCCCAGGTGGGCATAAAACCTGCTTTATTTAAATTGGCACCGCTTTATGCTGTGTTGAGAGCTCTCATTGGCTGGCCATCTATGAAGCCATCCATGAGGCGGCCACCTCAGTGGAGTTGAGTGCAGGGCCTGTCAGCCGAAGGCCAGTGACGTTATAGTTGGGTATAATAGTAAGATCATAAATCTTTTGAACTGCTTAACCGATCTGCACCACTCTCACAACTCCTCCACCAGAATTATTCCCCCTACTTTGGTACAGTTAAACCACTAGGAGCCAAAATTATGATCAATCTAAAAATAGGATTTCCTTTGGCGTGGGGTGCATTATGGGATAAGGGCATTATAACTGACTATGGGAATTGATTAACACCAACCTATTTTTGCTACTCCAGGAGATCGGGACGGATTATGAAGAGCCAATTGGACCTAGAACGCTAAGGGGGTTATTCTAACTTTGGAGGAGTGTTAATCCGTCCCAAAAGTGACGGTAAGGTGACGGATATACCACCAGCCGTATTACGAGTTCCATAGGATATAATGGACTCGTAATACGTCTGGTGGTAAATCCGTCACTTTTCCGTCACTTTTGGGACGGATTAACACCTCCTCCAAAGTTAGAATAACCCCCTAAGTGTTAAGGGTGAAAGCCTTATCCCAAGTTACATGATTTGGAATATGACTGTATTTAATGTATTGCATGTGCTTCATGTGTTCAGATTTATGCAAAATGTGTCTTCTCTCAACAACCCCAAAGACTATAAGCTGCTTTGGAGTTAAAATGAAAATGGGCATTACTAGATACAAGGATCTAATATACCCTTACAGCCAGCTACAAAGGGCAATAAGGCTATTAAAGCATTCCACCCTGGAAGGCAGAATGTTCTAATATAGCCTTAGAACCCGCTGTAGCGGGGTCTACGGCTATTAAAGGCCCGCTCCTGTTCGGCTCGGGCCTTTAACAAGGGAGAGGGCCTTTAATAGCCGGTAGATTCCGCTACGGCGGGTTCTAAGGCTATTAGAACATTCTGCCTTTAGAGGGCAGAATGTTCTCATAAATAAAACAAAGGCTTCACGGAACCAGAGGGGATTAAAATCCCCTCAGGCTCCGTGAGGCTTTGCTCACAGCTGCTGCTGTGAACAAAGAAGATTGGAATGTTGGTGCACCGGGCTTTTACTGACCAGTAAAAGCCTGCAGCACTCCATTGTTTTCAATGGAGCTGCCAACATTCCAAAGTTCTAACTAAGAGCTACTGGGGGTATTGTTAGGAGAACCCGTCCAGAGAGCACTCGTCAGAGTCTGACTGTAGAAGGATTCTCAACAAAAATATCAGGGAGACATGACCTGGATTTGCATTTACAAATTCACTGACATTGACAGCACAATGCATTAAAGGGCATCACCAATCCAGTAAAGCAGTAATAAAAATAAAATGTGTTCATTACCTTCCTAAAAGTGAGGTTACTGACCTCAGTTGAACAAGAAGCTTGAACGTTAAGCTTTTTAAGTCTTGCTATAGACAGAAGGAGCCTTCTGAAAAACCTCATATCATTTAAACAACTACAATCAGAACAAGCATTTGCAATGCAATAGGTCTTGCATTTGCTCGAGTTAGAGCTATTAGTGTTGTAAATTCCAAGCTGGACTTTTCTTGCCACATAAATTGAAAACAAAAAGTAAAACAGTTGACATAAGCAAGCTAATTTAAAGTGCTATGGCCGAAATGAGCGTGAGCACGATGGAGAGACACAAAAGGGAAAGGAAGTTCGCTCGCTGTAAAATGTATAGGCAAACCTGCAAATATCCAGGTAACAGGGTTGATGGCGAAGGCTGGAACAAAACTGCCCCAAGGAGGGACAAACGTAAAGCATTTACCAATGATAACAAAGGATTTTTGAAAAGCAAGCCCATAAACAAGTGATAGTGATGGGCGAGCAGTGGGTGTGGCTAAAAGCCCACAGATGGATTACAACACGTCAGAGCGCTTGCGCACTAAACTTAAAAAGGACAGAGACAAGGTGGGTTTTGGGTCAGTCCACTGAGCCACTGGTTTTAATGTGGTTTTCATGCTTTGATATTGCTTGGATGGGCTATTTATCGACCCTGTGACATTTTGAGAATGGTTACGTTGTCTCATTTGTGTTCCCATACTTTTCTGGTGATGGAGATCAAGTAGTCCATTTGTTAGATTACTGATGTTATATGACAAGTAGCTTCTAACTGAGAGCTTTTAGTTTATGGAATAAAGCTGAGCATGCACACAGGATTTATTAAAGAAGCAACAAAGATCCGCCCCATAGCCCTATTATGAGTTTGTAATTCAGGCAGTGAAATGCGTGATGGGTGCTGTTGCACCTGAGGCACCACAACATTGCCGCCAACTCGATTACGAGCTGGCATCAATATTGTGGCCTGTATCATGCTGGGCCAGCGGGAAACTCATGATAGGGTTCTGTGGTGGAGCTATTTTGACCTTTCCACATAACATTTTGTCTATCACCCGACTGTTGAATCCTCCCTTTCTTACTAAGTACTTGATATGTTCTGTTTCAATGGATGTACCCTAGGGTCCTGATGAATATGATGGGTCTTTATTCTACAATTTTTAATGTACATAGTCCTGTACTATACTAAAATGAGAATACAACTGTTTAGAAAAAAAGAAGAGGGAGATTATTGCAACGTTTCAGCTGTAGCAATCTAAGTGGGTGATCTACTGAACAAACCAAGTTATCTGACTGATTTTTCACAAGAAGAGTTGGCATGTAAGTGTCTAGCAGGAACATCTGCAGAGACAGGAGTTGTAAAGCACATTTAACACCTTATTTATTTTACACAGTACTTTAAAATTAATCTGATGGCTACCTGTTGTATGCCTTCTGCCCAGTTCTTCATGGCAACAATAATATATTTTGGATTGAACAGGAGCATGCTTTTCACATCCAGCCTTTTTTCAGGCAGATGGTAGTCTTGTAGTTCATTGAAATGGAGCTTAGGTATCAAGTTTATTGATAGATCCTGGCTATTAAAGGTCCTAAAAATATTTTTTGGCTGCAGCAATTTAATTATTAGTTAAGGTATGTTTTCATTTAAACTTACCAGAGAGTTGGAAATCCGATTATTCCAAATGCAATTATCACAGCTCCTTATATCTTCATGTTTCTTAGAAGTTAATTACATATCCACAGCTGGAGCAGAATTTGAAAGGATGTCTTCTCATTGTAACAACACCTCTGAGATTCCATCCACCCTACATCAGAAACACTTAATTGGCTTCCTGTTAAATTAATTCATGAGTTCTCAAGGTGCACAAAGCCATCTTCTAAATTGTGGTCCCGATCAGCATTTCCCACTTTCCACATCATTAATAGATGCAGATGGTTCTCTTCTTTTGACACTGCTCTTCACAAACTGCTTTTTTAAAATCCTTGACTTAATTTTAATCAATGCTCATTTAAAGTCAGACTGAAGACTTTCTTGTTTGATTAATTCTCGTTCAGGTACACTAACATATCAAAAGCATGATGGTATGCCAGTGACTTATCTGTGTCACAGTGAGGACACTTATAAAATACTTAACTCATTGCCACACCAATACAATCAACATATTTGGTTTCCGGGCTCCACAGCATACTGTTTTATGCTACTGCTGTGCAATCTATAGTACAGTGTGTGTGAAAGTGTTTGCTAAAACCTATAGTTTGGCAACACCGGAGGACCAAAGTGCTTGAATTCAGTAGTACACAACCTTTCTGCAGTTGAAGTTCATAGCTCTCATATGAGTTATGCTCCCAGCTAGTTAATAACACAATGTCTACACTGCAGATATTTTAAACTATGATCACCCAAGGCTCACCAAGGTACACAGGAAGATAAATACTATAGAGCTAATTGAACCATGTAGAAATAGGTCGCAGGGTAGACCGTGCCTCTCCTTGCTGATAACTTTGAATGTTTAAGAGTGGCACAGAAATATTACTTTATTATCTATCCTAAAAACATTTACGTATATATGATGTAGGAAGCATGTGATTCTTCAGCTGTGGCATGCCTTACACCAAGCTTAGGCATTACAGGCCAACTTGAAAATAAATGATTACTGGTCCTTGCTGTCTTTACTGTTTCATCCTGTCATTCTCTTGCTAGGTGATTCTGTCCCTTCCTGGTCACCTCTGGCTGTGTACTGTTACCATACTGAAAGGGTAAAGTCACCATTCATTAGCTGCAGAGGGACAACATTATATGGTACTCTACTTTCATTTTAAAACCATTGTGATGTAATATCTTGTTTGTCCATTATAGAAGAACAGATTTGCTGTGGTATCTTTCAAATTGTTCAACTTGTGCTTAATTTAACTCAAAGCAGGTTTATACTGAAAACACTGGTGGTCACCAGACTGTTTAGCATGATTTTGCCTGTAAGTGGGCAATAGCTCTAATGTCAATTTAAGTCTAAAGCCATTCTGTTATATTGCAGATTTTTAGTTTGCTAAAAATTCATATGCTATATTTTTATCTCCTTGAAACAGTTGTTTTATATTTAAAGTCACAGCCTTTAGAATGTATAAAACATATACAAATGGTTGCTATCTATCTTTCATTCACAGCAGTAGCTCTGAAAATTCTCTAAAGTTTTATAGAAAAAAATATGAAAGTTAATAAGGGCATGTCTTTCTAGCCTCTACTGCAAAACACAACATCTTAACATTCAGAATATCAAATGGAAATGTTGCTTGTGGGTATGACTCTCAGATTTCATGGTCCATTAGTACTGTTAGCCACTTGTGTGGAGTTTTTGCTGCAATACACTGGACATTGCTAGATCAATTCACTTACTAGTTGTTCTTACAATTTGAAAGGATCTTAAAAGGAGGTTATCAGCATCTCACAAAGAATGCTGCATTCAATGTGCTTGGTCTGTGGAACTCTAATATGGGTTGGTGCTAAAGTGTGCCGTGATACTGCAGTTTATGCTGCGTTTTGGAAAATTTGAAGCTTTACATGGAGGATGTAAGTTAAATCAACTGTGTTACATTAACCTCTTGACATTTAAGTGAGTAAGGCTATTCCTGGGAGAGTTAGAAGTATCTCCAAAATGTTGGCCCACATGGTTCGCAGAATGTGTGTGCTATTTTGAGGAGGACTCTTACTGAATGTTTAAATGAACGTGGGAGAGCATTTTCTAATTAACAAAATCCGGGTTGCAAAATGAAACATGTAGAACTGACAAGTAGGCCATAAAAAGAGAAAGAAATGCATTTATTTTTCTTTCTCAGCTATCTTACCAGTTGAAAGCACGAAGCAACATTAGTTGTAGGCTTTAGTTGAAGAATGCACCATCGAACAAATATTTGACATGATTTGTCATTACTGACATAGGTTAAAAATGTATTATGAATAACGGATAACACCTTTTTGGTAGTTCTGCACAATGAACCATGCTATGAAATATATAATTTATTTAACCTTCACACGTTCATATGTTCAGCTAATAAATAAAACATTAGTAATATCCCAAAATCTGTTTCATTATGAATAGATTGGATAGGAAGAGCTAATGGGAAAGGAAATGTGACTTTCAAAACATGTATTACACTAACCATGAACTTTTTATCTTTTGTTTCTTGAATTTGTGAGAACCGGCATCAAGTAGATAGTTTAGTTGCATTGTTAGACAAAACAAATAATGTTTCATAGTACTTTATTAGAGAGATTAGTCAACGGAAGCCGCCCTGTTCTCATGAAGACATCAAATTTGATTGGTTGAATGAGTGGTGGAGACGAAGAAGGAAGATACACATTTCTAAATTGTGTGATTATAAAATGTGTGTTCCTAGATTAGTGTGAGAAACGTTTTAGAAGCTTCTCAGAAGCCTGGGAGAATGCTTGTAGTAGCGAAGACTTAGAGGCTTCTGCTCATTCAGCAGCCTCCTCTATTCTGATACTCTGTGGTTTCTCACGGACACTCCCTGATATAATGCTCAGACTCACTTGAGATGTTTTATTTTTAACACTTAGATTCAAATCCAAGACTTTTGCCTGAAACATACCTTTTCTATATAACCGTCCTGGTTTTTAAATGGTTTCACATCTTTGATTTATAAACACTCTATGGGTTCTTCTAGCATTTCTTTTCTTTGTCTTAAAACCATCCTTAGATTAGACTAGGCAATTAATTTGTATGGAACACGCTACATGTTCTGTTAAATTTGATATATGATTTCTGAATTGCCAATAAAGATGAGAAACTAACAAAAAATGCTGCATTTCGTCCCAATGAGCTCTATCGTATCTTGCCAAAAGTGCTTGTGAATTGGCTATATGCCATTGGTTTGCTGCTTATGCTGCAACTCTTTTACCCGCAGCATCGAATTTGCGACTCTCTTTGTCTGGAGGTGGTGCATCTCCCGAGGTATGAGAGCTTGCTCTCTTGCGAGCTGCCCCAACAACCACAGAATCTGGTGTTAATTGCTGCGTAATATAAACAGGGTCTGTTGGTGGTGGCTAATACTTTTTTCCCACCCTTGGAGTTATGGCTCTGCCTTTAACAGGCTCCTGAAATATTTGTTTTGAATGTTTTAGCATTCCTGGGAGCATAGGTAAGCTTTGGTATTGGCTATGAGTGGAGGAGAGTGTATTAAATAAAAAGTCATCCTCAATTGGTTCTGAATGCAAGGAGACGTTATGAAACGCAGCTGCCCTTGAGACCACCTGCGTGTAGGATGTACAGTCTTCAGGTGGGGACGGCTTTGTAGGGTAACAGTCTGGGCTGTTATCTGATACAGGAGCATCATAAAGGTCCCATGCATCAGGATCATCTTGACTCATTGCAGTATGAGTCGGAGATTGCATCAGTGGTGGAGTGGCTACCGGTGATGTGTGCATCGATGGTGGTGGAGACGGTGGTGGAGTTGTTTGTCTTGCCACCTTTGCCTGTGGCTGCTTGTCCTTTTCTTGAAAGGCAAGTCTTCTTTTCATCTTAATTGGGGGAAGAGTGCTTATCTTCCCTGTGTCTTTTTAGAATGTGGAGCCTTCTTTGAGTGTAGTCTGACTCAACAGATTGAAGTTCCTCTCCGAACTTATGTCCTTGCATTTGGGAGGACAATCCCTGTTCCTCTGTGTAGGAACCTGTTTTCGGATCCGATGCTGGATGTTTCGGAATCGAAATCTTTTCGGTCGCCTTTTTGGGCTCCGAGGCAACCTTCTTTATTTTCGGCGTCGTGGTTTCTCGGTGACGAACCATTTCGGTGTCACTGTCTCGGTGCCGAATCTGTTCGGGGCTGGTGACTCGGGCCCGAGATTGCTGTGTGGCGGTATCTCGACCGGAGTCGGATGACTTCGCCACATGCACGCCCTTTTTCGGTGCCGATGATCGGTCACCTATCTTTCGGGTTAAGCCATGGCCTGTTGGCGGTGGCGTCCCCTGGGCTTTTGTTGTCTTCTCGTGAGTTTTATGTTTCAATGTCTTACTCACGGTTTTCGGCGTTTCTTCGGGATCGAGCTCGTCCGAGTCCGATTCATGGATGGAGAAGCTTTCTTCTTCCTCCTCGAAACGCCCTTGTCCTGTCGGTGCCGACGCCATCTGCAGTCTTCTTGCTCTTCGGTCTCTTAATGTCTTCCTCGACCGAAACGCTCGACAGGCTTCACAGGTATCCTCCTTGTGCTCTGGAGACAGACACAAGTTACAGACCAGATGCTGATCTGTATATGGATACTTGTTATGGCATTTTGGACAGAAGCGGAATGGGGTCCGTTCCATCAGCCTTGAAGAGACACGTGGCCGGGCCGACCAGGCCCCGACGGGGATCGAAAAAACTCCGAAGGGCCACCGGAGCTCTTCTTAATTCGGTGTCGATCTGTTGTAACTAACCCGATACCGAACGCAAACAATACCGACGATTTTTCCGAGATTCTAACTAACTTTCCGACCCGAAACACGGAGCGAAAAGGAACACGTCCCGGGATGGATGTTAATTTATGTTCTTGTCTGCTAATGATTTGAAGTGCAGGTCATGAGACTTCGTTGACTGCACAATTGAACTAGGGACAATAATAAACTGATGCTATACTAATATTGATCGGTGTTGGTGAAGCCTGATGCGCAAAGGTGACACTACATTGATTTTCCCGCTGGTCGATATTTCGTCATTGTGGGTGTAAAACTCTTTTTGAAAAGTAGGAAGGTGTAAAAAAACCTCCAAATTATGGTTGTTGGTTATTCTATTGTCTGTTTTTTAGAAGAAGCAGACAAAGACTAGCCACCTTAGAAAGCTTTTATTCTAATGTTAGATGAGAGAAACACACTGTTTTCACAAAATGCATATAAGAAGGAATATGTTTTGAAAAATGTGTGGAAAAGAGAGGAAGATGAGTTTAGAATAAAGATGCCTGTACCAAAATTACAGTTAGAGAAGAGACACAAAGGGAAATTATGTGTGTTTAAAAAAGGAATTCATGGGAGGAAGACACCAGTAGGAAATAGTAATTGTGAGTGTGTTTTGAATTATTAGGAGGACATGGCAAATTTAGCAGGCTGATGATCCAAATATAACAGGAGTGTACTTTTTGTATAGAGAATGACTATTTTAGATTGCCAACTGACTTGAAGGAATTTGCTATTTAGGTTTGCTTTTTCCAAAAATGTACCATGTACAGAGTCTAGATGCTCTAACAAGGATACCCGCACATAGATATTCATGCAGTGTGAATGAGGGAGCACATTTAGTGGGAGACATATTTGGAGCTATTACATCAGCAGTAGGAATAGTATTAAGTGATGAAAAAATTCAAAATCTTTCTACAATACTACATAAGCTGGCAACCAGTACGTCTGCAGCTTTATTAGTTGAAAACACAGAATTAGTAATGATCAGATCAATAGTACTTCAAAACTGCTATGCTTTAGACATTTTACTCGCAGAAAAGGGTGGAGTCTGCAAGATGCTTATGACTGCAAACTGTTGCACCTGTATTCCAGACAAGAGTAGGGAGATTATAGACTATGCAAATAATATTTCTGACTTGAAGCTTGGTTTAGAACCTTAGGAAACCACCAGCATAGTACAAATCTTTACTAAGAGAATTTCTTCAATAGGTAACTGGGTAAAAGCAGCAGAAGGAGGAATCCTCAAAGCTATCTTAGTTATTGTACTAATCGTAGTTGTCTGTTTTCTATAGAATGCACGATCGAGCACATATTTTACATGAGTTGTCATTACTGACCTAGGTTAAAAAAGTATTATGAATAATTGTTCAAACTTGTTTGGTAACTCTAACAATGAACCATGCTATGAAATATATAATTTATTTAACCTTCACACGTACCTAAGTTCATCTAATGAATAAAATGTTAGTAATATCACAAAATTGGTTTCATTATAAATAGATTGGATAGAAAAGAGCATATGGGACACGAAATGTGATTTTCAAAAGATGCATTACACTAACCATGAACTTTTTCTCTCTTGTTTATTGAATTTGTGAGAACCAGCATGCGGTGGACAGCTTAGTTGCAACATTAGAACAAAACAAATAATAATGTTTCTAACTTGCTTTGTTATCGAGTTTAGTTAACGGAAGCTCTCCTGTTCTCAAGGAGTCATCGAATTTGATTTGTTGAACGAGAGGTGGAGACTAAGAAAGAAGATACAATTTTCTAAACTGTGTGATTATAAAATGCCTGTTCAGAGATTAGTTTGAGAAGTGTTTTAGAAGCTTTTGAGAAGCCTGAGAAAATGTTTTTAGCAGAGAAGCCTTAGAGGCTTGGGCTCATTCAGCGGCAATTCCCTCCTCTATTCTGATACTCTGTGACTTCTCACAGATGATCTCTGAGATAAAACTCAGACTCACTTGAGCTGCTTTATATATGACACTTGGATTCACATCTTCTAGCAAATTGTTTCTTTGTCTTAAAACCATCCTTAGATTAGACTAGACAATTAATTTGTATAAAACACGCTACGTGCATTGTACTGTAAAATTTGATATATGATTTCTGAATTGTTACTAAAGATGAGAAACTAAAAAAACTGATCATAAAAATACTTAACCTACTTCAAACTCTCATCATTAACTCTCAAAATAAATGTATTTAAGATATATTGAAAACTGATAATTGTTTCTGATTGCAGCATTTATTTGTCTCAAGCTGCACCTCCAAAATTCATTGCATAGGGTCCCCTTGCAGAGCGGAACATTTTAAAATTATTTATATCAACATTTTCTGCCCTTAGAAGCACTTGCAGCAGCCTCACTGCATTACCACAAAAGGCCACAAAGGTGCATAAAAATAAGATCAATCATCTTAAAACCAGCATTATGGTTAAAGTAGGGGGAGTGCCCATATGAACAAAATGTACGTTTCCTTGGGGATACAAAATTTCTTGCATCAGACCTTCTAGAATGCAGATGTATCACTTAGGTCTTGCCAACTGCTACCCCCTACTTTGCTGACTGTAGACCCTGCAGTGTGCTTTACAATCCCTGTGATGTTACTAAACTGAACAAACATGAATTTAGGCATTGTTTTACCAGCTAGTTCATGTTTTTGTTTGTTATCAATTACTGTTCATTGAATGCCGCATCCAAGAGGTGACAATAAAGAGTCTTTAAAAAAAGAATTAAGATGTCCTGTCTTGTGATGCTACTGGGAGTCGAAGGGTATGTGACGTCTCTTCTCCCACCCCTATGATTTTTTTGCTAAGACACTCCACACAGAAACACCAATTTCAGCCTCTCATTTCCCCTTCCAGCTTTAATATTCTGAATTGTTACATGACATGCAAGAACTGTGCACTGGCAGCAATCCAAGATCGAGATTAGAAACTGATTTAGCTTTAAAATAAACAACTAAAATATATACAATTTAGAATTGCATTGCACAATAATAATGCTGGAAAAGTGATCTGGCATCATGTTATTACATAATTAGATCAGTGTGCTCCTCTAAAAGGATTATTAAGATAATTCACAATATTACCATGATGTCCAATGAGAGTCTAGAATGGAAAATGGTTTTAATGCAATTGTGGCAGGATGGTTTCAAAACAATTAGAATGGATTGCTATTCTTGGTTTTTAAATTATAGGTTACTCTACCAGGTGAAAGTGCACTCTACAAAGCTGCATAACATCATAGCATTATCCATAACCCAGTGAGAACCAGTTCATGCTCCTGACAGGGATTCCTGTACTGATCGTTCTTCCCCCCTTCATACAGTAAATTGAAAAACAGTGGTACTAGCAAAATGAACTATGAGGCAGATATCAGTTGCATATAAAAATTTGAGCTATTTTAGATCACACAGTCTTTGTGATTATTGGTGAGAACGGTCTCTCAAATCACAGATTACACAATCAAATTCCCTAAGTCACAGATGAGAGACACAATCTTGTCACCATGGATCTTAGAAGTGACTATGTTCAGCTGTTGATTTACAGGTAAACAGGGCAGCATTTGAGTGTGTGTGTGCATATAGTATGAATGAAAGGTGGCTAAATGACAGCACTTTAAAACAAATGAAGTATCGGATGAGTGGCCTGGTGAGATGCAGAGCCAAAAGCAACATTGCATACCTGCCGAGGCTATTCTATCAATTATACCAAGGCCTGCACTTAACGTACTACCTCATCAATGTGGGAGTAAAGTTCAGTCTCAACAAATATTAAGGGCCAGATGTACGAAGCATTTTTCTAGTCGCAAAGGGGCAGATTCACCGAATCGGTCCCTTTGCGACTAGAAAAATGCTTTTTGGGATGTACAAAGCCCAAACTGTGATTCTTTAACTTGTTACCGAATCACAGTTTGGGTTTTGCGATTCGGTATTAGGAAGGGGCGTGTCAAGAGCGTCCCTTCCTAACACCGAATCTAAATGGTATGTATGATTGTTTTGTGACCGCGAATGCGGTCGCAAAACAATTGCAGTTAGCACCAATTTCAAATTAGTGCTAACCCATTCGCAAAAGGGAAGGGGTCCCTAGGGAACTCCTTCCCCTTTGTGAATGTATGCGAAAACATTTTTTCAGAGCAGGCAGTGGTCCCACGGACCACTGCCTGCTCTGAAAAAATGAAAAGAAAACTAATTTTTGTTTTCGAAATGCATTCCGTTTTCCTTTAAGGAAAACGGGCTGCATTTAAAGACAAATACTGCTTTATTTAAAAGAGGTCAAAGACATGGTGGTCTGCTGACACCAGCAGGGCACCATCCCTGTGAGTGCTGCCATTCCCAATAAGGTCGCAAATTGCGACTTACCTCATGAATATTCATGAGGTAGGTAATTTGCGACCCCATTGCGAATCGCAGACAGTGTCATTGACACTGCTGTACATCCGGTTTTGTGAATCGCAGTTTGGGAGTCGCAAAACTGGATCTTCGTACATGTGGCCCTAAATGAATGGTCTTTTTATGAAGTCTTTCAACTATGAATAGCAGGATGCAGTGGTTTTCATCAGATTGTTTACTGTTCTAAATTGTCTTTGATTATTGCTGTGAAGGTTAGTGCTGACCCCATGAATATGATTTTTGGATTTGTGGATGCAGTGGTTTTCATCAGATTGTTTACTGTTCTAAATTGTGTTTGATTATTGCTGTGAAGGTTAGTGCTGACCCCATGAATATGATTTTTGGATTTTTCTAACCACTTTTCCAGCAATTCTTTGTGTCATTGGCAGTGGCAACATCATGACTGCTTTGTGGCTAAGGCAGCTTCAGGCCTGTGCCTTATTGTTGTTTGTGTAAATCTGCAAGAGGCAATGTGTGCTATTGCAGCACATGTTGTCTGCAGCATTCAAGGAGCTTGTCTAGGCAGCTGCCTGACACTATGTTCTGTTTTTTTGTCTTGGTTTAGCTTCAAGATGAGAGACTACATTTTGTTCTTTACACCAAGTAATCTCAGCTGCTTGTCCAGTTAGCTAGTGCATATGCCCAGTCGCCTGACTAGTAAAGAGCATGCCCAAGTTAGTTCTCAGCAGGTAACGATGTGTTTTGACTTAATACCATTGTGTCTTAACTATCTTCTGCCTAATTTCTTAGATTCTTGGACAATGTTAGTACTATGAATCCTAGATAGCTTGTCTACGAGTCTTCCTACATACTGCTTAGTATATATGATCTATTTGTTATCAGCTTGGCGTCCTTTCAGTGTTTTTCCTCTCTCTAGTGCACCTTCTGGTTAGGTTTTTTTGCTTGGTCAATGTCATGGTGTCATTTTCCATCTATGCATTATGTTGTAACACTTTGACCTATCAGCGCTGCCTCTGCTCTACATGCACAGATATAAGTTTAGAGTCTCAACAAGGATTTTAATTCCATTTCCTTACTATTTGTGCACTAGATTTGGATACGCCATCTGCACTATTTACCACACTGAGTCATGGAGTGAGCACCTTAGAGTAGACACACTAGCTCTACTCATGTCACACTACAGAGCCACCTAATTCCAAGCAACCAGTGCAGTTTTTACTCCATGTGCGTTACATGTGTCTAATGCTAAAGCTACGTGAGGTGGGTTAGTACTCTCTTTTGTGCAAATGTAGTTGCCCCAGAATGGCTACTTGGTGTTACTCAATGGAGTTAGGCTTAACCTGACACTCAGAGAAGAAAGAATACGTTTTTTTTCAGCTCTTTCTCTTAGTGCAAGGTGCACCTGTTTAGGGTGTAGCCTTGACAATAATACAACAATACAAATCTCGAGAGATTGCATCTGTTACTATTTTTGGAGGGAATCTGCATCCTTCTCTCTCTTGCAAGACAATGGCCACAAATGATTCTCTCTTTATGGCATACAGGATGTGACACTAAGTGTGTGGTCGGACTGCCCGGTTTGACCAGCTTTTTTACCTGGTATTTCAGCAGCAATTAATTAGAGTGTACGTGGACCATCATGGTATGTGGAATGATATTACAAAATGAAAACACATGATCATGGTGTTCAGTGTGGACCACCACGGTACGTGGAATGACAAAATGAAAACACATGATCATGGTGTTCAGCACACCTTGTAGTACAAGTTACTTACCTTCTGTAACAATATATCTGGTAGAGACATATTCTAGTTGCAGATTCCTTACCTGAGAATTTTCCCCCAGGCGTCAGACTGGATCTGGAGATTTTTTCTTCGAGCAATACGCTTGCGCATCAGTAGGTGGCGTTGGTCGACTCCGTGAGCGTCGTTGGCGTCGTAGTCACTGTGATGACATCTGGAGTAGTACATAGATGCTGCCTGTGATGTCAGTTTCTTTTCATGACTTTCCACGCCAAAGTGCAGAGCCACGAAAAACACTGAGAATGGTGTGCCAGAGCTAAGGCCCTGAACGGGGAATCCCTGTCCCTAGAAATCAGTTCGCATGGAGGATGGGGGGCCAGTAAGGAATCTGCAACTAAAATATGTCTCTAATAGATATATCGTTGCCAAAGGTATGTAATATGATAGAGACTTATATTTGCAAATTCCTTACCTTACAATAAATACCAAAGCAATGCCATCCTCGGAGGTGGGCTGTGAACCAAGATCATACTAAACAATCCTGCAGGACCGAACAATGAAAGTAGCCATCCCGATGGACCTGACTGTCCAGGCAGTACTGTTTAGCAAATGTGTGCAAGGATGCCCACGTAGCTGCCTGGCAGATATCCAGGGCAGGAACTCTGCATGCTAATGCAGTGGAAGCAGCAGTTGCTCTGGTGGAATGAGCGTGCAAACCTTCTTGGCCAAAGCGTAGCACATCTTTATGGAAATAAGTACCCATCCAGAGATGGTACGTTTTTGCACCGCCTCCCTTTCTTTGCACCCACATATCCAACAAAGAGTTGATGGTCCACCTGGAAATCTTTAGTATGATTTAGATAGAACGCCAACTCTCTTTTTGGGTCCAGACGGTGGAGCCTCTCCTCCTCATGAGAAGAATGTGGGGCTGCGGAGAAAGTGAGAAAGGTGATGGGCTGGCCTACATGAAAAGGCGTAAAAACCTTGGGAAAAAAGGAAGCCTTTGTGCACAACACCACTTTGTCAGGGTGCACAGACAAGTATGGGGGCTTTGAAGAAAGAGCCTGAAGCTCACTCACTCTGCGAGCAGAAGTGATTGCAACAAGAAAAACACTCTTGAAAGTAAGGAGCCGTAATGGACAATTGTGCATTGACTCAAATGGAGAACACATTAAGAAAGTAAGGACAAGATTGAGGCCCACTGAGGCATGATATATGGAGTGGGCGGAAACATATGGGGGAGACCTTTAAGGAATCGAATGACAATAGGAGACTTAAAGACTGAAGGCTGATCAGGTAACAAAAGAAAGGCAGAAATCGCCAATAAATACCCATTAAGGGTGCCCAAAGCAGAGCCCTGCTGGGCTAAAGAAAGAATGAACAAAAGAACCTCAGAAAGAGGAGCAGAGAGGGGGGTCAACAGATTTGTTGGTACACCATGCCACAAATTTATGCCAACAACAGGCGTATACCGTTTTGGTGGAGGGATGCCTGGCTGCCAAAATAACATCACAGACTTTGGGTCAACTACCGCCGCTCAATCTCCACGCATGAAGGTAGAGATTTGACAGGGTCGGGTGGACAACCGCCCCTTGCTGCTGTGACTGAAGATCCTCCCGAAGAGGCAGTCTGAGTGGGGGATCCGTGGCCATGCTCAATAGCTCGGGATAACATACTCTCTGTGCCCAGTCCGGTGCCACCAAGACAACTTGGGCCCGGTCGTACCGGATCTTCTTGAGAACTTTGGATAGAAGTGGTATAGGCAGAAAGGTGGAAAGGAGGCCGGAGTTCCACTCGAGACGAAAAGAGTCTCCGAGTGTGTGTCGCACTGGAAAATCCAACGCGCAAAACAGCTGACATTGTGCGTTCTCTGCAGAGGCGAACAGATCTAACCAAGGCTCTCCCCACTGCTGCAAGAGACCTTCCACCAACTCCGGTTGGCAACGCCATTCTTGATCAGCTATGCAGTGACGGCTGAGTTTGTCTGCTCTGGCATTCAGAGACCCCGCTAGGTGTTGAACCACCAGGATAATGTCCTGATGTTCCAGCCATGTCCAGAGGCATAGTGCCTCCTGACAAAGGGTCCAGGACCCTTCTCTGCCCTGTTTGTTGCAGTACCACATGGCGGTAATGTTGTCCATGAACACTTGCACTAATCTCCCTTTGAGAGAGGGAAGAAGTGCTTTCAATGCAAGCCTGATTGCCCGGAGCTCCAGAAGACTAATATGGAGGCCAGACTCCGTCGGAGACCAGAGGCCTCTGATCTCTGCCTCTCCCATGTGGCCGCTCCATCCCAGAAGTGACACATCTGTTACAATGGATAGATCTGGCTGGGGAAGGGATCTGCTGTGGCCCAATGTGGATTCGAAAGCCACCGCTGCAGGTCTTTTGCCGTCCCCTCTGGGATCTGGACCATGTCGGAGAGATTTCCCTGATGCTGAGCCCACTGGAACTTCAAGTCCCACTGCAGAGCCCGCATATGCCATATGGCATATGTCACTAGCAGGATGCAGGAGGCCATGAGGCCAAGCAGCCTTAGAGTCAGTCTCACCAAAACCCAAGACAGAGGCTGAAAGATTGAAATCATAGCCTGAATATCTTGGACTCGCTTTTCAGAGAATAGGCCCAAAACTGCACTATGTCTAGAACAGCTCACATGAAAGGGAGCACCTGAGTCAGGTGTGACTTTGGCACTTTTATAGTGAACCCCAGTGTGTTCAGGAGGTTCACCGTAGTCTGAAGGTGGGAGACGACTTTCTGGGGCGAGTCCGCCTTCAACAACCAGTCAACGAGGTAGGGGAAGACTGAAACTCCCAACCTGCGCAGATGAGCTGCGACCACCGTCATCACTTTCGCGAACACCAGAGGGACGCTGGTAAGGGCGAAGGGGAGCACGGTAAATTGAAAGTGCTCGTGACCTACCATGAATCGTAAGTAACGTCTGTGGGCAGGCAAGATGGGAATGTGGAAATAAGCATCCTGCAAGTGCAACGCTACCTCCCAGTCTCCTGTGTCCAAGGCAGATAGGAGCCAGGATGACCAATTTGAATTTCTCCTTCTTGAGGAAGAGATTGATGTCCCAAAGGTCTAAGATAGGACGAAAGCCCTAGTCTTTTTTCGGCACCAGAAAGTAGCGGTAATAACAACCATGACCTACTTCTGGTACAGGGACCTTTTCTATGGCTCCCTTGGCTAAGAGGGCTGCAGCTTCCTGGTGGAAAAGTGCCAAATGATCCTCCGCAATATGGCTGACTGATCGAGGCATGGCTGGTGGGGCTGATTCGAAGGGGAGGGAGCAGCCCCTTTGAACGATATGCAAAACCCACCTGCCTGTATTGATGGATTCCCAGTGGGGCAGGTAATGGTGAATCTTACGCCCACTGGATCGGAGTGAGGGGACGGACAAGGAGGGTTTGGCGGCTGCAGCGGAGGCAGGGGTGGACTGACCAGACCTCTGGCTTCCTGTCCCAGGCCCACATGGGATTTCTCGTCCCCGGCCACGCAGCGGCTGAACAGCATGGGTGGCACAGTGGCTGGGATACGGATGCAACAGGGACCCCCTTCCGTGGCCACGAAAGGGGCGAGAGGTGGACTTTTGGGGGCGAGGGGCAGTGGAAAGGCCGAGGGACCAAGCCATAACGCGGGAGTCCCGGAACCTCTCCAAAGCCAAGTCCGCCTTGTCTCCAAAGAGATGGGAGCCATCAAAGGGCATGTCCATAAGAATCTGTTGGACATCCCCCGAAAAAACAGATGTACGCAACTAGGCGAGGCGTGGCCTCAAGGCCACCCTCGTCGCAAGTGATCTACCTAGAGAGTCGGTTGTGTCCAGCCCACATCTGTCCGTGAACTTTGCTGCATCTCTCCCATCGGTGACAGCTTGGGAGATGATAGCACAGGCCTCCTCTGCTATCTGCGGTAGAACCTGCATGACCGTATCCCACAGAGAGTGGGTATAGTGGCCCAAAAAGGCATGCGGTGTTCACAGACCGCAGCGCAAGACTAGAGGCCGAAAGCAACTTCTTCCCAAATTGCTCCAGCCTTTTTGATTCCCTATCCGGGGGTGTAGAAGGGAATGCACCAGAGGATAAGGATGCCTTGATGACAAGGGTCTCAGGTGTGGGGTGTTGGGACAGGAATTTAAAGTCGTTCGGGGTGGGACGATGACAGCATGCGATAGGTCTGTTCACATGAGCCCCTGTGTTGGGTCTGGACCAAGTACCCAATAGGACATCGGAGAGGGTTTCATTGAATGGCAGAAGAGGCCAAGATGTGAAAGCCCCTGGCTGAAGCACCTCCGTCAGGAGATTTGACCTGACGTGAACAGTAGGCTGCTTAAGGCCGAGGACCTCAACCACCCTACTGACCACCATAGAATAAGTCGCTCCCTCCACCGTAGCCACAGTAGGAAGAGACAGCATGCCAGCGTCTCAAGAAGTGTCCAGGCCACTGGCTTCACCCAACTCCTGTGCTCAGTCCGAATTAGGGCATCCTGATATTCATAAGGGTCAAGGGACCCCTCCAATCCTTCACCGAATTCGTACCCATAAGAAAAAGGGTCAGAATCTGACATGGGGTGAATAGGCCCCATTGAAGACAGAGGTGGCGTCGGCTGACGCCGCTCCGACTCAGAGTCATCTGGAATGAGGATCGGGTCGACAACAAAGGTGGGCACCACCGACGTCAGGAGCATCAACAATCGAACCGGCACCGGGGAAGGTCTCAATGGTACAACCGGCGACGGTGCGGATCCGAGAGCGGATCCGGAGGGGACCTCAGTGGTCACAGCAGGAGCTGCCAGCGCGGAACCCGAAGGACCCCCAACTGAACCCCTTGGGCCCGAAGGTACCGTATTGGGGTCTGCCTGCCCAAAAATGAGACTAATGGCCTCATAGAATTCCCTCAACTGGGCAGGGATTGCTCCGACTCATGGAAACGTGAGGAGGTGCGGAGCAGACCCAGAAGCAGGCTCCGAAGATGGAGGCCTCAAGCGTCGACGCTCGCATCATCCGAGCGATGGGGTGAAGTCGAAGGGTGACGGAATCTCTTTGACTTCTTCTTCTACTTACCTTATCCCGAAGACTTTGAGGAAGAAGAATGGTGGTGGCTCCGCGAGTGGTCTCGAGACCTTCTCCTCGAGCGAGACCGGGACCTACGTGTAGTCGCACACCAGGCCGCCATAAGCTTGAGGGACCTCTCCCTCAAGGCTTTTGAGTGCATGGCACTTGGAGCACAACTTCGGGTCGTGGTTGCGCTCCAGGCACCACAAACAGACCCAATGCAGATCCGTCACGACATTATGCGGTGGCAGTCTTCGCACAGTTTGAAACTGGTTTTCGGGGACATCATCCACGTTCTGAAAAACTCACCCAAAAAATCGACAAAAGGGTCGAATGCAATCAAAAAGAGCCCAGGGAAACTCTCTCCGGATCAGCACATGGCGCGGAAAGAAAACTGATGTCACTGCGCTGAGGCGGCGTCTATATACTACTTCTGACATCATCATGGCGACTACGACGTCAGCGGTGTCAACCAACACCACCTACCGACGTGCAAGGGTATTGCTTGAAGAAAAAAATATCCGGATCCAGTCTGACGCCTGGGGGAAAATTCTAAGGTAAGGAATCCGCAACTACAAGTCTCTATCAGATACTGTAACTCATTGAATATGTACACACATTCGTACAGACACCATTTGTCTCTTGTATGATTCATGAAGTTGATGGTTGCTTATCTTTTACTCAGCAATTATCCTAACATCTGGCCATGTATTGATAGTATTATCAAAAAAAACATTTAAAACATGTAAGCCTTGGGGATTGATTCCTAGTCAACCTGAAATCAATTGACTAATATTCTTTGAGCAATGACAGACATTTTTAGCTTATACAACTACAACTGAAAATATGGTGTCTGAAGCTAACAATGAAAATATAGTGCATCACACTTTATCAAACCTTAACTAATTTTGTTGTCTGCTTAAGCATGCAAACATCACTGGTGAGCCTCGATGCAAAATTTAGCCAGACTCACCTAATATTTAGTTAGGATGGTTGCCTCACATGCATTCGTCTGAATGAGGAACCCATCAAAGGGTGAAATGGACATCTCCTGCAGGCTGAATGTGTCTACACTTCATTTCTAAAGTACTTAATTTGAGAGAAATTGGCATAATTCATAGATGCTGGTTTACCAAAATACCTGAGCTAGAGGAAGTGACGTCACACATCTTTTCACCCCATGTGGCCTTACATATTTGAACCCATTTCCCTAGACTCTACTCAACAGCTTCTTACTACAAGGGTCAAGTGTCAAATCAAGTGCAAATAAAGAGCTCTTACAGTACTGCTTATTTTCTGCTTTTACGACCACCATCATAACCCCCAAGACCTGGGGTAACAATGGCAGTGGCAGGTGTAGGAAAGGGTAAGCCATCGATATTGGCTATTAGTAATGGGGGTCCATGGTAACACCTTCCTTGAATTAAGGGTGGATGTGACAATTTTGATTTTGTGGCACATGAATGTACTCTGCAAGACTCAATTTCTGTTGTTTTCCAGCATCCACGAAATCCCTTGAGGCAGGCACCTGAAGGGTGAGCTCAATATGTTAAAATAACATTAGGTAAGTGTAATTGTCAATTCATGTCAGCTCATAAACATTAGGCCCGAGTTTGAGCATACTCTTCCTACAAGTCATTGGAATGAAACAACTAAAAAACGTCGAGTCTAGAGAAACCAACCTTTTATGATCTATGCATAAGTAGAATTTCCATGACGCCAGTTTGATAATCTAATTTTAGGCAGGCAGAACCTGCCAAAAATTATCTACATGAGAAGCAAAAACTGCAAGTTACTAATAAAGACACAGCATTCTCGTACTGTATTTTGCAAATTGATTGTTTATTACTCTTTGGTTAATTTCTAAGGAAATTAAAATTACACTCGGATTGCATTTGTTAAAATTACTTAAGAATAAGGTTAATTCATCCTAAAACGCACATAAAATGTTGTGATTACGTTTGTTTTCTAACACCATCCTCTTTTTGCAACCATAATAGGGTTGGGGAAAGCACTATTGTTTGATATAAGACAGATTTATTGTGAGAAAAATGAGTACTCAGTTTATAAAGTCAGAGAAGAAGCACTGGTAAAGTCAATAGGCTCCGGCTTTGGAATAGACTAGTCTAGCCAATCATTGTTTATACTTCTGGCAAGCCATAAAATGGTGGGAAAAGAGGGCAGAGCTTGTAGATAATATGGTGCCCTTTTATATTCTTAAGTTAGTAAATGTTGAAGCTAAGACCAGGCACTCCAAACAGGAGGAGTGTTAAGAATGCAGCCCACCTGTGCCCTGACATCCAGAACAGAAGTGACTGATATCACTTAAAGTAAGGCATTGCCTGTACTACAATCAAGGACTTAAGAACGCCTGGGAATTGAGAGAAGCATAACAATAACTAAAATGCCCGGTATGTTCATATTTGTAAGTGCTTTCCGCTAAGGTGTAACTTCTGTTAGAATGGAAAAGTGTTTATTATATTTCATCAAGTTGATACCACATGTGAGCAGTAGCCAAGCAACTGCTTTTGAGAAATGTCTCAAACAAGAATGCAAATCTTGTGCCCTTGAATATTTCGAAGCAAAAAAACAAGCTCTGCATTGAAGTAGGAGAACAATTGAGATACAGGGTTGTCATTGCCTTGGTAGCCAGAACAGAAGTGACGTAGATCTCTTAAATCAACAAAATGCCGATTAACCATTTCAGATTGTATGGGAATTCACAGAAGTCTTTCAACTGAGGCTCCTGCTATGTTCATATTTGTAAGTGCTTCCTGTTGAGCTTTCATTGTTTTGAATTCAGCATCGTTCTCAAAATGGAATCCTGTGTATATATTTCACCAAAAGTCCACAATTTCACAACAGATCTACCCACCAGGATTTTTTTCTATTGCTTGATTAATAAGTACTTCCTCGTGGGTGAATATCTAGCACATAGGCTCTAAAACAGTTACGTTACTAAAGACTAAGGAGCAAATTTAGGAGCCCCTTACGCAGAAGCTGCGTCACATTTTGTGATGCAACGGCAGTGCAAACCTTGAAATCATATCTATGAAGCCACGCACTGTGTGTGGCTTCCAATGGCCTCATAGATATGGAATAAGTCAAGGCAGCACAAATCGCTGAGTTGCCTTACTCTGCCCAAGGGACGCTTTCCATGGCCATTGAAGTGAGTTTTCCCATGCAATATTCATGGATTTTGATGCATTCCCAGATTTAGAAGACCTATAAACCTTTAGATCTGCCATTTCTCCTTGTGTTTCCTCTTTCTCTGTGTCCTACAGAATGCAGCACACAGCAAAAGAGGAAAAAGCCTTCCAGGATTGTTTTTGTGCAGGAAGGTGCTCTTGCTACAAAATGCAATCCTCCCTACAATACTGACACCCTTGCAGCATAGTGCAAGGGTGCCTACATTGGTGCTAGGCTGCCAAAACGGCGCCAGCGTAGTGGGAAAGGACAGGAATGTGCTAGATGCCATAGATAGGGCACATTCCTGCCCTTTCCCTTTGATGCAGGGCAGCGCAGCAAGGTGACTTGCTGGACCGCCCTGTGCCAAAAGCCATGAATATGGGCCTTAATGGGGTTGTATCCAGTTATTGCAGAAGTCTATTTCCGGCCATTTCTTTTTTATTTTCGAAAAGAAAAACCCAAAGCATGATTTTCTTTTTAAAAACAAAAAAAGGCAATGACACTCTCTCCATAGGAGCTTTCTGGTATGTTATAGGGGTCATTGAACTTCCACTTACTGCACTTTTAAAATGGCGATAAGTGAAAGTAAAATCTTCTCAAAATCTTTATCACGGGTGTTGCACTAGCAGCAAATAAAAAATAAAGCATGTAATTCTGTGGAAGACTTAATTACATTTAATAAAGATTATGGGCATTATCCTATCTTACCACTGATGAAGGCTATTTTGGGGAACATCATCCACATGGTTCTTTATGTTTGAGAAGTCGTGGTCTTGGACGGTAAACAAAACTATTAATTATTTATGCTATTATAATGAAGAAAGCATTGGGTCTTCCTCAGAGAATAACAATACAAGCACTGTGTTTAGACCTTGGCTCTGCTCGTGGGATTGTCTGATCAAAAGATGTTCAGTAATTTTTCATCTAAATTTGGAAATGTTTAAAGGAGACACATTTCCTGTACAATGCTTCAACATCGTAGACTTACATTCTCTATAGCTCTAAACAAGAGAAACAAGGCTATTTTAAATGAGGTAATCCATCCTCTCAATAATACTCAGACCTACCAACTCACAGGGTGACACCCTGTCACATGATATTGGCTCCCATCACATGGTCACCCAATGAGAAGCCAATATCACACTGTGGCAGGAAAACAACCTGAAAATCACTGCAAAGAGGTCATTCCAGAGAGGCTTTAAAAAGTCAATGTCCAATATGGGGTGTGAAAACACCCCAGGACATGGGCACCAGCCACAGTAAGCTTCTTTTTAGGTGGAGGAATGGAAGGTGCAGAAATGCCTCCTAGGTAGCTCTGGGCACAAAGCTCCGCCCCTTCCAAAGCCACGCTACCCCCCTTCACACAGTGTATTTTTTCTTATGGTTGGCAGGGCTGACTACTGTCACTGGTAGGAAGGCACTTTTGATAGAAGGCACAGGGGTACACCCAGAATGTGGCTCAAGGAATTTAAGGAATACTTTCAAACTCTGGGGTTTCCACATGTTTCTTCTGAGGTCAACGCAAGTGCAGTGTGGAAAATGTCACTTACCCAGTGTACATCTGTTCGTGGCATTAGTCGCTGCAGATTCACATGCTGTGCACATCCCGCCATCTGGTGTTGGGCTCGGAGTGTTACAAGTTGTTTTTCTTCGAAGAAGTCTTTTCGAGTCACGAGACCGAGGGACTCCTCCCCTTTCGACTCCATTGGGCATGGGCGTCGACTCCATCTTAGATTGTTTTCTCCCGCAGAGGGTGAGGTAGGAGTTGTGTATGCTAGTAATAGTGCCCATGCAATGGAGTAATGTACATAATGTAGTTTAAAGTAATATATTTACAAATATACAGATGTTCAAGATCAACTTCTAAACGGCTACAGGCTCCCGGGGAGGCGGGTGGGCGCATGTGAATCTGCAGCGACTAATGCCATGAACAGATGTACACTGGATAAGTGACATTTTCTGTTCGATGGCATGTGTAGCTGCAGATACACATGCTGTGCATAGACTAGTAAGCAGTTATCTCCCCAAAAGCAGTGGTCAGCCTGTAGGAGTTGAAGTTGTTTGAAACAATGTTCGTAGTACCGCTTGGCCTACTGTGGCTTGTTGTGCCGTTAGTACATCTACACAGTAGTGTTTGGTAAATGTATAAGGCGTAGACCATGTAGCTGCCTTACATATTTCGGTCATTGGAATGTTTCCTAGAAAGGCCATGGTAGCACCTTTCTTTCTGGTTGAGTGTGCCTTTGGTGTAATAGGCAGTTCTCTTTTTGCTTTAAGATAACAGGTTTGAATGCACTTCACTATCCATCTAGCAATGCCTTGTTTAGAAATTGGATTTCCTGTATGAGGTTTTTGGAAAGCAATAAATAGTTGCTTTGTTTTTCGAATTAGTTTTGTTCTGTCAATGTAGTACATTAACGCTCTTTTGATGTCTAATGTATGTAGTGCTCTTTCAGCTACAGAGTCTGGCTGTGGGAAGAACACTGGTAATTCTACTGTTTGATTTAAGTGGAACGGTGATATGACTTTTGGTAAAAATTTAGGATTTGTCCGTAGAACTACTTTATGCTTGTGTATTTGAATAAATGGTTCTTGTATGGTAAATGCTTGAATCTCACTTACTCTTCTTAAAGATGTGATGGCAATTAAAAATGCAACTTTCCATGTTAAGTATTGCATTTCACAAGAGTGCATGGGCTCAAAAGGTGGACCCATGAGTCGTGTTAAGACAATGTTGAGGTTCCATGAAGGAACTGGTGGTGTTCTTGGTGGTATAATTCTCTTTAGACCTTCCATAAATGCTTTTATGACTGGTATCCTAAATAGAGAAGTTGAGTGCGTAATTTGCAGGTAAGCTGAAATTGCTGTAAGATGTATCTTAATGGAAGAAAAAGCTAGCTTTGACTTTTGCAAATGTAGTAAGTATCCTACGATGTCTTTGGCAGATGCGTGTAAGGGTTGAATTTGATTATTATGGCAGTAATAAACAAATCTTTTCCACTTATTTGCATAGCAATGTCTAGTGGTAGGTTTCCTAGCTTGTTTTAGGACTTCCATACATTCATGTGTAAGGTTTAAGTGTCCGAACTCTAGGACTTCAGGAGCCAGATTGCTAGATTCAGCGATGCTGGATTTGGGTGTCTGATCTGTTGTTTGTGTTGCGTTAACAGATCTGGTCTGTTTGGTAGTTTGACATGAGGCACAACTGAGAGGTCTAGTAGTGTTGTGTACCAAGGTTGTCTTGCCCATGTTGGCGCTATTAGTATGAGTTTGAGTTTGTTTTGACTCAACTTGTTTACTAGATTTGGAAGGAGTGGGAGAGGGGGAAAAGCGTAAGCAAATATCCCTGACCAGCTCATCCATAACGCATTGCCCTGAGACTGATCTTGTGGGTACCTGGATGCGAAGTTTTGGCATTTTGCGTTTTCTTTTGTTGCAAATAGATCTATTTGTGGTGTTCCCCAACTCTGGAAGTAAGTATTCAGTATTTGGGGGTGAATCTCCCATTCATGGATCTGTTGGTGATCCCGAGAGAGATTGTCTGCTAACTGATTCTGAATCCCTGGAATAAATTGAGCTATTAGACGAATGTGGTTGTGAATCGCCCAATGCCATATTTTCTGTGCCAGGAGACACAACTGTGTTGAGTGTGTCCCTCCCTGTTTGTTTAGGTAATACATCGTTGTCATGTTGTCTGTCTTGACAAGAATGCGTTTGTGGTTTATTATGGGTTGAAATGCTTTGAGCGCTAGAAATACTGCCAATAGTTCTAAGTGATTTATGTGAAACTGTTTTTGGTGAGTGTCCCATTCTCCTTGGATGCTGTATTGATTGAGGTGTGCTCCCCACCCTATCATGGAGGCATCTGTTATTACATATTGTGGCACTGGGTCTTGGAAAGGCCGCCCTTGGTTTAAATTCATACTGTTCCACCATTGAAGCGAGGTGTATGTTTGGCGGTCTACCAACACCAGATCTTGAAGTTGACCCTGTGCCTGTGACCACTGTGTTGCTAGGCAATGTTGTAAGGGCCGCATGTGCAACCTTGCGTTTGGGACAATGGCTATGCATGAGGACATCATGCCTAGGAGTTTTAACACAATTTTGACTTGTATTTTTTGTTTTGAACACATGGCCTGTATTACATTGTGAAATGCCTGAACCCTTTGTGGACTTGGAGTGGCAATCCCTTTTACTGTGTTGATTGTCGCCCCTAAGTATTGCTGTGTTTGACACGGCAGAAAGTGTGACTTCGTGTAGTTGATTGAGAAACCTAGTTTGTGGAGGGTTTCCATGACATACTTTGTGTGTTGTGAACACTTTTTTAGCGTGTTGGTTTTGATTAATCAATCGTCTAGGTACGGGAACACATCTATTTGCTGCCCCCTGATATGTGCAGCTACAACTGCTAGGCACTTTGTAAAGACTCTTGGCGCAGTTGTTATTCCGAATGGCAATACCTTGAATTGGTAATGTATCCCTTGGAATACAAACCTTAAGTACTTTCTGTGTGAAGGATGTATCGGTATATGGAAATATGCATCCCTTAGGTCTAGTGTTGTCATGTAGTCTTGTTGTTTGAGCAGTGGGATTACGTCTTGTAATGTCACCATGTGAAAGTGATCTGATTTGATGTAGGTATTTAATGTTCGGAGATCTAATATAGGTCTCAGATTCTTGTCTTTTTTGGGTATGAGAAAGTACAGAGAGTAAACTCCTGTTCCTTTCTGGTGTTTTGGTACTAATTCTATTGCTTCTTTTAGTAGCAATGCTTGAACTTCTAGTCCTAGAAGATCTATATGCTGCTTTGACATATTGTGTGTTTTCGGTGGGACGTTTGGAGGGAATTTGAGAAATTCTATGCAATAACCATGCTGGATAATTGCCAGTACCCAGGTGTCTGTTGTTATCTCCTCCCATTGTTTGTAAAATTGGCTTAGTCTCCCCCCCACAGGTGTTATGTGTTGGGGATGTGTGACTTGGAAGTCACTGCTTGTTTTGAGGGGTTTTGGGGCTTTGGAATTTCCCTCTATTTTTTTGGAATTGTCCCCCTCTATATTGCCCCCGAAAACTACCCCGCTGATATTGGCTTTGATAAGTGGGCTTCGCTTGTGAGGTTGTGGCCTCTGTAGGTTGACCTCGAAACCCTCCCCTAAATTGTGTTTTGCGAAATGTGCTTTGTGGGGAGTAGAGTGCGCCCATGGCTTTTGCCGTATCAGTATCTTTCTTGAGTTTTTCAATAGCAGTGTCGACTTCCGGCCCAAACAACTGCTGTTCATTAAAGGGCATATTCAGCACGGCTTGTTGTATTTCCGGCTTGAATCCTGACGTACGCAACCATGCGTGTCTCCTTATAGTTATTGCAGTATTTACTGTCCTTGCAGCCATATCCGCTGCATCCATTGCTGATCGTATCTGATTATTGGAGATACTTTGACCTTCTTCTACCACTTGTTGAGCCCTTTTTTGGAACTCTTTGGGTAAGTGTTCTATGAAATGCTGCATTTCGTCCCAATGAGCTCTATCGTATCTTGCCAAAAGTGCTTGTGAATTGGCAATACGCCATTGGTTTGCTGCTTGTGCTGCAACTCTTTTTCCTGCAGCATCGAATTTGCGACTCTCCTTGTCTGGAGGTGGTGCATCTCCTGAGGTATGAGAGTTTGCTCTCTTGCGGGCTGCCCCAACAACCACAGAGTCTGGTGTTAATTGCTGCATAATATAAACAGGGTCTGTTGGCGGTGGCTTGTACTTCTTCTCCACCCTTGGAGTTATGGCTCTGCCTTTTACAGGATCCTGAAATATTTGTTTGGAATGCTTTAGCATTCCCGGGAGCATAGGTAAGCTTTGGTATTGGCTATGAGTGGAGGAGAGCGTATTAAATAAAAAGTCATCCTCAATTGGTTCTGAATGCAGGGTGACTTTGTGAAAGGCAGCTGCCCTTGAGACCACCTGCATGTAGGATGTACTGTCTTCAGGTGGTGACGGCCTCGTGGGGTAACAGTCTGGGCTGTTATCTGACACAGGAGCATCATAAAGGTCCCATGCATCAGGATCATCTTGACTCATTGCAGTATGAGTCGGGGACTGCATCAGTGGTGGAGTGGCTACCGGTGATGTATGCATTGACGGTGGTGTAGATGGTGGGGGAGTTGTTTGTCTTGCCACCTTTGCCTGTGGCTGCTTGTCCTTTTCTTGAAAGGCAAGTTTTCTTTTCATTTTAATTGGGGGAAGAGTGCTTATCTTCCCTGTGTCTTTTTGAATGTGGAGCCTTCTTTGAGTGTAGTCTGGCTCAACTGATTCAAGTTCTTCCCCGAACTTATGTCCTTGCATCTGGGAGGACAATCCATGTTCCTCTGTGTAGGAACCTGTTTTCGGTTCCGAGGTTGGATGTTTCGGAATCAAAACTTTCTCGGTCGCCTTTTTGGGCTCCGAGGAAACCTTCTTTATTTTCGGCGTTGTGGTGTCTCTGTGCCGAACCATTTCGGTGCCACTGTCTCGGTGCCGAATCTGCTCGGAGCCGCTGTCTCGGGCCCGAGATTGTTGTGTGGCGGTATCTCGACCGGAGTCGGATGACTTCGCCACATGCATGCCCTTTTTCGGTGCCGTCAAGCAGTCACCTATTTTTCGGGTTAAGCCATGGCCTGTTGGCGGTGGCGTCCCCTGGGCTTTTGTTGTCTTCTCGTGAGTTTTATGCTTCGACGTCTTACTCACGGTTTTTGGCGTTTCTTCGGGCTCGAGGTCGTCCGAGTCCGATTCATGGATGGAGAAGGTTTCTTCTTCCTCTTCGAAACGCCCTTGTCCTGTCGGCGCCGACGCCATCTGCAGTCTTCTCGCTCTTCGGTCTCTTAACGTTTTTTTGGACCGAAACGCTCGACAGGCTTCACAGGTATCCTCCTTGTGCTCTGGAGACAGACACAAGTTACAGACCAGATGCTGATCTGTATATGGATACTTGTTATGGCATTTTGGACAGAAGCGGAATGGGGTCCGTTCCATCAGCCTTGAAGAGACACGTGGCTGGGCCGACCAGGCCCCGACGGGGGATCGAAAAAAAACCCAAAGGGCCACCGGAGCTCCTCTAAAGTCGGTGTCGATCTGTTGTAACTAACCCGATACCGAACGCAAATAATACCGACGATTTTTCCGAGATTCTAACTAACTTTCCGACCCGAAACACGGAGCGAAAAGGAACACGTCCGAACCCGATGGCGGAAAAAAAACAATCTAAGATGGAGTCGACGCCCATGCGCAATGGAGTCGAAAGGGGAGGAGTCCCTCGGTCTCATGACTCGAAAAGACTTCTTCGAAGAAAAACAACTTGTAACACTCCGAGCCCAACACCAGATGGCGGGATGTGCACAGCATGTGTATCTGCAGCTACACATGCCATCGAACATATTGTTATAAACTGTTTCAAGTTTTCAAATATGAAGTTGTAGACTGTTGAAGTATTCAGATATTGATATATGCCCCTTCTTTTTAAAATACTGTTGTTTTAATCAGCACAATGCTATAGAGCTTTTAGAATTGGACAATTGTTTGTTGATCGTGCATTACAAAAATATCTTTGGAATCTTACGAGAAATTATTGTAATTTTTAACTTTCATTCAAATGTTTTATTTTCAAGTGTGTATGTTTTAAACATTTTTTGGGGGGGGTTTGCCTTATGAAATGGAAATGAATACATTTACTTTATCTCATTACTTCATGCGACTGCTGATATTAATATATTATTAATTAATCTTTCAGGAAGCATATTGCATGAAGTTGAAAAATTAACAGTGAATAAGTATTTTCAATCCACCTGTGAATTGGTTTCATCGTATTTAAAACAGACTTATTAAAGTTTATACACAAACGATAGCTGCAGACCAAGTACAAATATATGGCAAATGATCACCCGTAAATGCAGACTACCAGAAGATAAAAGAAAAGTCTTAGGCCCTCATTATAACTTTGGTGGTAAAAACCGCCTACCGCTGCGGCGACGCCCACCAAAAGACTGTTGACGCTGCTACCATCCGTCCGTCATATTATGAGCACAGCCGGATTTCCGCCAGAAGAAGGGCGGAAATCCAGCTGTGGCCATGCCGGCGGATGGCGGTAAGGTGGCACCGCTACCACCAGCAGCGCCACGCCAGTAGACCGTCGCCAGCCGTATTATGACCAATAATACGGCCTGGCAGTGTTGTTCTGGCGGGCGCTGCTGGCGGTAGCAGCACCCCGTCCAGTCTCCTGCTGGAGGATGCCCTGGATCAGCCAGAGAGTCGGTGGGCTTTAGACTGACATATATGGATGTTTTGCATATAAATTAGTTCATATGAACTACATGTTGTTTTGATGTGGTGACATCCTAGCCTGGGAATATAAAGAAAGGGCCATACTTAATACTGAAGTGGAAATTACTCAGTTATTACTGAAAGGATCTAAAGTAGGAGAAAGACAAAACCTCATTGGGACATGCCTGGCATACAGCACATGCCATTACCGGAGGGTACAGTGGACTCCATACACAAGCACCAATATGGCATAATGATTAAATCATCCTACAAAGTCAAAATCATTGAAGAATTTGAGAGAAAAGGGATCAATGGATTTAGCGATGTATTAGATGACGGACATTTCAAATCAGTTGAATCAGTTGATGACTCACAGTAACATTTTGATCTACCCTATAGCCAGACGTGGAGATACAATCAGCTACTCAACTGCTTCCAGGATGCATAGGTCACCGGCCAGAGGGCCTGAAAGAGTCTGTAGCCCATAAATACATACAGGCATTAGGGACATACAAGGGCATGGCATTGGGGCTATATGGGACTAATATTGAACAGAAATGACAAACAGCACAAGAGCTAAAAACATGGTGGGAAAACAGACTATTTACTATTCGAAAGGCAATAGGAAGAATTTCTTGGAAAGCATGATAAAGGGTAACGGGAAACCAGGCTGAAGTTGAGCGACTTTAAAATATACCATAAAGGACACTATTCTCCAAATAGATTACATACAGCAAGATTGAGCACAGTGTTCAAGTGCTGGAGATGTAGGCAACAAGGTAGTGACCTACAGCATATTCTGTGTGAATGTGGCAAACTGGATCGCTATTGGAATTATATATGGGAGAACACAAAAGGGGAACTAGGGTTAGAAAAACCTACAACTATGCATACAGCCTCCCTTCACGACAGGTCAGACACTACAGAAGTAAGTTTTGGAGATGGTTCTCACCATATGGTGACAGTGAAAATTGTCATACTGAAAGTATGGCCAACTCCAGGAATCCCAATATATGATTCTTGGCTGATAGATACGTATGACAGGGCTAAGTGCAAAAAGTGGATCTACAGACAAATTATTAAATAACCAAAACCGAGGAAATATGAGGCCATTTCTTACACAGTAACAAGTTATGACAGAGGGAGGATGGAAATGGGAAACAGAGAAATACAAAGTAATGAGAGAGGAACATGGTTAGTGTACAGGGGGAAATGGTTAATGATAATGATATTGGGGGATTCTGTTATGATTGTGAGCTGAACTGGTGAATGAATACTGACAAATAACTGATCAAGTACATACCGAAAATGATAAATGTAGAAATGAAGTGATTTTCTTTAAACCATTAAAAAAGAATTGTTCCACTATGACTGCAGATGGTTTTTTGCTCAGAAACCTAAAGCAAATATTTGTTCAATCGCTGATCAGGAGTCCGGTTTCTGCCAGCCTTTTCATGGCAGGAACCCCACCACGAAAAGGCTGGCGGAAACACAGTGCAGAGGGCCACAGGGGTCCCCTGCACTAACCACGACATGGTTTGCAGACAGTGAGCATTCTGAGGTGCTGTAGTGCTTTAGGGAGCCGATGACAATACCGTAGCACTGTTCCCGCCGGGCTGACCGGAGGGAATGTCATAATATGATGCTCCCGCTGGTCAGCCCGTTGGGAACATTGTAATATGACGGGTGAGGTAGCCAGGTTGATGGCTGCCTCATCCCCGCTAGTTTGGGGGTCGGCTCGTCCGACCACCCAGCTCGCAATGAGCGCCTGTATTTTCGGTGCAAAAGAAAAAAGTTGTTGTTGGAGACCACAGAAGAACTGACAGTCTTTGTACCAAGCACTGGGTTTCACCACCAAAACCACATGAGGATTCATTCTCCACACCAGAACAAGTTTATGGCTTGCTCAGTCATCCTTTCTTTCACTACTATACAGGACGTCACTGGAGAGTGCCATGTCCCCACCTGAATTTTCAGGCTGTCCTCATAAGTCAATATCTCCCTGTGATGTACGGCCCCTAGAAAAACCCATGCCAGTGCTGTGACCTAAAGAGCCTATTCAATAAAAAGGTGAGGCATCCATAGAAGGAAGCTACTAATTTCAACACAAGACCCCCACACTCTCAACTTTAGTACCTAAAGTGCTGCTGAAGTACCTAACTCATCTGGTGACAAGCAGGAGATGGCAGGCATCTTGCTCATCTCGTCTCCACTCATGATACAAGGCATTATTGAACCCAGAGACTTTTTTCATGACAGAGCTGATGGATCTAAAACAAGTCCATATTTTCATTGGGATTATTTGGCAGGACGGTTTCCAGTTTTGATAACAGGAGGATGAAGACAGGTCTGGTATCAGGAACTATTCAGTAGTCCCTAAGAAATCAAATATGCAGGTAGGGTGAGTGGCCTTCCACCCACCCCATAATAGTTACTGCACTCTGCACCTCCACAAGAAAAGAGGATTTCAGTGACATTTTAATGAGACAAGACACATGACCATTAGACCCAGCATAGGCTTTAAAAAAATAGAACCATATTTAACCACCCTTATTAAAGACGCAATGAAGAGAGGCTTTAGTTTCTGCAAATGTTTCAAAATTTGCCATTTCTTGTTCAATAATTGTTTCTACTTCACAATATTATTATGGATTACAGGCTACAGATGTGACATCCATGCAATCAGACAAACATCCATTGACTTCTACATAGCTTAGAGGTATCCAGCTCCCATGCAATATGGCCCTAACAATGCGATCCGATATTTTACTTGATTAAAGGACACAAGGTCACACAAAAGAGCCTCTCTCTCAGCCCCTGCAAGGTTTGCCTGTCAAAAACCCAATTGGGGAAGTAGAAATACCTCATTGCAGCCATTTCGGCTGATATAAGCTTTAGAGCCAACTCAAATAGACAATCTTTAAACAATGTCATAACTGTGCTTTATGTGATCCGCCTATAGAACAGGTATCAAGTGGTATATACACTCATGATTATTTGATGGTCCCTATAAAAACAAGTACCTCACTTTCAAATTATATGAATAAGCCTACTGAATGACTAGTTCTACAAAACATTTTTTGTGTACATTCTGTACACATGTAGCCTTTCCCGTGACATGATATTACTGTGCACACAAATCTTCAGTCTCAGTATTCCAGTGACACTGTTTTCTTAGGTCAGGGTTTATGATGTACTTTATTCTCGTGGCACAGCTTTTCAAGGAGTTATTATTCTCCTAGCATACTTTTCCAGAGACACTTTTTTCTGTAGGCAAGATTTCTGATTGAAATTCTCCCAGCTTTGAACTTTGAAGAGGTTTCTCATGGTACAATATTGTTACTGTGTAGGGAACTTGATCAATGCCTCGCCTTCCATAAATTGCCAGGAACATTTAACTGAACACACTATTCTTTTAAGAGCCATCTATTCCATGCGCCACATCTCTGAAATACTACAACACAGGAGCACATCTCTACTTTGACAGCTGGAAAGCTCATTGTGTGTCCTACTTTGAGAAGTTTGTGGACTTCTGCCGCTGTAAGGCTGAGGTAGTAGGGTAATACAACATTATTGCAAAGAATTACGAGCCCCTCCAAACGCTTATACGTGCTTGTGAAAATTTATAAGAACATTGGAAATTCCTTGTGAAAAATAACACAGCAATAATTGCACATGCAAATATAGGTACATGTTTTTGCTGAAGACGGACACCACACGCTGTAAGATCAAAGAACTCCAAACATACTTACAGTGCTAAGATGTAAGAAAACCCACTTGGAGGAAAATCCTTGACAATACAACGTCCACAACTTAAGAATTTACAGGCTATGTGACTTACACAGGACACCACCCCTACCAATGCAGAATACCACTTTAAATTAATCTTTCCAATACATCCTGTAATCAGTAATGCCACTATTCATCTTTTTAAAACTCATTACTGCCAAGCACCTAGATTACTACTTGAATAGTAACATACAACTGAGTGAAATATTCTCACCGATTTGATATGAATCGAAATGAATTAAACTAAGCTATAGCATTAGACACCCATGTGCAAGCCTCCAACCTAAAACATAAAGATACATTTTCAAAAATTGTTTTCCCTCTTGCGTATAGGGTGCCGTCATTTCAAAAGCAAGAACAATTCACATATCCTTTGCAGAATCAAAATACATACCCCCATCCAAACACTTAAATAACTAAACAATGTATCTGCATATAGATGCCTAAAACGATTGGATGGCCAAAAGGTTTTGCATGGGGATGAGGGTACTGGCTTCAAGGCTGACCCAGGTCAGCAACTGTGCAAATTGAGTCAGAGACAGTGTCTGAGGGACCTGCATCTGCAAAACAAAACCCTCATAATGACATCCATTTTACTGTCAGTATCATTTTCAAACCACCTTATCCTTTTGAGACAGTGGTGAGCAACATTATCAAGCAGCTCGGTGAGCCCTTTGTAGCTTTCTCAGACTGATGCTTCAGAGGTGTTGTGTTTTCACCATGCACAGGCTGATTAAACTTTCGACTGGCATCTGGAAGTGTTTCACTTCTAAGTGTGTACCACACAAGTACGCACTTTGTGACTTTCAAATAAAAAAAACAAAATATTTTATGTTATCCTTGACCTGTGAAATCGATACTCCACACTGTGTGCACTAACACTTGCTCGACTATCTGCCACTGTTTTCATCTGGGAATTACTCATGGCATTTACGTACCAGTAATCTCCTGCAGTAGCCAAACCTTCGGCTGCCATCTTCACCAGTCAGCATAAAAGAGAAGGTCTCACTGAATGAAAAAGCGTTCAAGAAAATATTAGTATGATCCCCGCAGAAAAAGATATTACATTTAAGAAATAAGGAGAGACTTTCAATAAAAAAATTTAAAAAAACAAACATTAACATTTTTCATTACCCTTGATAACAACTCTGTGTTAATCTGAAAAAAGACAACATGTGGACACACGCTATAATACATGAAATGTGTAGGAACTGGAGCAATTCATAAACAGAGGGTCGCTGAGGGCCTCCTGAATAATCCATGCAGTAGTAAAGAATGGAGCTGTGTTCACAGGTGCATACCTCTTTTCTGTCACACCCCTCTATTTCAACACTCTTATCTAATGTGCACAGAAGGCTTTGGTAACGTGCCCTTATTTCCTGAGAAGCCTGGCGGGACAGCAGATCGAGTAAACAACTAGACCAAGGAACTGAACAGTTCACTGGATGGATCTGCTCAATTTTGTGCACTTCAGATTTACAAGACAACTTCTGGATCAAATGTTGTCTACGCAGCTTTATTTATGTGCTTCCATGTATTTCTGCTTTGTTCACATGAGAAATTGTTGGGGCAACTGTTAGTGAAATTCAGAAACAAATATATTCGGCCTTCTTTGCAGCGAAAACAGAGCATATAGCTTTTCAGGCTTTTAACTGAGCAAAAGCGCGCGTAAATCGGCCTTCTTTTCAGAGGGGATGGTTTCCTTAAGTGGATTTGGCACTGTGGATAACCCCAAGATCATTTCCATCGAGCTGATTTCACTGTGGAACACAACCGCTGCCACAAATATTCGAGGCAAAAAAATAGCCCTGCATTAGAAATAATTGGATACATCTGTGCAAGCCTGCACCGCTGTCTAAAATCTTTCTTTTATTTTGTTAAAGGCCTGTGCCAAGCAATTAAAGGTTCATTTTCCAAAGCCACAAGCTTTGAAAAGCAGCCGTAATTATTACCTGGTGTATTCAGACACGGGCATCCAGTCCTTGGCATCAGGAAAGCAGAACTGGGGGATGGCTTTCAGGCGCTCCTCTGCTTCGCGCACCTGCTTGGTTGGCCTTTCCAGCTGTGGGGAGAGAGGACACAAAAATATCAGATCATATGATAAACTGTCAACTTCTGCAGCATGAATAGCCTTCGTCCTGAAAGTGCTTTACTACCAGCAAAGACAGCGTTGTAAGTGCCCAATGATAATTGGTGCTGAAAGTATGTAGCAAAAGCTACATATGTACTCATTCATACTTTACAACACATGTGATCATTTCGCATCATTTGGTAATTCATGTAGAGTTAACGATTGTGCATGAGTGGACAAACGTGTGGACAAAGGTTTTACGTCAGATTTATAGAAAACCACATCTTTTTTTAAAGATGTAGTTTTCAAGTAGGTTTATGACCTGCATGTCAGTGCGATGAGTTAGCGGATAGTGTCTGAAACCAACACTATGGAAACTATGCATGCTAATGTGCGTGCATTAGATTTCCCTTTTTTAGGTTGAAGCCTAGCAGACTGCACAGCTGTCTGGTTTGCTAACAACATCATGGGTACATTCAGAAAGCTTTCTTGGTAATACATTCTGCCTGTTGCCTGCCATTCAGCTTGTGGCTTGTAACTCACATTTGCTTGATTTCTATTTGCTGGCTCTATTTTTTTAGGCTGCCCAGCTGGAGTTTTCCCCTTCTGTTGTCCAAACCCTATTTACTGTACTCTTCCACCATTACTGGGTTTCCGTAAACAGGCCTGTAAATCTTGTTCTTATCTTGTCACACTTGCTGTGCATTCAAATAGAGAGGTCAAATAACAGGCTCTGTCTTCCAGAAAGCTTGTTGTTTACTTTTCTTTCTCTGACTTCAAAGTGAGAGGAATAATGTGACACTCGTGCTGGCTACTGGGGGTGTGATTGAGAAAGGCTCTACAATGAATTTTTCCCTATCTTTTTTTTCTAGCACACAACAAAATTTCAGTGTGTATAAAAGAACAGTGCAGATATTTAAGAATATATCAGAATTAGGAAAGCACAGACGAAGCATAGTTTTTGGTAATTCTGAAGTGTGCTGGAAACAAATATTTTAATACAATCAAAACAAATGAATACACTATGTGATAACATTTGCACACATTAACTTTTGTGAGCTGCATACTTTTACCAGTGAAACTGTAAGTCTGTGTAAATGTAATTGTCATTTCAGTTGAAGATGTGCTGTCTGTAATGGCAGTACTCTACTGCACTATGCATTCTAGGCTTTACCCCTCTCCACTCTAATCTGCATCACTCCACACCACTGCATTCTACCCTGCACCACTCCACGCTATGCCACTCTGCACCACTCAACGCCTCTCCACTCTATGCCTTTCTAGTCTATAACACTTTACTCTAAGACCATGGACTTTGCCTCACGCTACTCTACTATGCACCACTGCACTCTTCACCACTGCACTCTACACCACTCCACTCTGTGGCACGCCACTAGATGCCATTATACTCTTCAACACTGCACTCTATGACAACAAACTCTACTCTGTACCACTCCACCCTATGTCAGTGGGCTCTATGCCATCCACTCTACACCACTCTAACCTACACTGTACTCTACCCAGCTCTATGCCACTGTACTCTACCATGCACCACTCCAATCTACTTTGAAACTCCACTCTACTTTTGAAACAATCTACTCTACATGACTGCACTCAGTGGCTCTGCACTCAACGCCACTCCACTCTACTCTGCACCACTCCACGGCAATTAACTCTATACCACTTTACTGGAAACCAGTGCACTCTACACCACTGAGACTCTATGCGTATCTACTCTGCACCACTGCACTTCCCACCACTACACTCTACTAAGCAACATTTTACGTAGTAGCACTATATGCCACTGCACTCTATGCCATTGTACTCTACATCACTGCACTCTACACCACACTATTCTAACCTGCACCACTGTACTCTATGCCACTGCTCTATACATCACTCTACTCTGCACCACTCTAAGCCACTGCACTCCATGCCAATGCACTCTACTATGCACCACTGTATGACAGTCTACTCTGAAACCCTGCACTTTCTGCTACAGCACTCTATGCCACAACACTCATGCCACTGCACTCTACACAACTCCTCTCTACACCACTTCACTGTACACCACTCTGCTCTGCAACTTTGCACTCTCCACACCTGAACTGTACGCCACTCTTCTCTGCGCCACTGCACTCTACTCTGCGCCACTTTACTCTAGACCACTCTAATGCCCTCTACACAAGTGCACTATATGCCACTACACTCTACGCCACTGTACTCTGCATCGCTCCACTACATGGCACTGTACTCTATGCCAATCCACTCTAATCCTATCTGTGCCACTTCACCCAGTGCACTTTACCACACTGAACTCTGCGCCACTCTATTCCACTCCACGCCACTCCACAGCAATCTACCCTGTGCCACTCCACACCACTGCTTTCTATGCTGCTGCACTCTACATCACCACACTCAACGCCAGTGCACTGTACACCACTTTACTCAAAACTAATACACTATGCCAATCTACTCTTCGCCACAGCACTGTACACCACTATACTGTACTCTGCAACACTTTGTGCCACTGTACACTACGCCACTTTACTCTACACCATTACATTCAACATCACTTTGCTCTGCACTACGCTACACCACTGCACTCTACACCAATGTACTCTACAAAGCTGCCCCCTACAACACTCTACTCTGCAAAGCTGCACTATCTATCACTGACCTCTATGCCTCTCTACACTGTGCCACTGAACTCTATGGCACTCTACTCTGTGCCACTGAACTCTATGGCACTGCATTCTACATTGCACCATCCTGCATCACTCTACTGCACTGTACATCAATGCACCCTACACCGCTCTAATCTACTGTGCACCACAGCACTCTAGAACACTGTCCTCTACGCCCCTCCACTCTACTCTGCACCACACTGCTCTATGCCAGTGCACTCTACCCCACTCTTCAATGCACCGCTACACTCTTCGCCACTGCACTCTACACCAATCCAGGCTAGGCCACTCCACTCTACTCTGGAACACTGCACTGTATGCCACTTCACTCTATGCCACTGCACTCTATGCTACTGCACTTTACCCTCCAACACTCTACTCTACTCTGAAAAAATCTACTCTGTGCCACTGCACTCCACGCCACCCTACTCCACTCTGCGCCACTCCACTCTATGTCACTTCACTCTACGCCACTCTACTCTACACCACCATGCCCAGTGCCACTACTCTATGCCACTGCACTCTACCCTGCACCACTCCACTATATGCCACTCTACTCTGGAACAACGCACTCTATGCCACCGCTCTACGCCGAATGCACTCTATACGGCACCACTCTTTCTTGCACCAGTTCACTCCACCATGCACCACTCAATTCTCCACCACTTTACTCTTCTCTGAAATAAACTACTCAGTGCCACTGGACTCTGCACCACTGCACTCTACACTGCGCCACTCTACTCTGCACCATTCTACGCCACTCTACTCTAAACTACCTTACTCTAAGCCAATGCACTCTACACCAATTTACACAAAACCTATGCACTCTATGCCACTACACTCTATTCCAACTACTCTGCATCACTGCACTCTATGCCGCTATACTGTAAAACAGTCTACCCCCACTGCAAGCTATGCCACTCTACATCATTGCGCTCAATACCATTGTGCTCTATGTTACTTCACTGTACGCCAATCTAGTCTACTCTGCCACTCTGCTCTGTGCTACTGCACTTTATGCTACTGCACTCTATGCCACTACATTTTCATTACTGCACTCTGTGACACTCTACTCTGTAAGACTGCAGTCTCCGCTTGTTCTCAACACCACTCTACTCTGCAAGACTGCACTGTACACCACTGACCTCAACACCACTCTACTCTGCATCACAGCACTCTTCACCACTATATTGTACTCTGCAACACTCTATGCCACTGTGCTCTATTTCACTGCACTCTACGCCACTCTACTCTATGCCACTGCTCTGTAGGCCATTTCACTCTACCATGCACCTCTAAACTCTACTGCACTATAAGCTAATACACTCTAAGCCACTCTGCATCACTCTAGTCTGCACTATACACTGCACCACCCCACTCTATGGCTCTTCACTCAAATGTGAAACAATCTACTTCATGCCACTGCACTTTACGCCACTGCACTCTACACAACTGCAATCTACTGTACTCTGCACCACTGCACTCAACGACACTTTACTCTGCACTACTGTAGGCCACTGCACTTTACACCAACACACTCTACATCACTGCATTCTTCTCTGCAACACTGCACTCTCCACCACTGAGCTCTATGCACTCTAATCTGCACCACACCACTCTATGCCACTGCACTCTACTCTGCACCACTCTACTGCACTCTATGCTAATGCATTCTACGTCACTGCAATCTACTGTGCACCACTGCACTCTATGACACTGCGCTCTATGCTCATTACTCTACTCTGCATCACTATACTTTATGCCAGTGCACTCTATCCCACTCTACTATGCACCACTGCACTCTACACCCCTCCAATCTAGGCCCCTCCACTCGACACCACACCACTCCACTCTCTGCCACTCTACACTGCACCACTTTACGCCACTGTGCTGTACACCATTACTCTATGTAACTGCACTATACCCTGCACCCCTCCACTGTACGGCACTTCGCTCTGCTATGAAACAATCTACTCAATTGTCACTGCAATCTACACCACTTTACTCCACTCTGCACCACTCCCCTCCATGCCACTGCACTCTACACCACTCCACTCTATGCCACTGCACTGTACACCACTCTACTCTAAACCACTGCATTCTATGCCAAAGCGCTCAATACTACTTTACTCAAAACCAATGCCATTTATCCCACTGCACTCTACACCAGCTACTCTGCACCACTGTACTCTACTCTGCAACACCCTGTGCCACAGCACACTACACCACTGCAATTTGTGCCACTGCACTCTAGGGCACTTACACCATTGTGCTCTACGTCACCACACTCTTAGTCACTCTATTCTACTCTGCACCACTGTAGTCCATGTCACTCTACTGTTGTGCACTGTATTTTGCACCACTGCACTCTATGCTACTGCAATGTACGCCAATGAACTCTGCGCCACTACACTCTGCATCAGTTCATGTCACTCCAATCTATTCTGCGCCACTGCACTACACACCACTGACCTCAACACCACGCTATTTTATGCCACTGCACTCCATGCCTCTCTAGTCTACACCTCTGCATTCTACCCTGCAGCACTCCACCCTATCCTTCACCACTCCACTCTACATCCCTTCACTATGCTCTGAACAAATCTAATCGATGTCACTGCATTCTATGCCACCACTGCAATCTACTCTACACCACTGTACTCTACGTCACTGCACACCACTTTACTCAAAACCAATGCACTCTACGCCAATCTAGTCTGCACCACTGTACTTTACACCACTTGTATGACACTACACTCCACAATCCTACAATCTACTTCACTCTATGACACTACTTCATTAAACTCTACTCAACTCTGATGCTCTACTCCACTGTATGACACTACAACACTACTCCAATATACGACGCTCTACGCAACTCGCTCTATGTGACTCCATGCCACTTATTCTACTCTATTCTATGACACTCTACTCCGCTCTACACTGCTGCACTCCATGCCACTCCACCCTATATAGTCTATTCCACTCCATTATACTCTATGCCATTTGACTCCACTCTAGGCCATTCCACTCTCCTACCCTATTCCACTCTATGCCACTCCACTCCATGACAATCTACTCTGCTCTACACCACTTTACTCTGCAACTCTCTACTTCACTCTACTCAACACCCTTTATGCCACTCCATTCTACAACACTCTGTGCCACTTCACTCTACACCACTCTACTCTACTCTAACACTATACACCACTCAGCTCTACTTCACTCTATGCCCTTCCACTCTACAACATTACACAACTCCACACCACTCCATGCCACTCAACTCTACTCTACACCACTCTATAGCACTCCACTGTATTACAATGTATGACACTCCACTCCACGCCACTCTCATTTACCCCACTAACTTCTAGCCAGGCTGAACAGCAGCCACGCTGGGGTAGAGCAGGGCTAAAACATATTGGCAAAGCCAATAAGTCTTGCATAGGCGAGACCTAGTGGCTTTACCAATGCTTGTTATTATGTATGCTTTGGGCGCACAGAAACAGTACAAAGAGCCTTGCTTCCTTGCTTTCTGTCACGCTGAGTAAGTCCTGTGTAATGCGAATGCGCACAGTTTCCGAAACCAGCGCTTGTGGCTGGAAGCAGGCACTGTGCATGGGCTCCTCTACTGGTTGTACCACTTGTCACGTAATGTAAATAAACATCCCTTGCTGCAGTTGTCACCCACTTTGACCACACGAGGCAAAACGTGTATACAAGTGGACAAACAAACGTGATCCATGCTTTTTATGGGCGAGCGCAAAGCGCTCCGTCCATTCTGATATCTCGCTTTGGGCTTCAAACCACGCCCATGCCACGTCAGTCACTTACATTGGTTTGTGGGCTTGCCTTTTAAAATCCGTTGTTTCATTTGTGAAAGGCATGCATACGTCATGCCTTTTCCGCTGTTAAGCCCACCTACACAGCACCGGTAAAGTACCAAAAACATACGAGGCTCGATGTTTTCAGCCTGGAGTCCAGACTACTTTATCTCTTTATTTTCCACGCAGCGCGATCGCGCTGCATTTTACATAGCGCGATCGCGCTGCGTTTTTTTTTGCTTCACAAAGCTAATAGCTCTAACTCGAACAAATGCGAGACCCGTTGCATTGAAAATGGTTGTTATGTTCTCTTTTAGAATGCACTTTTCCTTATTAAACCGCGAGCTCAAAGCTAGAGGTTTGAACCCTATGAAAAAAGCCAGATCAGCTTCCATAAAGAGGCAGACGGGGTTAATGTGCACAGAAACTGCGGTAACAACATCCGACAACTCACTGCACATTATCATCATTTAGAAAAAATGTGATTCCAAAACGCATAATTTCTTCCTAATCACCCTGTGTTTTATAGGGAGGTGTAAATAAGGCCAAAAGCAGAGATGCATGGTTGTTCAGCTTCACTTCAGTTTGAGGCGAAGAACGTGAAAACGTGATGAGGTAATCTGTGTGTATCTTCTGTACAATGCGAAGACTAAAGCGCATCCTCAATTACCTTGGGTACCATTCACACCCTGGCCTGAACCCTGGCAACCCATGCTCCATCCTACAAAAACTACCATAAAAATCCGAAACACCTCAGTAAGATTCTTACTTCACCTCTAACCAAAGAAGCACATGACACCAGTGTGTCATGCAGTAATGCGGCTACCGGTTACACCATGCTCAGCATTTAAAGCACTGTCTGCTAACCGGTGTAGTTGATTCAGAGCAGAACAGTGCCATGCTGATCACTCACCACACCTGGCGTGTGCCAAGCTGGCACAGCAGCTATCCACCAAAGTGATTAGTTCCCCATCTCTGTCTGTGTCCATGCTCCCAGGACCCACTGTAGAACACTATGATTGTTCCTGGGGACAGGCCAGGGCTAGAGGTCCCCCTAAGTGCAGGGCACTCAATCATGCATCCACTCATGCTCCTATCTTGGGGACAAGTGGCCATGAGGCTGTTCGACTCTTCTGAGCCCTGAACTCCTTGCCTCATGGCCCACAGAGCCAGATGCCTGGCCCTCTAATTGTCACATTAAAACACATCAAAATAAATAAAGATATACACATAAAAATATGTAACATCTAAAGGATAATCATTGCCTTCTTTATAACCGTTGCTCAACACAACTCTCCATTCCTATTAATGTAATAACTTTGCTCCTCCTATATTTTTATTCATCGTAACCCTCCCATTCAACTTTATCATTATGCATCAGTTATTACTGATGTTTATCACAATTGTCGTTCCTCTTTGTTACTGTTTGCCATCATATTTGATGTTCTTCATTAATGTGTTGTTGTTCGCACTGCTCTTTCTAACATCTTCACTTACCCCTCAGTAAGTGTCCAAACCCGTGATGCACAAATTATTGTATCTGCTTAAATCTGATAAACAGAAAATTACACCGTTTCCAAGTTCACCCCTCACCACAGTTCCATGTCTTGGTATTTTCTAGGCATTTTTCTCTTGGTAAATTTTAGCAAGTTTGACCTCCCAAAACTGACCTGGAGAAAACTGCAAGGGTGCAGTGTTTATTGCGAAAATTCCAGTATTGGTGGTTAACAGGATTTACCACACATAGTGCAATTCTACTGGCAATTCATAATGCGGGTCTCATTACTACTGGCGTTAATCACAACCTGCCTCTCTCTTTACCACAGTTGTTCATTATAATGCTTGTACCTTATGATTAGTATTAGTCTTCATAATGCTATTCAGTCCTTTTGGTCCTTAAGGCTTCCCCCCTCAATGTTCCTTTCGTACAGCATAAATAGAGCTCTTCACTCTTGATTATTACAGTCCATGGTAACCCCGTTCCCTCAGTTATACCATTCTACTTATGCCTCGATATTCTACAAATGTGGAAAGGGTTTATAAAACACGGGATCCAGTAACCCTTGTGTAAAAGGCCATCTCTGATGTGCTTATTACTGGTGACTTGTGATGAATCTAGTTGCCAGTAATTAAGAAATGATATAGCCAGCACCGTGGGTGACATGCAAGTCACGGAGCATGATTGCAGCCAACATTTAAACAAGGAAAATGGGAACTAGTTTTTGTTTCTTGTGATATATGTTTCTAAAATGAAAAAAGTTAAGCGGGAAGGAGATATTTGTGGCAACATGTTTATTTTTTTCACATTATAGGTCATTAAAGGAAAGTAAAAATCCCTTCAAGTTGCAACACAGCATTTTCTGTCTTCCGTGAAACTGATCCTAATATCTTTTGTCAAAAATACCAGGTGCTTTTAGGTATGTTAGATTTCACAGTGCAGGTTCTGCTTCTATTCTTTGCGCCTGCAATGAACATAACACCAAGGACTTAGGCAGTTTGCTCCTCTACAAGGTCATGGAACTTTCCTTGACTCTCAATAACAGTATAATGTATGGCATGGAGTACTTTACTCCATATATCGATCCTGATAGTAAATGGTATTACACTTGACTTATATATAAGGACTTTTCCATATATCTGCTTCTGACTCTGTAAATGAGACGATCCATAAACCAAGGACAGCAGTGTTCAAGCCCAGGGCACACTGGGCCATGCTGAGAGCTCTTCTACACTAACAAGTTAAATGCATTTATTTTTTAGTGAAACTCCAGTCAAACTGGGGCAGTCACATGTGCTATCAATTCTGAAACACACAGTCCCCTTATCATTGCAACCTTTCCTGGAACAGGTAATAAATAATGTTCTTATCGCCTCCAGTTAATAAGCTCAGAATATATCACTGTGCACAGAAAGCACCTGCACAGCTTTATTATGGATTTACCTTGGGGAACTGATAAGTAACTTCTGGGATGTAGGAGTTCTTGGCAGGCTTCTTCTTGAGGGACACTACCACAAAGTACTCGAAGAGCTCGCGCTCCTGCCACTCGATGAGTTCCAGCTCTAGCGTGCGGTAGCTGGGCGCCCTCTTCAACATGGACTGAATGTGGACCAGCCTTTGGGTGTGTGCTACAATGAGAGAAAACATGCACTTCATTAAATTGGGCAAGGCGCTGGATGAATGGTGTATAGGAAGAAAATGTCACTTATTTTTCTGGAGAGGTCAGACAGGTTCACTTCTTCAAACTAACAATTCCCGTCCTTGGTGGTGAATGAAAGCTACAATTAGGCTTGATGAATAGAAACAGTAATAAACCACAACCATGTACGAGACATTGCACAAGTCAACGCCAAGAAATACCTGGCAGGGTACTTCATTTTTACTGCATTTCCCTATTATGCAGTAACAAGATAAGAAAGCTCGAAACATGCTAACAGATTTCTAAGAAATGATTCTAATTAAATGTAAAATTGAAAAGGCACCGCAAAGGTGGCTAGGTTTGGGTGCACTTGGGAGAGTTATATTTGGATCTGTATGTTTTACTAGATTCCTGCCACACATTTTCATAGACTGCCGGAAATGCATATTATAAATTCATCAGTTACGCACCCATAATGTTACTTATGACTTTCTGAGGTAGGAGGCTTATTGTCCATAATAGCAATGGCCAAAGTAAACATACAACAAACCACAAATAAGCCCTGTCTTTTCAAACACCAAAATAATAGGATTGCATACACAAAACAGACCTTGAATTTAATTATTTCTAAGTTAAATACTTTTTAAATTCTATTTTGCACGTGAAGTGGACAGTTTGGGACTGTCAGGCTTTTCTGGTTAGGTGTGCAATTTGGCATAGTCAGTCTTTTCTGGTTATAAGAGCAAGTTGCGGAATTAGTCTTCTCCGGTTAGATGAACGTTTTGGGATGATCAGCCATACTTTATTAGGTGTGCACTTTCGGGTGGTGAATCGCCTGTGGTTGGCGAGCAGCTGGCCACCTCTTTTTGGATTGGTGTGAAATTTGGAATATTCATATGAAGAGTACTGATTTAAAGTCTTTGTACATTTTCCAAAGACAATGCAGAGTGCAAGGCGACAGGTGGACTGACACCCTACAAGTGGAGCATATGTTGCTGTCAGCAGAAAGGTAGTGTTAGACTGTAATCTAGTTTAGGATCTTTTTTGAGGAGACAGGGTAAGGCAATAATGAAGGTGGCGAGCATTTACTAAAAACTGGTAGCTGAAACTACTTGAGAAACACTGGAGAAGGAAGAAAGACGTAAAATACTGGTGTAATCTGAACGGTGGTCTTAATTCAAGAAGTGATAGCGTGAGTATCAGTGACACGCATTGACTTGTGGGTACATGATATGAGCTGTGCTGTGGTGATATCCAGGGTGTTGACAGTGTACGTCAAAGTCTCTGTTGTAGTTACAAGTATATTTTCGCTACATGACAAAGTCTTTGCAGTAGCAACACCCTTTAATGTGTTAGTATAGGACCCAGTCTGTATAACAGGGTTTCAATTGCTGTAGCTCCATTCAGACAAGCAGACTATGATTCTTTTGGAATTGAAGAAATATGTGTTGTATTTATTAAGCACTGTTATCCAAAAAAAAGCTGCAAAACAATAATACGAAAGGCCATGCAAGAGGAGGAAAGTGCACATTTCAGCTATTTTCTAGAGCAATAGGTATCATTCTCTTTGCATGAAGCAAGTAATAAAGCATTCCATAATCTAATTCAGACTGTGAAGCATCTGCCACCTGCTATGGCCATACCACCATACCAAACAATGCAGAGAGGAAATTATGTAATACACTGACAACCGCTGGCCAGGCAGTACAGGATGTGGACTGTGAAGTAGAGGACACCTAACTTTATGGTGTAGGGTTTCGGTTTCCCAAGTTTGATTACGGGTTTACTTTAGGAGAACCAATCTTTTCTAGTTAGAGGTACAATTTAAGATATTCCATCTCCTCTGTTTTGGTGGGCAGTTTGGGGAAGTTCATCTCACCTGGTTCAGTGTGAAATATTCAATAGTCAGCTGCTCTAGTTTTGTGGGCAGTTTGGGAAAGTCTGTGTTCCGCAATAGTTGTGAGGTGCAGAATAATGGCTGCTGTAGTGGGGTGTGGTGTCATTAAGAGGTGGGATTTCATGGGATGTCTGTGAAAAATGTTAGATGGAACATCCGTCCACTTCTTATTACTGTTGTCATATTTAGATGGCAGTCATTTGAAATGTTCCTGATGTCCATGTCATCATCAGAAGCACACATTTCTACTGAAACTGATGTTAAAGGGGCTATTCAATTAAGGGTAGCCCCTCTGACATCATTGCTCCATGGGGTGCTTTAGTACAGGACCACCATTGAAAGCATGGTGGTTCTGGTTAAGAAACCTTTTACATTTTTCCACCCAGAAGGAAAGAAAACCTGATCTCTCTTTAAGGTTCCCATAAGTGGTGATGGTTCTACCATGTCAACATGGCTGGTGCAAATGTCTGCCAAGTCCCCTCCACAAAGTGGCTCCGGCAACACACAGTAAAATGACCACCCACATAGAAAATACAGTTAACGTTTGTAGCCAAACTTTAAATTATGCCGTAATCACTTAATTTAGAGTCTTATGGGAGAGGAGTACCATACAAAATGGTTGTTCGTTCAACCCTGCTAAACTTATGGTTCACCATATTTTGTGCTGGTGGGGGAACCAATGGTTTTTCACTTTGTGAAGCCTCAACTGGCTCTGCCTTTATAGACCGTTGACCACTGGTCCATCCAATTCTGGATCACTGATTCTCTGAGTGGGGCAACTGAGCTTTTGTGTGCCGGAAATGCAAGACATAGTGGACAAGGGCAGGCAACACAAAGAATGACGTCAATGCATGAAGAGAAAACTCTCTACATGTTAGGCCAGTGCATTTTCTTTTAAACAAACTCACTTTAGGAGATTGCTTCAAATAAAATAAAATGCTGAGCATGGCCAAACAGACATGGTACTATCTTGGCATCCTTCTCTGCCTTCAGTGCACTTGCTGCACTGAGGGATGCACTGAAGGTATAGTGATCCCTGCCAGGCAAGTGGGGATGACAGGCAGTCCTTTGCCCGGGGAGCTGAAGCCAGTGCCTCTGCTGACTTGGGGTGCTGCACCCAAGCTTAAATTGATCCTGCAAGTCTCTGTCGATTAGTTGTGATGTTTTCAACAGTTAAACTTCTCCATTTAAGGTGTGATCCTTCGGGCAGATGTGCATTTGTGTTTATCGGTGTCCTCAGGCTGGGCGTGCACTTTAAGATATTTGGTCCTCTCTAGTTTCTCAGAGCACAAGGTGAGAAGTGATTCAATTTTGTTTTGAGTAATGGGATGCCTTTAAAAGTGAGAGTTTGTTACTCTGAAAAAGTGAGAACTCGTCATTGTATACCAGCAGCAATGACCTAAAAGCTTTAGCACTCCCAGTTAGTGGGTTAGTTAGGTGGGTAAATAGCAGCAACATGGGTAGGGTATTTTCAAAAAGATAAACTAATGTCCTTGTGCATTTTCCTGCATTTTTAGACACTTTATATAGAAAACTGAGGGAAGTATGATGTAGGAGAGTAATTTGTAGGTAGTGATTGAGCCACATTTCAGGGACATGAAAATATTTCATCCACTCCCACGCACAACCAAACACTATCATGTCATTAGGATGAATATCAAGAAAGGACTGGTGTGACTGAAGGCTAACAGAGGCCGACCCTCACCTTTAAACCTGTCATCCGAGTCACTCTCACTCTCACTGTTTTCATCTGCAAAAGAGATAAAGATTGTCAGGATCTCTTCCAGCCATTACAGGAACACTGCAGGAAACATCTTACAAGCGGTTAATCGAGCACTACTAAAAAAAGGCAAAAAAAGCATTGCATGCATTGTGGGGCTGCTCTTTAATTTCAAAGCTGGTCACACCAAATAATGATCAGAAGGTGATGGTTGCTGATGGAGGAGGGGAACATTGGGCTATCTTTTGAATACCTTTTTAGCTCTTACTTGAAAATCACAAACAATACAAGCATGGATTGTGATCTGGTAGCTTTGGGAAACAGCTTTTGAAGCTTCCAGACTGTGATAAAGTGAACCATACCAAAGATAAAACTAAAAATAATGTGGAAACATCTGTGGTTTCACCGTCAAACATCCTACAGCTAAAGCTAATAAAATAAAAAATATCAAATAAAGAATTTCTCGGATATTGCAATAAATATCCTGAGATAGAATAACACACACAATCTACCTCAAGCAGTTTTTCTCAATTTCTGGTCCTCTAGAATTGAGACAGCCATTACCTGATCAAGAAGTACATTATGCCAAAAGGCCGGTGGCTCCTTATTCACACTTAAACTTCTTACATGGGTTAAGCTGCATGACTACAATGAGCACCCTGGGGGCATGTGTACATGTATTTCTCACCCAGCACTATTTGTTTCCATCTATTATTTGGAAAATGTGTGACCAGTATACTATGTCACTCTTCTATATTGTTCCTTTGGCAGTGTGCTTCACTCTGGTTGCTAGGCTTTTATTTCCTAGTTCTTACACAGTGGAACATGTCTATGCTCTTCTGTAGTACCATGTACATTTTCTAAACAACAGCAGAAAATGGGAATTCCCCACCACACCAGCCTACACAGTGTATTCAAACTATTTGGTACTCAGTCCTGAGGTTCCACTGTTAAATAACCCCCTCAATTGTTCAAAATACATGTACAAAAAAAGTGGGGAAGAACACCATACTCTGTTGTAATTCAGAAACCTTTCTTTAGTCCTTTGAAAGTAATATTTCATTCTCAAATGTCTGTGGTATTATATCATCTTCACAACAATATTAAATCCATCCAACAGATTTAGAGACAGTGGATCATTAAAATTAAAATCTGGATTTCTTCTTCAATCTTATTGACAAAACGCACATCTTGTTAGCCCAGCCACCAAACTGTGCTTTGCATTTTAACTTTGTATGGGATCATGGCAGCCACTGCCAGTGCCTCTAAATTCAACCATAATCTGATCAATGCCAATTTTCAATCTCCAATTTCTAGTTTCCAGATGAACAGGTTAAGGGACACTTTATACGTGTTGACATTAAGCCACCTCATCCTGTCTATTGTTATGAGATAAAGTTAGCTTTCTGCTGCAGTTTGCACCAGAAGATAATATAAGGAAAATGTGTTGGAGTTGCTATCATAGCAAATAATTACTTGTTATTTAAACAATTTCAGCATTAAGGCTTTGTTCATCATCAAAATTTCATCTTTTATTATTCAAGATACCGAAGACTCATTCATGCCTGCTTCTGATAAATTGTAATTTCCGGGGGACTTTATCTAGATTAATAATTCCAGTGAGTCTATACCAAAAATTAATGCAGATTGTTAGGTATTATGATTAACACAGTGAGTTTTCTCTGCACATAAATCAGGCCACGTTTTTAACTTGCTTCTTCATTTCCTCCACCTCCTCCTTCTTTCCACTTGGCCAGATTATGTCACAAGTTACTTATGGTTGTTATTTCTCTGCCCTAGGCCGCATAGTTTGTTTCCCTTTTCAACACTTCACCCAACACCTTGCAAGGATGTCCTTAGCATAATTTCTGCTCTGCGAATCAGCTGCTTTGCCAGTAGCAAAGCTAGTGTAAAATGTGCATAGACTCAGCAATGCAATAGAAAAAACACTGAACAAAGTGGCCTACTATGTTTTGTTTCATTCGAAAAGGCAGATTCACCCTAAATTGTGCACTGTTAAAATGGAAACTTGGAAAATTACTAATTGACTTGATTGTTTCATGGTTCCTGTACATATATTCTATAAAATGATCCAATAAAATAGAGATATCCCTTTGACTATTGTCCAGTGGTGAAATATCTTTACAGAGCATACACCATGTTCTGCACTTGTAAAACACACTTAGATTTCATTGATCCCCAGTACAGTTAAAGCATCGAAGGGTTTTCTTTAATTTAGCTAAACTCCAATCCATTCCTTACCTTTGACAAATTAGTAGAAAAAACAACAAGAGTCTATATAAAGTCTTCTCTGTTTGTATTATCACTCCTAGCTCTTTGGGGACTCAGAACGTCTTGCCAATTTACCCCCTTATGAATGGGACCAGCCAGCACTAGCATTCCCTTCAGTGTCTACACCTTTCTTGCATAGATTCTAGGAATCTTTTGAATAGTGTTCATCAGAGTGCTCTAAGTCAGGAAGTTATCCCTGCTACCCCCCTACTGAACAGTATCTATGTATGTTAAGTATGCTAAGGCATTTATTGGGTCTGATGTTCTTGGGGACTAGCAATGCTTTGCTTTTTTCTTGGGAACATGATTCCTAGAAGTACAAATTCGTTTTTCACCTTGTTAGAGAACACCACATTAAAAACAGGCTAGAAGCTGCCATCTAGATCACTTTTGTTCACACCTATATAACTAGCCAACTCATTCTTCCTTTCAGGTGAATGAAATGTGACCTAGCAGTCAACTCAATGTATTTCACATTATTGACTTTTCTTTTGCTTGAGGAAACTCCCATTTAGAGTAAACAACTTTCTGTATCCCTGGATGCATTTAACACCAAACATGTTCCTTTCTTGAGATAAAATAATTTTTGTAATGCTTTAATTGTACCCTAAAATTCACCTATTCTACCAACGGGCCCAATTTCTCTAAAGATATATTTCCATTGACATATCCCATGCATGATCTAACTTTTGCAACATCTGATTTCAAAAAGTAAGTATTGTATTTCAATTTGCCATTGTCTTTCCTCATGTATGATGATAAAATGTATTAATTTAGAATTGCTCACTCCTAGAATTCCAGTCATTAAAAGTTTCTTCCTTTACATCAGAGTAAGTTTTAGTTACAAACCTATTCTTTTACTTTTTAACGGATTTTGAGTCATATTACACCAAGTGTTGCACTAGTGTAGGAAAAGAAGCACTGTTTTAAGTGTGACTCCAATTGGACATCTAATATCAAATGGAAATTAAAGATTTTCTTCAGTACTTTAGTGTTCATTTTAATACCCTTGGCTGTGACTTTGACATAAGATTTTTAGTAGTACAATTTGGCTTTTCAACAGGTTCAGAATTATATGATTTTGCTAGTATTCCAGAAGGCTCAACAAAGATCAGAAGGCAATTTTTGCCTCATCAGTCTGTAGCCCCAAACTCAGACACAGTTGCACCATGAAAGTTTTGGCGTACATCAGGGAAGTTAAAATTAGCAGTTAGCATGTTTTCCGATTGCCATATTTTAGATACATACATTTAGCACAGTGCAATAAGTTGTTTACTAAGGAAACCTGTCCATAACTTGTGATTGCCTTACACCGCTTCTAAGTTTTTGTTTTTACAATCATATCCATACTATTGCCTAATCATCAATGGAGACAATGGCCCCTTTGCCTCAGTTGCCTCAATGTTCAATTTTAATGTATTTTTGTAACAAAGCTAAAATCCAGGTAAATCACACTTTCTAGAAAATATAATTATGACATTACCTCTCAACGACGCTGTCTCAATATTCGACATTGAAAGCTTCTTTAATCTTTTTTTCCCTCTTTTTGCACTGTAGATTGAATTTATCCTTTGTACAAGCTGAAAAAATAACAAAAACACTCACCAATTAAATTTATAGAACTAGAAATCACAGATTTAACAGTTTTAAAATCTGCACACCAAAATGTTTTCACTGCTTTATAGACTCATTAGCTAAAATTGTCTGTGTTGATGGGTATTCAAGTGAAGTTATAAACTAATTAAAAGTCATTTTGAAGTGCCATACTTGGATGTCTAATATAAAATATAACTCCGAAATATGATTAGGTATTCAAGGAAAGCTGCAAAGAAAGGGCTTTTGCATAAGGTATCATTTTAGAAGTTACAAATGAAAGTTTACTCCAAACTTCATCCAAGGAAGACGTTACTTACTTGAAGCATCAAATATATTAAGATATGTGGAAATCCTCCATCTTTTGAGATATATTCATGCCTAGGCTAAATCTTAACATTTTATGAGTCCCATAATGGGCTAGGTAGCAACACAGATGCTAAGCATTGGCACAGTTGCAACAATGGCATCATGGTAGCTAGCATTGTCTGTAATGTGTGTGTTTCACTTACAGACTTGATATTAATTAATGAAGGTTTGAACGGAACTTCAACAGAGGGCATAGTTAGACAAAAGTGTTCATGGTAAAGAACATTACCCACAATCAAGGGACATTCTCTAAAATGTAAATATTTGGGCTCTGTAATGTGAGCTCCCATGAAAAATGTAACAATATTGAAATTCTGCAATATTCTGTTATTTGTGCCCTTCTTATGACCCTTTTTTTTTTTTTTTCAAATAATGTGGATGATATATTCTATAATTGGGAAGGAAACCACAGCCACCATACACAATGCTGGCTATTTTGGTACTCCACCCATCACCGCAGAGATATACAGCACAGATAAAGATTTAAACCAAATGCCATCTTGATCAGGCTGGAAAAAGAACATAATGCAACAAAATAGGGTGCCTTCTTCCGGCCTAGGCATTGTTGTACCCAAAGTTGGCATACTGATTGCTCCTAGGTAATTTAATGCACCTGCTCTGCAGTTGTGAGCAGAAGTTAGTTAATCTTGATCATAAACAGTAGCAGTTAACTCCTTGCAGATGTACAACATCATGTGCCTCGTTTACTGGGAGAGACTGTAGTTGTATCATCTACCAATACACTTTCAGCAAGCAAAGAATATAACACAAAGTCCAGGCTTTTATTCATATTTGTACTAGTTTTTGCATGCAGACCAATTTATATTTAAAAACTATATTAAAGAAAAATAAAATGACAAAAGGGTTTGGGTAGGGCGCTTCAAAATCCAAAAAAAGGCTGGTCATGGAGGCAAAAAAGAAAGCAAAGGGAGTGTATAATGTATTACATTTTTCAATGGCAGAAAGGAAGAAAACTAAAGAGAGGGAACCATCTACAGGTTGGTTATAGTTTGCCTCTACTGCTGGGCCAAGTAGCAAATTATCTGTATACCTGCCCACTCCTCCATTAACAGCAATGCTACTACACATACTTCTTAAAATTGCTTGCTGAGGAGGAGCAGAACATTGCCCTTTGAAGTTCTTAATTCACAGCTTATCTGACTCTGAATAGTTTTCTTTTTCTAAACCTTATCAAATGGATGGAGAATAGAAGATAGTACAGTGTCCTCGCTCTCTACCCCAGAGCATATTTCCATCTTCTATCATAACCTTTATTTGTTCGCTGCAGGCATCCAGTGGTTTTTGGTGTATGCCTGGATGCATTGCCTTCATGTCAAGTGGGATAGTTAAATCTATGCAGTACCAAACACCACTGTTCATGGCAGGTGCTTTACTTCTTGGCCCGGCCAAACAGACATGTGCACTTTGCATGTTCTCTACCCGGCTATATTGCACAGCCGAGTGGAGAACATGCACAGGTTCCCACTCCCAGTCTGAGCGGCGAAGCAGGCCACTCAGACCAATTCGACGCTGCTGTCATGCTGGTGACAGTAGCGTTGTGAAGAGGACAAGGATGGAGCAAGACAAAAGCCTTTCCCCTCAAAGGTACGTTTTTTAAAATCATTATATATTTTTTACCCCTCCCGCCCCCCTTCCCCTAGCCCGTCGTGCCCCATCCTGTCACCCCCGTTTAGCAGCAGCCGCCACTGGTTAGGACAAATAATCTTTTACTCAAGTTGCACTGGTCATTAAAAATCTTTGAAGACTGCTACTATATGTCCATACCACCAGGTAGAGTCGGGTCCTACACATCATGAATATCCATCTGCCATTGCTATTTTATGTTTCAATCAATGATTTATTTTGAAAAAGAAATATATAACTCATGGGATTTGTTTCACTTTACGATTACTGATCTACTCAATGCATAACTCAGAGAACAGGAGGAGTGGCATTGGCTGGCGATCTTCTAGACAGACAGGAAAAGTAGCCGATAAATTACCATTCTTCTGAGATTGTTTTGCACCCTGACAAATGTGCCTGTTCCGGTTCCCCTGGACTGGTTTCCAAAACTCAGAAATCGTTTTTCCATTTGATGTAGTGACACTAAAGATCAAGCATTGCCAGGAATGTGATAATGTCTTCTGCAGCGAGGAGAGGGTTTATAGTCACCTGTATTCAAAGATAGCGATTGGCCTTGTAACTTTCCCTTTCCTTAACTGGGTGACTATGATCAGAATATGATGTGAATACCCACTGCTATTTAATTATCGCCGTACACACCAGAAGCTATGCTTTGATTGCCTATTAGAATCAGATGTGTGATTCCTGTATCAATGACCTTAGTGTGAAATACTCCTGTGCACTAGGCTTGGGACTCCCTCCTAGGCATTAGTAGATAGATAATAACTTGCAGGAAGAAAGACCAATACATACACATGGGCCTCTTAGAGAGAATATAAAAAGGGCATGAAGTTAAGCATGAGAATCAAATTTATATTGGGACGGACACAGAAACTATTTTCAGACAACTTTTAAAATAAGCTATGTACTATATATAAATTGAGACAAAATTGAATTAGATGTTATATGCAGTGAAAACGAAAGACAATTTAAAGCTAATGTATAATTAGCTATCATTTGTAAGTTTTTTTTAAACAGAAAAATATTTTTCTGGTATTTTACTGTCATTTTACGCAGGTTTTTAAAAATCCCTTTTTTATCAAGAATGCATAATATTTACTGCATTGGTTCAATATTTCATCATGGAAGGACACTGTTCAGAATTCTAACATCCAAATAACTCACCCCATACTAACTGTTGAAATATTATTTGGTTTCATTCGTGCTTAAATATTGTCAATGTTCGTATGTTTCCAAGTGAGACTTTATAGCCCATTTATAGCACTTCATTTTATCATAAAAGAATGTAGTCTAAGAGCACTGTGTCAACTAACAAACCAGCAAAAAAACTGGGTGTCTGCTGGGTAATATGTAATACATACAAATGTACTAACTTGGTTGACAGACGTGAATGTCAGTGACAAAGATACGTGATATTTCTGAATATCCACAACCCTGAAGTCACTTTTGTGGCTCCCAATTAAAAACTTTAATTCTTGAGAAGGTGCATCACTCATAAAGCAGTGACGGCTGCTGTCAGCAAAAAGTGGTGGGGCAGCATGGGGGACAATAACACAAAAAAATAAAAGATAACTGGCCTGCTGCCTCAGTGCTTTTCTGTTCCGCTGGTGCACAGGCTCCCAGACTCCTCTACGCCAATCCAGATGCTGCTCTCATGCACGAGAGAAGTGCTGGGATTGGTCTGAGCGGGCTGGTTTTGTGCTCTCAGCGGGACTGTGGGCTCCCAGCCTATGTCTGCTGTTCTTTGCCAAGCTGTGCAACACAGCCTGGGTTGGAGAAATCTAATTGCGCATGTCGGGTTGATCGTCGTAAGACAGCCGGCCAAACCGACATGCGCACCCACCACTCCCCCTCTATGATTGCTGTTGTCTTCAGGATGGCCCTGCCCCCAAGACTCGCCTCTGTGATGAAAAATAAAGTGATAATAAAAAATAAATAAAAAATAAATCTCTCAGCAGGGGGGTGACAACGCTACTCTGCCCTAACGAAGGAGCCATCACTGGCATAATTGTAAAACAGCCCAGAATATCACAGCAAACTGAAACTAGACTACTGTTGATCCTGAAACCTCCTTTCCCGTTAAGCTGTCCTGACCCATCAAAGGGCTTCAAATGCATGACAAGTGCAGGAAGATCCAGCGACATTTTGGGGCTAAAGCTCTGGACAAACCTAGGATCAGCACTGCGATCACAAGAACCAAAAATCCTTCAAAGCTGATAACATGAAAGACTGAATTACTTAATTGTCTTGTGAATGGATCAGCCCACCCTCTGCAAACTCTTTCCTAGGCACTTAGAAGCTCTGTGTTCCTAAGGTAACCTCTCCACAAAAAGAGTCTCTAACCACAAATTGCATGATGAGAAATGACATCAATGTTCGTCGTCAATAAATTAAATCCTAGAAGGTCATAAGTGTTCTCACATTAAATTAGGATACTTGTGCATCAGAGAACGCTACAAGTCAACAGTTCTCTGACAGGAACCCTACTAGCTTTGCCAATGTTTATCAAAGATGGTGCAAAGAATGTGCATGAATGTAAGAATATGCAAGTATTTGATGTGGCCATCTGTGAGTTGGATTTGATAGAAGATTACAAAATGAATTTGCATATGGCCACTTTAGCATCCTCTGTCACCATCTTTGAAAGCATTTTGTAGTATTTTAAGAAACCTCATTAAAATATGGCTGTAATGGATGTGCACACATTCACAGTGGCCAAATACTATGGTATTTTGTTATTTTTAAAAGAAAATCACATTCAAAGTTGTGAGGGCATCTGCTGCGGCCATCACTGATTGCGTTTAGTGATATTTTAACAAATTCTGTTACAAAATAGCTGCAATGGATGCACATGCATCCATTGCAGCCTTCTTTGAATAGGACTATTAAGAATTAACAGAAGCATGAGTGACACGTGGGAATGTTTAAATGTAATTTCGAGGTAGCTACTTCCTGATAGCATGGTGGTCAGCATACAAAGTCTCAGGAGAGTAAAGAGGTGGGGATTGGGAAGAGAAAGGGAGGAGAGGGAAAAGGAGAAAACATAGTCCCTCACTTGCTCTGTAAGGCAATGCCTGATGTCAACAGTGGAAAGTACACCATCCTTTCAAAAGACTCAAACTGTGTTGCTCCTAGAGGGACAAATACAAGTATAGGGAAGAACAAGCAGGAAAGTGAGACAGACAACAAAGCTAGTGAGTCATGAGTAAGGAGCTGCCCAAACTCTACTCTAAGTATATACAAAGTATGGGATACAGTAGGTCACGAACATACAGCTCCATAGTCGAGACCTAAAAATATAGAGGGATCCAGACCTCCAGGAAGAGCCAAGTGTGCTGTTCAGAATCAATAAAAGCCACAAAGTGTTTCGGTTCTCAGAGGAATGCCAGAAGAAATGTATCCAGACACACACAGCTCTAATGTTTATGTAGAGTATATTAATTGTCTGGATTGGGCAGGCCCCAGTAATTTTAGTAACAGAGACATCTAGATATTATTGGAAACATGCTGAACGGTTGAGATAAAAATAGTAAAAATTGTACTTTCCCATGGAGTGAGAAATAAACCATAAGCATAACCTTAGGTATAACAAGTTTCAGCTACTGATAAGTTCGATTCTATGTACTGACCCAATGAAAACTAGGGCCCTCTTTATAAGCAGCCATTTAATTCTGATGGGGCCTACACCATCAGTTAGTAGCTCTATCAGATGTGTATGATCCGCTGGGAACATTGTGGATAGGTTTACTCATACCCTGGGGTGAGATTACAGGCTAAAATGTACTCCGGAATTCCACTAGTAATTTCTCATTTCCAAGTGGATGCTCAGAATCCAACTCGTAATGAGACGGTTCTGGAGTTGTCAGTACACCACAGTGTTGTCAACTGTAGGACTGGGGAAATACTGGCTGCTTTCCCAAGCCACTTATAATGAGGGCCCGAGGGGATCATTTAAATCTACCAGAGTGATGGAAGCCAGGGATTCTGTCCTCTTGGTGGAGGATCTTTCTACATATTGAGAGATCCCCATCTGCTTAGTGGGGACCTCTGTGCGGGGATGGGAGCTGCTGCTGCAATGGCGTCCTTCACAGCAGTGAAAGATTACTAGTGGGCCACAATGTTTAAAGTTCCCCCGTTGCAGACATTTTTGTTTTGAGAAATGTACTTCAAAAGGAGGAGTTTGTTTACCAAATACAAAACATTAATATCCTGACATGTATGGAGATTTCTCCTTGTGCCCATGTCGGCTAAGCTAGCCAGGAAAAATAAGGAATGATCCTCCTGGTTGTTTAAGGGGAAGACAACCTTCACTTGCACCTGGAGACCCTTCGGCAGGCGTGTCACCACATGAGAAGTTTAAACCTGGCATTTTCCCAAGCTCAAAATTGAATGGGGGAACCACAAGTTTGTCAGGGCAGGAGGACCGCTCTAAATTGGAGGTCATTTACAAAATCAGGCCCTAAGGGCTTACTGTGCAATAGAACATTTGAGATGGTACCTACTATAACACTAATCAATCTGGGGAGCAACTGAACAGTGAAGAATGGCGCAAGTCCCCAGATAAGATAAAAGAACATTTGAAAGGGCAGGTTATACGTAGGTCCTTTTACTAGGAAGGCAGTGCTCTTTGAAAAGACTGGTTTCAATTCTTTGATCCCCAGGTGCGCATGCCACAATTGGTCAGTATCAAGAAATCGATGTTATTTATGTAAACAAAATGCAAATGCTGATAGCATATACCTGTAAAAGAAGATGACCACTGGAATACGCTATGGAGTAATATTATCATACCAGGTAATTACTAAATGTAGTGGTATAGGAACAACCTAGGACACAGTGAACCGTTACCAGCAATATGTAGCACAAAATCGAAGGAGGGAATTAAACGTAAATGCACTAACAGCAAAGGGAGATGCAGTGCTAGAAGTGATGTATGATTAATCAATGGGCAGAGGGAAAGATGCCTGAAGGCCTAGGTTTGTTTTCTTCTTTTTTTACTTCAGATCCATTTGTTTCAATATATTTTTGTCTGCAAATATGTTAAGTAATCCCAGTGGTTGTAAATTAAGACCCTAGACCATATATTTGTCGTTCCTGGGGAATAACAAGCCTCGGTCCTTTTGCAGAGTCCTCATATTTCTGGAAATAAGGACCAGGAGTCTAGAGTTAAAACAAAATGTTGAATATTGTTTCCAGAAACTAGTAGACAATTAATTACAGAATCTCCAGGAGGTTAGAACATTAATCCATATCTACAGATCCTTTGTTACTTTTAGAGAAGGTAAAGGACATTAGCACCATACCTACAGATACAACACTGATGTTAGAGTAGAAGCTGGCATTTAAGCAAGTGTCTAGTAGGAAGGCTGAAACAGGGAAAGATCTGCCACCTTACAATTCAGTCGTTCTTTGCAACCTTTAGGTTACGCCATACCATATGTATCGTTGAATCTGATAACAAATATGTTGGAAGTTCACCAGTAAATGCAAATAAGGTGTGGGACACACTGCCTGTGCTGATGGGTTGCTATACACCAGGACTCAATCTGCTTCAATCGCCATATAAAAACATGCTATAAAAACATGCAATGGCAAAGCCAACGGGTACTGCCCTAATGTGCCAATGCGGATAAATAAAGGCGTTCACAAATGCAGTTAACATGTGCTGCATGCACAAATGCTGTTCATCACATTAACACACTGGCATAACAAAGGCCCCCACCACCCCTGAAGTGCGGGGGACCCAAAGTTCCAGGGGGCCCCTTCAGCACAGTGCCCTATTGGCTTTGCCAATGCTGGGACACAGTAGCAATTTGGATTGCTTTCAGTTTGAATGCATACAGTAAATAAAGAATTGAAAACATCAAACAGTGTAATGTTTGAGAGTACTTTTCAGAAACAGTCCCTCATGCAATTGAATGGAAGCACTTCCTGGAATGCTGAATGTTACACCAAATAGCCAGTAGCACTGAGTAAGGGAGTACTATTTCTCTAGCTGGAGCCTAAGCCCTCTCAATGTAGATATTAGAGGACTGGTTACCAGATCTGACAACTCACAAAGTGGTACTGTGTGCCACACAATATTGGCTCTCTTCACATGGTTTCAAGGGAATAGCTGATCTCATAGATGCACACACCGTGGCAGGGAACCCACACAGGGAGGAGGTTTCCATGTGTGGACACTCTGCATAGCCAATGTCCACCTGGCGTTTTACACCCTCACCAAGATGTCGGTGGCAGCCTCTGAAGCCTCTCTTCACATGGTCTTCCAGTGAACAACCAATATCATAGAAGAGCACACAGTGTGCAGGAAACCCTTGCAGAGATTTTTCCAGCTCATGTTTGGTAGTCTGTACAGCCGATGTCCATCTGGGGTTTTAGAACCTGACCAGGATGTCAATGGCAGCCTCTGAAGCCTTTGTAAATTGTTTATAGTTGAGCAGTGCTCCACACCCCATTCCCTCTCCTTCTCCACCACCCACTTCATCATTGGCCATGTGATGATAGGTTTAACGTCCTGCATCCCACACAAGATCCCTTCAAGGCCCATCCACTTGGTAAAACTATTTATAAATTGGGCAGGCATGGGTAACAAGCAATCTTGCAGACTTGCACTCTAATGCCGTATCTAACAATAGACATTTTAGGGGTGTAAACAGTGTGGCAATTACACCCAGAAGGTCACAAATTAAAAATTCTACAATGGCAGAATATACAATAGCGTTATTTAATGAAATGCTTTCAATTTTACATTTAATACCAAAGCAAGTGGCAGTTCAAGAGATTTGTCTAAGCACTTTTAGAGGTATTTTACAATCTTTAAGCAGAATAGACTGAATTGTCAAATAAGACACCCCACTCCCTTGTGCATATTGGGAAACAAGCTAATTGTAGAATCTTTAAGTGCAAGAAATCCTCCATTACAGAGAGGAGTAGGTGCAACATATAAGCAACAGATGAGGTGAGGATGAAAATAAACAATGCTGACTTTCTCAGTGAATCATTATGGTATTAAGACCCTCAGATCTGCCTGTTTGATGAAGGGGAACAGCGCGCAGGGATGATGGACTAGAACTATGGCCCATATTTATGCTTTTTTAGCACCGCATTAGCTTTTTTTTTTTTTACACAAAAGCAGCGCAAACGTACACAATACAGTTGTATTTTGTACATTTGCGCCGCTTTTCTGTCAAAAAATGACGCAAATGCGGCGCTAAAAAGTATAAATATGGGCCTAAGTGAGAAAAAATGCCAATAAAAAAATGCCAATCTAGTTCTTATCCTATTTCTAAAAAGCCCATGCCTTGCGCCAAAACTGTGGTTTCATATTTACATCAATTTAAACTGGAAAAAAGATTCTATTAGATGCATCTGGAAAGAAAACCTCAAAAAATTAGATTTAATTTGGATGATACTTCCTCTATCGCTTTAGTTCTGAAACAACTTCTGCAATACCAGGAATCTTAACTCAAAAGCCGTACCGACTTTGGTTGTTTTTCAAGTGCAAGCGATCAGTTTTAATCAATTTAGCATGGCATTTCAGTCTTTAAAGCTCACTGCAGTGCCACGTATCCCTGTTTCTGAAGGAACAGAGTTTTCCAATTTTGAAAGCAGGGGTGGGAGAGGTCTCAAAGTCAAGTTTGCAACGGGACATCTCATAAATTGCAAAATATGAAAAAAGAGAAACCTTTTAGATAACTTGAATCCTCACTACTACAATTTTCAGTCATTTTCACCACAGAGTATTACTACTTCATTAATATTCAGTTTTTTGAATTATTACATCAGGTTCCACAATTACAGATAGTTACGTCAAGGAACATTGAGTTGGTAATGGTAGATTCAAGACTTGAAGGCTGAATACCGGTTAGTACTTTAGTGGCTTGTAAAAGAATCACTTATTCAGAAGTTTGTGGTTCAAAATGCAGATTTTGTTTGTGCCTTGGTTTTACTGCAAGACGTGTTTCTGGTAAGGGTTTAAATAAGATCAATCAAAAAATAGTGATGAATCTACAACTACTTTTCGAAAGAGGAGTAATATGCAACTATAGGTTTTTATCGTGAGTGAAGTACTTTGCTTTCAGTCCAGGAGAAATGCTGCATAGGAGACATCTATAAATTCTTCTTACTTGTCCACCAGACATACTTCTGAAACTAGCCAGTTAAACAGAGCTGAATAAACTGTCGGGCAAAAATTCTTTGAGTTAACAGGAAGTTCTGCAATTATAAGCTACCAGTAAACATTGCCTGTCATTGATATATTTGTAACAAATTTACAGCCATTTACAAACCTGGCTGTGAGAATGGATAGAAAGGGGTGGAAACTTTTGTTACTTTTGCGTCAGATACCCACTTTTACAGTGAGAGAAAATCGATACCCCCACCCAGGACTCGCTTGTAACAAAGACTGAATTAAACATTAATGGGTAAAGTTACGGTATTGATATATAACTTGTGCCTTCCCTCGAGGCATCAGAATTATCACCACTTTGCAAGAGTGTTTTGGGATAATGAGAATCTAATGATGGATAACTTAAATGCCCTAAACATTTTGAAGTGAGATTGCAATCCTAGAATAGTTTCAAAATCTCATTTAAGAATACATAAATGTTGACAATGATGCCATGTATGACTTTGCTTCCTCTCAACTGATTAATGTTTGGGCTGATTTTAGTGGTAGGCCAATGCTAAATTGCATGGGAATATTACGGGCCAGATGTACAAAGCTCTTTTCTGCGTGGAAATTGCCTGATTTGCAGAAAAAAAAATTGTACATTTTGGCATGTACAAATGCTATTTTGTGTTTCAGTAATCTATTTACCGAATCACAAAATAGGTTTAAGAGTCTCAATTAGGAAGAAATGTGCCAAGGGACTCCCTTCCGAATTGCGTGTCACAGTGGTATGTAAATCTCTTTTGTGATTTGTGGTTGCAAAACAATTGCAGTTAACACCAATTTCAAATTGTTGCTAACCCATTCGCAAACGGGAAGGGGTTTTCAAGAGAGCCCTTCCCACTTGTGAATGGGGGTGCAAACATTTTTTCAGAGCAGGCAGTGTTCCCACAGAAACTGAAACGTTTCATTTTTATTTTTGAAATGCATCCCGTTTTCCTTTAATGAAAACGGGATGCATCTAAAAAATAACTGCTTTATTTAAAAAGCAGTACCAGACATGGTGGTCTGCTTACCCCAGCAGGGCACCATTTCTGATCCCAAATGGCACGCAATTTGCAACCTGCCTCATGAATATTAATGAGGCAGGTCCCTTGCGACTCATTTGCGAATCCCTGTCAGTGTCTGTGACTCTGTTGTACATCAGTTTTGCGACTCACAATTTGCGAGCAGCTAAGACTAGCAATTTGCAAGTTGCAAAATCTGACATTTGTACATGTGTCCCTTAATCCTATGTTGCTCACCGGATGTTTTAGTTGTGATCATCCAGGTGGACTAAAATGTGAGAGGCATTTCTATTGCCACAGATCAATATCTTTTCTCTTGTAATTTACGTGTTTCCTTTGAACAAAGTAGCGACCATGCTCTGTTGTAGTTGTCTTTATTATTTAACATATTTTTATTGCTTAACAGTCAAACAATGCTTTTACATAACATCACATTATTTTGCATCCGTAAATGAACAATGCTACTGTATATGTCAATATTTTGTCATTTGAACCCCATGAAAACTCTTAATATCCCCTGAATTTTTTTTTTAATCAAATATATCCTTTAATTAACTTTTTGCCTTCACCGCAACATCAGTCATGACAAACATTAGTCTTTTTCCTTCTGTATCATAATCGTCCATATCTTGTAAATGTTCTCATGGTGATTGAGTCAAAACATGTATATTTGACATCTTACATTGTCTATTAACTTTAGGGCATTTGAGTACCCAGTTGAGAGGGGTCTACTATTCTGTGAGGACATTACATTTAAAAAAAAAAGCTTTTCTATATTTCTAGGTTGTCAGAGAACTTTTCGTCCTCTGGACCTGTGCCATATGTTTCTCTACTGTGGGCCATTCAGCAAAATCTCTCAACCAATCAGTCATGATAGGAGGCTTTGCAACCATCCATTTAATGTCAATTCTGCGGGTCTTCAATACCATGGCCAAGTTGTGTTGCTTTCCTTACCTTTTGATGTATGATGGATGTCATGTTCAGGCCCAGGAGACATGTTTTTAAAGTCAATTGAACTTTTATCCCACTGTCCGGTCAGGTAAATATCTCTTTTCACTACACACCTACACAATCATAATCTCATTTTATGTGGCAGAAATCTGCCCTATAGCAATGGGGAATGGCTTAAAGGTATGGAAACAATGATGTATAAAAACTTCTAACAGTTTAGAGTATGATTTTTGTTCATCATACATACTATATACATTATGGAAATCCTCTACAATTTCAAATAGGTTTGCTGCAATGCAGCAATGAAAGAAATAGGCACATCGGTTAGTAACCATGGAGTTGCGTGTCTAATGAAAATGTTGTAGCTTCTATTAGGAGAAAAATGACAGCAACAGTACAATCCTTGGTAAAATGGGATTCAGGTGTGGAGAATAAGAAAAGATACGTCAAAAATATCATGAGTAAATGCAAAATATTAAGTAGAAAGTGAAGCAAAACTGAGGTATAAAGTCAAATTTGCTTTAAAACAAAACAACTATTCTTCCTTCTGAGCCACAGTGACAAATGTATCTAGCAACCTTTTAATTTAAAAAAGCTGCTCTGGTGTAAAAGTACTACATGAAATCCACAAGCTGAATGATGATGGGGATTTATCTCCTGGGATTCCTCTGCAGATCAATGTATTAAGGCATTGACTCTGAAAGCAGAGGGTATTGTGTAATTATTAATTAAAGCTGGGTCCTTGGGAGCTCAAGGGTCCAAAGGTCTTCCAGTAACCATTCTGAAATGTAATCTACATAATGAGGAGTGCTCATATATTTATTTGATCTTTCCAGTATCCCTCCATCCTTGAAATTATGTTTGTTATTGCCCATATATAAGACAAAAGTCGAGTTCATCAGCCTTCCAGCTATTGACTTACAGCTTTACTTGATAGCATAGATAAGGTCTTGCTAAGCACCTATTTTCACTTTTTCAACAGTTGTAGATCTAAATAACATTGTCCCGATTGAATAGTTGGGCTTTCAAAAAACAGGTAACTGCCTGGCACTAAAATCATTAATGATGAATATGCATTTTTTTAAAATAAAAAATGAATATTTATGCTGATTTCGTAGTTCTAAGTTGTGTTTTTGATAAGGTAAATCCTCTGACATTGTGGAAGAAACTATGGGAAAATTAAAAAACCTACCTATTCCTATTATTGCATTACAGGATGATATATTGGTGTGCTTCCAAATACATAATTCACATGCAAACAGTAATCAAATCCCAACATAAAATGTCTTTAAACAAGTTTTCAACTCGGTACAATATATTTCAACTTGGCAAACAATTTTATTCAAGGTAGATGTGCCAATATCATACAAAGAAGTAAACTACAAATGCAACAAATATTTATGAAGTAACATTTAGCCGCTCATTATGACATTGGTGGTCTTTTTGGAAGACCGCCGGGCTGGCAGCCGCCAAAAGACCGCCAGTATCAGTGGTCTCACGACCGCCATATTATGAGTCAGAGACTGAAGACCACCAGATTACAGCCACAAACTCGACACGGCCAGGCCAGCCAAGGGTGGGTGAGAGGCGTTTTCACTGCAAGCACCGCCACGCCAAAAGGACTCTGCCCGGCGTATTACGAGATGTAATATGGCACGGCGTTCCCTGCACAGAGGTGCTGCGCTGATGGTGGAAATGCCGACCCCCGACCCCTCCTGGACAACCACCTCGCCCAGACAGGTAGGTTGACCATCCAAAGGGGGAAGGGGTGTTGGGTGCATGTGTGTGGTGTATGTGTAGCGGTATGTGTGTGGGTGAGTGCGTGTGTGTATGTGTGTGTGCGTGGAGGGTGTGTGTGTCTGAATGGAAGGGAGAGTGGTGTGTCGGGGTGCGAGCGAGTAGGTGTATGTATTGGGATGCCTGCGAGAAGGGGTGTATGTCAGGGAGTATGCAGATGAGTGGGTGTCTGTATAAAGGTGTGCAAATGAGTGCGGGTGTGTGTATGAAGGTGTGTGGATGAGTGGGAGTGCCTGTAAGCCAGTGTGAGAGCGAGTGGGGGTGTTTGTATGTCAGTGTGAAAGTGAGTGGGGGTGTTTCTATGTATGGGTGCAGTCGGGTGGGAGAGTTTGTTTGCATGCGTGCGGTCCAGTGGGGGTATTTGCAAGTGTATGGATGGTTGGGGGTGCGTGTGCCAGCGACAGGAATGGGGATTCCTGTCACCGGGTGCGTTACTGCCAGGGTTTTCATGCCACGAAAAGAACAGCGGTTTGCTGCCTCCTAATACGGGCAGCAGTCTTAGGCCTGCCGCCGGCCCGGAGGAGCTCATCGATGGCCGCGACGGTCCGACTGAACTGGTGGGACTGGCGGCATTGTGGCGGTTTGGCTTTAGCCAAACCGGCAGACTCGTAATGTGGTGGTCTTTACCCTCGGGTCTGCGGCGGTAAGACCGCCACCGCGAGTGTGGCGATCTTAAGACCGCCACATTCGTAAGGAGGGCCTTAGTCTCTTTTAGAATATGGGCAAACAGAGGCTGAGTATTGTGAAACAGGTTTTTGAGGCTAATATCCCTCCTATACCTATATATAATTTAGAATGCCAAAGTGGGCAGTCAGCTGTGAAGGGTTGTTTTTAGAAAAAATTATGATGTCGAGATTGTCCCTTTCAAGTGACGTTTACCTGGGACTAGGGTTGGGTAGAATTATTGTTGAATTAGATCTTTGATGAAGTCATGCTACACAGGATATGACAAATCACACTGTTTGAAAAATGAGTAGCTGCAAGTCCTATAGGTAGGTGTCAGGAATCAGATTGGGCAACAGGCATGCAGGGGCTTGAAGCGCTGGAGAAAGCAGACTGTGGAAGCATAGATAGTCAGCATCACTAGACTGCAATCTTCCTGGGAATGCACACTCACTCATCACCTGGGTAAAGGTAATTTTCAGGTAAGGAGTAGATGAGACCATTTAGGCTACCTGACACCTTAACTCAGTGATTGGCAATGAATTATATGGTTACATTGGCTTTTCTGATGTTTGCTAGAGTTTGCTCCCAGTTTGATGCACCTACTGTTTTTTTTTGCTTCCCTCGGTACATCCTTAGTATTGCCCTTTTGGCTGCTTGTCTGTTAACCCCCATTTCTTTGAGGGTCTCTGTGTATCCAGCAGCATGCTGGGGCATTTGCTGGGTTCCTGGTCAACTCTGGGCTCATGTATCACAAGCTGCTGGAACCAGTAAGGCTTGTCCCAGTTGTTATGTGGATGTTACATTCAGCTGGTATCTATACTGATCTTTTGCCATGTGTTTTAATGCTGAACCGATCTACCCAAGATTCATACAATCAATGCAGAGTGGTGACACCCCTTGAAACAGACAAAGTCTAAGAGAGTGGGGCAAGACATGAATTTCTCTCTTGCTCCCTACCTGTATTTATCCTCCAGTTGCTTTGTATGGTGATACTTATTACTCTGTTCACCAGTGCAGCAGCTAAGGCACAGCTGGGTCTTGCAATGACTCCAAAGCCTGACAACCAGAAATACAGTATTTTAGGGACACCTTGAATCCACATGGAATGAGTACTTAATTCACTAGAATTATCAAAATCCTATCTCATTTTCCTAAGAAGCAAAGCAATGTTACATTGCTGTGCTTCTTAGGAAAATGAAGAATGCTTCATTAAAGCCACTCAGTATGGTAAGAGGTCCTTACTAGAATTGTTATATACTGTAGAAGACGTGAAGCAGTAAGAACCATATTTATTACACTTGTTTGCTATCATCATTAAGCCTTGTGCCTGTGCATTGATTGTTCTTGTACATTCTGAAACAGGAGCAGAATGCCTCTAAACATGTCTGTGCCTGTTGATGAGAGGATTGGAGCTTCAATACTTTTTCTATATCTGCATGATATCTCAGAGGAAGTCCTCTTATGTTCCCTGTTACTAACAAGAGACCCTTGCTCTCTGTCCTACCCTCAGGTCCTGAAACATAAATATGATAATCTACTTATTAGGCGGTCTCCCTTTGGCTAAAGAAAAAAAACTGTTCCCTCACAAGTGAGCTTTCAACTCTTGACAGCAACTTAATTAATTATAAGCTCCCACATATTATGCTAAAGGTGGAAAACACCTTCCATGCTTCCAACTCTTGAATGGTGCTTTCTGAGCACTGATAGTATTGGATCCTGCGTATGAACTCCTTTCCTTGGTTTCTCTACCAGTTCATAGGGCCTGCTTTCAGACCCTCAAATTCTCTCACACCGGCAGCAAGATTTTACTCTGCCAAGTCTCAACTGCCCACCTTCTCCTGAGTAATTCTAGCGTCCACCATCATCCACACCCACCTGTCACTCTGCAAGCTACCTCACGCACCAGGCTCGACCAAAGCTCTACTATTCTCACAAAATAACTCAATCACACAAAATTGCCTCACTTTATTTCCTGATAGCTTAAGCTTAATTTTTATGAGTTAGTTAATCAGACAAAGAATCACCATAGCCCTTTCATCCAGTCATTTCAAACTTAATTATGGGAAAAAAAACTGTTACGTACGGTCCAGCTTGCAAAAATAGGCTGTCATCTCAGGACCCAGGAAGCTTGCTGTATATAGACCCCTGGCCCAGTATGTAAAGGAGAAGAGACCCAAAAGACCATCATTCCCCAAGACATACTCTAATCATTTGTCACTAGACATAATGAAACCTCTTAAGTTACTAATGGTAAACCTGCCACACTAACATAAAATTTGCTCTAGTGACTCTGATGCCTTCTTAAGTAAAACGAGAACACAAAGTTATAAACTTGCATAAATTAATTCAATGAACCCTCAATGTAAACATGTATCTGTGAACAGTCTCATGTGCAAGTGTTGTCAGTATAAGATTCAAGCTGAACAGAGCTAGACAACAACAAATAATTTAACAGATAGTGTCATGGGTGTCACAGTTAACACACCAGTTCACCCCACCAAAAACATTCACAGTTATACTGCAGAAAAGCCTGATGGCAGTAAACTACTAGGTAGTTTGTCAGAGGAAATATGCATCTCCACAACTGCAAGTCCAAAAAATACATGAAAGGTATCTTTTCTGTTGTAATTGATATCAAAAACCTCTTTGGAATGCTTCTCAAAGTTTCATAGAAAAGTAAATATTACAGGTATGAACATGAGTTGCTGCTTTTGATTAAAAAGATGACAAATGACATAAGCTCTCAGGAAGCTTAGTGAATACTCTAATTCCCCCCCTAAATCCTGTGTCAAAAAGTGAAGCTCTTCATCTCTGCACTGTAGTAAAAAATACATCTTTCAACACTAATTTGGTGGCTTAAGATCGCATGTTGATAGGTGCAGATGAAAATACAGATAATTATCTAGTCCAGCATTGATAGGTGCTTAACACTTTGCCTCTTTTTAAAGATGACTGTCAACACCATGGCTGCACGCGCGCTCTAGGGATGGCCTGATGCCAGAGTCTGTGCATTACTGTTTCCACCACACAGTTTTGGTTGAGAGAGTGCCATTTGCAGAGCCTAGTGGCTGCTGAAGCACGCTGTGCGCGCATTGTCTTTATTTCATGGCATTGGTCCCTAGTATTATTATGGCAGCCTTCTTGGGTGGGGCACTTTGGGCGTGGCAAATTGGGCGGGGCACTTTGGGTGTGGCACTTGGGGCGGGGAACTTTGGGTGTGCTACATGGGGCGGGGCACAAGTCTATTTAAGTGACCCCGCCCATTTCTCACTGCTCACTATTCTGAGGATCTTGAGAGGACCAAAGCTTTTCTTTCTGAAGTCGGGTGTTTCCATGTTCCTGCTTGTTCACCTGGGATTTCCCTGTGTTGAGGCATTTGAAGCAGCAAGTAGCAGACACTCAGGGCGGTAAGACAGATGGTGGTTTCTAGCTTCCATCATCCGTATTCTTATTTGATAAAACTGTTTAAAGGATGATATTCTTTTTTTTGGGAGAAAGTAGTAATCTTTGGTAATCAGCTGTAAATATTTAAATTGATAAAAAACTAAGCGAATATTTTGCTGTTACAGCGTTACCGTTTTCTCGCGGTCACTTTTCAACTTCAGCTGCTTACGTGTAGAGTCGCTCTGTAGCGACAGAGATACATTGTATAAACGTGGTTATTCAGAAAAGGTTTAAATTGTTATGAATAAATGCTAAGGCAATAATTCAAACTCAAGGGAACATTTGATTATGGTTAATGTAAAATACAGAGACAAACTGAAATCGTGTATCTTGGAAAGTTTTTGAAATGTGAAGTAACATTTCTTTGAGCGAATACCGTGTTAACCTTTCATTTCTTGAAACTTATGAAGGCTCTATGATTTACAATTGTTCCAAACGACTGCTGGATTTATAGTTGACAGATTCCGATGAGTTCTGTGATTGATATTTCTCTGTAGTATCTGTCATTCTTGTTTCCGCAGGTCTCCTTCCCCGCTGTACCCTTCCTTAACTCCCTAACCCCCACTTGGCCACTCTAAGACTCTGCGCTGTTAAGGCTTGTAGAGTTGGAGCTGCCAGGAGGTGGGCCTATTGACGGCAATGCGTGTACCCTGAGGATTTGGTCTCGCTGACAATGACAAACCTCTTATGGAAGATGTCTGAGGATAATGACATGAAACTTTTAGACTTATAGGTGTGGCCAAGGTTTAAAGGATCGAGGTGAAGCCTAAACCTAAATCACCAAAGGAAAGGAAAGCAACACAGGAGGCAACTGCAATAAACTAAGCTAAAAAAAGTGGAAACTAAAGCCTGCCAGTCAAAGGGGTGCCACAGGGGTGCCATGGCAAGTGAGGAACTTCGAGTTGTTCACTTCCCACTAGTGAGTTCATAGTGGAGGCTCGAGAGGAAGGTGTCTACGGAATTACACCTTCAAAAAGATAAGCAAAATGAAAAATAGGTTAGCAGTTAACGGCAAGTGTCATGTTTTGTGTTTCCAGGCTGGTAAGTAAATCAATTTACATTATGTATAAGAGAGAGAATGCCCCTTTTTGCAAGGCCCACATGTTCTGTGGATGGGTGCTGCCGGTGTTTTTTTTAACTCTGCGCACTGAAGCACTGCTGTCTAACCCCCAAGTGTATGTGCTCTGACCCTTAAAATATGGTAAGTTGGCTAATCCTAAATGGCATGTTTAACTTTCCATTAACACCGCAGTATATTGTGTAGGAAAATATTCCAGTGGAATAGAAAGTTAAATGTCACCTATGGACTGCAGTACCTATTGTGGCGTTCACTAGGCTGGCAAGGTAAATATGGCTTTAGGCTTACATGTGTAGCCTGAGGAGCATTTGTTTACCCCAGCTTCAGGATTTATTTATTTATTTATAAAAAAGGGAACAGTTTGGTACAGGGCTCTGTCATGGTGACTGAGTCCTGCACTAAACTGTAAATAGCATTGATTGGTGGTTCCTACCAGTGCTTTAGAAATGACCACCAGTGTGGCAGTCATTTCTAAATGTCACAACCAGCACCTCTGTCAGAGTGACAGAGTGATCTACTCTATCTCCTGGATGAAGAAATGGACTGCCTGCCATACTGTAAATTAGGAAGGTACACATTTTCACTGGGCAAGGCCTCAAAAATTATCTGCCAGGTAAGAGGCCTTCGACAGCTGCAAGGATTGATTTTTCCCACTTAGAACGTTTCCAACCAAAACCAATGGCTTCAATGGGACCTCAACTAGCAGCTATTCAGTTTTGGGAGGACCTTGTAAAATACATCCTTCAGCCTTGCCCCATTGAAGGATTTCGACTTCCATAAAAAAGGCTACGCAAGAAGGTAAAAACTTAGACCAGGACAACTTGCTTGGTATATGAAACCTCTGCTCCATTGTGACGGGCTTGAAATTGTGCCTAAGTCCTTGTCAACAACCAAGAGTGATTTCTGGTTGGGGCTTCACATTTTCTCAGTACATTTTTGCCTTAAAATTTTAAAAAATTATGTACCTGGATCTTGTTATTTGATTTAAGTCATTTAGTTTACTTTTTCTTATTACATTTTTCTTATTTTTGAGTAATTGGTTGTTTGATTTTTTATTGTGTTCTTTGAGGTTTTGACTGTTTTAGTGTTGCTAAATATTTGATCTATTTTTTAAGTTAAGACTATCTGCTCTATGCCATAGCTCCCAAGGGATGAGCCCAAGTTTACATTGTTAAACTGTGTGTTTGAATTTACTGGACTTTGTGACTTATTACTTGGGTACAACTCACATCCTCTCTGTTGCACCTGGCATCGTTGGCAGGGTTACCACTGTCTTTTTGCCTCTGCCTCCTGTATTTTTGACTGTATGCTGGATTTTATTTTTGCTGGTTTTGGTATTATGTGCACTTTACCATTGCTGATGAGTGGTAAGTGCAAGTGTTCCCTGTATAATTTGTGATTATGATTGGTTATCCATGAGTAGCATATTTGATTTACTAGTAGGTCCCTCGTATAGTGCACCATGTGTGCCCAGGGCCTGTAAATCAAATGCTAGTATTGGGCCTGAAGCACAGATTGTGCCACCCACATGAGTAACCCTGTAAATATGTCTCAGACCTGCCATTGCAGTGTCTGTGTATGCAGTTTTAAGCTGCTGTGTCGGCCCTACTTGCCAGGCCCAAATCTTCCCTTTTAGTACATGTAAGGCACCCCAAGGGTAGGCTCAAGGTAGCCCCATTGGCAGGGTGCAGTTTTTTTTAAAAGGTAGGGCATGTACCGGGGTGCTTTACATGTCCTGATACAGAAATACTGCCAAATTCTTTCTTCACTATTGCAAGGCCTATCTCTCCCATAGCAAAACATGGAGATGGACTTAAAATATCTATGAAGAGTAATTTCCCATTGTGAGCAGATAGGGATGTGGAGTTTGGGGTCTTCGAACGCACAATTTAAAAATACATCTTTTAGGGAAGGTGGTTTTTAAACTCCATGTTTGAAAATGCTACTTTTAGAAAGTGGACATTTTCTTGCTTAACCATTCTGAGCCTCTGCCTGGCTGTGGGATACAAGTCTGGGTCAGGATGACAGTTGGGCTGGTTGTTAATTCACTCTAGACAGTCAAAAAAAGGGAGCTGAGGTGTGCCCTGCATATCCTGATGGGTCTTCCTTGCTTAGAGTGGTAGGAGGAGCTGACAATTGCACCTGAATAGGGCTGTGCCTGTCCTTACGCAATGCAGTCTCCAACCCCCTAGAGTGTGTCTGGGACTAGGGAATGAAAGACAGGGTCATGTGCACTACAAAGACTTTCATTTGAAGATTGCGTACTTCAAAGGCAGAAATCAGATGAATAAGTATTGGACCCAAAACCCCAAACTTTTAGAACACTTCTGGATCAGGAGGAGACTCGGACATTCATGACATCCGACTCCGCTGCGGCACCTGTTGCCCCGTGGTGTGACTGCAACACCACGAAGTCCCTTATCGTGTCTTGACCGGCTCGACTCATCGACTCTGCCAGATCATAAGGAACCAATGCCTCGCTGCCGACGCCGCCTCACCTACGCTGCCTCCGTAAGGAACTGACGCCTCACTTCCCCTGCATAGCAGTAAGGAACCAACGCCTCACCTCCTGCGCAGCAGTACAGAACCGATGACACACTGGCTCCAGTGACGCCTCACCTCCCCAACTCTGTGCCACGTATTTGACTCAGGCACTGTACCTGGGGTCCATGTACTCTGTGACCGGAGATGCATTCCCGCGTGAGTGGCATTGGACTGTTGGAAATGACACCATCACGACGCCATGATAGCACCAGTTGGAGCTATTGTGTTTCTAAGCGTTTTATTGAGATTCAATGTTTCACAATTCGTATCTTTGCTTGTGTATGTTGGATCTTTGTCGTTTTGCTCTTGTTTTACTTAGATGAATATTGCCTATTGTTCTAAACTTGCGTGATGTCTATTTGTAGTGTTTTCACTGTGTTACTGTGTGGGTACAAATACTTAATGTATTGTCTCTGAGATAGGCCTGACTGCTCGTGCCAAGCTGCCAAGAGGGTGAGCAGGGGTTATCTTAGGAGTGTGACTTCCTCACCCTGACTACAGTGGGGGGTCCCTATTTGGTCAGGTAGTAACCTGACTGCCAACTACTGGAGACCCTATTTCTAAATGAATTTGTATGAATCACATAATTACAAAATATTTGATTAAAGGCAAAATAAACAACACAATCTGTTGCATTATTTTGATATTTTACACAGTTATAAAAGGGGGTACAGTCCAACAATTATGCATTCTCTGCAGATTTTATTTAAAATGTTAGTCACTAGAAATTACTACTGTTCTCTTGCATACACGTGCAGGGACGCCAGTTTCATACCTACATATCTATCATATGTGTCTCAACATACAGTGCCTACATATTTGTTATATATGTGTATCTCGAAGGGGACTTTGGAATACAAGATACTGGACCTTAAAAATAGATGTAGGTGTAACACGGTTGCCATAATGAATAACTGCAACTCTGAAAAAATGCCTGTGAAATAAACATACATTTGTGTGAACTGAGAAACAAAATATTTTCCTGACAAAGAAAGACTGGTTCTATTTTTCATGAATTGAGAAGGTTGTAAATGACTAATTGCAGCAATCAACAGCTCAATGGTCATCACTAACCCATTTCAAAGTGTCAGGGAGCTAGAGTCAAGGTTTGTGAGCAACAATTTAGATACATGGTAAACTGTTTGAGTTATAAACATCCTTTTGGTAAAAAAATTCAAATTGTGTAGCAGATTGTTGATTGCATAACAAGAGCATACTTTCACTGAAACCTCATCGGAATTTCATTTTTTCAATGGCAGTGGCTATGATATAACCCTGGCGGTGGCATCTGTGCACATGAGAATTTTTTTTAACTTTATCAACAGGCAAAAGAGCGCGAAGAGCCGTATCCTAATGGCTGGGGAAGGCTCCATAAAGCAAATTTGTGAAGGTGAGGAGTTGTGCACTTTAAATTATGCATTGGTACGCAAGTTGTAGTCTTTTCATAACTGTTAGGAAAGGGGTACGGAAGACAAACTCTGTGCTTTGTTCACCCCAGCGGTTGCAGGTGGTGGGCACCGGTACTCAGTTTTGGGGACCACAACTTCGGTTTTGCCATTAGGCTTTGACCACAAGCAAGAAACAAAGGCAGACAAGGGAGAAAGAAGAAGGAAGAGCCAGACAAGAAAACAGTGACAAAGGGAGAGAGCAGGGATGAAAAAGAACACGCAAGAGATAAAGGGGCCACAACTGTAGGCTGCTGGAAGAATTATGGGGTGGAAAGACGTGGCACCCTCTGTATTCATCAACCCCGGCCTTCAGCTATGCTAGAATTGGGCTCCTAACAAAAACTTTGGGAACTTGCACTTTTTTGTATACACAAATTAAGCAGCCGTGGATGAATGCTCCTATGAGGTCAAGATATAGGCTTTACATGCCCTGCCTTTCAAGCAGGTTCAAGGCCCCCTAGAACTGTGAAAGAGAGGTTAACCTTTTTCCAATTTAAAGTAGATGATAGGCATATTTGTTCGATATGTTCTTACAGAAGAACGCTGGTAAACAGATCAAAAAATTCCCTTAAACGCATTCTGTACTAGTATCTCTGGCCTCTTTACATGAACTGCTGGATCTGGACGACAGGAACCGCCAGTGGATTAAGTGGCAGACCAACTCATTTCAACTGAGTCTCTCAGAGAACATACCCGGGTTGCATGTGGAAACATTCATTTGCCCTGTTACAGCTGTATGTCAGCGACAAATGGAAGGAACAGGAAAGAGACCAGCACAGTGGACAATGCAAACAAACGACCCAGTCTTGCTCACATGCTAAAAATACAGTGGCCCTGTTATGCTGTGCAAGGAAGGTATTATTTTAAAACAAGAAAGCTCGTTTTTTAAACTCGAAAACGTAGAGTTTAAAAATAGATCATCTCTTATTAACAGAGCTGGAGCAAAAGTGGTTATCACTGCGTCCAGGCCACGGCAGACAATGTCACAGCGCGGGTGGCTTCCTTCGAAACAGCTTTATAGCTCGACAACAACCACAACACGTACTAAACCTGGGTAGTAAGAGAGAGTTGTCCAACATAACAATACACAATCTGAGTTTGCAGCTCAGACCAGGAAAACATGTGGGCGGCTCCTCTATTGGGCCGCCAGCCCCTGTATTAAATGTTGAAAAAAAAATATTTTTCCGGCCGAGCAGCAGTGGTTCTTTCAGTCACCGGTGCTTTCTTCTATGAAAGGAGTGGGGGAAGGGGAGGGCGGGACTGGGGCTCATCAGCAGGCAGACTCAGGCTAACCCAGGTCACTCAATCATAAACTGAAGTGCGCCTATCAAGTTGGCGAACGCCTTTCTCATGCCAGCTGGACATGCGCATTTGAGGCCTATTCCCATGTGCGCAGTTAGTGAGCCCAGGGATCATAGCTGCTGCCCACCGTCTGCTATGGAGCTCTGACTTCGCCTGCCCGAGCCAATCCCAGTGGTTCTCTCATGCTGTTTTCCAACATAAAGAGCAAGGGAGGCGCATCTGGATTGGCTCAGGAAATGTGGCTACTTAGGCCTGTTATTTCTCACCTCCTGACCGTGTACGCTTTTTTCCTGCAGTTGATATTACCTGGCTGTCCCGAAAGCACTTGTGGAGGTGTGAAAAATAAGAGGTAAAATCATGACCTCCTGCTGCTCAGTGGAGATCAGATTCAATTAAAATGTGTTAAAGATTTCCTTACGTAAACTTTCTGGATGTTGAAGGAGGGGGTTGTCGTGTGGTGGCCTGAGCATATGACAACACCGGGCTCATTGGTTATTTAACAGTTTTTATTAACGTGCTTTAGCAGGTCTCAAACACTCAGCTACTAACTTTCCCACCCCTCCCGCTACTATATAACAATCCCGGTCTAGCGTCATCGCGGCTAATACCACGGGTCTCCCCGCAGAGGGGAGTGGCCGCTCTGACCCCTCAGCCAAGACCAACAGTGGACTAGCCCATGACGTGGGCAGACACTACATTCCTCCCCAACCTGATAAAAGAAAACACCAGCAAACGTCCTGGAGTAAACAGAAAATACGGGGGCAGCTAAATACACACAGTTATAACCTTAGCAAATAAGAACAGTGTAAAGCAGTATTCAGTCAAACACAAAATCAGTATAACACTGGGACGGGCCTGGATTAGACTAGACATGGTATATACCACTTCCTGACCTCCCTGTCCGTGCCCTTGGTGTGTCACTAGGAGTCCTCCAGCTCCCAGCATGGGCAGACACATCTTCCGCTGCTGAGGAAGACTGGTGCATCTGGGCAGGTTGCTCGGATGCAGCCCTACCCCGACCATTGGCTCAGACAGCTGAAAAGTTGCAGGCAAGAAAACAGCATCCTCCTGATCACCTACAGTGAGGTTGTCAGTGGAGCCATCCCTCCCCTGGCCTGCAGTTGGCGAGGTAGGAAATTGTTTGAAGTGGGATACATTCCTTGTAACAGTCTCACCGTCCTTTGTTGCGGTGATCACGGTCCCCTTGATAGCGGTCACAGGTCACAGTTGCACCTCGAATGGTAGCCGAAACATGCTTCCAGGGTGATGGTCCTTCACTAGCACCATGTCCCCGATCTGGGCAGTGACTTGATGAGCTCTTCACTCCGGGGATGCGTAGTCGTTGTTGAGAGTTCATTTTCTCATGGACTGGCTCCAAGGATTGGGCTGAGAAGCCCAGAGAGGGTGGTAGTGTATGGCATCCCTCACAGCCCTCCCGAAAAATAGTTCGCTTTGGGTGACGCCTGGAGTGGCGTGAGGTGTGACCCTATACTCTTATAGGAAAATATAGATAGCGCTCTCGACTTTTTGTGACTCGGCAATGGCAATACGGATTATCTTGGACAGTGTTCTTACAAATCGTCCCACTTCACCATTGGCCTGGGGCCACCTGGGCGTGATCCGAGGGTGGATGGCATTCCGGGACTTCAAAAAGTCAGTCCACTCATGACTGTTAAATGGGGGCCCATTGTCTGTGCTCAGCTCCCTAAAATGGCCATGAATGGCCATCAGCTTCTCCATTTTCGGGATGACCACATGGGCTGCAGTAGACGGCACCAGTTACACCTCAGGGTACCGAGAATAGTCATCCACTACTGCCAGCATGTGGGTTCTGTCAGGGAGACTCTCAAAGTCGACACTCACCCTTTGCTAGGGGGCTGTGGGACCATCTTCGTTGATAACAGGTGCAGGGAGATCAGGAGCATAACTGGCTTGGCAGACTAGTCAACTCTTGACAACGTCCTCCACCTGTTGGTCAAGTCCTGGAAACCAAACTTTGCTTCTAAGCCTATTTTTCGACTTGACTATGCCTTGATGAGCACCGTGGCCTAACATCACAGCTCTTGGTCCTAAACAGGAAGGCAGCACCAGACAGGATCTGCGCAATAGGCAGCCGTCGCTGCTCACGCCTGGAGCACCGTCTTGGCTTCCTCTGTGCAGAAACCAGCAGGGTCTTGTATCGGGCGCTAGTCACTGGAGCGCACAGCTTTCATGGCTAACAGCAAGCAGTCATCTTGGCTGGTGGCTTCCACTACCTTGGTGAGGGGAATTGGTAGAGGTCTAGTTCGGTCAGCCACCAGCCTGACATATTCCTCAGTTGCGTGGGCCTCCTCAGCCTCTTGAGGGGTGGCGGGGCGCGCATGACGCGACAGGAAATCCGCTGGGTTCTTAGCACCCAGTTGGTACTCCACACGGAAGTCAAACTTCTGCAGCTGCAGTATCCTTTTTTCGATCCATGGTGGCGGTTTTGACGATGAGCCTTTGAAGAGGGGAAGCAGTGGCTTGTGGGCCGTGACCACCTTGAAGGCTTTGCTGTAGAGATAGGTGTGAAAATGCTGGCACCCCCAGTGGATGGCGATAGCCTCTCGTTCTATTTGGGAATAATGCTGCTCTGTTGGTGTCAAAGTTCTGCTGGCAAAGGCTATGGGAGCCCACTCTCCACAGTCTTGTTTCTGGGCTAGGACAGCTCCCAGCCCAGTGGGAATGGCATCGACGGACAACTGGGACTCTTCCCTGGGGTCGAAGAAAGCCAACGTGGTGTCAGCGGAAAGGGCCCTCTTGGTGTTCTTGAACGCACGCTCTTGTTCCTCGCCCCACACTCAGGGATGATTGGCCTTGGTGAGAACACTCAAGTGGCCCAATGAGATCCGATAGATTCCTCATGAAGCGGCCGCAATACATGACCATTCCCAGGAAATTCCTGACCCCAGATACGGAAGTGGGGGGTGGGGCCTCTTGGATGTCTCTCACTTTGGCTAGGTCAGGGCCAATCCCTTGCCTCGAGAATCAATATCCAAAGAAGCTGATGCTGTCCTTCAAGAACTCGCACTTTTCGCGGTGTAGCATTAGTCCATGTTCCCGCAGCCAGATGAACACTTCGCGTAGGCGAGCCAGGTGACTCTCGAGTGTGGGGGCGTGCATGAGGATATCGTTGCTCACATTCAGAACTCCAGCCAGCCCCTCCAACACTCCTTTGATAGTGCGTTGGAATATCTCTGCAGCATTTGATATACCAAAGTTTAGGTGTTTATACATCCAGAGGCCCATGTGAGTGTAGAACATCGTGATCGGTCTAGAGTCCGGGTGTAATATCATCTGGTGATACCTCGACCGGAGGTACATTTTGGAGAACCATTTAGATCCTGAGAGTTCCCCTATTATGTCATCAATTGTTCGGGTAATGTGCCTCTCTCGCTTGATGGCCTAATTGGGCAGGCGCATATCCACGCAGGTGCGGACCGCGTCCGGTTGCATTGATTTTCAGCAACGACAATCGGGGAGATCCAAGGTGTGGGCCCTGACACCTTTTTCGATGATCCCAGACTTTTCTAGAAGTAGTAGTTCTTGCTCCACATTCGAGCATAAGTAGAAGGCTAATTACCGTGTCAGAGGGCAACGGGGGGCTACTGAGTCATTGATGTGTAGTCGGAGAGGCGGTCCGTTGAGGCAGGCAATGCCACTGAAGTGTCAAACTCTTTGGTGAGGTCTTCCAAGCTGCTGGCATGGACGCTGAAAGCAAAATGGACAAGGCAGAGGCTCTGGTCGGTCTGGCAACTGAGCAGGAAGCCAGACCCTTCCTGCGACACGTAGATCCCCGTGATGAGGTTCGTGCTCTCGTACTCGACTTCCGCAGTGAAGGCGCCCACTATCTTTAGGGGTCGGGTGTTCCCGAAGGCGTACACCAGTATTTTGGTCGGTTTGAGCAGGGGTTGTGTTGTTAGGCTCTGGTACACTTTAGCAGCCATAAGGTTAATGGATGCTCCCGTGTCAATCAGAGCTGGGATGGACTGGCTCTGCAGGGTGATCTGACACATGGGTAACCATCGACTGTGGCCCGTACCTTTGTCTATCTCTCTTACTACGTGGACAGCCTGCTGGTACTCATCCATGTTGCTGTCTGACCAGGTGGTAGGGAGGGCTGCTACGGCTCTGAGTCTTCTTGGGAGTAGGCTGTGCCTTGGGTGCCGACCAGTACACTTTCGCAAAGTGATTGATCTTGCCACAAGCGCTACAAGTTTTTCCTCGGGCAGGGCAGCTGTTAGGGTGGGGCAGGGTTTCGCCGCACCATATGCAAAGTCTATCTTTCTGTCTTGCCCCTTTGAGCGGCGTCTTATTCTTAGGCTTACTGGTGACCACTGCATTCAAAGGCTTGGATTTCACTTGGACAGTTGTTGTCGTTCCATGTGGGCAACTCTCGCTTTAGACAGCTCCTGGGAATGCCTAAGTGTGAGGATGTCTCTCATCCGCATATTAGGTTCCTGCAGAATGCGTTCAAGGAGCATCGAGAACGCGCATCCCTGGATAAACTGGGCCCTGATTTCGTCCTCCTCATCTGCCTGGGTGCACATACTGGCTAATTCTCTGAGGCGCGTGTAAAAGACGTTGATGGATTCGTCCAACTTTTGGTGTGTTTGGTGCAGCAAGAAACGTTTGTAGTCGGGGTTTGCATATGGCTAAAAATGCACAGAAATGGCGTCCTTCAGGGTGGCATACATGTGGGGGGTAGCTTTGACTACTGATTTGGATACCTTATGTATGTCAGTCCCACTCAGGTGCAATAGCAAAGGCCTCTGCTGCTTATCTTTGATTTCAACCTTCAAAGTAGGTTTGCAGACGTTCGATCCAGGCTCTCCATCTTGCAGCCTGTGTGGGAGGGGCCCCGTGATTGTGAAAGGTTCAAGAGCTGGTATGTTGGCCATGTCGCTGAGAGCTGCAGGTGGTTGTGGGCTACTTTGGGTGGTCCCCTTGGGTGGGTAGAGTTGCCAGCTTAGTTGTCTTCCCCTTTATTTCCTGCAGGTGATGTCTTGAGTCTGTCAGGTAAGGGCCTGGGTGCAGCACGCAGCTGTGGGTGCCGGGTGAGTAAATAGGGCCTCACTTGGGTGCAACACCCCTGCACCCCTGCATGCACTGTTCTGAAGGGTCTTTGTAGGTTGGGCTTGGGGTAGACCTTAATCTGCCACTGAAGGATGTAGCACGTGTTCAGGAAACTCCTTCCCTGCGCTTGAAGAAGCGGGCCTCAGTTGCCAAGGAAACACCCTCCATGCGTTCCAGAAGAGGGCTTGGAAAACCCGATAGGCGGGGCACAACGAGGACAGCAGCTGCGATGGAAGGCAGCGCCGGGAGCAGCAGCAGAGGATCCTGGGGGGGCAGGCCTTGCCGTAACGACAGCAACACAATGCAGAGGCTCAGCGGAGTAGGTGCAATAGCAGGCAGCGGTCGCGGTCGCCCAGGATGACCGCGGGCCACAGAGTAGCAACGGTAGCCTCAGGCACGCCGCCAATGCTGAAGAGGATCGGGCACACCACTTCCGTGTCTCCGGTGGGGAGCGGGCACCACGTTGCATGGCGGCAACCCAGGGAATGGCAGCAGGCACAGGTAGGAGGAACGGGGAATCCCGTCCTCGTCACCAATGTAGTGTTGTGGGCTGAGCATATGACGACACCGGGCCCATTGGTTATTTAACAGTTTTTATTAACGTGCTTTAGCAGGTCTCAAACACTCAGCCACTAACTTTCCCACACCTCCCCACTACTATTTAACAAACTCGGTCTAGCGTCTTTGCGGCTAATACCATGGGTCTTCCCGCAGAGGGGAGTGGCCACTCTGACCCCTTGACCAAGCCCAACAGTGGACTTGCCCATGATGTGGGAAGACACTACAGGGACTAAAATAATTCAGAAATCCTTAATCTGTTGATTTCAGACAATGTCTAAATTGTTTTTCTCGTGGTGCAAGCTTCTACACGCAGTTTCTAATTTCGGCTGCTTATGTGTATCTTTCGATTATGCTTGCCTGCTCTGCATACGTTTGCAGGCTGTGTGCTCTTATGGGGTGTTTGTATGCGGTGTATGCACGATACCTGCATTTGTGCCTGATAGGTTGACATTTTCTGAGTGTATATTTGCATGGGGCTTTTTGTGTCTTTGCGCTTTGTATGTGTTATTTAACTGATTGCATTTTTGTGGTCCACGGATCCGGGAGGCATACCACTTGAGTGTATGCAAAAAACAGTTTGCTGTGTAGTGCCTGCAGATGCCAGAAATACATAACGACTCCACTAAGGTCCCTCCGCACATTGGACAAGCTGTACTCCCCAATGCCTGGCAAGTACCACCTGAGGAAGAGAACCAATGGAGGTCCAGGGTGCAAAATTGCAGGGCCATTATTCGCCCAACCTGCAGTAACCAAGTGTTGATAAGGGGCCAAATACTGTGTATGATGGTGCAGAGCCTGTGAAAAATGTAGAAGCAAGGTAAGGGTTTTTATTTTGGAGTGAACTGTGCCAGGACGTGGTCAACTGGGTGCTGTACTATTTTTATTCTAACGTGAACTGCGCCTGGAAACCTGTCAACTGTTGGGCGCTGTTAGGGCAGGAGGAATAGAGACAAGAGTTTGCACGTCATGAATGGTGACGTGATAGGGGAAGAGAAGATATGGAGGTTTAGTGGTAGCTGACGTATGCTGCACGTGCCTGCCAGCCAGGCACTCCAGGTAAATGATGGAAAAGCGCATTTGTCCCTCAAATTTGAAATGCTTGGAGTGTTAACGTGCATAATTTGAAGAACTGAAAAGACACACGTGGTGTGGGTGTTTAAAAGGAGGCCACAGTTATTGTGCTTCCGATCATTCATGTTAGTCAAATGAAAGAAAAATCATGATTTTAAAATGTAACCGAAATTTCGTCTCGTTGTAAAAATTAACGTATTGACATGTGGTAACTGATAAGAGCCCATTGAGTCTGAGTCATATATGAGAATGTGAGTGAATACATTTGTATCCGTTTTATTATGTAATTTTGTTAGACCTTCCAATATGCGTAGATAAGGAAACTAAGGTACAGGATCACATTACATGCACATGTGATGAAGCTAGGACTACATGCAAAAAGAGAGCTAGACATGATATTTACAACGTCCATAAACTACAAGGACTTGTATGGATTTATTTATATACTTGCTACGCATATTGATTAGTTAAAAGCTGCCCACACTGTTAATATGCTAATATCTTGTCTTCTTGAAAGAAAACACAGGACCAAAGCATTGTCGAGTAATTGTGTCCCTCCCTGATGAGATGAAGTCGTTTGATAACCCTACTAATTCTGCAGACTAATCCTTGCTGTTTATTTTTCACTGAGAGATTTAGTTACAAAAAAAGTGTTTAGAGGACCGGACTCCAGTGTTGAATAGTTGAGTTTCATCACCATTGCAGAAACCTCTTGTCACCTGGAACCCCTCCAGGAATGCCTGGATTTTAAGTCAATGGCATTTTGTATCCACAGAATTTCGAGTCATTGTTTGCGGTGTTAAAACCAATGTAGAATTCTAAGAGACAACGTTTTGGTGCTGGGAAAGTCAGAACTGGCGGAAGGTGTCACACCTCACACGGGGACACTTGGCACCTCTGCATGGTGCGCTCACACAGCAACACCAGCAACTGGATTACCGTGGTTTACATTTTGTCATGTGGTGCTGGGAACAATGATAAGAACTTGTGCGCTACTACTAATTACTATAATAATTCATCTTGGGGAAAGAAATCCCTGTCTTGCCTTTGATATGCACGCTGCACCTCTGACCAATAAGTTTGCAGACGTGCAGCTTCCATTCTGGGAATGAGGGCTCTGTTGGAAACTGCAGGATTTACCACCAGCATTCGGAGGCCCAGAATGGAGGTGCGTCGGGTCTCTCCAGGGGCGTAGCTTGGCCAGTAGAATTGAGGGGTGAGGGCAAGCTTCAGATTTTACAACAATCACGCTGGCATCTCATGTTCATACAACTGATATGAGATGCAGCGAATGAGGGTGTCATGAAGGGAGGTGGAGAGGGAGAGGAGTGGGGGTGCTTAGGGGTACTTAAAACTCATTATTCTGTAAAGTAACCAACACATTTTAAGAGCTGCAAAACAGAGACAACAGTGTGTGTGATTTTGTCTGCATGTATATGATCCAACTGTCACCTCACCATATCCGACTGAAAGCACCTGTACCCAACTACTTACTAGAGAATACATTTATTAGGGGTGTCTAACACCCCAAGCACCCCCCTTGGGCTACACACCTGGGTCTATTAATCTGGCATGAAATTGAGACTGCAGTGGTACTGGAACAATTTTGAAGGCTGGGGTGATGAAATCAATATTTAATGACTGAAAGCAAAAAGATTGTGAAAAATCCAAAGGTAGCACAAACAAGTGTCACAAGTGAGCTACACCCATTGATCAGGAAAGTGGTGTGTGATATCATATGTAGCTGGTGTAGTACATATTGGGGCGCCCTGTCACAAATTTAGAACTAAAGTGTGATGCCATAACACACTATTATTTACAGATAGCATAAGATATGGGGCAGTTTTTTATGTATGCATATATTTCAAGAGTACAGGTTCACAATTTACGCCCCACCAATTCGAAATGTCAGCAGTCACCACTGGGTAATACCCAGATGTCTTCAAAGCCATTCAGTGGAACTTAACATGGGGAGTTAATATTACAACAGTGAAAGACTAGCCTATCCCTAGGAGGCATAACCTCGCCCAGATTGAACAGCCCACAGAACACCAAGGCTGGTCACCAGATGTATTCAACACTGTAACCAACAGCGTCTGCAGCCCCATCCGTCAACCCACTTCAACTTTCTCCAAAATGTCTAAAAATGTTCTCAATCAATTATAATTCCACCCAGATTGAGCATCCTGCAGAACACCAAGACTGGTCACCAGAGGTATTCAACTCTGCGACCAACGGTGTCTGCAGCTGCATCAGTCAACACCTTCAACTTTCTACAAATTTTCTCCACCAATTATAATTCCGCCTCTGTCGTGCCTCTACTGTTACTTTTACACAATTTTAGGATTGCTTTTTAATCACCTCTTTAGTGTGGGTTGGTGAAAAACCCAATATTATGGTCTAATAAATATTTACATTTCCAAGTATTTAGCACGGCTTTTGAAATGCATTTTCATTAGTCACACATGGATGAAGCGTTTACTGCCCATTTTAATGCTACTCATTTTTAACAGACTCAGAAGGATGAGAGGGCGGGAGCACCTGCATGGACACAATAATTTAGCCATCAGGTTACATGCATTTCTTTGGAGTGGATTTATATGCCAACATCTCCTCTTAATAGTGTGTGTCTTAGTGTACAGCTACTTACCGGAGACAGATATTCAACTCTGTATGTTGAGGGACACTGACTAAACATGTGAGCATTTTCACACAGTGAAAGCACTGGAAGCGGGGCTTTAAGTGGGATAAACAAAAGTGTGAGGGTCTCCAAAAGGGGCATGGCCTACGAAATGAAGGTATTGGCTTAAACATGTAAACTAAATTTCTTTGATTTCCATAGTGTGACACCCCACCTGTATTTTGGTTCCTCTCCGAGCTTTTTGTTATTACAAATATATAATCTAACAATTGATGTACACCTAAAATCAGCCAGGACCATTGGGTTTGTCAGCTGTTAGGTGTTTAAGATAAATGACTAACAACAAGGATTTTGTTACAACTAATATTAAAAACACTTCAAATCTGAAATTGTGAGACTGTGAATTAAACATTATTGAGGGCTGTGGAAGGGGTAGTGGTCTGCAGAGTGTCTCAGTCACTCCTGTTATGTTCATTTTATTTTAGACATGTATACCCTTTTTCTCTCCACATATCCCCCTCATGCATTATCTTACACCTCATATCTTGTCTCTTCACTTTATCCTGGATGAACTTCCTTGCATCTCCTTCACTTCACCGCTCCCAAAGCATTCAGTGCACCCTCTCACCTGTAAACACTGCATTTTCTTGTACTTTCTCCTTGGCAGTATTTTGGCAACTGTGTACCTCCTTCACACACATTTGCACAGAATCACAATTGCAACTTCGACGCGTGACCACTGGTCTGTACACTCTGCAGAGAGGTCAAGGATTGCAGGACAGTGTATTCTAAACAGCTTTTAGATCCACTGACAGACAGTGTGTTAAATTCACAATGGCTTCAGCCTCAACTCCAGTGCTCTCAATTGTACCTTCTTTTATATACTGGTTCTGATATGGGCCCGTTTTTAATTACTACTAGGTGTGAGACAGAGATATCACTTGTCACTGAAACTTTAAAAGCATGTTCTGCATTTGGCTGGGAATGTAGCACTCTCTGTTTACAAGTCTTACGTAAACAACATCAAATAACACAATAACATACACATAGCAAGATAACAACATAATTCAAACACAACAAAACATGATCTCAACACAACAACCACAGTAAAACACATCACACTGTAATCATACAGCAAAAAAGCACAACAGCACAAAAAAAAACTACATGACCACCACAACAAAAAGGTAAACAACAAATATGCACAAATATTCTTGCCACACATTGCTGCCACCAGAAACCTGCTCACATACAATGAAGGAAAAGGTATTTGGACCAAATGGTGATTTAACTTACTACCAAGGTTGTGAAATAACTCCTTTTTGTGATCCAGCACATTGTATGTCAATGTAATGATGCAATAACATGTAAAACACCCACCAGTATAATCCAGGATAAAATAGAACATAATTAACTGATTTGACACTCAGGACTGACTAGGTTACTACTTTCCAAAGGATACATAATTTTATTACAAAACCTCAACAAGCCCTGCACACTGCATCAAATGTGATCCCTCAAAACAATTCTTTATGGCTTCAACCAAAGTTCTTAGATCCAGTCCTCTAAACCAGTGGCTCCCAATCTTCTGACTTCTGTGGATTACAACTTTATCATTACTGGAACCGGGGACCCCCACTGAATCCTTAATGGAATCTGGGGACCCCTGAATGAGACTTTACAGAAAGCAGGGGACCTAATTTGTTCTATTATATAATTTTCTAAGCAGGCACGGACCCCTTGAGGAGCTTTGCAGACTCCCAGGGGTACCCAGGCCAAAGATTAAGAACCACTGTTCTAAACAAACATCATAGTAGTTTAACATACTTTGGCCCTCATTACAACCTTGCCAAGGTTGAGCCGCCAAGTGGCCGCCTATGCGGCCGCAAACCCACCAGCCGCATTTCAACATCCCTGCTGGGCGGGCGGGTGGAAATGAAAATGTCACTTACCCAGTGTACATCTGTTCGTGGCATCAGTCGCTGTAGATACGCATGTTTTGCATAGCTCGCCATCTGGTGTTGGGCCGGAGTGTTACAAGTTGTTTTTCTTCGAAGAAGTCTTTCGAGTCACGGGACCGAGTGACTCCTCCTTTTGTCTCCATTGCGCATGGGCGTCGACTCCATCTTCGATTGTTTTTCCCCGCAGAGGGTGAGGTAGGAGTTGAATTGTAGTAATAGTGCCCATGCAATGGAGTGACTAAGTATGTACCTATTTAAGGTTGAGATGATACATATACAAATAGTTGAAGGTAACTTCCAAACTGCTACAGGCTCCCGGGGAGGCGGGTGGGCACATGCGAATCTACAGCGACTGATGCCACGAACAGATGTACACTGGGTAAGTGACATTTTCAGTTCGATGGCATCTGTCGCTGTAGATACGCATGTTTTGCATAGACTAGTAAGCAGTTATCTCCCCAAAAGCGGTGGCTCAGCCTGTAGGAGTGGAAGTAGTTTGAAATAATGTTCTTAATACGGCTTGACCTACTGTGGCTTGTTGTGCGGATAACACGTCTACACAGTAGTGCTTGGTGAATGTGTGAGGCGTAGACCATGTGGCTGCCTTACATATTTCTTGCATTGGGATGTTTCCTAGAAAGGCCATGGTAGCACCTTTCTTTCTGGTTGAGTGTGCCCTTGGTGTAATGGGCAGCTGTCGTTTAGCTTTAAGGTAGCAGATTTGGATGCATTTAACTATCCATCTGGCTATACCTTGTTTTGATATTGGGTTTCCTGCATGAGGTTTTTGAAATGCAATAAATAGTTGATTAGTCTTTCTGATGTTCTTTGTTCTGTCAATGTAATACATTAATGCTCTTTTGACATCTAATGTATGTAGTGCCCTTTCAGCTACGGTATCTGGCTGTGGAAAGAACACTGGAAGTTCCACTGTTTGATTTAGATGGAACGGTGAAATAACCTTTGGCAAAAATTTAGGATTAGTCCTTAGGACGACCTTATTCTTGTGTAGTTGTATAAAAGGTTCTTGTATTGTAAACGCCTGAATCTCGCTTACTCTTCTTAGGGAAGTAATGGCGATGAGAAATGCAACCTTCCAGGTTAGGAACTGTATTTCGCAGGAGTGCATGGGTTCAAAAGGTGGACCCATAAGTCTAGTTAGGACAACATTTAGGTTCCATGAAGGAACAGGTGGTGTTCTTGGTGGTATAATTCTCCTAAGGCCCTCCATGAATGCTTTAATGACTGGTATCTTATATAGGGAAGTTGAATAGGTAGTCTGCAGGTATGCAGATATTGCTGAAAGGTGTATTTTAATGGAAGAGAAAGCCAGGTTAGATTTTTGTAAGTGAAGCAAGTAACCCACTACATGTTCTGGAGTTGTGTGTAATGGTTGTATTTGATTAATATGGCAGTAGCAAACAAACCTCTTCCATTTACTTGCATAGCAGTGCCTGGTGGATGGCCTTCTGGCTTGCTTTATGACTTCCATACATTCTTGGGTAAGTTGTAAGTGCCCGAATTCTAGGATTTCAGGAGCCAGATTGCTAGATTCAGCGATGCTGGATCTGGGTGTCTGATCTTTTGGTTGTGTTGTGTCAACAGATCTGGCCTGTTGGGCAATTTGATGTAGGGTACTACTGATAGGTCTAGCAGCGTTGTGTACCAGGGTTGCCTTGCCCAAGTTGGTGCTATTAATATGTGTTTGAGTTTGTTTTGACTGAGTTTGTTTACCAGGTAAGGAAGGAGAGGGAGAGGAGGAAAAGCGTAAGCAAATATCCCTGACCAGTTCATCCATAGGGCATTGCCTTGGGACTGTTTGTGTGGGTATCTGGATGCGAAGTTTTGGCATTTTGCGTTCTCCTTCGTCGCAAACAAGTCTATTTGAGGTGTTCCCCAGAGTTTGAAATAGGTGTTCAGAATTTGGGGGTGAATTTCCCATTCGTGGACCTGTTGGTGATCTCGAGAGAGATTGTCTGCGAGTTGATTTTGGATCCCTGGTATAAATTGTGCTATTAGGCGAATTTGGTTGTGAATTGCCCAACGCCAAATTTTTTGTGCTAGCAGGCTTAACTGCGTGGAGTGCGTCCCCCCCTTGCTTGTTTAGATAATACATTGTTGTCATGTTGTCTGTCTTGACGAGAATGTATTTGTGAACTATTATTGGTTGGAAAGCTTTTAGTGCTTGAAAAACTGCTAGAAGTTCTAGGTGATTTATATGCAGTTTTGTTTGATGTACGTTCCATTGTCCTTGTATGCTGTGTTGATCGAGGTGTGCTCCCCACCCTGTCATGGAAGCATCTGTTGTTATTACGTATTGTGGCACTGGGTCTTGGAAAGGCCGCCCTTTGTTTAAATTTATGTTGTTCCACCACAGAAGCGAGAGGTAAGTTTGGCGGTCTATTAACACCAGATCTAGAAGATGACCCTGTGCTTGAGACCACTGTGATGCTAGGCACTGTTGTAAGGGCCTCATGTGCAGTCTTGCGTTTGGGACAATGGCTATGCATGAAGACACCATGCCTAGGAGTTGTAATATCATCTTTGCTTGTATCTTTTGTGTTGGATACATGCGTTGTATGATGGTGTTGAAATTTTGAATTCTTTGGGGACTTGGAGTGGCTACTCCTTTTGTTGTGTCTATTATGGCTCCTAGGTATTGTTGTACCTTGCACGGCAGAATGTTGGATTTCGTGAAGTTGACGGTGAACCCTAGTTTGAAGAGGGTTTGTATGATCTGATTTGTGTGATTTGAGCACTCTATTAACGAATGTGCCTTGATTAGCCAGTCGTCTAGATATGGGAACACATGTATTTGCTGCCTTCTGATGTGTGCAGCGCCTACCGCTAGACATTTGGTAAAGACTCTTGGTGCGGTTGTTAATCCGAAAGGCAGTACCTTGAATTGGTAATGTATTCCTTTGAATACAAACCTTAGGTATTTCCTGTGCGATGGGTGTATTGGTATATGGAAATACGTGTCCTTGAGGTCTAAAGTTGTCATGTAGTCGTGTAGTTTTAGCAATGGTAATACTTCTTGTAGTGTGACCATGTGAAAGTGGTCTGATTTGATGAATGTGTTCACTATTCTGAGGTCTAGGATTGGTCTCAGCGTTTTGTCCTTCTTTGGTATCAGAAAGTACAGTGAGTAAACTCCTGTGTTTATTTGTGTGTTTGGCACTAATTCGATTGCATTCTTTTGCAATAGTGCCTGCACTTCTATCTCCAGGAGATTGGAATGATGTTTTGTCAAATTTTGTGCTTTTGGTGGTATGTTTGGAGGGAATTGTAGAAATTCTATGCAATAACCATGTTGGATAATTGCTAGAACCCAAGTGTCTGTAGTGATTTCCTCCCATGCTTTGTAATAATGACTTATTCTTCCCCCCACTGGTGTTGTGTGGAGGGGGTGAGTGACATGTGAGTCACTGCTTAGTAGTAGGGGTTTTGGGGCTTTTAAATTTTCCTCTATTCCTAGGGAATTGCCCTCCTCTATATTGTCCCCGAAAACCTCCTCTGTACTGTCCCTGGTAACTGGACGGTGTTGCCTGTGAGGTGCTGGCTTGTGTGCTCTGACCCCGAAACCCCCCTCTAAAGGGTGTTTTACGGAATGTGCTGTAATTCCCTCTGCTCTGCGGGGAGTAGAGTGCGCCCATGGCTTTATCAGTGTCCGTGTCTTTTTTGAGTTTCTCAATCGCTGTGTCCACTTCTGTACCGAACAGTTCTTTTTCGTTAAAAGGCATATTGAGAACTGCTTGCTGAATCTCTGGTTTAAATCCAGACGTTCGGAGCCATGCATGCCTTCTGATAGTTACAGATGTATTAATTGTCCGTGCAGCTGTATCTGCAGCGTCCATGGAGGAGCGGATTTGGTTGTTGGAAATGGTCTGTCCCTCCTCAACCACTTGTTTTGCCCTATTTTGTAGGTCCTTGGGCAGATGGTCAATGAGATGTTGCATCTCATCCCAATGGGCTCTGTCATAGCGCGCAAGTAGTGCCTGGGAGTTAGCGATGCGCCACTGGTTTGCAGCTTGTGCTGCGACTCTCTTACCAGCTGCATCGAACTTGCGGCTTTCTTTATCTGGGGGTGGTGCATCTCCAGATGTGTGGGAGTTGGCCCTTTTCCTAGCTGCTCCTACAACGACAGAGTCTGGTGGCAGCTGTGTAGTGATGAAAACCGGGTCTGTAGGAGGCGCCTTATACTTTTTTTCCACTCTTGGTGTGATTGCCCTACTTTTGACCGGCTCCTTAAAGATTTCTTTTGCGTGCCGGAGCATACCAGGGAGCATAGGCAGGCTTTGGTAGGAGCTGTGGGTGGAGGAGAGTGTGTTGAATAAAAAGTCATCCTCGACCTGTTCTGAGTGGAGGCTTACATTGTGAAATTGTGCTGCTCTAGCCACCACTTGAGAATACGCAGTGCTGTCCTCTGGTGGAGATGGCTTCGTAGGGTATGCCTCCGGACTGTTATCTGACACTGGGGCGTCGTATAAGTCCCATGCGTCTTGATCTTGGTCACCCTGGCTCATGGTGGTGTGAGCTGGGGAATGTGATGGAGTTTGTGCTGGTGAGACGTTAATCACAGGTGGAGGAGAGGGTGGTGGGGTAACTTTTTTCACCACTTTTGTTTGTGGTGTTTGTTCAGTTTGGAACTCCAATCTTCTCTTTCTTCTAATAGGGGGAAGGGTGCTTATTTTTCCTGTCCCCTGCTGTATGAAAATACGCTTTTGCGTATGGTCTACATCAGTTGAGTGTAGCTCTTCCTCAAACCTATGCTTTTGCATTTGGGAGGTTAGCGAGTGCTCTTCTGTATAAGAGCCTGAAACTGGGTCGGTTGCAGTTTGTTTTGGCACCGAAACCCTGTCTGCATCTTTTTTCGGCTCCGAGGTGACTTTTTTCTTTTTCGGGGCCGAAACCTCTCGGCGTCGATCTTCTTCGGTGCCGCTGTCTCGGCGTCGAGCCGTGTCTACACCGGCATCTCGGTGTCGATGCTTGTCTCCAGCACTTTCTCGGTCCCGAGAAGGCTGCGTGCCGGTGTCTCGACCGGAGTCGGACGATCTCAGCACTGTTTGGGCCTTTTTCGGTGCCGACGGTCGGTCACCGAATTTATGGGTCGAGCCATGGCCTGGTGGCAGTGGCGTCCCCTGGGCCTTGTAAATCTTCTTCTGAGTGGTTTTCGACGTCTTACTCACGGTTTGTGTATCGTCGAATCCTTCGGAGTCCGATTCTTGGATCGAAAAGGTTCCCTCCTCTTCTTGTTCCTCGAACTCCCGGTGGGCTGTCGGCGCGGACGCCATCTGAAGTCTTCTGGCTCGACGGTCTCGGAGTGTTTTTCGGGACCGGAACGCACGACAGGCCTCGCAGGTGTCTTCACTGTGCTCAGGTGACAGGCACAGGTTGCAGACCAAGTGTTGGTCTGTATAGGGGTATTTATTGTGGCATTTGGGACAGAAACGGAACGGGGTCCGTTCCATCGGCGTTCTTCTGCACGCAGTCGGGCCGACCAGGCCCCGACGGGGGATCGAAAAAATTACCCCGAAGGGCACCGGAGCTCTTCGATCTTAGACGCAGTGTTGAATCTAACTACGCCGATCCCGAACGCAACAATACCGCCGAAAATCTTCCGAAATTAGCTATCTTTCCGTTCTGAAACTCGGAGCGACAGGAACACGTCCGAACCCGATGGCGGAAAAAAAACAATCGAAGATGGAGTCAACGCCCATGCGCAATGGAGACAAAAGGAGGAGTCACTCGGTCCCGTGACTCGAAAGACTTCTTCGAAGAAAAACAACTTGTAACACTCCGGCCCAACACCAGATGGCGAGCTATGCAAAACATGCGTATCTACAGCGACAGATGCCATCGAACCAGAGTTTCCATCTGCTGGCCCAGCGGGGATGTTGGCCGTAACATTGCAGCCGGCTCCTAATGGAGACGACGGTGTTGCGGCCGTGCGGTGTTGCGGCCGTGCGACGGGTGCAGCTGCACCTGTTGCGCTTTTCACTGTCTGCTGTGCAGACAGTGAAAAGCAGGGTGGGGCTGTGCCTGGGGTCCCCTGACCTGCCCATGCCAAGTGCAGGGGCCCCCAGGGGCCCCATGACTCCCCTTCCCACCAGCCTTTCCATGGCGGTCTCTACCACCATTGACAGGCTGGTGGGAAGGGGAGTCATAATCCCCAGCAAGCAGCGCTGCCCTGGCAGATTATAACCACCAGGACAACGATGGTGGGAAACCACCGGTGGCAAAATATGGCGAATTGTACCGCCAGCCTGTTGGCGGTACGATTGCCAATTCAACCCTGGCGGTCTTTGACCACCAGGGTTGTAATGAGGGTATTTGTGTTTTAGCACCGGGCAAGTGCCCAGCAACTGTGCGTTATGTTACAACTTGAAGCTTCAGAACCTACAACACTTACAAGAGAATGGTAAGTTACATCAGGTAAACCTGAATTGCATTAGGTGGAAGGGACAATGATTGAAAATGCAAGAACCCATGAAGTACACTTATTGATATCAGACAAGTTTGGCAAGGTTGTGGCACAAGCTTCGAGAACATAGAGAGATAGCTTGCACCTTTATTGACTTTATCTGGCTAAGATAACTTTGAAAAGACACAGACACTAAATTTCTCTTGAGAACAGCTTTATATTTAGTATGAGCTGTATTGGAATGCCGTGCTTCATACATCCCACTATTATTTATTAATTTATATAAATGATTCCAACTAGGGATCTGTGGAAGAGAAAACTCCCCTTAAATGTCAAGCAGAATTTTAACGATTGCTTCACAGCCACAGGCACACTCAAAATAGGCACTTTAAATATTAAGGCTATAGCTTGTAAAGAGGCCTTTTAAGCCCATCCTGAATCAAGCAGTCCCGAAGGGGCCCTGCAGGCTTTAGCTTTGTTGAACTAGAAGGCTACAGAAAAGTGATGCTGTGCTGTACATTGGCTCTTATCAATGACCCTCACCCAAAGACTTTGATAATATCTCTGAGTACCTTCCTTGCAGTGGTCAAATAATGTAAGGCTTTATTTAGAGTTTGGAGGATGGGATACTCTGTCAAAATGTGATGGATCCCATGTGCCATAGTCTTTAATGCAATTGTAATGTGGTGGACGAGACATTCGTCATGTTTGAGACGAAGTAGCTCATCGGCCAAACTCTAACTAAGGTCCTTTGTTAACTGCATAGTATTTAGTAGAATATAAATCTATGATGTGATCTAAGTAAACACGTCACTAAGAAAAAAGAAAACAAATGTGGTCACATAGGGCCAGAGAGAAAGGGGATTGCAGGTATAAAGAAGAGTCTATCACACAAGGAGTGAAGTATAGGGTTCAGATGCCTAGAGGTAGGATGAAGCTTATTAAAAATATAAGAATATTGTGCATCAGATAATAAATTGTTCACAACAGATCTACAAAAACCCAGCCATTGACACAAACATTTCCTCTAGTCCACAGAGAAGATGTGGCTTTTCATAAGTGTATTATTAAACAGTCATGGCATGTGCAAGTTTGTAGCTGGCAATAGTGCAGTAGTTTAGTGGCACTAGGATGCAGAGTTTGAGGGTCCCACTACACGCTAATTATCATATCCTGGTTCCCTCCACTCAGCATCCACTGTGTATGGTAGCTTGAATGTCACACACCAATGAGCAGGTCTTGCCTTTCCTCATTTGCTCTGACTGGAATACAGATGATGTGGTGATATCCCTCCACTCTTCTTCAGGAACACACCTAGAACTCTCATTATCTAACCAGTCTAGGTTCAATTGAAACTGATGTTTCTGCGCAAAGGGAAGAGGTTGACTGGGCAGAAAAGTTGTTAGTGAGACAGAGACACATGTTTTACCTCTTTGGATTACAGCTTGCCTATCAGGGATGATGGTTCTCTTACCTTAGGGATCCTCCTAGCTCTGCGTGTGGACAGCAATTCGCTGGTGGTGCTCAAGCTGTCTTCGTTGAGGCTGGAGGGCGAGGAGGGGATGGAGAGCTGGGCCAGCAGCAGCATATCATCGTGGCTATGCCTCTTAGAAATTCGGGGTAACCGGCGATTCTTCCTCTCAGACACATTTCCAACTCGCAGGGAATGGCTACTGGGCTTTGAGGGAAGCTGTAAAAGTAACAACATCACTATGTTAATATTTTACACGTGTACAAAGTTTAAACTATTAAATTAGAAGTGTACATTGAGTCCATATTGGAAGTAAGCTATGAGATGAAGGGAATCAAATGTATTATTTCATAAAAACGTATAAAGTAACCACTTCATGGGATATTGGAAGGGCTTTAAACAGATATAGAATGTATGATCTCAACCAAATAAACCGCAGTGCAAGTGTAAAGGATATGTTAATTTATAAGTAAAATTACTACAAAATATTTCAATGATGTCTCTTTGAGTCAGATAATGACTGATGATTTTGGAGGCAAAGATAAGGTGCTAACACATAGTTGGACATTATTCATCTGACAACCATCAAGTCTAGTGTTGTGATTCACTCTTTGCCTCATCCCCAAGCCCCTACAGCCACAACCCTTATGGACACTCAAGGTATTTGAATGAAAATTGCAAACTGCAATAACACTGCCAGTTGGTATTAACAAATGGCTATTTGACCCCGAGCAAAAACCAGCATACTGGGTGTTGGTAGGGACCCAAGACACTTCCTTTTGGGGGTCAATTGCCTTGTGACATCCCCCCATCAGCCTGAATGATATTCACTGTGCAGAGAGAGACAAATAGTGGGGGACTGGAAGGTGGGAACAACTTATACATAGACCATTGTGAATGGGCACATTCCTTACAGAACAGGCATCATGAGAAGCCTTTGAGGGATGGGACAGACTTGGGGTGTCAATTTTTGGCAACATAACTACTAATTTAGGCATTCTATCATTTGCCGCATTGCTAAAAGGATACGGCCTTCCTGAATCCCAATGTTCCTTCTACCACAAGCTTAGGCTTTCTCTCTCACCACATCTCAAGAAGGTGGAAGAAATTCCACAGTTCAGCCCACTCAAAGTAAAAATCCTCTCAGCTCCAATATAAGTCACCAAAATATCCCAAATATATTAAACACTTGCAATTCGCACATCAGACAGTTTTTGCAACTTCGGCAGTAGGCGGAGCTGGGTGAACTGGAAGGTGGAGAGTGGCAAGAAGCACCTGTAGCTCTTAGACAGATAGCAATAGCTACAAGGCTTATGCTAATGCAAATTTAGTTCCTACATTGGATATAATGTATGGTGAATGGGCAGTGAGTCATCACCTATGTAATTACATTGTAGCATGGAATAGGGGAATTTTTCACTCAGTGTGGGGGTGTAGATTTTTCAGAGAAACTGACTCAAAATTGCTGATGTCTTGTCATTGGTTACACTATTAAAAAGGAATCCTTGCAGGTGTACATTATTGAAGATATACAAACAAACAGATTTTCAAAACAGTTCCTCGGACTTGGTTTGTTGAATGCCAAAAGAGGTATTGCCCAGCCATGGCGGGCAGAAGAAGCGCCACATATCGCTAAATGGAAGGCTGCGTTTGACTGAAGCACTATAACAGAAACAACGGTACATAAAGATTGTGGTGGCCCACCAAAATTTGATTGAATATGTGCTAACTGGAAAGATTGTTACCCCAGTAACATTGGGTTTGGATCTCAGGCAATAGACAATTGGGATTTTAAGTTCCGCATCTCTTAATGTTTACCCAATTCACTGGCCGTGGAAGCTGTACTATGAGACCATTATGGGTGCCATGATTTGGTTACTCTACTTCTTTTTGTTAAATATGATGTTAATACTCAACAGCAAATAAAGATCACTTAAAAAAAGAAAATCACAGAACAGGAGGCCAACCAGAAGCAGGACTTAACTTGTCGAAGGTAGTTCCAAGACTCTTGAGTTGGATGGCCAGTCAGGAGCTGGAGCTTACTTCTTAGTGGTAATTCCAAGACTCTTGTGCTGGGTGGCTAGACCAGAGCAAAAATTTGCTTGTTAACGGTACTGGGTGGCCAGTCAAGTGCAGGTGCCTACTTGTTAATGGTCGCACCAAGACTTTTGAGGCTTTGCAAAGGTCTGCACCATGCTCCAATGTATCTCCTTCCCAGAACCTTGAATTACAAAAGAAGCAGCGATCATGAAGTTTGACCTTCTGCTCTTCCACATGATCACAGTCAACCTTTGTACATTACCTGAACGGTGCAGGAGTATCATTCCGAATGGACACTTCTAAGGGGAGAGGCAGGAGATGAAGATACCAGGTAAAGTCGATAGTATACTCTTTCCCAGCAATATCAACCAGACTCCTGAAAGTCAGCAGAGACCCAGGGCATCCATGCAATAATGTTATTACACCATAAATCCTTAATTCAAAAAGGTTTAGGGTGCACATTCAGGTTTGCAGGTTTCTTTATTATCTTGTTAGTAGTAAAACAGTTCAAGACTTATTAGTTAGAGTACATCTGAGCTGGTATTACAGTAAACATTTACAGTACTACAGCGGTGCTGGCTGCAGTAATGTCATGAGTTGCCCAGCATTTTATAATTAGGTTGTTAGCTGCACATCCCTTTTCTTTCCTGAACAGTTTTAGTACACTTAACTCAAAAGTAAATCTTGTTCCTGTCTTTGTAAACCACCCCTCAACCAGCCTCTCCATGCCATTTAAAACTTTGAAGTTTGTTCAAATACGGTATAATACGGTAGTTTCCACTACAGAATACATTTAAAAGTATACATTTGGATGAGCTTAAAATGGATTAAATATCACCTGTTCTAGAGACAGAATAGCTTCCTGACAGAGGCTGTCAATGACTTGTCCTATATTTACATGAAACTTTGTGTGGACGGTGGTATCTCCTGCCTTATGTTTTCTACAAGTGACCACAAGTTCACCACCTGCAATTTTCCTCTTCTTCAATTGCAGTGACATCTGGGTGCTATGCTACCACAATACAATTTAGGTACGACATGTCAATGTGAAGAGAAATCCAACTGCTGTAAGGAGAATGTGTTTAAAGTGTTTCCCACCATTTAGATAAATGGAGCAAAGTGTTATTTAATTCTGGCGGGCCGTGGTCATTTACTATAGAAAAGGCTTCATATACAATCCAGTAGCATGGCCAGTAAGTGCAGAAACCGAAGCTGGAACTGCTGTTGATACAGCGAATCCCTTGCCTCCTCATCCTTCTGGGTTCACCAGCTGTCATTCATGGCCACCATGATACAAGACCTCAATGATATAGAGGTGAGCATGCTTTTTGGCTCTTCATTGTTTGGAAAGGTCTTTCAACCTGGCAACTTTGTGCTCCACATTTCCTTTTACACTTGATGTCTCAAACGAAACGTGACTGGACCTTCACCTAGTTTATATTATCTTTTAAAAAATATATTGAGGGCTTTGATGAGAGCTCTGCAATTTGGGATAGATGAATAGGTAAATCAAATTTCCTGCTGTATCATTGGTTCATTATATTTACAAGATCATGTTGCATTTTTGGGAAGCTGTTGTATGGAATTTGAAGGAGAACACATTGGCGCAGATTCTGTATCGGCAACAGCTACTTTCGGAGTTTCACTCTTTAGTGTAATATTTTTCATTCTAAGGCTTCAAACTAAGGCTCAGTCATGCTGAGTGTATAGATGAAGTGTGAGGTGGCATTGCTTAATGTGGCAGGGCCTTTCAAAAGGGAGGAATGTGGTTCTATGGTGAGGGCCTGGTGGTTACTGAGGATCTCAAAGTGGAGGCTTTCCATGCTTACATCAGTGAGGAAGAGTTCTAGGAATGTATAATACTGGTTCGCCTCAGTGAAGCCTAGTCTAAGTATTAGGCAGAAGAGACTAGTATTTAGGAAAAATCTGCCTTATCAACTGTCTTTAGTCAGAGTGCAGAAACATAGTCGAGGACTTCTGGCTGATCAAGTTGGGCGAAAGGATTTGTGGCTGGTTTTAGAAGGTTTAACTAGAGTTTAGCAAAAGTCTTCAGGAGAACCAGGGTGGATAACCTGCTGAAACACAGTGCTCTATTGTTCTAGTAAGCTGGATTCATGTTTGGTTCGCCAAAATAAGGGCAGGCTACAATTTCGAATTTGTTGCAGTTCTCCTATGATGTGCCATAGGAAGCAACTGTGAATCTCATGTGTAGAGAGGATATTTCTTCTTTTCTACTTTGATGATGCCAGTAGGTCTTCTGTTCTTTCCAACTGTCTTTCCATAGGGCTGTCCAGCTGGGGCTTGTTAGTATTCCAATGCCAGTTAGAAGCCCTTCCAATCTCCTACATAGGCAGTGCTGCACTGATGGTCCCAGACCATGACATCATGTATTTTCACTTAGTAATATATCAGGGAGGCTGGTCAGTCGTGCTCCTTGTTTCACCAACCATTAATTGCATGTAAACTTCTCAACTGTTTCAATCTTCATGTACCCCAAACATCAAGTTTGTGAAAACTAAAGGGAGAATATAAGTCTGGTGACCTACAGCTGATGACCTCAATAGTGATGAATTATCAACAGGATCAAAAATGCTGGATGATATTGAAATGAAAACAGTTCGAGAAGAGCCAATATCAACCAAATCCAGTGGCCAAAACAATATGGGTGAAATCTCTTAGATTTCCTAAAGTATCACATTTGTAAGATAGGCAAGAGACATAGGCACTGTGCCATGTCGGAAGAGCACATTTTAACGCTATTTATCTCAAACACCTGCAAGATTTCTACAAAACATGGCAGAAAGCTTTCCTCCCGAGAGGGTTTCAGGTTTGCAAACAGGAGCAAACAGCATGGTTTCTTCTCTGACAGCTAGAATTGTATTCATTAAAAGAAGGACAACTACTGCTTTGTTTCTACAGGTAACTGATGGAATACATGCTTACATCTATAACAGCAGGTATATGCTTATTGAATGCAAACTGAAATGTAAATGATCTATTTCTGTTAATAAATGAACAGTTACTGTTATAATGTCATAATATAACGAATACTTCTTTAACATGAAACATAAAAGTCAAATTGCACATTTTCTCCAAACTATGTAGAATCACCACTAAATGACAAAATCATCATTAAATCTTGTCTGCTTTCCCAGGAACTGTGATTCTGTGCGGGTATATACACACCTTTAATGAGTGATACTGCAGGCACCTCAAAACCTCTTTGAAAAAAATATTCATTTCTTTGAACGCTAACATATTGCCTGCTCAGCACACATTAACACTCAACGCGTGCAGAGAGAGACCCAACTGACCCCCTCCATTCATTCTGGAGTTCGATGGAGAAAGGTCTGGTGGCCACATGTACCAGGCCTCTCCAAGACATCTGTGAGGAAACATCTGAACCTCCTGCACTTCACTAGGCAAAGCTACTTTCTGATGTAGACAGACAGAATAGAGCACCCTCAGTGCTGCTCTGTCTAGGTCTCTCATCATGACCTAGATACTGACCAGCTGAAGAGTGACACAGGATGACCAAGATGGTGCTCTCCACAAAACAACACCCAACATGCTATTTTATTGTCAGGCACCAGCCTGCCTGAGTTTCCTATATGGGGTCTGGGACCCTGAGTGTAGAGCACAGAGGGAAGCCACCGCTTGCAGAACTGAACTAGGGTAGCATCCCACTGTTTCACTCCTTTATTTTCCATGTCACGTTAGGTGCAGCAGCTGAGGTGGCTCCTCCTCCAGTTCATGTTTGGGGGTGGGGAGTACAAAGCAGGCTGCAGAAGGCCCCGGCTACATGTCAAGGCACTACAACACAAAGCATGCTTAGCAGCACAGACTGGTTGGTGGGTCCCGCCTGCCGCAAGTCCACAGTGTTGAGCTTGCCTTATCTGTCACATGGGCTATCCACAGGAAAGGGATTCCTAGGCATGTCTGTCTCGTTGCCAAATCCTAATGTTCTGCAGAGTGAGATCCAGCCAGGAGAGCTGTGACCTTAGGCAGAGCGAAGGCAGCAGCAGCAGAATTAGAACTCCTTCAGTTACAGCTTTAGAGCAGTAGGTGACTGAGCAAAAGTAGAAGAGAGGAGAATCAACTCCCTCAGTGGGGGGTAAGAGGGTAGTAGTTAAAAGAAATCAAATGGAAAATCCGAATGGGGAGGGGTGAGGGAAGCATGTATGAATTTGTGGGATTTAAAAAAAATCCATTCTAGAGACAGCGAAATCAAAAAGCTTCTCTGGGCGGGACAAACAATAATAGGGAAGAAGGCTACAAATAAGAAGGCAGCAACTGAGACTGACAATCAAGCCATTTAACCATAAGCGAGGTGTTGCCTCTGTGAAGTATTGTATACAAGCTGCCTGCACTGTAACCATAAAAAAGAGAAGTAAGCAGGAGAATAAAAGAGTAAGATGAAGTGGGCCATGAAGAAGAAAGAGGGGACGTCCAGAACAGGGGTACCTATCATTTTAACATACGTAAGAAAAAAATGAGGAAAGAGGAAGTATAGCGAGGGATGAAAATAGAATGGGTATGATCGGAGGACCTAGTGTGACTGGAGAATGAAAGAGAATGCAACAACAACAAGGTGATCAATGGAATGCCTTAATTAATCTCAGCCACTGGCAATTGCTTGGGCCACCATCCAATCCATAATTTGTCGAGCACCATGCAGCAGTAGACAAAGGCCTACCTTATGCAAATCAGAATCAACTCTGTTCCTCATTGGAACAGTCAGTCTGGAGCTACCAGGCAAGACCCCCACCAGAAAGGACCACAAGCAGTCCCAGACCGGTTTCGAGCCAATAAGTCTTATTAGTGAGGTATATCTTGAGTCCTATGGTGCAGTGAGCACAGGACCAATATCTGGGCATACCGTCACACCTAGGGCATAAACTGCAACAACAACAAGGTGACGGATAGAATGATTGAATTAATCTCAGGCACCAGCAATCACTCGGGCCGCATTCCAGTCCATCATTGTTTTATCCAACATGCCTCTCTAGGCAAAACAAATCAGTACCATCCCTGCTTCTCTTGGGAACAGTCCGTCCTGAACTGCCAGTGGCTGTGATTAATTCAAGCACACAAACTTAATTTGCCAAAAGAATGTGAGTTGATAGTGGCTGCTTTTGTTCAGGTGGAAATGTGGGTTTTGAGTGAGAATTAAGAGTGCACTGTTAATTCCGGGAATGTTATTGACGGAAAAAGGTAGAGGGCATAAAACCATCACAAGAATGTTATGTTTGACAGGTCTACAGTTTTAGGTGCCCTTCACCCAAGTATAGGGGAAGGTAATCTGTCTTTAATGAGTTGAGTCTCAGAGAGGATCTTGTGATACAGTCTTCAAGAAGCACCACAAAAGAATTGAGTTTGGCAGTGTTGAAAACAGAAGATTACTCTGTGACTACAGCTGGATATCATATCATTGAGTAGACAAAATATCTCAAGAGTTTTCTGTAGATACTGATCATTATAGAGATACGAATATAGCAGTGGGTCACATCACAAGTTAGAAGAAATTTTGGGTACTTGGAATTTTGAACGTTAACAAACTAATCATTCAGAGAGGAAAGGAGACATCCAATTCAGAAACATGGCCCACTTTAACAAACATATGTGAAAGACCAAAAATGGCCAGCATACAAGGTTCACCTTCAACGAGAATAAACAAAGCAACAACCAACACCTGTATATTCACTACCTCTGTCCTACATCAAGGCCAGAAACCCAATTGCTAAGAGATTATCAAGGTTTTTGGTAAATTTGATTGTAACATTGGGTGGATACAATTTTTTCCATTTAGTTTATCAAAGACGGGACATGGGGTAATTGGTCTTGTGAAAATCCATGGGGTCAGGTTTAGAAGCCTGATTTAGAGTTTGGCGGAGGGGGATAACTGCGTCACAAACGTCATGGATATCCCATCCATTGAGTTACTATCCCATAATAGTCTATGGAGATCGTAATACGGTGCATGGGATAGCCGTCACTTTGTGATGCAATAACCCACCTTCCAAACTCTAAATCAGGCCTTAGGTTTCTTAAGCAAACTAGTCATTTGTTCAGGTTTAAATTAAGTCCCAAAACATCTTAGAACAGATGTTGGGCAAGTTGCAACCTGAGAAATTTAGGCATATTATTCTAGTACAGCACAAAGAGGCTGAACCAAAGAATTTACATAATCCTTGGAATCAGTATACATGAAGCAGTATTTCTGGAGTCTGGACGTAAAAGTAGACATGAGAGAAAAATGTTTACAGCAGACATCCATCTCAGCTTTCATATATGAAAGCTACCATTATTGCTACCACTATCTCATAAATGGATAGAGACTGAAATGATGGAAGAGTTCATACTGAGAAAAGTAAACTCGGTTGAGCAAGCAGTGACCCATGGACCCACTGTTGGCTTCCATCCCCCAAAGATGTCATTCAAACAGCAGAAGCTGTCCCACTTGAACAGCTGTAAGTGTATTCAGTGTGGTTGTTGACAAATGAAAATGGCATTATATGAGCAATCACAAAGCCTTACCTTGTGAATTGTAAGGAAGGCATAGCCCCCTCTATACTGGCCTCTTTTCCTTACAGTTCGCAAGAATGGCAATGTTGACATTGTAAATCTCAAAGATATTTGAGACTCACAATGCATTATAATATATCGTGATGGCTTCACACCCTCATAAAGCCTGACACTTTGAGGACGGCAGGCTCAAAGAATGGCCAGTTAGGGATTTAGTTAAGCTAGAGTATGGCTTGGTCCCTTTGCTCACTATGTGAGGAGATATCAGGGATTATTTTCTCTGCATTGAATGCAATGATAAACCCAACAAAGGCAGAATCATTACATAATTACTGTGCCTAATAGTGACTCTGGGTATGTTTACAGCTCCCTTGATTTGAGAGTGACAGAATTGGCTTTTGAAGTTGTAAATCACAACTCTGACTTCAGTTTATTCAGTAAGACCTGTGCAGGTCGGGAACTATTGTTCTGTTTACATTTCCCTATGGGCAATTTTGTTATATTTAGCTCCTGAAATACCAGTGAGAATATATTTTGACAGTTTTGTTTACAGAACATTTGCCACGGAGGTCAGTGATCTCACTGATTTCTGATAAATAAGCTGTAGCTTCAGAGATATGTCAAGAGAAACAAAGATCGAATGCACAGCAACATTCTGTAAGAAAAGTGTGATAATTATTTTTGTTTGTTGACCAGTGGAAAGATCTCTGGTCAGATTCTGTCCTATGAAATGAGGAGAAATTGGATGATAAAAGAATCTCAGATTTATTTGGTTAAATGTAAGAGAACCATGCCTAACATCCTGAAGAGACATTTGGAGGTTGCTTGTTAAAATCAAGTAAGCAATGATCTTGTAGTATCGAGGCACAGAGTAATTTCTGACCAACATACCCAAATGGAGAACCAATATTAGTAATGATAGAGCGTTAGGGGAGTTTATAGAGATGTCAACTGTATTGTCATGGTGATTGCCTTGTTTTGTCAAGTTATTAGGTTTTTGGCAAGACTCAAGATAGCAATGAGATAAAAACGCTTCCAAGAGACAGTGAAACAACACACAGAGGTATCTGGGGAAAAGTGTCATGATGCGTGAACAGGGATGCGTATAGTGTTTAAAGAGTGCAAACAGACAGCAAATAAGGTGGGCCAGCTCAGAGCCTGTGTGCCACTCAGATCGCTACCAAAAAGAAAACTGACCATGCCATTGGTTTCAGGGCTGTGAGATTTATGGAGAATAAAGTGTGCAGTTGGCCTCTAAATAATGGAAACCTAGACATTTCTAGAAAGAGTTGTTGGAATATGAAACCAGGGCCGGCTCTAGGGCGATGCGACTGGTGCCACCGCACCGGGCACGGACTTTGGTTGGTGGCACCTTGTTTGATGGTATATTATGGTTTTCAAAACACCTGCTGCTGAGTTTAAAGAGTGGTAATGAAGGAATCCGTGGTGAAGGTGGTCAATGGGGTGCACCAACAAACACTGTTGCACCGGGCATCACCAGAGCTAAAGCCGGCCCTGTATAAAACATACCACTTTAGCATGCAAGTGCAAGCTATGGTACGTTGCCTGTATTTGAAATTAACTTGTATAATGCCTCCGTTATTCCCACTATCTGTTTTGTCTGGTGACAATACCTATGCAATTCTATTATTTACTGAAAATATTTAAATGTACTGCACTGCTTAATACAGGCCACAGATTGCTATGTGTCTACCAGTTAAGATTCCGTGTCAATTTGCTTCTTGAGGCTTGGGTAGTTTTTATTTTTTTTTGGCCTATAAATGTGTATTTTATTATAGCATTTATATAGCGCTTCTTACCCCTGATGGGGTGGCAAAGTACTTCCATTTATTCAGGATCCTTGGTGCCCTTTCAATTAGGATCCTGAAAAGGCTGATTGTACTACGGCCTGTATGGGTGGTGCTTAGTGTTATTTGGGAAGCACAAGCACTTACTCTAAGAATTGTGCAGTGACGTCACTGAGCATAATAATTTTTTTATAGAAAGGTTTAGCATAGACGCAATCATGCATGCAGATTTTGCCATCCTTAAGAGTGGCATCTATCAAAGGTACTAGATAGAGTCACCAAAGAGCAAAAAAATCTCCAATTCCAGGAAGCACTATTAATAAGCAGTCAGTATACTATGTGCAGATACTCAGGAGCGACAGAAGCCCAATCCCTGCAAGCAACATTAAGCCACCAGTGAGTATGATATGGAGTCACACAATTTTTGAATATGTGAACCCATTCACCCTTACAAACTTATATTCAGCTGGGCATTGTCAAACACATGGCTTCTTGCCTTTTTAGCACATCTGTACGGAAGGTGCTTTGGCACACTCTGGAATTATTTGCTGTAGACATGTAGATTTTTGACTTCTTTCCTATTTTAAAGAAACGTGGGGTTGGCAGTTTTTATTTAATACTTCGCACAATAAGGTCTGTTATGGTTGGAAACAACAGCCAGGAAACTCATCCAGAAATAGCAAAGCATGATTGTGATTGAGAATTACATCTAGCAATTATGCCACAAACTGTATTTCAGAACAATAAATGGAATTTCTGGTGACACGGAGCCACTGTTCTATCAGTCACTGAGCTCTTAACACACACTGCAGATTAATGGGCTTCTTTATCTGCTGTGAATTGGAGAATCCCTCATTAATCAATGTCATAAAACTTTTAAGTGGCAATAACAAAATGGTTACTTACCAGTAGGAGTAGTTTTGCAGCCTGAAGAGTTTTCTGGATTCACATGCTGTACATTATTCTGCAATCCAGTGGTTGGGTCCGGAACTGTCTGTTTTCCCTTTTTTTTATCCTGGGCGCCGTCGACCACCATTTGATGCTTAGTCCGTCCTCTGTGTGACATCAGGCTGTGCCCCAGAAGTTCCTGTCCATGGTAGCCATCTTCAGATTCTTTTTTCTCTCTGTTTTCTTGTCTTTTGTTCTCCTCTCTTTGGTCTTCCCTCTTTTTTCCCCAAGAACAGTTTATTCTTTTATACACCTCTTCCCACCTGTCTGTCTTGTTCTCATTTCCAGGGAGGTGGATGGGTTGCATGTGAATCCAGAAAAATCTTCAGGCTGCAAAGCTACTCCTACTGGTAACCATTTAATTTTGCACTATGAATCCTTTTCTGGATTCACATGCTGTGCATTAGATTATGTAGCAGTTTCCCCTTTCTTGCGTTGGTTGGGGTGAAATGATGAGCTCACAAACAGGTGCTGTAATACCTTCTGTCTCACCTGAGCTTCCTTATGCATTTGTATGTCCACACAAAAATGCTTGGTGAATGTGTGTAGGGATGCTCATGTTGCTGATGTGCAGATACTGTCTATGGGCACATTTGTCATGAATGCTAGGGTTGCGCCCATCTTTCTTTTTGAGTGTGCTTTAGGGCGACTAGATAGCGATTTTCTCGCTGAAGTGTAGCATGTGTGTATTGTTTTCACAATCCATCGTGCAATAGTTCCTGTTGTGACGGGTGATCCCTTGCTGGATTTGGCATAAGAAAGAAATAGTTGGTTCCCCTTGTGAAATTGTTTGGTTTAATGTAGTTAGTATATTAGGGTTCTTCTTACACCAAGAGTATGTAATGTTCTTTCTAGTTGTGTCTGTGAGTTCCTAAAGAACACTGGCAACTGGATGCTTTGGTTGACGTGGAATTTGCTCACCACCTTAGGTAGGAACTGAGGGTTTGTTCTGAGTACTACCTTGTCCTTGTGAATTTGTATGTATGGTTCCTGTATTATCGCTTGAAGTTCACTTACTCTCTGTAGTGATGTGACTGCTATCAGGAAGGCAGTTTTTAGTGTGGTATAATGGAGCTCTGCGTTGTGCATAGGCTCAAAAGTGCTCAAATTAACTGTGTTAATTTTTGTATTTAAGCTTCACATCGGGGCTGGTGCCTTCCTTGGGGAAGCAATTATTTTGGAACTCTCTAGGAACCTTTTTTTATCTCAGGTGAGGTGAAAAACTTGTACATGATGCTCCCCTGGTGTAGGCCACAACTGCTGCCAATTGGACCTTGAGAGATGAGTAATTAATCCGGCTGTCCAGAAGATATGTGAGATATATCAGTACTGTTTCGTGTTTAGATATTGTCTCAAAGTTATTGTTCTTTGTGCACCATAGAAGACACCTCTTCCATTGTGTTGTGTAGCATTTGTCTTGTTGTTGGCTTTCTAACCTCCTTCAGTAGCTCAATGGTTTTAGGCGATAAGATTAGGTGTCCAAATTCTATGTATGCAGGTGCCAGGCTGCCAGACTGAGTGTTGCTGGTTCTGGGTGGAACACTTGCACTTTCTGGATAGCGAGCAGGTCTAGCTCCACCTTGATTTTGATCATTTGTCCTTTGGACAATTCAAGTACGTTTGAGTACCAGGTCTGTCTGGCTTACTGTGGGACTATTAGAATGGGATTTGTCTCCAGTTGTCTGGCCTTCTCCAGTACCCTTGGTATTAGGAGAACTGGTGGAAAGGTGTAGGAAAATCTAACTGACCAGTTTAGTGAGAGACATTCCCTTCTGATTGGTGGTGGCGAAGAGTTGGCATTTCCTGTTTTCTGCAGATGCAAACAGGTCGATTGTTGGTGTGTCCCATAGTCTGAAGATCTTTTCTAGGCTTTGTTGCATTATTTCCCATTTGTGTGAGCTGTTTTCCTGTCTGCTCAATTTGTATGCTTCTATGTTGTCCTTCCCTGGCAGGTGTACTGCCTGTAAGTTGATCCCTTGTGGTATCGCCTATTTCCATATCTCTTGGGTTAGTTTGCTTAGGGTGAGTGACTTTGTGCCCCACTGTTTGTTCAGGTAAATCATTGTGGTTGCATTGTCTTTCTGGATCAGTATGGTTTTCTCTGTTACTTGTGTTTCGAAGGCTTTTAGGGCTAGTAGCATTGTATTAATCTCTAGGAAGTTGATGTTCTTTATTGAATCGGTGTTGTTCCACTGGCCCTGAATTTTCAAGTTGCATGTGTGTGCTCCCCATCCCTTGTGAGATGCGTCTGTTGTAATGGTCACCAATGGAGTTGTTGTCTTGAAAGTTCTCCCCCTGGCTATGTCTTTGGATGCCCACTAATGCACCTCTTTCTGTACCCTTGTTGTTACAACCACTAGATCCTCCCAACTCAGGTGGCTTGTGACCAGCTGTTGCATAACCATTCTTGGAATGGGCGCATGTGGAATCTCAATTGGATCATGAGGGGAATGCATGATGCCATCATGCCCGTTAGGTTCATGGCTATACTCACAGTCCAAGATTACCACCTCTGGTAAAGTCGAATTTGCTCTGTGACTGCCTGTACACTCTTCTGAGTAGGGCACGCTCATGCTTTCTTCGCATCCAGTTTTGCTCCTAGGAAGATCTTTTCCATTTGTGGTTGTGGGGATGATTTCTTGTGATTTATGAAGAACGTCAGCTTTTGTAGTGTTCTGATCACTGTTCAAAAGCCCCTTTGACATTTCTCCTTCGTATTTGCTTTTACTAGCCAGTCGTCCAGGTAAGAGTAGACGTGAATCCCCTTTCTTCTTAGGAATGATGCAACTGTTGCCAGGCATTTTGTAAAAACCCTTGATGCAGACTTTATGCTAAACGCAAGACATTGAATTGATAGTGTACCTTCTTGAGCACAAACCTGAAGTACTTTTTGTGTGCCTGATTTATGGGTATGTGTAAATATGTGTCTTTTAAGTCTATTGTTGCCATTTAGTTCCCCTTCTTTAGAAGTGGGATTACCTCTTGTAGTGTCATTGTTTTGAAGTGTTGTGTGCAAATGAATTTGTTTATAAAACTTAGGTCCAGGACTGGCCTTATCCACCAGGCACCAGCAAGTAGGGTGAGCAGTTCCCTCTGTTCAGCTCCTTTGTTGGCATCCTTTCTGTTGCATATTTTTGCAGGAAATCTTTTACTTCCTTCCTTAGTTGTACTATTTCTGTTTCCTGATACCTTTTCTTCTTTGGTGGATTTGGTGGTGGAGGGTTTGTGAGTTCTATACGGTAGCCGTGGTGTACTACATTTACAAACCACTTATCTGTGCTGATCTTTACCCATTTTTGTGGGTATTGGGGTTGTGTGTGGGCTCGAGGCTATTTCTGAATCACTTGGAGTTTCCTCTTTCTCCGGAGGTTTGCCCCTTAGCTCTCCTTCTACCATGAAAGGACTGCCTTGCAGGATGCTGCCACTGTTGCTATTCGGCTTGTTGACTACTCTGGTGTGTACCACCCTGAGCTTGTTACGGCTGTTGTTGCCCTTTTGCAAAGGATGCCCTTCCTGTGGGCCTTATGAGCATATTTCCTCCCCTTCTAAAGGTACCTTTGTATTGGAGAGCACCTATTGCCTTTGCTGTCTTGTTGTGCTTTTTAATTTGTTGTAAGGACTCACCTACCTCTTGATCAAACAAAGCATCTCCAGTAAAAGGTTTGTTTATAATGGAAGCCTGAATGTCGGCATGCTTCCTCAGAGTTGTGCCCGTACACATTTGTCTGCTCGCTTTATCAGTGACATCTAGGGCTGATTTCAGACAAGTGTTGGCGATATTCGTTCCTTCTCGGATGATTGCCTTCGCTCACTTCTCATCATCCTCTGGGAGCTTCATCATCAGCCCCTCAATCTCATCCCACTGTTGGTGACCATATCTGTTGAGGAGAGCGTTGAAGTTCGCTATCTGCCACTGTATTGCAGCCTCTCTTTCCATCTTACTCACTACCATGTCCAGCCTCTAGGATTCTTTCTCAGGAGGAGGGTCTATGGAGATGTGTGCATTACTCCGCCTTCTGGCGATAGTGAGAATGATAAAGTGTGCCACTGTGTTTCCCTGGATGTATTTGGGGTCCTTTGAAAAACGTTTATACTTCTTTTCTACCCTTAGTGTCACACCCTTTGTTGAAGCTCATTCTTTGAAGGCCTCCTTGCCCTGATCCAGTATGCTGGGTAGCACTAGGAGATACAGGTTTCTCTTGCTCGATGGCATGAGAGCTTCTAGGAGAAAACACAAGTCTCCCTTCTCTTCCTCTAGAGGCACTCCATAAGTTTCAGCTGCCCTCTTTATGAGGCTATTGTAAAGTGTAATGTCGTCCGGAGGCCAATGTCTCGAGGGGTAGTTGTCGACCTCCTCTTCTGGGCTGTCTGTGCTGAGATCGTACCATTCATCCTAGAAGCCCCCAGTTGCCTCATCCTCTTTGGGGTCGTAGAATTCCTCCTCGGCCTCCTCTTGTGGGTCATTGGTGTCGCCGGAGTCTCTAACGCAGCCTCTTCCTTTTCAACGTCTGTGGTTGTAAAGGGCTTTACTTGGAATCCTAAATTCCCTTAGTGTGTCGTCAAACTTTTTCTTGCATTGAAGGAGTGCCACCATTTCTGCCTCTAATATCTGTCTTTTCTTCTCCACCTCTAGGGCCCTTTCAACATCCTGTGTTGAAAATGGTCTCTTTTTCGGAGCAGGCGGTTCTTCCTCCGACAGCTTGTTTTTTTTTTCATCATGGTGGATTTTGTCTGTTTCAACGCGCTGCCTTCATCGGTATCCCTGGTCTGAGATCCGTGGGCCTCCTTTGTTTGTAGCTGACATTTTTTATAACGTCATTTTCTTAAATGTTGGGTCTGCCTTGTGTGACTTTTTCTCAGGGATCTTAGCCGCTGAGATTTTCACCGGACTTTTTACCTTTTTCGGGTCACCTTTTGACGTCTTTCGTCGTTTTTTTCGCCGTGTGTTTCTTCCTCGTTTTCTATGTCCGATCCTCTGTGGCCTGATTCTGCACCCCTGATCTGTTCTTCATAATTGTTAGAAAGGCCCATGTCCTTCAGAGATGGCTGTGGTTTCTGGCTGTACATTGCTGCATAGTGTTCATTTGTGGTGGCAGTTCAGGCAGAATTTAAAAGGGGTGTTTTCCATGACCCTTACCTTCCTTAATTCTCTGGCCATGTGTCTGAGCAACAGTTCACTTCTCTCTATTGGTCCCTTTACCTCTCTCATTCTGCGATTTTCAAAAAACTTCCCCTTTTTTTCTGATTTTTCGATGATGTTCTAAAAAGGTTTCGGAGCTCCTCCTTTTGCTTCCAGACCCAACAGTGGAAAAAAGAATCTGAAGATGGCTACCACACACAGGAACTTCCAGGGCCCCGTCTGACATCACAAGAGGATGGACCAAGCACCAAATGGTGGTCGACGACGCCCAGGGGAAACCTTTTTCAATGAGTACATGACTCTTATGCCTGGAAAATCTGACGTAGGACATACTTAAATCAGGAATAACATAAGAAAGGCTGTGTGAGGTGTGTGCACATCTATCATTAGTATTAGTGTTAGTGCATGGAAGCAGCACTGCAACTATAGAACTGCTCTGTAATGGTCAAAGCTGCTGCTATTGACCCACAATAATCACATAAGTCTACTCCATTGAGTGTCTCAGGGTGAACAATGAATGAGGTAACTTATTTTGATGTCAATGTGTCAAATGTCACATAATGTAATTGGAGCAAGGAGCATTGCATTTCACTACCCCGATGGTGCAGATAGTACTGAGTAAGTTACAACACTGAACAAAGATACTGTTACATTGTCCAGGCCCATGCATGTGCCACTGCAACATTCTGGCATGGTGGAGCAAACTGAATAGTGTACGTTAAAAAAACATTTAACAGTCCACACAATAAACCTTTTAACTTCATTTATAGCATGTTCTGACGCTGCCACCCTCTGTAGTACTAAAGACTGCAGCCTTCTCCCACCATTATAGAAGGAGTTACAAATCAGAAAGGGTTTGGCCTCCTATTCTGCGCCACCTTGAGTTAATGTTAGTAGGGCCATTTGTAACTCTGGGTATGAGGACTACTCCCCCTTTTCATCTTCTTGGAGAACAATGGATAAGAATTAGTGTTTCTGTATGGATTTCCCCAGACTTTCACTCAGAGGTTTCCGAAGCTTTTAGCTGCTGGAGTCACCCTGTGATACCTAGACATGTCAAACCTAGAAACTTGCAATCAGGGTCGGGCTGGAAGCCAAATCACCCTGGCAAAAAACTTCCAACTACCCCCCATGCTGTAGGAAGCGTTGTTTAGAATGGGACAATAGGGGCATTGCTGGTTAATCCTTGCTCATCCTCCAACACAGGCATCCCCCTTAACATGCAGTATACCAGGAAACTCCCAGACAGGCAAATTGGCCACCACAGTCCCGTTTGTAATCCTGATGGGAGCCATTGACTTCTGTTATCGTCCCTACCAATATTCCTGGGAGCACTTAGAATGAGGCCCTACTATGAACAGGTTCCATCTATGTAGCAGCAATTCATTAGTTTGGTAGACTCAAAACTTTCCAGTCCTCTGGCATCAGTCACGGCTCGCTGCGCTTTGAAGGGGTGGGGCAGCGAGTTTCGGGGCTGGGGAAGAGGGAACAAAAACATTAAATTCCGAAATAAAATAAAAAATAAAAAATACCTCAGCGCCACTGCTCCTCTGCCTCCTTCGTCTCCTCAGCAAGTACAGGCTCCCAGCCTGCCCTGTGGCCCATCCTGACGCTGCTCGGAGCAGCGTTAGGATTGACTGGGAGCGCCCAACAAGGGCACTGCCAGGCAGACTAAGAGGCTGGGCCTGCTCTCTCCAGCCTTGTAACAGAGTGCCGTGCTGGAGAGAGCACAGTGTGCATGTGTATTTGGCTGGCCCGAGACAGCCGGCCAAACAGACATGCGAACTGGGAGGAGTGCACATTGCACTCCCCTCATCCCAGTCATCCCACATGGCCCTGACCCTTTCACAATGAAAGAATAATAAACATAGTTCATTATCTTTTTGTTGTAAAAGAATTGCAGCCGCAAACTGTCTGCCATTGATTTAAGATTCATGTATTATTGCTATAATAATCCATGCAGAATTTTTGAGATAGCTTGGAAGAAGAATAAGTCATGAAACGAAAACCATACTCTCTGAAATAAAAATAAAAAATGTCAGTACCTGGGGAGGGGATGTGTACTTCCTGTCCTGCGGAGTCCACATTTTGTGCAAGGATTCTCGCGAGTTCTCAGTTAACAGCCGCGATTTTCGACCTGGGTGACGACCTTTTAGATCTACATCCTCGTAAGGATTCTCCTTGGCAGAATCTCCTGAAGCAATGTTGAAAGGGAAGAAAGATTACTATAAAAAAACGCGCAGACACGAAGTCCCACACAAATCCAGTTCAGTGAAAGAAAGATTACAATAAAAGTATGCAGACACAGAGTCCCACTGCGTTCACATGAGTCATTTTACCGCCTACAGCTGCATCAGTCTGGGGCACAGATTTGGACATGGTGTTTTTTTTTTTTTTAATCATAACATTTCCCAAGGCCTGTCATTGAGTGTTTTCAGCTGGTCCCTTTTGTATAGTGGTCATTAAAACGTGGAGTGCCTTTCTCCGCGCATTCACTCATGTTACATAATTCGAAGCTAAGCACTTTTAACATGGATACTGAAACGTCAGCATCTACGTTCTGACTCCAAAAAAGAAAGCACATCAGTTTGCACTGCTACAGGTTTCATATCCTAAGATTCAATTCACCTTCATTTGTACTTGGGGTCAACTTCACCTTCCAAACAAGGGAAGTGCTCCCATAGAGTTCAGTGGAACTACCTACCCTGAATAACTCCCTAATCCTCCACAAATATTAATTGCATCTGCATTATTTCGGTAGGATCACCCTCGATAAGTCCTTCACTCTCGCCATTCCTTGAGACTCAAATGCTGAGAGGTTTATAATATAGTGCATTTTTCAACGGACAAGGCGCTACAGCATAATCTGTGGATGGACAGCACGCTACTCTGTTAGATTTGGGCTATGCGTTAGAGCTCACTGGGAATAAATACACTTTGATTCTCAGTCTCAGGCACAAACACATTGCCACTGCAGGTGCCTCCTTGACTACTTAGGTGGGCATAGCTGTGCTGTACTTTTAAAGGACAACACAGTTAGCCAGAAACAGAACTATATTACAGTACAAGAGACGAGGATTTAATGTGTGACATTCACAGAAGCACAAGATAGCTATTTCTGAATAAATTGACTCCAGTTTCAAGAGGAACATTCCGCCGGTCTGCCAATGCATTTCCTTTAGAAATCGAAACACATAGGGCCTCAATGAGACCCTGGCGGCCGGCGGTAAACTGGCAGTAACACCGCCAACAGGCTGGCGGTGTTCAGCCAGCTATTATGACCATGACACTTTAGCTACGGCCATACCGCTGGCCCCTCCAATATACCGCCAGGCGGTCATAATCCCCAGGGCAGTGGTGCAAGCAAGCACCGCTGCCCTGGGGATTATGAGTCCCCAACCGCCAGCCTGTCCACGGCGGTAAACACCGCCATGGAAAGGCTGGCGGTAAGGGGGACTCGGGTGCCCCTGGGGGCCCCTGCACTGCCCATGCCCTAGGCATCATTCTCACCAGTGATCCGTCTTGGCCCTGGCACAGACTACATCCTTTAGCTAATCAGATCTATGGGAAAATCAGCGCCTTCTTCCATTCAAAGGTTTTCAGTCTTGTGGAACAAACTGCACTAAAACAGCCTACATCAGTTGAATATTCCTCCGACAGAGCTCGTTACCAATCATTCCTGTGTTCATGTTGATCGAAAACACAAACAAAACGACTTCGAGGAAAAAAGCCTATGGCATCCATGGCCCATGCAGAGCCAAAATCTTTAAATCATGTTCCCGCTGTTCCCTCAAACTCCATGTTCAATACCTTGCTCCTCTCAGATACTCTCTGGACCACCTCTGTGTCACCCCTTAAGTTAGTGGTGAAACTCAAATTGATAGGATCTCTCCGCAGGATGTGGCAAGGGGTCCCGGAGACTCCCTACCTAACATATTTATTAGGCTAAATGGGGACACTGAAGGGTGGGACCCCTGCATTGGAAGAGTTGCAAGGACCTGCGTCACACCCCTGCCTTAAGTGAAGAAACCGTCATCTAACCCTAAAGACTGCACTTGATGCTTCCAGCTCTCAAATGTTCACTTTTGCCTGGAGGGAAACAGCCTGCAACACAACTTTCAGCAAGGACTTGCCCTGGCTGCAGCAAGACTTCTAACCTCACTTGCATCATAAAGACTTTTTTGTTTCAATCTTCTTGACTGATTTTCACATAAATGTGGATTCTTTAATGCACACATTACAAATAACCATTGTAATATTCGGCAGAGAGCCATATGCATATTTATTTAAAAAAATAAAAAGCACCCCAGCAGAATCCATTGTGTAAAGTGAGTGTTGAAGATGCAGATCCATTTTTCCATCACTTGTTACCCTCCAAAGTAAATATTCTAATGGTTCCTCTTTAGAGGAAGACTGCACCGAAGAAGAGACCAAATAGCATATTATTACAATTAGCCTAGCTGGACACACACAGATACAAGATGATTGTTGATTTGCCTGAGATCACTTACCACCATAACTACTAGTTATCAAAATAACTTCAATTTGTCAGCTAATGGAACCCATGTTTACTATGCCTAAGATAAGGTGCAAAGGCATGTCCCTTCAGCCTCAAGTACTGCAGAAATATATCTCAGAGGGCAAACCATAAAGGACTGTGCAGCAACACTAACTTAGTTAACACAATAGGGCTACCCAACAATCCTACAGCAGACAGGGAAATTACAAAGTAACCAAACAAGAAACTCCCGAAGGAGCAATTCACATTGAGTTTTTTGAACTTTTTAAATTAATCTATGTGGTAGGTAGCAAATGAATCCAAGCAGTAACAATCCAGGAAAAACTCCAGCGAATGAATGGGTAAAATGAGGCATACTCTAAATAGATGATCAAAAATAAATGTATAGAAGATATTTTGTAACAATATATACAATGATCACACCTGTATACCAAAATTCACTGAATGATCATAAAGAGTCATAGATGCACAACCATCATCTAATAATCACAGGATATTAAATACAATTTATTTAAAGCGATTGTTAGGCTTGGCCCTTTCTGCAGGGTCATCCCCAAACTTTTTGCCTTCCTCCTCTTATGTTTTTTCTGACTTTGTTTCTGCTAGCCTTAGAACTCTGTGCACTTTACCACTGCTAACCACTGCTCAGGTGCTTCTGCTTTCTCCCCTAAACATGGTAATATTGGCTTATCCCCGGTTGGCATATTTAATTTATGTGTACGTCCCTAGTAAAGTACACTACATGTGCCCAGGGCCTGTACATTACATGCTACTTATAGGCCTGCAGCACTGATTGTGCCACCCACTTAAGTCACCCTTTAACCAAGTCTCAGGGCTGCTACTGCAGAGTCTGTGTGTGCAGTTTTACACTGCCAAGTAGACCTGGCAAAATAACCCCTTTTGCTGAGGCCCAAACCGGCCCTTTTAGACGCAGGCGCTAGAAAAACGGGATTGTGACTGAATCACAGCATGTTTACCCGAGATAGAATTAGCCAGCTTAATCACGGCACCTCTCGCATCAAGGAAGACGCTATAGACGTGAGTTCCGCACTCCCGTTTTTCTAGCGCCCCGTGTCTATCACCAAGGCACTGTTGCTTTTTGTCCTGAGGAGGCCGTATGTGATAAGGCCGAAACGCGTCGACTATATCAAACAAATTCGTGGCTCTTGGAATTCTGAATAAGACTGAACAATTTGGGGAATGGATTGAATTTTTATTTCAGTGAATCATTGTCTTCACCACTTTGGATATGTCCTTCCCACAACAGCCACTACCTGGAACTATGACTGCTTACCACTAAACGGGCCAGCAGCCTTTCTTCTTCTTATGTTTCACAGTGCTTTTGTTTTTGTCTCTAGTTTTGTACTTGTTTTTACATTTGTTAAGGTTATGTACAGGTGTTATTTGGTCTTTTGGATTAATTTATTTAATTTGAATAAAGAAATTATTCTTCGGCAAAAAATTAAGGTTTTTGCTTGGGCAATTAACATATATTCATCCTTGCTGGATACTTTGTTCTTTTGTTTTCCCTTTGTCCCCTATCCAGTTTGGTTACAGGGACTGCCCCTTTTTTGGTGTATATTCTCTTCACATATCATGGCATAGTCCATCTTCCTATAAGCTGCTCTAAAAAACGACAGTGCAGGGCGTCCTTACAATGGCTGCTCTCAGAGATTATGGTGTAGGACATCTTCTATAGTGGCTGCTCCCATATATGTTAATGTAGATCTTTTAGTAGCTGCTATGACATATTAAGGAGTAGGACATCGTCCTACCTGCTGCTCTAACATATTATGGCATGGTCTGCCTTCCCAGAAGCTACTCTACAATGTTATGGTATAGTTCATCTACTTAGATACTGCTCTCACAAGCTATGGTATAGGCTATCTTCCTAGGCACTGTCCTCACATGTTATGGCATAGAACATCTTCTTAGTGGGTGTTCTCACATATTACGGCAAAGCCAATATTCTTAGATGGCCCTCTCACATATTATGATGAAGAAATTCTTCTTTGCGGCTGTAATCACATATAATGGTACAACCGACCTTCCTAATTGCTGCTGTCACATATTGACAGTAAGGGAAACTTCATACTTAAAGCACTCACACAATATTGTGCATTTGACCTTCAAAGTAGCTGCTGTCAAATCAGTAAGAAATGTTTCCATAAATACTTTGAACTGCTATGTCTTATAGTATAAGCATGCTGTTTCTTAGCATTAGTGCAAAACACATTTATAATAAGGTGTACTGAAAGTATTCTGGTCTGATACCATGGGTTCTTTCAAGTAGACTCCACTGTAGCCTAACGCTTAGCAATAGGACATGCATTCATAATCTTTCATGCAATGCTAGTGCTACAGCACATGCTAATACTTCCACTATTTCAAAGTCACATTGTTCTGTGTGGCCCATCCCATGATGTACTTGAAGGCACATGCCTCTAAAGAAGAGTGGCAACTGGCACCCACAGTTGAAGTTCTCATCAATTAATCATGTGCTTTGAAGCCTGTTACCACATAAAGGACTTGAGTCAGTGGCAGCCCTTCAGTGTTGATGTCGGTGCTCTGCCCCCTTCGCCCTTTTTAGTGGATGATGAGTGTTTGTCAGGCTGAGCAATGGTCAGCTTGACAAACACTCATTTTGTCAGAGTCAGGAACCAGCGCTTTATATGCACTAATGTGCAGGTGCCAGACAGCCTGAGCTAAGGTTTGCCGGGGTGCAGATTTCAAAGCTCTGAGGGCAGTGACACCATGAAGCTGGAAAAGTCTAATGAGGATTCTCACCCTGATGACAAGGAGGCACGCCATGGACAGTCAGCCCTGAGCCCTTTGGGTCCAGCCATGAAGCTCTCAGGGCAATCAGCAAAACCTCACATCACCCTTTTACCAACTCATCATAGAGTGGAGGTGGATCAGCAAGTCTCACTGTTCAAACTCCATCTTGTGCTGAGTTAGGAAAGGTCCTCCTTTTATTGGCTGACAGTTAACCAGGTTACCCAATGAGAGGAGGCAGCAGGATATTCCTCTTCCTGCTGCCTGTCTGAAGCATCTGGCTCTGTTGGGGGTAATTATGCTTCTTCCTAACACCACCCTTTGGTCCCCAAGTAAGTGACCCATCGAATGTTTGGGTGCATGTGTGTCTGTATAAATGTGTATTTGCACATGTGTGCTGTGCTTGTTAAAGGTTCACTGTAAGAGTGCACATGTATGTGTATGTGAGTGGGTGAGTGTGAGTATGTAACTGTGTGGGTGCTTGTGAATGGGTGAAAGTGATTATGTGCATGTATGTGCCGCAGCGTTCACCTAGTTCTAAAATTAAACAGCCACCACTAAATTGGGTCACCAGCACACCTCGCCACAAGACACTACAAAACACACACTTCTTCAATAATGTGCAGAGTTTGAACTGCACTTCATAGCTCATCTACTGAGCTATGCAAACTGTGGACACCAGCTTTCAGAACTGAGACATCACTAAGTACTCACTGCAACAGAAACTCTGGGTGGCTGTAAACAAATGTATCTTCCCTGAGTTGTTCACCATTTTAATGACTTTGACAAATTTGCATAAGCCTCCAATTAAGCTAGCAGAGTCAGAACATTGCACAACATGAAGGCTGTTTTTCTCCGGTTATGTTTTTTTCATATCCTTCTACGCACTAACACTGTCCAAAAAAGGGCACCAAAGCACAGAAATGCTGTATCCAATAAACAAAGGCATGTTTCTAATAGTACACATCTTGAACCACAGCAACGTGACTGAGGGAGAAGACTAATGCCATGATTTACTGAATGTATTCGACCATTCAGTATTCCAGAAGTGGCTTAGACACAATCAGTACAGTACATGCATATACAGTAAGCTGACCTGCAAGTCTATGTATTTACTCTACTTGATTGATCATTATCTCATCTTGACCTAACACAGCAGTCATAATCACCAAGATATTTTCGACCTTTGCATATGTATAATAAGGAAGCAAGTGGTAGTACTCTGCACTTTGTTACTTGTTATTTTGGGTCTGATATACATACTTCAAACAAGTGGATATTGAAGGCTCTCTTGAATACTGAGGAATGGACATGGTAGAGGAAGGAGTATCAAGTAGAGAATATAGAGATACAACAATATCGTAGCTAAAATAGCAAGAGAGAGATTCTTATGGAGCGTGAAGGGGAGGGACAAAAGAAAAAAGTATTTTGCCCTGGCTAAAGTATTCTGGCAATTGTGCAATAATCAATGTAACAGGGTCAGTCAGCAGGGCGTAACAAAACAGCCTCAAGGCGGGACAAATGTAAAGCATTTACCAGTGTCATCACAGGATTTTTGAAAGGCAAGCCCAGGAACAAATGAAAGTAATGTGCATGGTTAAAGCACACAAATGGGTTACAACAGTTCAAAAAGCAGTGCTTGTGCGCTACTGTGCTCGATCTAAAAATGATGGACAAAAATACACCAAATCCATGAAAGATATCAAATGAAGATATGCAGAATGTGCCGGATGAATTTGGTGTAGGTTCAGCAGCAGTTGTTTTGTTCTTCATGACTAATAATGCATAGTGGATTTTCATGATACTTGGAATGGGACCTCATTACAACTGTTTCATCTTTTGACAAACCTAGATTATTTGTGATTCTGAAAGCTTGAACTTTCTACTGTGTTTGGTGGAAAGTGGTCAATAGTGAGCAAAGTTATTAACAATGCAATAATGTTTTTTCTATGGCGTGCTATGTTAACCTTTACTAGAGACACACATAAGCTACCTCTGTAATAATGGATGAATTACACTGGGTGGTATACGAATACTGCAAGAACATTCCCTTGGTGATAGCAATATGTAGTTTACAGTATAATGGGTTGGTTTCAAGATACTTAGGCATTTTATTTTTTTTATAATTTATATCATTAATGTTCTCACCTACGAGTCCATCATAATCTATTTAGCAGATGGCTACCTCACTGCTGCACCACTGTAGACGTTTAGTAAGTGACTTGATCTATGACACACGATTAATGATCGAGATCCAAAATCGTCAAAGAAATCTGAACCTGCAGTGAGGCTATGCTTTAGACTTAGAAGACTGGTGCATATCCTCCCTGCCCTGGAAAACCCCACTATCACCTGGTGAAGACAAAGAATCACATTTAAATCACGTGCACACAACTAACAAGGTCAAGGGTGAGACTGAATGGTGCACCATTAAAAAGTGTCCTGTCACTACATCCAGTGAAACAACCTCAGAATAAAGAGTTTGCACTTAACCCAACAACTTGAAGAGGGAAGATTAGCATCCCCTCGAAAAGTTTGGACACCATCTTAGGACACTCTTTAGTCTCCCTTTTTTCAAGAAGGGCCTCAAGCTGTCCCACTTTAAGAAAAACTTCCTCAAACATTTCAACCAGCTCCTGGATAACCATTTCTCCCCTGCTTCCCAAGGATAGCGCATGACTGTAGGCAAACAAAGCATGCTACCCGAATCATAAGTCACTGGCAACCCTTGATGCACAACTCCTTTCTGAACCTGAGGAACTGCCTATGCTCCCCGTGGAAATCAAGGATTGCTTATTGCTAGTAGACAGTACTCAATCTGCGCCTTGCCTACTTGGCCCATTACATTGCCCAATTTAGCTTTTCCTAGGTGAAAGCAGCAATTCTTCTGGAACTGGACCAGACATCATGGACTTTTCTTGAAACCCAGGCTGCTGTGTGTGATTTTACATTGTAAACAATATGCCAGGGAAGGATATTGAGTGTATGATGAGAAGCAAAAGGAGTATATTAAATCATTTGCCTAATTTGAATTTTGGCTTAAAAATAAACAAAGTGCAGCAAGCAAAAGTAAGAAATAGGATATACCTTCACAATAAAAAATATATACGGGTGTGCTGAACATGTTACATTTTTTGTCCCCGTTTAAAAGAGTGTTTTCTTTCTAGTCATGTTCTGCTAGAGAAGAAGTAGGCACAATTCATTTATTTATTGACAGTTATTGAAAACTATTCAATATAAAGGAAAGTTAAAAGAACATAGATTCATGTGAGCGGATTTAAATAGCAATCAATAAGGTAATGAATACTGCATGAAAGTATCTGCTTTATATAATAAACAAACAATATTGCTTCAGTGTTAGCATTCCAGTTATCGAAAGTAGAACTTCTTCTGGACATTCCCTAAGATCCTGCTATTGTATTGAATTAAAGTGAAAAATAACTGTTGGTCATTGTCCAAGTTCCTACTATTGCAATGCATTTACAACAAGGAGGGATCACTGTAGAAATCAAACCCTCTAAGATAAAATATGCTTCTATCTCAACTGACAGGTGCCAAAGATAGAGCTGCTGGACACTGTCCAGTTACTGACAATAGAGTGAATTTCACTAAGGAAAAGCATTTCCCCAGTTCAAAGCATTTGCACGCAAGGAACAATGATTAGATAACCAGCCTTCACTAGATTCACCCTTACAATGCCTTTGTAAACAAGGAGCAAGCATTAAATAAAGACCATTCCAGTAAATGCATCATTAAACATGTGACTGAATATATATAGTTGACAAATCCAAGATGCTGGTCACTGGCTCGTTTCCTAGATTTTCTAATTCAATCGGCCAACCAAACCAAGAGCCCAAATTAAGGTTTGCAAACTTTGGTTCTGCTGGGAGTTCCTTTTAGTGGTCTGTATTCTGGCAGGTTCTCAAGCTCTTTGCTACAAAATTCATACATTTTACAAACCTGCTGATGATAATGCCATGATTACCTTTGAAGCAAAGAAATATTGCACTAGTACATGTTCTGACATAAGCCTCGCAAAATTTCAGTAGCAGAAGCAACCTTCGTTCTGCTTCGAAGGCAAGTAGACACAGATTACATGGGCTACCGATTCTCTGTGGTATGTACACAACTGGCATGCTGGGTAAGCTCAGTGGTGTTTCCAAGTTTGATATATTTCTGCCACATCAAACAGGACACGACTTATTCTCAAACAATCGATCTTTACTGACCATGATCATGAGAGGTTTAGATAGTCTTGCAAAATTATTGGCATGTATCGGCCGTTAGTTGCCCATGCTGCCTTTTCCGGATCCTCTGTCTGTCCTCCTCTCTTGATTTTATCATAATAACTTTTTTGAGAATCATTTTTAATGATTGGTAGGATCTATTCAGATCCCAATACAGTTGCATCTGAAGCATGCTCAGAATAGTTTCTACTACTGAAGCCTATGCTTATGACTTTGGTTTGACTCAGTGTGCCTGTACACTCTTGCATTAGCTTAACCCAGTATTTTTGCAGCATCACCTGTTGGGTTATGGATTGCTCCCTAAGATTAAATTTGAGTCGAATTTGGGCTTAGTTACAGAGTTGGGGAGCTTAAAATCAATGCAATATATTTGTGCCTGAACCTTGTTTTGCCAATTTTAAAAATTATATGGAAAAACAATCAGTCCGTTTCTTAATGCAGGCAGGAATTTTGCAGTATTACTGTTTGAAGTGGTTGAACAGTTGGACCCTTTAGAGAATGAGCTACTTTCGCTATTGCACTCTTTTTTAACTCCTGCATGTGTGCTTTGTAGTTTCCAGAAGCTTCAGACTCAACTCCTAAGTATTTAGAAGAGCGGGCGTTCAGGATCTGGTGGGCCCCAATCCACCAGTTTTTCCGATTTTCCTTTTCTTTGTAAAAAGTTAAAACTTTTGTCTTCCCATAATCTACTTCGGGATTTTTGCTTTGGCAATAGTTGTGCAAGTGAAAGTTGAAGTTCTATGGTAGTATAATCCAAGATGGCAGTGTCATCCACAAACTGCAAGGTCATAGATCGACATGTGGGTAATACATGTTAATCTTCATTAGGGCCTTACATGCATTCAACAGATGCGTTTGTCACGAAAGGGTTAAACAGAACGTAACACCCCTGTGGCCTTTATGTGGAAGTGCTGACCAAACTGTGAGATAATGTACCAGCATACAGAATATTTGTGGGTATATGAAAACTTAAAGCCTGATACCATGTGCGCTTTTTAATTCACATGTATATATTATGCCTGTTGTATCAGTAGGGTAACATTTGGATATGGGTCATCAGTTGTGACTGAGCTTATGAGAATCGACCATTTCCCCTTGAGCCCCATGGCAACCCTTTGACTTCTTCTAGGAACTATTGGGAAACAAGTGTCTGTACTTCGACTAAATCAACCTATGCTGGATTTAAGCCCAAACCCCAGAGTTGATGACTTCAGATATTTAACGTTTCACAGTTATTGGACAGACTTTCTGGAATCCATCCAGGGGTTGGAACATCAGTAGAAATTCTAAGTATTCCATGATATAAGATCGTGTGTAGTGAGCAGCCCAAGGCAATCATGCAGAGTCAATAAGAGAATTATGTAAAAACTGATGTAGCCATTTCCTTCGTAAGAGAAATCTTTGGCATGACGTTTAATCATAAAAAAAAGAAAAAATGTATAATTGCATAGAGGTTGGAACATGATTTGGTATTTGTCCTTGGAGCGTTACTGTATATCGGTTACCATGGATTTTCTCAAAACAGACTTGAGAATCATCAGTCTAAAGTTGTGAATGGTCCAGAAAACTTTGCAGCCTCCAAGAAAACTGACATATCACATCTTGGAAATAAAGGGATCTATTCAAGCTGTAATTTGTAAGTATGCACGAATTGGCAAAAATGCCTTGCAAAATAAGATGCCCGAGATACCAAAAATAATGACACCCTTAACTTGCTGGAATAGCTATAGAAACAAATAAAACTTGCACTTCTGAAGCCCAAAAAAATTATCTCAAGAGAACCGCCGAGAATGCCAACGCCATTAACTTGTCCATGACCATAAGGGAAACAGCGTCACAATTGTGCACCGGTCGACCACTGGTTCTTGTAAACTAAAATTTGATAGCAAACCCCATTCTTAGCAATAGTCTGGCAGTCGGGGTCATGAAGCTTGGGTCAGAACTTGAAGTCTCAAAGCTCCAAACAGGCATTTGGCTTAATATGGCACTGAAGTATTTATCACCTTTGATGAAGACCTTCAATAACCTTCGGTGGGTGAAAATGTGGGATTGGCGTGTTGTTTGCTCTGCTTGGTTTTCAATATTAGCTGTTTAGTCGCATGGGTGAGATGACCAGTGCTGCGGCTAACTGTCTGGATGGTCAAATTACTTATCTTTTTTAAATGACCATTACACAGTTCCCACCTTTATTACTTAGACTGCCATACTTTAGAGTACACACACGACTAAAAAAAATAGAACTCCATACGAGGCTTAAGTAAGACAGCCTACATGCTAAAAAAACAAAAGTATCTGTTTATCAAGAATCATTTAATCAGTCACCGGTTTCTCATAGTGGTGCAGTAGGGCCAACTTCATGCTAGGGTTTGAAATTAACCACTGACTCTGAATTATTTCAATTTAGATGCATGTAGGGAAACATTGTACGAGAATATCCTAAAAACCTGAATGGAGCTTGTCCTTACAGTTCAATGATGGACGCCATTGGGGCAGATGCAAGGGAATAAACTGATTTAGCACAAAACATGTTCTGCCTGCCTGCATTCCCTCCTCATCCTTTAAACCAAAGATCAGAACCTGGGCACCTAATCTGATGCCAGCTTCTTAATGGAGCCACTGAGGAGACCTTTGATGATGGCAGATTTCTTAAAAATACACTTATGGCATCACTTTAAGTGCCAAGATGTTCTTTTTTTAATTAACATCTTCTAATCTACAGCTTCTGAAATAGTTTTCATCTTTTACATTTCCTATATGTCACCGCCTAACCAGCACCCTCGTATTGAACATGTGTAGTGAGCAGTTAGGGCCAGATGTAGGTAGACAGCAATTTGCGAGTTGCAAATTGCGAGTCCTTCCGACTCGCAATTTGCAACTCGCAAATTGGTATGCAGAAAGGTGTCTCAGACACCTTCTGTGACTCGCTATGGGGTCGCAAAGACCCACCTCATAAATATTTATGAAGTGGGTCGCAGTTTGCGACCCCATAGCGAGTCTACGCACTCACGGGGATGGTGGCCTGCTGGAGACAGCAGACCACCATGTCCGTGACTGCTTTTAAATAAAGCAGTTTTTTTTTCTCTTCGCAGTCCGTTTTCCTTAAAGGAAAACGAGCTGCAAATAGAAAAAAATAATGAAACCTTTTGCTTCGGGTTTTTTCAGAGTAGGCAGTGGTCCATAGGACCACTGCCTGCTCTGAAAAAATAATTTTGTGACGATTCACAAAGGGGATGGGACCCCTTCCCGTTTGCGAATGAGTTACCATCCACTTCAAGTGGATGGTAACTGCGAGAAAGCGGACGCAAATCAACTTACATCGCGGTGCGAGTCGCAAATAGGAAGGGAACACCCCTTCCTATTTGCGAGTCGGACACACATTTTGCGAGTCGCTTCCGACTCGCAAATGTGTTTCTGCATCACGTGCGGGCATTAGCGCCTCGCAAACTGCGTTTTTCGCCGTTTACGAGGTGCTAATGCCTTGCTACAGGGAAAACCTATGTTTTCATCAATTGTTTTTGGTTACTGAGGTCTCTCCACTGGACAGCAGAATCTATCTCTTCCACCACCATGGCTAGGGAGATCGAGGATTAGGCACATTGTGCTGTCTCAGTTTCAAGGTTTCTTCTTCACGACAAATATATCTAGCAGAACAAGAAGGCTCGCAATGCAGCAAAATGACTAGAGATATCTTTAGAACGTTTAGATAACGCTCTTAAATATGCCATCTCAACACCAACACTCTGCATCACATAAACGCACCTGTATGGGGTCTGTGAATCTTAGTGTCGAGAAGGCATTTGCCACTATGGTTTATGTACACTGTATTTGCTGGAGTAAGAAAAGAAGAGAGGTTTCCCAACAAGTAGGACTTAGAATTTAATGGGTAAATAACAATGCCAGAAAGAGTTAGACAAGAGTGAGCAGAAGTGGAGGAAGGGGGTGAAAGGGAGGGGAAGTGAAATGCTTACTAGAAAAACTTGTCAAAAGTTGGATAAATAAACAGTGTGATTGTTTACATGTCTCAACCAAAAATTCAAATGGAAGAATGGAAATATCGTCCCAGTTTCCAGCTGTAAATACAAATGCTCTATTGCAAGATGTAGTGCAGTAAAGTATTCAACGTACTGAAAAAGAAAAGCTTTCTGTGGTGTGGGGGTGACAGACTGAGCATTTTGGTTTTGAAAGCAGTACCTAGATGTTGAGGACCAATGCTTGCAGTGCCGTTTCAAGACATCATACAGACTTAAATGTTTCCCAAGAACTGATGAAAGGCCTCACTAGCCTTAATCTTAAACGAGCATTGGCAAAGCCAATAGGTCTCGCCTTTGGAATATACAGGCTTTGCAAGTGTTTTTTAGCCAAGCTACACAATATCACTCATGCTGTGCAGCAAAGCTAATAAACACGAAAAAAGTCCATGTGGCCAGCTGCATCATTTTGTAGGGGGGTGCACCAAGCATGTCCACAGCTACAAAATGACGCAATCATTTTTATTTGTTTATCCATTCAAGCTGGATCTGTAACAAGAAAAAAGTAATGCAGGGGAAAGAATGCATGTGGGAGAAAGAACAAGAAGGGAGGGATTAAGTAGGGTGGGCAGAATTCATGGAGTTTGATTCTGTGGAACCACACAGAATTCCACCAGATTCTGCAATATTCTGCGACGGGCTGAGTGGGCATTTGGAGATCTTGTCTTAGCACAAATTGCACCTTCCTGTCGAAAAAATGGATGAGAGAATGCATTGTGTGCTAAGAAAATAGCACATCCAAATACCAATCAGCACCCTAATCACTCTGCAGTGATTAAAAGTTTTTATCACTGCACAGTATGTAAGGGTGCCGAGTGGTATGCAGTAGTTTCTACCTTAAGAAACCATTGAATCATTTTAATTCCTCCAGCAGAGAGCCAGAACTTTAATTTATCAGGAATTACCAAAATTCAGCTAATTGTGCTGGCGAAATTGAAAATTCAGGGAATTAACACAGATGGCAGGCAAAAGCAACAGGGGTGCATGGGGGGAGCAATACTGAGGGCGCAGAGAGGGAAGCAAACTGAGATGGAGAAAAGTGAATTAGCAAGAGATCAATCAATCATAGCATTTGTAAAGCGCAGCACTATCTCCCCTAATTGTATATGGGTGCTGAGGGTGCGGTGTCTCCATCAAAAAGCCACGTCTTGAGTCTCTTTCTGAAGTCCACCAGGGAGGGAGATGTTCAGAGGTGGAGGGGCAGGCTGGTCCAGGACTTGGCTGATGTGTAGGAGAAGGAGTGGCCTCTGCTGCGGCTGCGATGGATGCGGGGTGTGTGTACGAGGTTTAGCGAGGTGAAGTGTAATTGTTTTGGTGGGACATAGAAGCTCAGTTGACGGTTGATGTAGGACAGCCATAGGGTGTGGAGAGCCTTGTATGTGAGTATGAGGATTTTGAATTGGCATCTCTTCTGGACAGGGAGCCGGTGGAGGGTTCTGAGGTGCAGAGTGATGCTTGAACACTTGGGGAGATTGAGGATGAGTGTGGCCGCGGTGTTCTGTGGAGTCTGGAGTCTTGTAAGTAGCGCGGAGGACACTCTGGCATAGAAAGCATTGCATTATTCGAGGCAGCCGGTGACCAGGGTGTGTCTGACTGTCTTTTTGGTGTCGGTAGGGATCCATTTGAAGATTCGGCAGAGCATACAGAGAATGTAGAAGCAGGAGGAGGTGAGTGAGCTTACTTGTCGATGGTGTAATGTAGAATCGAAGGGTGAAACTATATATGAGTGAAAGCATACACATAAGAGTGGCTTGAAGGACAAAGTTGGAGAAAATTACATTTTTATAATGTTATGAAAATAAACCTGCTGAGAGAAGTGGGCAAATATTGGAAATGGCAACAATGCATGCACTCTCGCGGAATGCTGAAGAAAAGCATGGTTTAAAGTTTTTAAAATTATGATAGTATTAACAGTAAGAATTGAAATGTGCAAATAGAAGAATTGGAAAGGCCCTAGATAAAATTATTTAAAACTGATAGTGCACAGGACAGCAAGCATATGGGTAAATCTATATAAAACTAAATTTACACAGACTTGCTGAAGGAAAACGGGTTAAAAATAGAACGTTTATAATGTTATGAACAGAAATGCGCTTGGAAAGAGGGAAAATACAGAGAGGAGGGAAACTGATGCACAGTGATAGAGTGCATTTAGAAAAGGAAAAAAGAAGTCCCCGAAAAGCAGACACTAAAATATAAAAGGATCCAATCAGAGAGATGATAGACAGGCTATACTCCACAGCAGGGCCTAGGATTAGATGGATGGGCTAAATCAAAAACAAATAAAACCATGGACCAGAAAGCAAGGAAATAAAAGTGGCAAAACAAAAAGCCAATGAAAAGAATGGGTGGGGTTGCATTCCAGGTCAGCTTTCGACATGTCCTTAATATGTCTTTTGCAACCAGACAGATGCCGTGTCTGGCAAGCTTCAACCTACAAATGTTAGCATGAATAATCCCACAAACTGCTGTCTATTCTACATGAGTGCTGCCTCCTCCTTCTAAGATGCCCGCCACCTGCTTGGGACGCAGCCATTTCTGGGATCCCCATAATCCAAACAAGGTTCATGAAAGGAACGGCCACAATCCAACTGCCTTAATGCTAAGTGGTATTAATTCTTTAAAGAATGGGGGAATACCATTGTAGTGTGCATTTGTTGATTTAAGTCCCGCCTTCAGCAAGTGGCCTTGTTAAAACGAAGGCGGTTGATGTGGGTCATATCTCATAACCTTGTTATTACTATCAGTAAGCTGTATGCAGACAGGTGAAGGTTCACCTTTTCCCACCTAAGGTTGGGCACAGTTATTTCTCTTCATATTACTTGTATGCGAGTGTGGGGATATTACTAGGGGGAGTATAACTTTGAGGAATTGAGGAAGAGATCTGCTGGAGCCTACATCTCTTAGACACGGCTCTGGTAACGTGAGCTGTCTTCTGCCATCTCCCTGAGGTGTTGGTAACTCCACATTTCCCATAATAATGTTTGGTAACTCAATATATATCAGTACAGAAAATACAGTTACATATATTAGAATGGTTTAAATAAACAAAAGCATGTACATATTTATACAGTTTCTGGATAGAAAAGACAGTATTGCTCTTTTATTTTATTTTCGTATTCATGTTTTAATAGTAACGGTGTGCGGAGTACAGACTTGCACTGACGAATTATGTATGTGCTTTGGATGATTTCAAAAAAATCATAATAACCTATGTAGATGGCAATTTGATCTGTGACTAAACACCACTGGCACTAATGGCCTAGTCAACAATGTAGAGAGGACAAAAAGTATATCCTTTGGTCCATCAAACTGAGGAGATATTTGAGCCAAAACAACAGTATGGGAAAAACATTAGTATACCACATCAATAGATGGGTATTGTTTGTTTATGGAACAGCATGGGAAATAGCGAGTGAAGGAAAGGTGAGCACTGTAAAGACTATGGGTAATTCATTATTACAATATTATAAATGAGACTTCTCTCTTCAGATATCTCCTTGGACCATAGCGCCTAATGCGGAGTTTCCCCTAGTACTAATGTATGGTACGCCGGCTTGATAACTACACATGACACATATAATTAATAATTTGGATAGAAGCATCTGGAGACCAGCTTTCAGAATGTAAAGTTCTAGCCTTGCTTAGTCTGTGCACCTTGAGCTTTAATTTATATCCTGTTGTGTAGAGCACTCATACTCTGTTTACAGTGGAGTTCTGTGAAGAACTTAAGACAATATAGGTGCCCATCTAGGATAAAATCTTGCTATGGAACTCTCTTACTATGCATAAGTATAATTTTTTTATAACCTGGATTGAAGTTTTAAACTGTTTTGAATTGTTTTTGCTATAATCCCTGCACTTGATGCTTATGGTCAGCCATAAAATTGTACTGACATATCACATGGCAGATTTAGCTATCTTAGGGGGGAATCCTCCTATGCCCAGTGCTTTTGAGTGACTAAGTTACATGATAGGGCTGCTATCTGGATTTTGATATTGATCTGTCTCCAGTGTTCTTTTTTATGAGATTTAGATTATCCCATGTAAGACGTCTATGAGGTATGAGAAAATGGAATGCATAGCAAGTTTACCTTTTCAAATATAGGATTTTTGGTAAATAGAAGAGCTCAGGAGGATCTTATGCATGTTATTATTTTAATACTGATCACTTTTTGGAAACCAGACAAGCTACCATAGCATCTTTTTACAACCCCAGTTCTGATAAGGATGAAAATGTACACAAAATTATCTGCTGTGATTATTTAATTGGTGTTATTGATTGTGAAATTTGTAGCTAAAATCAGATATTCTGCATAAATATTGATGAACTGTAATATACTTTTCTTCGTTGTTTCTGTATACAGGTATACAATCAATATTTTATAGGATTTTGTTGTGAATTATAAATCAACCACTTTATAAATTAAAATAATCATTTGCCACTTGTCTGCAACTGATGTGACTTCTTAGCACTTGAGTGTCTGCTCTACTCCATGTATTTGGCCTGTCTGAGTTTTATTGCTACATGGCTCTGAGCAGTTTAAGATGCCTCTCAGAGTCACTTGGCTCTGATAGTACCAATACTTTAGTGTAGTTGAGTCAGTCAATGCACATGCAAATATGTAGAAGATAGTGCTGGATTCATGAAGGGGGTCATGCAGAACATGTTCTAATAGGTGGGTAAAGATTTGCAAGAGGGCAACATATTTATGTTGTCAATGTGTAAAGATGTTGAATTGAGAATGGTACACTTCCAGTTTGTTGCCCTTTGGCACTGTGGTGTATTTTTGCATGCACTATAAGGTTTGATCGGGTAGAGCTTTGAACAAGCAGGGGATGGGCATGGTTAATGGCACTGGAAGAGGATAGTCAATGTAATCATAGTACTGTACAGATTAACAGACTGAAGGGGAGTTGGCCTTTTTGCATGCAAAGAAGAGGAGCTGGCATGTGAAAAGGGTTGGGTATCTGTCCTTTAGTAGATGCTAAGCCAATGCATGCACTGTTGATACAAAGAATCCCCTCCAAACAATGTAATATACCCCCTCTTGTCCTGTCTCTTGCTCTTTCCAATTACTAAAATCTAATTTCTCCCTACACAAACCTGAAGACTCCTGACTACACTGTCACCCTTTGTCCCAAATCGATATGGAGAAAACACCAATTGCTGGTTTTCAGATCACCTCAAAAGATGTATCCTAATCACCAGTATTCTGGTGTCTGGTTGCCCTTTCTTAAATAGTGACTAAAACTGAGAGATGTGAAGTCCATAAACTTGCATTTGAAACTGACCATTACAAGGTAATCCACAAGATGCCAAGTGCCATTTAGAGTTCATATGAAGGCTAGGAATGTTACTTGGAAATAAATACACCAAATAAGTTAACTTATTGAATGCCATGTGCCTCCAATAACTAACACAAACTTACTTTTACAATGTAAGTCTCAAAGCGGAACAGCAAAAATATTTTATAGGATACCAGTTGTACACAATCCTTTTGTATGACTGTGACTAAATGTTTTTGCCATTTTTTGGGTAATCTAACTATTGTTTCATAATAGTATATTTCTCGTACTAGGGGTGTGACCCATAATGTACTTTCTTTTTTAATTTTGTATCATCAACAAGGACCAGAAGTGTTGGGGACTATGGGCATTAAGAATCCACGAAGGTAGGGCTCTTGCCCTATTATATAGCCGAAATAAAAACTTAAATAAAACAGATGACAAAGGAAGGAGCCACCCACCCAAAAAAAAGTTTGAAATGTGTATCTTTTCATTTTGGGCTAGATGGGATATTAAACATTTCAGAAAAAAATCTAATCTAGCGATTACTGGAAAATACCTATAAGTCTATCAAGTCATTTGAATATGTTTATTTATTTAGTTATTGTATTTACAGAGTGTGGTCCTAGTCTAGGGGTGGGTAAAGGGTAGGGTGAGAGGATTTACTGTACATAGCACCTGGAAATAGGGAAAAATCAAGAACACGGGTACATACATACCATAGACATCTATGCATTTATATGTCACCTGAGGGAAGGGGAGCAATGGTCAATTAATTAAAGTACCCTGAAACACTGTTGAATACTCTTTATGGCACAGACTGTAATGCTGCAATGAAGCATACCTCAGGAGTTCTGTTTATTCTCCCAATAGACCTGAGCAGTCCTGCACCTAAAAAGGAAGGGTGGATGGCCATATAACTTGCTTAATACATAAACAGACATTGTTGCCAGATAATGGCCAGCAGTCCCTTCTAGTCTCATACGGGCAGTGCTTAATTTGAACCAGTGTTTGCCAGTGCTCGGCACTGGTACTTATTTCTCAAAAGCAGCACTTTGACAGTCCACCACATGGTGGAGCTGTTTGTCTAATTTTGAGGTGAGAACAAAACGAGTGTATAAGAATTCAATATACATAATAAATTCATAATACCTGCTGCATAGACCATTCTTATAGCTGTGGGTGGCAGGGAATAGTCTGAAATTTCCCACTTGTCGGTGTGTGACGGTTATTAGTTGTTGGACCTGGCCCTTTCTACAGGTTCATTCCCAAACCTTTTGCCTTCACTCCTCCTGTTTTACTGAATTCATTTTTGTTGGCTTAAGGGCTCTGTCCACTTTATCGCTGCTTACCACTGCTAAAGTGCTTGCACTCCGTCCCTCAAACATGGTAAAATTCAACTCATTGGCACATTTAATTTACTTGTAAGTCCCTAGTAATCATTCTACATGTACCCAGGCCCTGTATATTAAATGCTGCTAGTGGTCCCACAGCACTCATTGTACATCCACTGAAATAGCCTTTGAAACATGTCTTAGTCTTGCCACTGCATCTTGCAGTGCATTTTTAAACTAGCATTTAGAGCCGGAAAAATAAACCTTTTGCCAGGCCCTAAAGTAGGACCTAAAGGAACATAGGGTAGGGTGTATTGTATTTAAAAATGAGGACAAATTGTTTTCAGTTTTACATGTCTTAACAGGGAAAAATCCTAAAGTTGTTTTTCACTGTTGTAAGGCTTATCTCTCCCATTGACTAACACCTGGTTGCTTTATTACTTTTGATAAGTGATAACTTTGATTTGGGACCATATAGCAAAAATACTCTTTACACTCACATGAATTGTAATTTAAAACCCTTTTAAGTCACCATTCCGAAAATGACACTTTTAGAAAGCTGGCATTTGCTTGTCCTAACAATTTTGTGTCTACAGCCTGTTTCCTGGATCACATGACTAAGGTGCAGTTGACCTTTGTGTATTCTTGGCAGACAGCCACACAAAAGAGGAACTGGGACTTGGCAGGATGGGGTGGCAGAGCTGTGGACAGCCCCACTTGCACTTCAAAGAGAGATTACCTCAGCACATACAAAAGGAATGTCAGACTAGCCTTTTGTGACCCCAGACCCAGTGGAGAGAGGCAGAGGGGCAGGTAATTCAAGACACTTCTGTGGGGAATAAACTCCAGTGGCTGGCTCCAGGTATAAAACTAGGACCATCAGACACACTCTTCAGAACACTTGTGGACCTGTAGATATTACGGAGGAAAGACAGCTCTACTGCCTGAGACCTGCCCTGCTGACTGAGAAAGAAGACTGGACCTGCTCTCTTCATCTCAGACTACCGGAATCACTACAAGGGCTAGGGACCTACCCTGTTCTAAGATACAGTAACATAACAAGCTTCGGAGGCCTTCCCATCTCACCTTCTGCATTGGGCCTGCCTGGATCTGCAAATAGACATGGCGGAGCACTGCTGGCCTCTGCTGGAGTTTGATTCTCAAGAGGTGCCGCCTGGGTCCTGGACCCTTGGTATGGCATCAGTTGAGCTTCTCCTGGAAGAAAAGAAAAAATCCTGAAGTTTTGGGCTCTTCATGATAGCGAACAGGTCTATTCATGCCTGCCGCCCGCACAGACCTTCAACACTAAGCTCCGGTGAATCCGACTCTTCTCACTACAGCGACCACTAGGAACTAATGGCAATGCGAGATCTGCACTTCACCAATAAGCATCAACAGCTCGTGGTGACCGCCAATGTGAAGCTTCAGAAACTATCGTCCTCAACATTGAACAGGACCTTCATACAGTGACGACCGTCCATGATGCCTAGCCTGCTCTTTGCGCTGCAGTGACAATCATCTGTTTTGTTCTTCCTACTTCACACGGCCAGGGTCTGCTTTAGGGCAGTGAGAGCGGTGCGGCCACACCGGGTGCTGGCCTAGATTGGGGGGCGCTGATCTCGGGGGGGGGGGTGGCAATGTATTTAGCAACGACTTACAAAACTTGTGATTTAAAAGCACCTGCTGAAAAGTTCCTTGTGCGTCCAGCCTTAAGGAAACAATTAAAATGTCAAGATACCTCTTGTGAATAATGTTCCTGCTAGGGAGAGAGGTGAGAGTTTTGTCTAGCGGCAGCTTTGACCCACCATAAAATAGTGCAGAGGGTTAATATGCCTTTGCAAAGAACAGAACTATATTTTATGTAGATAGTTGAGTGGATTAGTAAAGCCAGCTTTACAAGCGCTTTAAAGCAAATTAATGATAGTGAAAGGGGTGCTATGGAGAGATGGGGGGCATATTTGCCGGGTGGTAGTGAGTGAATCTGAGGAGGTGGTCATGGGGTGGGCCATCAAAAAAGACAGTCGCACAGGGGGCAAAAGCGCTAAAGCTGGCTCTGCTCATAGCCTTCTTCACCGCGAACTGGACTTCGCAATCTGCCTGAACTTGTGACTTTCATCTGGTCTTGAGTGACTCGATAACTGTGAGTGGCACTTTGTAGTTTAGGTGGTATACTTACCATATACCTTTGAAATTGCATATTTCAGGTTCTAATGATTGGGTTTTTGTCATTTTGGTGTCAAATCATTAATCAAAATTTTCATGTGTTGTGTTTATTACTGTTTAAGTGCTGCATACATACTTTACACATTGCCTCTATGGTAAGCCTGACTGCTTTTGTGCCTAGCCACCAGAGGGTTAAGCACATTTTAATTTAGTAGCTTTATGATGGTTAAATTTGACAAGGATTGTGGCTGTTGCTTGAGTAGGTTTTCACCACCTCAACCACCAACCCAATTTACCACAGTAGTTGTGTTGGTACAGACACTAGTAAGACCTGCAGGGGAACTGGGTGGTGCAAGCTTCAGAGTCCTCCTCCTGGCATTTACTGGTTTACAAATTAAAAAAGTTATATGTTTTAACTCTGTAACACCACTAGCACTAAGTAATACTTAACTAAGTTTTTTCTCCAACACTTCTATTACTGCCAGGTCTATTCTAACCATCTATTATTAAGTTATTCTGATTTTACCCTACCATCATCTTGTTTGAACATAACTCTATATTAGTGATAATTGATGGAGAACATGTCCATATTTATGCTCACACTTTTTTTGGGTAGTGAGTGAGCCCTCAAAAAGGATTGATATTATGACAATGTAACTTGGCAGTATTCTTTACAAAGGTGGTTCAACCTCACCCTCCATCTCATAAAGTTTCTGATTCCTCAACTCAGGCTGTTTTAGACAATCCAAGGCAATTCGATAAGAGACATTGATGAACAGGAAAGTATTACATGCATAGGATATGAGGACCTCAAAACTCATCTGTGTGATGACCATCAAGTAATCCACCTTGTGGCACTTTCCCAGATGCCTCAAACACAGTTCATGGAGTTGTTCGTCATTTTATTGATTTTGGCAGCATCATTTTTATTCCATTCTAAATTGACTCAGTCCCTTTTCTTTATTCTCCCAGTAATATTAACAGTGTCAGAGTTTAGAATGAACCAAATTTACATTTGAGTTCTCTTTAGCACTTCTGATAAATATACAGAAAATGACAGACTTTCGAGGTCATGATCATTACACTTTGCATTTCGCTCACTGGCGACAATTCAAAATATCACAGAGAAACCTTACATGGGTAAATATTATTTGAACATACATTTTCAAAGAAAATAATAAAAAAGTACTTAATTATAACACCCCTCATCTATATTTAACCCAGAGCACGCTAAAGTGCACACCTCACAAATACAATCAAAACAATATGTTGATTAATTTAAAACTGATCTCCAGTTTCTATATTGCCCCTAAGCACTCTTCAGAGCATTCATTAAATAAATTAGCCATGTCTAGGAACAAATAGTTATAAGCTCAATAGACATTTAACTAAACAATCACTTTAAAATGCATCAAATGATATTCTCAATTCACCTGAGAACAGTCTCCTCTCTATATTCTCCCAGGCTCTCCACATAAAATTAGCTCTTTAGAACTACCTTTTAGTATGTACATTTTTGTATGCTATACATTTAGAATAAGATACTCTCTTCTTATTCTCACTTACCAGATTTTCAAAAAATAAAAGAATTTCCTTGATGCTAATCTTTGTGACATGCTGTTCATTTTCATATTTCAACAAGGTAAACTACATTCATAAATACTTTTAGCCTCATGTCACTTAGCTACTTCTTAGCCCAATACATCTTTCTGAAATCGTAAACAAACAGGACTGGATGGAAACATATAAGAAAGCATTTTTTTTTCCGAATCTCTTTATTAATTGAGATAACCACAATTATCATATACAATCAAGCGCCTTGGTGTTCCCAAAATGACGTGATAATATATTGTCCAATGGTCAAAACAAGAAGAATTCAGAAGAAACAGACGGGAAAGAAGATGCTATCCGGAACACAACAGGGGGTGGAGACAGTGCAGGCGGATCCGAAAGGCTTGCTAATGTCGGGTGATGGGAAGCGAACCTTCAGGGTCATGGTGGCATCCTGACCTGCATGGGGATCTTCATGGATTGTGGTGATAAGAAAGCAATTTGCTGAGAAAACGTGCTCTGGAGCCAAGCCTGCCCTGCTCTGCTCCTACAGTTGAGGCCCAGGGAGTATATACTAACTTGGATGCAACCCTACATCACTGTGTACAGAATTACCCTTATGGATTGGCTTACCTACCCCACTAGAATCTCCAGCAATTCAACAAACCAGTCAGTGGTCTGTTGTACCATTATAGTATTTAGACTCAACCACGTGGCTACCAAACTAGTTGGAGAACAGCACAGTTTTAAGTCTTTCTGATTTAAAGCCTAAGAAGTTATGTTTTTTTTCCAGAACATACGGATCAGGACAGGGAACTCAGCAGACAAAATTATTTAGTGGTGCAAACAATAGTCCAACAGTTTAGAGCCAAAATGCAACAATATAGGCAGAGTTACTTTGTTGTAGCGAACCTAAGGGCAGGTTAGATAGAGCATTATTTTCTGTGTAATAGTTCTAGTGTTCAGAACATTCTTTGAACCAACTGGGCATTTTGTGATCTTTTCCGGAACAAGATTAAGACCCGAAGCAGAATCCGACTACCATTATATAGGAGCAGAAATTACCTTATACATTCAGATAATCTTTAACAAATATGTTCCCTATTCAGAAAACTTTCTGAAAACCCTGCAGAAGTTGGCTGATGCCTGCTCGGTGCTGGATTTTCCATCTGCGTGCTCTTAATCACTACGGGCTCATATTCAAGACCTGTAATTCACTGACTTTCGGAGATTTCTAGGAATATGCTAGGTAATGGTAAACTTATGGCAGGACACGTTTATGGCTGCAGTTCATTTTCCCCTTCATTAAAACCTGTTTTGTCTCCAGAGGGAAAATATTTTCACTTTACAGAAAGCCCTTCTTCCATGCTGTGGCTAATGTCCCTTCCAGTTCAGAACACACGCTTACTCATACCTTTTGTAGCAATACATTTCGGTGTGACTCTTTCACATACACTTTGTGAACTGGCCCAACACATGTAAAATGGGAGTATTCATGGAGTTTTTATGCTCAATTGCTACAACCAGAGAGGACTTCACCCTCTCTCCACTTTTATTTAATAGGAAGTATGATGTTTCAGGGCCGAATCACAGAAGCATGTAAGAGTATTTAAAAGAGTACTTCTGTAGTACTACTTCCCATACTTATAAATGTCTTCTGTGAATCGTCCTCATTAAGTAGTACTGATCGTTCTGGAGAGGACGAATAGAGAAGGGTTTTGTACAGCACACCAATTTCAAGCTCCCAGCAGCATCAGGCCAGTGAGCCCAAGGCGGGTAATAGTCCTTGCTATGCTGGTAGCATCTGCCTATCAGGGTGAAACCAGCACTAGTGATGGGGTACTGACATGCACACGAGAATGCTCAAGTCTGTGCCCCTTAGAGATGCATTGACCTAGTAACTCTAAGGGACATTTTCCAGATTCCCTCCAATCCCCTCAGACTTCTCGTTAGTATCCTCATTACAATCTTTGGAGGGGGGTCTTGGTACTGTAGGGACTGCCAAAGAACCCCTCCTCACATGGACAGGATCTGGCGCAGTTGGCTGGCAGACAGCAGCAGCGGTGGGCACTGTATGCCCACTGCAGTCTATTCTAGTTCAATACCAGCTATCGGGACATGTTCACATCGAGCCTTTTATTTTCTTGTTCACTGTTCATAAGGAAAGATCGATGGGAGTTTTTTGTAATGTGGCCAGATTTTAACATACATCACAATAGAATTTAACAAGGCTCAGCCTTGAAGGGAACACTTCCTCCCCTTCAGCAACCCTGCCATCACCTTGTCCCCGCCCCCACACAACCCACTCCCTAAAGACCACACCTTCATTTCATGGCTTGTGAGTCAAAGGTTCCTGTCAAATGCTGCCCCAGGGAGCTGCTTTGTACATGGCTGTTTACTATGTTCAGGAAAGCGCAGCAACCGATCAGACATCCAGGCAGAGGGAAAAGCTCCTGTTTCTTTAGTAGGTAAATAAAAATGCACAACGCTACACATATTTAAGGTATTTTTACTTAATGCTGCCAATAATCAAATGTACATTAGTTATTGAACCTGCGCTTGGAAAAAATTTACTTTGCTTCAAAGAGCCTGGGTACAGAACCCGAGTCTGGTGTTCTCAAAAGTAATTTTGCTGTCAACCAACTTTTCATGTTGTGTTACTAGCTTTAAAGTGTGTGCATTTTCAAGTAATTTGTAAAACCTTTAAAATGTGTCACTCAAGCTTATATTAGAGGGTTTGCTCAATCTCTGCAGCAAAAGGAAAGCTTGACTGTGGTTTTCGTGGCTCGGCCTCACAATCTCAGGGACACTCTTTGCAGTTGTGTACCCTCTTTAAACTTTAGGAGTTTGTGCTGTGAATTGGAGGGTTACTGGGGTTCATTTCATAGTAAAATGGAAGCTTGGTTTACTGGCTTCAAGAAACATTTGCTAATATGTGTTTGGCTTAAATAGTTCACTACCAGAAAGAAAGACATCAGTAGCTTATAAATAAGCCCTTTTACCAGAAGAGGGGAACTTACACTTCATAAATGGTATAGTGTGCTGGTCATACACTTCAAATGCAACCTTCAAATGGGTGACATTTAAATTCACTTAATGTTATTTGCACAATTAGAAATCAGTGGCTGTTGAATCGTTCTATGCAGGAAATCGATTTATTAGTCATTAAAACACTTTAAAAATGTAGATAGCAGTTACTTTTACTATACAAAAGCGTTAACTGACGAACTACAATCTTTCTAAATCAAAGCATCTGTAAAGTAGTGCACAGATTTCGTTCAGCAAGCTGAAGGGCATCATTACTGCTCAGTCAAATAAATAATCTTCACTTTGTTGATTTGGAGTCTGCTCACGGTACGTGGGAACCTAGCAGGTAGGTGGGCAGTTCTATTTAATGGATCCAGAGCCCTAGTACTTAGTTCAGTACTCATTTGGGTGCCTATGACAATTCGTTTTTGGACACTCGTGTCACCAGTCAAGAAGCTTAATAACTACCTCCTTTTATCAAGACTTACAAAATGAATTGAATTATACACAAATGAATATTCTATAAACCAATCACGTTCAAGAAATAATTTGCCTACTTAAATGTACTAAATAACTAAGAGACTCACAACACAGGAGCAAGGACTAAAGACATAGGCATCATATTTTACAAAGGTGTAAGACTTCAAACTGGGATGAGAGGTGACAAAGTAGACATAGAACCGATTGAGCAGTGGTGTTGATACTAGCTATTCTAGCTGAGAAGTAAAGTCTTGCATTCATAGTCCTTTCATTTCGTTTCTCAGCTATTTCTGGATTTAATTATAGATCCTGACTACCTAGTATTACCCTAGTGTAGTTGGGTCTTATCCATTTTACCTGGTTTGCATATTTCCTTGCCCCCACTTTTTAAATCTTCTATTTCTATCTTCTGGTCTTTCCAGTTTGAGACTGTGTAGATATTCTGTGTTCAGAGTTGTGCACATCTGAGACTATGCCTAGAGGTAGTTGCTGAGCATGACATAGGGTTGGTTGGATACCCAAGTTTCACAGTCATGGTCTATAGGGGGTGGTGGTGGGGGGATTCTCAGTTAGCTTTGTACGTGCTCCTTTGTGTGGGGAGTTCTCAGTTGGGCATTTCTTAACACAGGTATTTTTAGGGTGGGCATTTTACTTACTTGTAATGACAGAGAAGGATTTGATTTGAAAGAGAGCGTGAGTTATTGTACTCCAGAATGGAGGTATGATGGGTACTGAGAAGCTACAGTAGGTGAAAAGCCCACTGTGTATTGGGGGATGATGACAAGGTGTGTGAAAGTGTTTAGTTGTGCTGTTGTCTCAGTGTCAGGTGAGGGTTGTGTTGGGGATGAGTTGGAGTTAATTTAGTATTTTCTTATTAGCATATACACCATCCGAATTGTGAAGTGGTATATGTGAAGGGATTAAATTAACTGATCTGAGCTATTAGGTAGACATGGGTAAGATTATTTCTAAGCAGGATGAATTTTTAACTGGTCAGATTTGTTAATTTAGGTTACAATGTTATGTGAACGTCTCTTGATGTAGGATATTATGTTTGGGGGGGTGGAGGTTGCACCATGTGGTTGTTGATTAACAGTGTAAATTATAGTGTTGGTCTCAGTGAAGTTGAGGATTCAGGGTGTTATAATGTTAGGTTGTAAGGATTTTGAACTTTTCTGAGGTGTATCTGTGTGTGAAGTACAGGGTGTGTAGGTACACGTTGGATTTGATGTAATTGACTTTCTCAGTAGTTGCTTGCAGCTAGTGTCTACTAATGTTATGTGTTGTGGTGTTGATTAAGCTGCTTTCGTGTCGTGCAGTGCGAATAGATGTGTAGCTGGGTGACAGTGTACTCAGAATAAATACAAAACATCATAAACATAAATTAAAAAATAGACACGTTTGGAATTTAAAAGATAGGAAAATATGTGGTCACCCAATCAAAGCTTAGTATTTTTCAGCCTGCAATGAAGGCCCCACCCTCCGAGCTCATTACATACGTTCTCTAAAATCATTTCTATATCACATGACACCCGGAACAGGCGGTGACAAAGATACACATCGAGGTGACATGGCCGCCCCATCTCTGCTTCTTCTTTCAGTCACAGAAACATTTTCACAACTTCGATACCAAGGAGAACGTTCCCTTTCGCACGGCCAGGCTTTCAGAATCTTTGCGCGCTCACCTGCCAACATTTGGGCGTCCGACCTGCACGTCCCCTTTTCAGAAAACTTTACAAGTCAAAGGACGGAGACATCTCCACAGCGAAAGATCCGCACGAGTGCCGAGTTCTTCCCGAGTTGCTGCATCTGCAGGCATAGTCCGACGCAGCAGCGAAAGTTTGGAAATTACAAAAAACTCTTCCAGCTTCTCAGTAAGATAAACAGCACTGCATCGCAACAGTTTTTTCCCTTTGCCGTCTTCCCTCCGGGAGCAGATTATTTAGGATGACTAATATCAGCAGAGTTTTTCAATGACCACCTGGGACTGATTTCGCTGGCCGAACAGCCGTGTGTTATCTGCACAAAAGAGGTACATGCCTCGAGTGCAGTTAACAGCCTTGAGTGGACTGAAGCCTCTGCTGTCTGCAAACGCCCGAGGCAGCAGCGTCATAGAAGCCCTCGGGCGGATGCTGAGCCCGCCAACTCAGTGCATGTGGTACTGGACCTGAAGCCTCTCAACGCCTCACCAATCTGTTTATCAATTAGGCAGGGCAGCTGGAAGGGCCTTTGTGCCCCGCCTCTGCTGACATGTGGAGGCTGTTGGTTTTAATGTGCTCTGGTCTTCTTGCTGGAAAGCATAAACTCACAATAACAATTTAGAGGAGCTGTTGAAAAGGTTTATATAGTAGAAATGAAAGATAGTGCAGGACGTGGAAGGGTGGAATCACTAGGAGCAGAAGAGAGAAAGGGAAAAGGAATGAGCAGGCGGTATGAGTATGTCTATCAATCAGGGATTTGTAAAGCGCACTATTCACCCGTGAGGGTCTCAAGGCGCTGAGGGGGGAGAAGTTTGGGGGGGGGGGGGCGAGGTACTGCTACTGCTCAAACAGCCAGGTCTTGAGAAGTTTGCTGAAGGTAAAGAGGTCTTTGGCCTGGAGCAGGTAGGTGGGAAGAGTGTTCCACGTTTTGGCGGCGAGGTGCGAGAATGATCTACTGCCGGTTGTAGTTCTGCGGACGCGTGGGACAGTTGCGAGGTCGGCGGAGCGGAGATGCCGGGTCGGGGTGTAGAAGGAGAGTTGTCTGTTGAGGTATTCTGGTCCGGTGTTGTGTAGTGCTTTGTGAGCGTGGGTGAGAAAGCCAGCTGAAGATGAAGGTTGAAGGAAGAGCTATAAGAGACCGAAAAGGAGGAGCACACGGAAAACCTGAGAGACGGGACGATGGGGTGAAGGGGAGAATATGGAACAGAGAAAAGTGACACAGATGGCAAAGGTAGAGACAAATGAGATGAAGACTGACAAGAAGCCGCGAGCAGGGAACAGGAAGAGAAGTCGAGAAATGACAGAAAGAAATGAAGAATGTAAAAAAATTATAGCTGGCAGTAGGGACTGAGACAGACAATTTCAAGTGTACGTGGAGCAGATTGGTAAACAGGAAGAAGGCACTCAAAGTCTGCTAACTCTCCATCAATCCCAAAGGTAGATGGCCAACTATTAGCCTTTGCTTAATGGCTTAAAGGAGGCCTGGTATTTAGTTTTGACATTTGGGACAGGGAGGAGAGGCCATGTTATATATGGCACCCCCATTACTCCTCTGCCCTCTGCATAGCAGTCCAATACATGGGCAGATGGTTTTCAGGATCAAGAATAATATAAAATTATATATGGGTAAAATGTGTACTACAGGATGTTTTCAACAAAGGGTGAACAAAAATTTAATAACGAAATCTGGGCCCAACCACTTGCATCTATGGCGCTGAGCAGACAAGCTTAACTTAAACAAAATTGTGTAAAGTAATTTGCAGTATCAAAACAATTACAACATCAAAGCACAACACAATAAAAATGCCACATCCAATTTCTAAAAATAGAGAAAAAACTATTAAGAAAAGTGACATAAAAAAACTGAAATCCAATAAGAGGAACAAGAGAGGTATCACTAAGGAGAGATGGCTTAACATATGAAACCCAGCTAAGTTAATTAATAGTCCTACTGAAAATAGGACATTTAAGAGCACAACAGAAGACTGAGTGAGATTTGGTGCTAAAGAGAGAGGGCTTAACCTATGAAATTCAGCTAGCTTAATTAATAGTACAGCTAAAAAAGAGTTTTAAAACCACAACAAAAGACCGAGTGAGGATTGGTATGCTGACAGGGGCTAAAGGAAGAGGACCCATACTGTAGAAGCAGGAATGGAAAAGCAGAAGCAACCTTTGTGCATTGTGTTTCTGTTGATTACAGTCTGTGGACGATGCATAGTGGTTTCAGTGAGATTTAGAATTAATTGAAAGCTTGTAAAGAGCATAAAAACTAACTGTGACTAATGGGTGCAGTCCTGGTAATTGTACAAGATACTTGATTCTTAATCCTCTAAAGCCATTGAAGTTGGTCCATGAGAAGTCTCAGGTATAAAGAATTTGGTTAACAAGGGCCAGAACCAGACAGTTGTGGCTCGCGGGGCTACAAGAGTGGCACACTGGTGGGGGAGGGGTGAAGGTAATTTTAATAATAATTAAAAAAAGAAATCCTTATCTGCGCGCCGCCGATCCTCCATCTCCTCAGCAGGCACAGGCTCCCAGCCTGCCCTGCGGCCAGTCCTGACGCTGCTCAGAGCAGTATTAGGATTGGCTGGGAGCACCCAGCCAGGGCGCTCCGAGGCAGACTGGGAGCCGGTGGCTGCTCTCTCCAGCCCAGCAACACAGTGCCGGGCTGGAGACAGCACAGTGTGCATGTGTGATTGGCTGGCACGAGACAGCTGGCCAAACACACATGTGGATTGAGGGGAGTGCACAGTGCACTCCCCTCATCCCCAATGCCCCTCCCTTTTAACAACGAAAGGTTAATAAACATAGTTTATTAACCTTTCGTTGTTAAAGGATTTGCAGCGGTTGCTACTGGCGGGGAGGGGGGCGACGCTCCTCCGCCATAGAGGAGGAGCTGCCAATGGAACCAGAGTGGCTATCACAGCTTATCTTTTCCCATATATATTCATTAACACATTACCTTCCTTAGCAGCTGAAGAGCAAATGAGCAGGAAGCAATGTCAGAAGAAATCTGGGAAAGATTCCGTTCAACATCAAATGGGACTACTCTATGGCATGCAGACTTTGCAGGAGTGGTGCAACTTCTGATTTCACTAGCCCAGTAACACCTTAGGTCGAGGTCCTCTACCTTCCGAGCATCATGATCATTGTTTTACATTCCTTTAGTCCAAGCCAGTGGCCAGTAATCCACTCCTCGATTGACCTCAGGCAGAGATGGAAGGATACATCATTGACATATAGGGCCTCTGCTGCACATGTTTTGAAGCAAAGGGTACAGTTTGGCCAAAAGCTCTCAGTAAATGTTTAAAATTTGAGAGGGGAGGAGTGTAACCTGCAGAGACTCCACAGTGAGGAGGACTAATGTTGAAGAATCCAATGATCAAATGTATGATTGGAATCCAAGAAGGACTCCTGTCATTACTCCCCAAGTCAATTATCCTGAGGGCACTCAGGTGACCAACCTGGATAGAATGATCCATGGTGCTGAAAGCCTCCCATAGATGTAGGAGAGTTGGGGTGTTGACCTCACCATTATCTACCTCTGCTCTAAGGTTATCTAAGGTGGATGGGAGGACCAGTTCAGTATGGTCTCTCACTATGAAGCATGCCTGAGAGATATCCATTGCAGTTCTGGATTCAAACAAGCCACTAAGTTGATTCCCTATGTTTCCTTCCAAAAGCATAGCTTCTGCCAGTAGCAACAACATCAGTCAGTAATTAGACAGATTCATAGGACTGACACCCATTTTTGTTTTATGATCAGGGTGGCCTAGACCACTTTAAATTGAACCAGTACAATTCCTTGTTGCATATAAACATCAATTTAATATTTCCAGTGTTCAGTAATGAGTGCACTATGATCCTTAAAGATAGCCATTGGACTAAAGTCAGTTGGAAAACCATATATAAAATCTACTGAAATGCATTAAGATCACAGAATGAGGGGAGGGGTAACTGTGTACTTACTGTAAGTATCCATCTCACAAAGCATAGGGAGCATTGGGAAGTTTGATCAAGCCATGAGTCATGGAGTGTTTTTCTTAAAACAAGTACAAACAACATCACAGAAGTTCCTTACGGAATGAGTGTAGGATGAAGGAAAGGGAGAGAACATTTAAAAGACCAATTTTTGGATATTATTATTCAAATAAAAATATTTTTGAATTTTCTAATAAAGAATTTTGTACTGGTGGATTGCCTATTTATGTAATTCATGTAATGTAAGTCATTGCACACAATTACAGGAGATTCAGAGGAATAGGGTAATTGGGAACAGGAATAGGGATGAATGTAATTTTTAGAGCAGGTACAGGTTTTAAGACTATATGCCTCACTAGAGCAGAAATTCATACATTAACCTCTGATTTAAATCATAAATGATCTGTCCACATCAAGGTCTAAGTTGTGACCTTTCCCAATAGAGTCTCTTCAGCCTAAACAGGATCAAAGGTATGATTGCTCAGGAGCCAGGACCACTAATCGATTGAAGCATATTAAGGCTTATAAATCATTTGATAAAAGGTGAATCCATAAGGTCATCAAACCAATAATTAAAATATTCAATAACTAAATGTTTGTTGAAAGAGCTTGCAAGGGGAGAAGCTGGATCCACAAATTAGGAAAATAAATACCAGTAAAAACCAGATACGTGATTTTTAAGCAGGAGCACAAGAGTTAATTTGTGGTTAAGAAAAATATGAATTAGAATGAGCTCTGGTAGAACTGTTTTGGGCAAGAGGAACTCTAGTACAGTCAAAGATGATCTAACAATTGCTGCTGCCTTGCCACTATGGGACCTGTATGCACAGTCTCTATGTAGGATACAACAGAATTGAGGAACAGCTACAGCAGCATCAGAACTTGACACTTGGTTGAATTTGTGAAAGATTGAGCTCATTTGAAGCAAATTATAGGATCTTCGCTTTTAATTTTTCACCTTATAGCTCAACATACATTGAAAAGGGCTAACAGTGAACAACCACACATAGCGCTTCATTCCACTAAGGTTCATCAAATGTATTCTTGGCAGAGAGAGTTGCCTAGTATTTCTGTATAAAGCCTAATCTAGGCTTAGTCTAGTCATTTAAAAATAGATTATTCAAGGCCAGTAATTCCACGACTGATCAGGTGAACTGGAAACATCTATGAAAACGGCCTGTGGGATTCAATTAATATCAAGATCAGACGGGTTCCATAAATCGTCATATAATCATTGCTCACAGTTACCTCATATGTCATTTTCCCAACATACCACTGAGGGATGAACCATTATTAGTCTGCAAATCGTGTCCACATATTTTAGCAAAAGCTTTTGCAATACTTTTCAATAATGAAATTGGGTGGTGGGAGAGGCATGATTTTTAATCTTTGCCCTTTTCAAGGAAAATTACAAAACTGCATCTCCTCAGCAGTGTGGTGTGACTCAGATTCTTTCACTTCACTGAGTAGAGGAACAACAGTATTTACTTATCAATTAGTTATATGTTTTAGACAATTATAAGGGAATGCATCAGAGCCACGTACATTTTTGTTAATTGAAGAGATTATAATCTCTTGAAAGTTTTTTGTACTGATTGGCTTGTTATGAGAAGTTTGGTCCGTTTTAGGAATATGTGATAATGAAATATCTTCCAAAAGTTCCACAAGATCACTTACAGGAGATAACGAGTCACCTGAATTGTGGGCAAAATAATCATCTTTAAATGTTCTATGTGATTATTCAAATACTGTTTTGGAATCCTGCCTTATACTTCATAAGACTCAGGTGTTGCCATAGCTCACCTTGGATTCAAAGGATGATTTCTTGCTGTGATTTTGTATAAATGGCATCACTGGTGACCACATATTGCATCACATATGAAAATGTACATATTGTCTACAAAATGTTCTTTTAGTCTGCAGCCTGACAAGTGTATTTCCAGTGTTTAAACTTCACTTATAATTGTAGAGTTTAGACAATTTGTTTTCAGACTGGTCAACAAAACACCACTTTAGAATTACCTCTGGAAAGCCATTTTCTATGTGTTGCTGTGTATTATTTTATTTGTGTATTTATTAATTTAGTTTATTGATTTTTAAAAGTGGCTTCTTTTATGATTACTCCATAAAGCAACACACACTTAACTATTATTAAAATATGAAGTGCCATAAGGTGACCAATGGAGTTTATAGTGAATAGAGGAAACAGTCAGTGTATATTTAAATATAATGCATTTTATTTTTATGGGCTGGCTTGACAGCGCAGCGATTGCAGGACAAGTATGTGACTGTCACCAGGAGAGGGACTTTGGCTCCGCCCACACATTGGGAGCCACGAGTGCATGTTTTATTTTGGCAGAGGTTGTGTGCTTTCACAAAAATGTACCTGCCCTCCACACAGCCGTGATCATATTGTTTATTTGTCCTGTTGCCCGAGCTTGAACTTTCAGGGCCACACAAATGACATTTCAATGCTATTAAATTGTCTAAGATAACTAGAGAGCTTATGGTGTTTTGAAGAACAGATGGAAGGAGGGCAGTCATTATTAACCGCAGTGCAACTGTCACTTAACCTATTTGCCTATACCAATATTATTCCACAAAAATACATATTCATTCGGATTCTATCTATTTGTAATGCTCCACATTGCCATACAACATTCTCTTAAAACCAGCCCTACTGGCATAGTCAATGCTTGTTCTGCTTTTTAATTGATGCTGGATTTACAAATTGGCTTCTAAAGGTTGCAACAGTTGGATGAAATAGCTTAATTTTGTGATTTTTATATACATGTACATTTTGTCAGGTGCTTTGTCACAAAGAACAAATAGTAGACAGAAGTAAAGCATGCCTCCGATCAAGGCAATGTTTTGCAAAATGAACAGTTATTACTCTTCACAGATTATGCATATGAATGAATCAAAGGGTGGGAATTTGACAAGGTGCACTGGTTCATTTGCTAAAGAATAGGAAGGACAGTTAAAACATTTAACACCAGAATCCTATTCATGAAACGTGGGTATAGTATGCTATTGTGATAAGGTGAGCAGCATTTGCCTTCGACACATTAGACATTTGCTAACTGGAGCCTGGATTGAATCCCTCCTGGAACACAGACCCCCTTCCTCTTCCACACATTGTCTAACTGAGACGGGCCATGTTTCAAGGTTGAAATTACAGCCGAAGATCAGGCTGTGTGATGATAGCACTGATATTAGAGCACAGTAAGGCATCAGTATGATTCGAGGGATGCTATGTTGTCACTGTCACATGTACTAGGACATTAAAGGTCATCACCAAGAAATGGGAGAGTCTGAGATCTTGGCATTGATATTGAGATGTGCACCAAAAACTGTTGCTTTTAGTTTCTGTTATATCAGTTTATTTACACAGTTAATGTTATAGCTAGGACAAAAGCTGGAGTGCATAACTATCTAGAGCTCATTACTGTACACTAAAACTTATTGCATGAGCAAACCTTCACCTGCAGAGTGTTTTTTTGGCAGTGTTGATTTTGGCTTTCAGTCCAGCTCTGTCTAAGAGGTCGTGATGTTTCTCAAAAAAGAAATATTGACGCAAATGAATATCACATGTATTAAAAAACCTATATCATCAAAGACATTTTAAAGAAAAGAATGTATCTATTTCGGTGTTTGAAGTGTACTAATCACTCCCAGGTTACCTCAGACTGGTTTTGTTGTAGGTATATATAAAGAAATGCAGGTAATGGGAAGGTGCACAGCTGGACCACCTGAAGTTGGGCATGCTTGGCCACTGTCTCTTACTTTCCAAAAGATGCCAAAGTCTTGAAGAACACAGTTGTGAAAGCCAAGAGGGAGAAGGCATGCTAGTCAGGCAACTGACGAGCTACGCCCTAGAGTCATATGCATCATTTGTGTGTCAACTCATATTTTACAGAGTGCCATGCTGTAATTCCGGGTATTTGTGTCAATTATGATCAATTATGATGAATATATATATATATACTGTATATCTATATATATATATATATATAGAGAGAGAGAGAGAGAGAGAGAGAGAGAGAGATTTTATAACACTTCTTACTCAGAAGAATCGCCGAACAGCAAACTTTTTAGGAATATTGGACACTTTATTCAATGCACAAATTGCGGCAACACGCTTTCAATCCTTTCCCTGATGCGTTTCAACTGGTGGTGAGCCTTGGTCACAGGTGAGCTTAGTCTCTGATTACCAACGTGACTTCTTGATTTTAAAAGAGTCACAGACCAGGTAGTTATTTCATGGCCTTAAAGTCATACCATCATCAGAGCGTGCACTCAGTGTATCTCCGCATTTTTCCCTTTCATTTTTCTTTCACAGCCACTGCAGTCATTAGTAACATTCTTTACTTTAATTGCGCCAAACTGGTTCACCTAAAAAAATAGCCATGCTGCCACAATATTAACCATCTCATATTGAGCCCAAATATCCATAAAGTCTATAAGTAGAAGACGTGTCTCATTTCACTCCCTTTCCTGCTTTACCAATAATATGATGGTTGGATTCATTTCCGTACCTTAGAATTTCTTTTGGCGCTTTATTTGATTGCACAAATTGAACCAGCACGGAAAGGATTGAAAGCACACTGCCGAAATTTGTGCATTGAATTAAGTATCCAAACCCCCCGCCACTCACAGCCTATGGCTTGGGGCCAGGCCTTGCAGCCAACTATCCGCAGACAGCCAAGCCGTGCACAGCCTTCGTCCGTCCACAGCCTGGGGTTGACTGCAGGGCCCGGCATTCTTCAGCATTCCTTCTTCCTGAGCCTATCGTGGCCCCAGAGACTTCATCCCTTAGCACCTGTTTTTATTTTTGTGAGTGCCCTGGTGCCTTCCCAGTACACCCACCAAACAGCAAGTTAGGGTCCGTGGGTGTGGCTCCAGTGCCCCGCTAGCTCCCTGCATGCACTCATCCTGGGTGCTGCAGCAGCCAACATTGTTCCTGTCCGGCGAGAACAGCTATTTTTGTTCGCTCCTGCCGGGTGGGACCAAGGTATGTTTCTCTGCCCACAGGAGCGCTGGTAGGGAAAAAGAGGTCACCCCCACATGGAGGGATCACTTTTAAAGCTTGCGTCGAGTGAAAGCAGATATGGTTTCCTGAAGGCATGTCTGCTCCTACCTGGCAGGAGCTTACAAAATGCTCCCGCCATGTGAGAGTACGCATATGTTTCCCTGTCCACACAGATGCACGCAGGGAAACTACTGTGTCCTGCAGGTGGCCTTCCCTGGAGATTGTAATTGAGTTGGCCCCAGGGTATGGGGTCTTCGGGCCTTTACACGCTCAGGGAGGGAGTTGCGTGGCTCCGCTTCCTTTGAAGTTCACTTCAGCCCTGGTTAATGGGGTCCCCTGGGCCTATTATGGCTTGTGGAGGGGCCACATGCCCCGTACCCTCTTTTTCCATGACAGCCCGACGGGATGGGGTCCCCTAGGCCTTCCAGAGGCTCAGAGAAGAGAGGCTACCTGCCCCCACCTCAAAACCAATGTTTTGCACCTCCCATGAACACAGAGGCACCACTCTGGGAGGGTTTTTAATCATAAAGCAGACATGTGCCTTTTTCTCTTTTAATTTTGAAGCAGATTCACTGATTCTCCACAAATTGGCAGCAAAGTTGAAAAGAAAAAACATTTTTGGTCCCTGCGGGGTCCCGCTAGGACCCCACCACCAGGCCTAGGAGGCCAGTTTAGTCCTACCCTGCCCTCTTATGTCTTTGTTTAACCTTTTTAATTTAGGGCTTGGGATTGACTCTGGAGGCCTAAAACGGCTGCTACTGCATCCTTGCTGATGTGGTGGCAGCCACGCAGATCCTCCACGGCTTGAAATATACAACATTTTTGAGCTCCATTTGCTCATACTGAACAGATTTACACCAAATCACAAACAGAACTCTTTCTCGCTGTAACTGTTTCTATAGTTGCTAAGGATAAATGAATGGGATGTTTTGGGATCCTCCTTTTCTCTCAATTCACCCCTCCCTCCCCTGATGGATCACCCCAAAACGTTCCAGGAATGAGTTGAGGTGGAAGAACATTTTCTTTGGAAAGTTTATGAAGATTTGTCAAACAGTGCCGAAGTTATAAGCAAACCAAAATAATTTTTTCCTGTGGAAACACAATCCTAACTATAACTACCCAGTGATGACTACCACTGGGGATAGTTAGGAATATGTTATTTATTATAACTTTAATAAACAAATACAGAAAAGCACAAGCATTACAAATTGTACAGTTATAACTATACATTTTATCTTCCAGCATGTCCGAACAATATTATAACTTTAAAACCTCACCATATTGTGCTATCAAACTTTGTTACACAGGGCAAAGCCTGTGCGTAGTAGGTCTGTCCTGTCCACCAACACCTTTATATAGGGTGGAGGCTGTGTGTAGTATTGTTTAGTGAGAGAATAGCCTGCCCATAATGGCAAGGCACTGATCTGTCCACAAAGACGTCTGTGCAGAGTGAAGGCTGTGCATGGTAAGGTTTTTATGAAGGACTGTCATGCTTGCCATGACCTCTGTACAGGGTGAAGAATGTCTGTATTAATATCACCTATACCATATGCTGCTTTGCTCATTTAAATGGGTGTCATTTTAAATAAGGCATGCCACATAGCTTTGACAGAGTCTCACCACATCAATATATAAAAGGCAGGCCTATTGGCTTTGTCATTGTATCAGCAAGGCAGACCCATTGGTGTTGTCAAAGAATAATCACATAAATAGATTTGATTCACTAAATTTCCAAAACACACCATCAGAAAAAGACCTCCAAAGCGAAATATAAGCAATTCCTTACACACTTAAATTCTCCAGGGTACCCAAAGAATTAACAACCTAATATTCATGTATACCTAGCCACTGATCAATAACCACATACAGTCAATAAATCACAGTCACATTTTGTCAAAAACGAAATCTGGTGAATGAACTCTCATATTTTGTTGGCACTTAGCATTTGAGCGGTATTTGTAACTTATGTTTTTTAAACCTACAAAACGGCGGCTATCTCTGATGGTATACCAGAAAGGGAGCACTCTGCCTCACACTCCAAATGGTATATGTGCCCCCTTTTTCTTGTCCTTGGCACTCTGCCATTTGGGAGGTAACTGCCATCTGTGCTACCTTGTCATATTAGAATTTGAAAACATCACTGATTTTAACTAAAAAGAATCGCAAAGCGTTTCTTATTTGCTTACCAGCACTGTACCTAGCGCTCTGCGGCGCAGTGAGGTCTGATCAGGGGGCGGGGTACTGAACACAGAGGCGCCACTTAACACAGCAGCACTATAGTACTTCAGGCGTCTGAGTAACTTTTGGAATAAAAGAATACCTGCAGCACAGACGTGCAGCTGATGTGTGCAGCAGGTGTGCCAAAGGCAAGCCAGTCTGTGCCCCTCTGCGTCCCGACCGTGGCTAGAGCCAGATACCATGCTGGCTGCGGTCTAGAGGTAAGATCCCTAACCAGAAGCTGGGATTTCACTTACTCTTCTTAAAAAAGTAATTGCCACTAGGAAGGCAACCTTCCATGTTAGAAATTTAATTTGGCATGACTGCATAGGCTCAATGGTGGTCCCATAAGTCGTGTAAGAACTATATTTAAATTCCAAGAAGGAACTGGTGGTGTTCTGGGTGGAATGATGCGTTTTAAACTTTCCATTAAAGCTTTAATGACAGGAACTCTAAATAAAGAGCTACGTTGTCTATTTTGTAAATATGCTGAAATTGCAGTAAGATGAAGTGTTATTAAAGAGAATGCTAAATTTGCTTTTGTAAATTAAGTAAATAACGTACGATGTTTTGTGTTGACGCTCTAAGAGGGTCAATATTTTTGGATTGACTGTAATATACAAATCTTTTCCATTTGTTTGCATAGCACTGTCTAGTAGTGGGTTTTCTTGCTTGCTTAATAACTTCCATACATTCTGAAGGGAGTTGTAAATATCCAAACTCTATGACCTCAGGCGCCAAATTGCTAGATTGAGTGTTTTGGGATTTGGATGTCTGATTTGACCTTTGTTTTGTGTCAACAGATCCGGTGTGACTGGGAGTTTGGAGTGTGGTACTACTGACAGATCTAATAAGGTTGTGTACCACGGTTGATGTGCCCATGTTGGTGCTACGAGTATCATGTTGAGTGAAGTTTGGCGCAACTTGTTGACTAGAAACGGGAGGAGTGGGAGGGGGGAAAAGCGTATGCAAATATCCCTGACCAACTCATCCATAGAGCATTGCCCTTGGACAGGGGATGCAGCTGTCTGGATGCAAAGTTTTGGCATTTTGTGTTTTCGCTTGTTGCGAACAGATCTATGTTTGGTGATCCCCACTTTTGAAAGTATTTTTGAAGTACTTGAGGATGAATCTCCCATTCGTGTGTTTGTTGGTGATTTCTGCTGAGGATATCTGCCAATTGATTGTCTGTCCCTATAAGGTATTGTGCTAACAGATGAATTTGGTTGTGAATTGCCCATTTCCAAATTTGTTGGGCTAGGAGGGAGAGTTGGGATGAATGTGTCCCTCCCTGTTTGTTTAGATAGTACATGGTTGTCATGTTGTCTGTTTTGATAAAAACATTCTTCTGTTTGAGAAGAGGTTGAAAGGCTTTGAGTGCTAGAAAGACAGCTAAGAACTCCAAGTGGTTTATGTGTAGCTGTTTGTGTTTGACATCCAATTACCCTTGAATGTTGTGATTGTTTAGGTGAGCGCCCCAACCAATCATTGATGCATCTGTTGTAATTATGGTCTGAGGCACAGGGTCTTGAAATGGCCGCCCTTTGGTTAGATTTGTGGAATTCCACCATTGAAGGGACATGCATGTTTGGCGGTCTATCAACACTAGATCTTGAAGTTGACCATATGCCTGTGACCATTGTTGTGTAAGGCACTGTTGTAAGGGCCACATGTTTAGTCTTGCAGTGGAACAATTGCAATACATGATGCCATCATTCCTAAAATGTTCATGACACATCTGACAGTATATCGTTGATCTGTCTGTTCTTGTGTGATTATATTTTGGAAAGCTTGTATCCTTTGTATATTTGGATATGCTAGAGCTTGCTGAGTATTTAGTACTGCACCCAGAAACTTGTATTTGTGCTGGTTGCAGGTGTGATTTCTGGTAATTTATTGAGAACCCTAGTTGCGTATGACTGTTTGATGTTATTAGCCAATCGTCTAGAAATGGAAAGACATGCATATGTTGTCTTCTTAGGTAGGCTGCGACTACTGCTAAGCACTTTGTGAATATCCTTGGAGCTGTTCTTATTTCAAAGGGCAACACTTTGAACTGGTAGTGCTTTCCTTCAATGACAAACCTGAGATATTTTCTGTGTGCAGGATGGATGGGTATAAGGAAGTACGCATCTTTGAGGTCTAATGCTGTCATGAAATCTTGTTTTTGTGGTAGTGGGATGACATCCTGTAAAGCTACCATATGAAAATGTTCTGACAGGGTGTAAAGATTGAGGGTCCTGAGGTCTAATATCGGCCTGATGGTGTCATCTTTTTTGGGAATTAGAAAATATAGTGAATAAACTCCTGTCCCTATTTGAGATTGTGGCACCAATTCTATTGCTTGTTTGAGTAGTAGATATTGTACCTTTTCTTGCAACAGACTGATGTGTTCTGTGGATAGTTTGTATGACCTTGGTGGGATATTTGGAGGAGTGTGTATCAATTCTAGGAAATAGCCATTGCGGATAATTGATAGCACCCAATTGTCTGTGGAAATATTTTGCCAATTTGTGTGGAACTGTTGTAGTCTTCCCCCCACAGGAGAGGTGTGGAGTGAAAGGAAGTGAGAGAAGTCACTGTTTTGGGTGCTGTGGAGGTTGCTTAGAGGCCTGAAATTTCCCTCTATGTGTGGGGTACTGCCCTCTATATGTGCCCCTAAAACCACCCCATTGGTATTGCGGTTGGTAGGCTGGGTTTGCTTGTGATGTGGATGCCCCAGCTGTGTGTGGTCTGAACCCACCTCAAAACTGAGGTTTTCAAAAGGACCCCCTGTATGGTGCTGAGTAGAGTGCGCCCATTGCTTTTGCTGTTTCAGAATCCTTTCTTAATTTTTCTATGGTTGTGTCAACTTCTGGCCCAAAAATATGTTTTTTATCGAACTGCATATTTTACACCGCCTGCTGTATTTCTGGTTTGAATCCAGAAGATCTGAGCCATGCATGCCTGCGTATTGTGACTGCAGTATTGACACTTCTAGCACCGGTATCTGCTGCATCTAGGGCAGATCGTATTTGATTGTTAGTAATGGCTTGCCCTTCTTCCACTACTTGTTGTGCCCTTTTTTGATGTTCTTTGGGGAGATGCTGGATTATGTCTTGCATCTCGTCCCAATGGGCTCTGTCATAGTGAGCTAACAGTGCTTGTGAGTTGGCTATCCTCCACTGATTTGCTGCCTGGGATGCAACTCTTTTCCCTGCAGCATCGAATTTTCTGCTCTCCTTATCAGGTGGGGGCGCATTTCCTGATGACTGACTATTTGCTCTTTTCCTGGCAGCGCTAAATACCAGAGAATCTGGAGGTACCTGATGGGTGATGTAATCAGGGTCGGAGGGTGCAGGTTTATATTTTTTCTCTATCCTGGGTGTTATTATATGTGACTTAACAGGTTCACTAAATATCTGATCCACGTATTTTACCATGCCTGGAAGCATGGGAAGGCATTGATATTTAGAGTGTGTTGAGGATAGGGTATTAAATAACAAATCCTCTTCTAGGGGTTCTGTATACATGGTGACACCATTATATGCTGCAGCCCTAGCTATAACTTGGTTGTAGACAGTGCTATCCTCAGGTGGTGATTGTTTAGAGGGATAGCTGTCTGGATCATTACTAGGAATGATATCTGGATCATAAAAGTGCCATGGATCCACATTGTCTTGTTGTGAGTCATAAGAGTGAGTGGGTGACTGCACTGGTATAGGGCTAGTGGGAGGAGAGGTAGGTAGGTGTGGTGAGTGAGGAGGAGAATGAGGAGGAGAAAAATGAGGAGGTGGTGGTTTCTCCTTCTGCTTTGGCACTTTAGCTGGAGGCTGCATAGTGTCCAATTCCTCCGGAAAGGCCAGCTTTCTTTTTGTTTTGAGAGAAGGTGCTGTTTGAATTCTGCCTGTTTCCTTATGGATGTGGATCCTGGACTGCCTTTCATCCATAACTTCAAGTATTGGTGGTACTTCAGACTCCTCTTCAGAGGCTTTGTGGCTTTCTTTTAGTCTTTTTGAAAGTCAATGTTCCTCTGTGTAAGCTGGCCTTTTCAGCTCCGAAGCATGCTTTTTCAGGATTGAAAAATATGATGCAGATGAAGGTTTTGGCTCTGAAAGTGATTTTCTAATTTTTGACTCCTAAAAATGGTGTTTAATGGAGTCGGACACTGAGCTTTTTGTTGCCTCCGATATTTTCTGAGGAGTGGCCTTTTTCGGTGCCGAACTGGTAAATTGGTCACCTGTAGTCTATTTTCGGGCCGAGCCATGGCCTTCCGGCAGTGGTGTACCCCAGGCCTTGTGTTTTTGCTTTTGTGAGGGTACAGGGGCAGGCGTACTCACATGTTGTCCTGCCGTGACCGGTCTGTCTTCTTCTGATTGGATTTGGAATCTCGAACCGAGACCGCTGTTTGCATCAGTTCTTCTTCCTCTACGTCGAGATGTTAACTGCTTCTTGATGCCATTTTGAGTCTTCGTGCCTTCCTGTCTCGAAGAGTCTTTTTTGATCGGAAGGATCGACAGGTCTCACAATTTTCTTCCTGATGATCAGGGGAAAGGCAAAGGTTACAAACCAGATACTGGTCTGTGTACGGGTATTTCCCGTGGCAGAATTGGAATGGAGTCCGATCCATGAGGCTTCCACGCGGTCGGCCCAAATAGGCCCGAGTTGGGCGCGCGCGCCCTGAAGGGCGAACAAAGTTGTTTTCCCCGACGGAACTGCTGTGTCAATGGAAGATATAAACCCGATCGAGACAATACTGACGAAAATAAAGTTTTACAGAGTTTTCTGAATCAAAATCTCGGAGCGAGAGGAAACACGTCGGAACCCAATGGCGGAAAGAAAACAATCTAACAATGGAGTCGATGCAATGGAATGGAAGAGGAGGAGTGACTCGAAAACACTTCTTTGAAGAAAAACAACTTGTAATACTCCGAACCCAACACTAGAAGGCAGGATAATGCACAGCATGTGTATCTGCAGCTACACATGCCATCGAACACATATATATATAAATAAATTCCCTGAAATCATGCAGAGTGTTACAATTAATTGGACTTTAATTATATATTTATAGCAAATACATTTACTATCTTGATTACTAATGATAGTGCTTGAGATTCTGTACATAAGCAGTGTTGTCCTGTGTTTCCCTGTGATATAGGGTTGCCCTCTCTATCCTAAATTATTTGTAACCTTTCAAAAAAGTAAGAGAAAGACTTTGCACAGCCTAGTGTTACCTCAGCACGTTGCCTTCCAGCAAATCAATTTTCTTTTTGCTCCAGTGGGATTGAGCAATTTCACTTTTTTTTGTACTGGCACTGCTTCACCTTGTGATGTCACGCCGAGAGCTGCTTATTACATTCTGACATCTGATAAAGTATTTTTACTGGAAAGGTTAGAAGGAGCCCAGCCGCTAGCTTTCTTGGCCAGACTCCAGTTTCACTGGGAAGAGCTGGATGTACTCAGGTCCAGCTAAGGATGTGAACTGAAGGAACTTCCACACAAAAAAATTAACTTGGATCTCACGAGTCTCAGCAGTTTAAAGTTTTAACGTTAAGGGCACCAAACCCATCACGACCAAAAACTTTCATATGCTGCCTCCTCAGCATATCTGTCTCCAGTGAGACAAATAATGCTTCACAAGAGAAACGCAAAGCACAGAAGCAGTGAAATGCCCTTCAACAGACCCATACGAAAATAGAATGGGCACTTAGGGTGTAGTCAGAGGACACGAGATTTAATATAATTCATAGGAATATTTACTTCAGACTTATAAAAACAAGTAGAAGAAACCTGTGTCGATTGCAAGGGTAACATGGCCTATTCACAAAGGCATCTGGGTATGTGAAGTAGCCCTGTAGTATTCATTTACATACATATGTTTACATTCCTTTGCAAATTGGTCCAAAGACATCAAAAAAGAGAATACAACATGGATATTCAGGATATAGTCATACACAATTAGTACAAATGGAAATGACTATGCTTCCTGTGCACTTTATTTTTACAGAGTTGGAAGTTATGCTGCTGATTCACAAAGGGCTGTAAGAGGTATCCTGTAGTATTACTTCGCATGCCCATTAATGCTTTTGTAATTTGGCCGAAATAGTTTCAGTTAGCCAAATACAACTGTTTTCATAAACTAATCTTCAGCTTCATACTGGACATCCAATCACATACTGCTGGAGGACCGGTCAGTATGTGAGTGGATGTCCCTGGTGTGCTGGAACTGGTAGAGGCGGGGTTGAAATCCCAGGGGTGCTCCTGGTGCCTTTGACACTTTACCCAGCTCCCAGGTGAACTGCAGGAGGTACAAGAGGCTTGAAAAAAAGAGAGAGAGAGAGGTACAAGAGGCTTGAAAAAAAGAGAGAGAGAGAGAGAGAGAGAATGAGAATGAGAATGAGAATGGATGGGTGGAAAGAGTGGGACTGCAGGAGGGAGTGGGGCTTGGTCGAGCTTTTTGCCAAGGTTCCTTTTTGTTTCCCAGTCCAGCCCTGAACTGCACAACAACATTAAAAATAGCGTTTGTCCTTTGAGCTTTTTAAACAGAAATGGGCTTCGCAAAATTTGAAGTGATCTGGAAATCCACCAGTTTTAGAAGGAGGGCTCGCCATGTCTGACACAGCCTGGTAATCCACTTTAGGTAGGGAATAGGAAATCGCGAGGTGGAAAATTAGCTGCAGGCCTCGAATTTATCATGCGGATTAAAACAAGACAAATACCATCTTGATCGAAAGTGCCTACGGCTATCCGAAATAGCTAGTGGGGAAAACATCTCACAGGCCAGCCCTCCGGAAGAACCATCACTCATGGCTCCTTCCCGAAACTAAATACTCTGAAAGAAATATTGCAGATGGTTCCTTTTGCAAACAAAGCAAGGCTTGCACAGCCTATTTCGGTTAGTCACCTTCTAGGGTCTGGATTACTCATCTGTTGTTGAGAGTTAGGAACCCCTTAGTGTGAGTCATACAGGCTATTGTGCAGCTCTTAATATCCGCTACGAATTTTCACTTCAGATACAGAAGCACAGTCAGCCCCTAATACTCTGACTCACCAAGCATGTCAAGTGACTTAGGGGGTCAGTTATCTTTTGGTCAGTAACCCACAAGGGCAGCGAAGGCGCTAGCCTCCATTTCCCTGTCAGGGAACAGCACACTATATGAAGAACTCACTACCGGCCTGGTGGACGTCAAAGTGGGGCTTTGTTTCCAAAAAGCAAAATATCAGTGCCTTTGACATGCAGAGAGATTTCTTCCTGTGCATGGGGGTCAGGCCTTGCATGGCAGGCCTGGGCCATTAAAACCAATGAAAGTCACCCTGCCTGAATTAGGGAGGGCAGCTGTAGCTGTGATTTGGCAGCTCAGGAGCACATGTGCGGTCGGGTCCAGGGTTCCCTCTTGCAGCTCTGGCTGAGGCTCTTCCAGTACAAACCGAGCACCCGGTTGCTCCAAATGGGGTATGGAACAATGAGATTGGAATATGGGGCATCTGCCATTTTTTGGTGGACACCCCACATCAATCAACCTCGTAATTACCCCTTTAGTCATTAAAAAGTTGGCAGAGGTAGGACCTCCGCCATACTCTGTTGACTCCAAGCTCAGAATCTTAATATGGAACACAGATAGATGTAGGGTGGGAGGAGGCAGAGACAGTCTTTGATCCAATTGCAGCTCTGGTAGGGAAAAAAAGTGGTGCAAAAGTGGTAAACTGAAACCTCACCTGTACAAAGCGCCACCCCCTTCCAAGCTTACTGTAGGCAACTAGCGCTTTGTGCCACCCAAAAGCAGCATAAGATGCAGCTGATGGTTATGAACTTTACTCATCATTTAGTATCTGGTCGAGGGACACTCAGTCCTATTTTGTAGAAAATGCTCTGTGTTGATTTGAACAAATATCAGGATTAACTTTTGTGGGTGTACAGGACCATTCTCTAACAAACAATTACAGAAGCACTAGAACTGTTTTTTTCTAAGGTACAAAATCTTGTTTATTTAATTTGATAGCCTCATCAGTGAACCCTGGAGTGGTCCCGTAGGGTTCTGATGTTCTCCCCTCACACTGGGGTGCTCCCCCACCTGGTGGTAGCAAGGCTCCCGCACTTTACAGATTGAGACCACATCCTTCGGAGTGCTGTGGCTTGGGAGACCTGCCCTAGCGAACATTAAAGTGATGCTTTTCCCCAACTTCACACTGGCCATATAAAAGCAGCAGGCATCCTTCCTGGAGGCTAAGAAATAGCTATGTGCCCCGGGCCACCAATGCTCAGTGCTTTACCGTGCCAGAGAACAAGATTATTTTCCGACCCCCGTGACGTATCGGACTGGCTGGAGGAGAGACCCTGCTCTGGAGACTGGTAGGGTGTCCAGTCCTGCTTCTGTCACAGAGGGGGTCGGGGTCGGCCATTAGGGGCACATATGCATCAGGACTGTCAGACAGCAATAGAAACAACTCCTTGGCTCACCGCTTCTTAACCCGGGAACCCTCGATGCCACGCAGGACTCTACCAGGATACACCGACTTCGGACCTGATACAGACTCTATGCTGGGCTCACACCAAAGCAGCAGTTTGCCCAGGATCACCATAAAGATGGTGGTCGACCTTGGCTGAAGCTACCTCTCATGATGTTCAATAGTAGGAGGGGGGAGCTTCCATGAGGGATCCTACAAAGGTTATGCTGACCTTACACCATGGATGCCTTATCAGGAAACGGGACTACAGGTAAAACATCTCAGTGATGCTGACATGGGCGGACCGTGAGTGGCACTGGTGGGGCTACCCACTCAGGTTGGACAGTTGCCACATGCAGAAGATAGTGGCCACTGTTGCCTGCTCTTATGTTGAGTTCTTTCATAATGTTTAGTTGGGGGATATTGCATCTCTGTCCTGGGGAAGGTGTGTTGTGGTTTTGTGGGCTTTTTTGCTGTGGTTGTCAATGCTCTGGATAAGTGCTGAACCTAACATGGGACGGGTGGCTGGGTGATTTTCTGGGTTGGGGTGTCAGAGTTCCAGAAGAACAGATCACATAAATGGCCAAGAAGCACAGAAAGTATAAAATAATCTCCTGGAACGTCCGAGGCCTCAAAAACATGGCCAAGAGGTACAAAGTCCAGCCTACCTGAAAAGTAGAGGTGTACGCATAGCTTTACTGCAGGAAACACATTTAAACAAGTATGAAAGGGTGGCACTGAGCAAAAAATGGCGAGGGCATACCACATTAACAGAATACTCCACCTTTGCGCAGGGGACACTGATCTGGGTGCAACCTGGTGTACCATGACAAGTTCTCCGGGAGAAAGTAAACCCCAAGGGTCAATACACAGCTTCTTGGCGGGTAGAGATCTCACAATAGTAAATGTTTATGCCCCAAACTCAGACCAGGGAACATTCCTTAACTCTGTCTCTCACACGCTCACCCCATTAATGCCCAGAGCAATCCTAATGAGGGGACTTCAACTGCATGGCAGACGGTACTATAGACCACTCTATTCCCCCCTCCAAGATTCCCCTATCAACCACCTAACAAATAAATGTTCTACCTGGCAGGAACATTGGGGGCTCACAGATACATGGCAATGGGTATATGCCTAGGAAAGGGACAACTCATACTGTTTGGCCCTTTATGACCTCGCTATCCACTTTGATATGTTATTATGTCCCCACCCCCCAGATACACAGGACTCCGTATCAGGCCCTAGATACCTGAGCAGGACCATCTATGACCTTAACTCACTTCTTATTTTATCCAGGGATGAAATGCAAACCCCAAACAAGAGCTATAGACTAAAGTCTGATAGCCTGGACAACCCCAGTTTACGTAACACCATAGGGGGGAAAATCCAACAGTATTTTACAGATGACGGCTCCACCACATCTGACCTGACAGAGTGGGTGGCGTTCAAATTGGTGGTGCGGGGACAATGCTTTTCGGAATCAGAGGGAGTCCACTGTCTGAGGTGTTCACCCGGGAGGTAACATTGAGGCAGTTGAAATGGGACAGGCCCAGGAAACCAGAACTTCACAAGGCATTACTCAATGTCAAAGAAGCGGTAGCGGACAGTGTTGAACGCCTTCGCTGTTTTGGCAACAAAGAATCTGTGACCTGGGAACACTTCAAAAGAGACTAAGCTGGAACCCTGCTTGCTTGCTTGCCAACCCTACTGAGCAAGGTTCACAAATAGTAGAAATAGACACAGGGTACTCCACAAACAGGATCAGATATACCGGGTCTTTGGCTATTACTACGCCACCCTGTATTCTAGTACCTGGGAGAATGGGAAGGATGATATCCAGCGCTTTTTGGAGAGGCTTCACTTTTGCTGCCTCCAGCCAGAGGACGCTGAGGCACTGAGGGCAGCGATATTGCCTGAGGAGGTCAGAGTGGAAGTAAGCAGAATGGCCCAGAGTAAAGTGCCAGGTACAGATGGCCTCCCTGCTGAGTTTTACTTGGTCTACGTAGACACACTCGCTCTCTGGTTGGCTGCCCTGTGCATTGTGGCTCAGGAATCGTGCCGCCTCTATAAGTTTATGAGGGAAGTGATTATAGTTCAGCTACTTAAACAAACGAGACCCCCTGCAGACGTGACGGCCTACAGACCACTGTTGATGCTAAACACAGACTATAAGATCCTAAGTACAATCTTGGCCAAATGACTCCTCCGCCATTTGCAACATCTTATCCATCCTGACCAAAATGGGTTTATTTTCAGTCGCACTATAGCACTAAACATCCAGAGAGTACTGGCCATCCTACTGGAAGACCCCGACATTCCAGAGGCAGCAACTCTTATGTCCCGTAGACACTGAAAAGGCTTTTGATAGCCTCAAATGGGACTATCTATGCTGTCATGAAGAGAAAGGGATTTGGCCAGGGACTCCTTAACTGGATGCAATGTCTGTACTCTGCTCCCATGGCATAAGTGAGAATGGGCTGGATGATCTCTGATCAGCACTCGGTGGACAGGGGCACCAAACAGGGCTATGTCCATTGTTATTTGCCATGGTGGTGGAGCCACTGGCAGGCAGGACACAATTGAGGCAACATTTTGTGTGGACAGCCACCCATGAACTCACACACCACATTTTGTTGTATGCTGATGATATGCTGCTCTTTTAGGAAACAGATGCAGGCCTCAGAGCAAGCGGTGCATCTCTTTAATGCATTTAGAGATGCCTCCTAACTGCACAGAAATTGGCTCAAGACCCGTTTGTGCTGTCTTAAGACCCCTCCCTATGATATGCCACACATCTACAGCATGCGCTGGGAACCGACCGCGTTGAAGTACCTAGGGGTGCATATTTATAGGAACCACTCTTACCTCCTTGGAGGCAGCTGTCAGAGTCTTCAGGGCCAGTGTGGCCTTTTGAAATACACTCCCCAATCAGTCACTGGCAAACTTACAATACCCAAAATGGTGGCGTTACCACACCTTCTATACTACTTTGCGGCTCTCCTGGTAGTTATCCCTAGACATGAACACTATACTAGTAGATTTGATATGGGGCAGAGTTCATAGACAAGTGGCATTGGCTAAACTGATTAGACCATCTTCCATCAGGGGACTGGGGGCCCCAGACTTTGAGACACATTATTGGCAGCACAAATACAGTTGTATCTGAAGAGGCTTCGGAAGGTGAATGGGGGCAGGGGACGTGCCCGGCGCCCCACCACTGGACAAACTGCTTGCTATGCTTCTGAACCCCAGTAGCACTGCCCCTGGCGATCGGGCCACTTCAGAGTAGACACTGTTGGATTCAGGCGCTACAGAAGTCTCACACTCTGGCAACTTTTTGCCATCAATCCCACTGTGAACCCTAGTGGCTTTAATGCATGGAGAACACGGGCCAAGTGTGGAACTGGAAAGTTGTGGGGATTGAGATGATCAGTGACATGTTTCTGGGTGGTGACCCACTAAACTTTGATGACCTAAGATACAACCATGAGATCCCAGAGGGCACCTTTCTAGCCACATGTCAGCGACCATGCGACAACACTGGGGAGGGTGCTGAACCTCCACCACAGCAGACCTGCGGGCTCCTCTGCTCCTCTGGGATAATGAGCAGACTAGTCACAGGTCTGTATCTAGCACTACGAATGGGCATGAATGACCTAGCCACGCATACAATTCAAGGAAAAAAGGGAGATAGATATATCATCCCCGATCCCTGAGGTGGACTTGGCCAAAATTCTTGAGGCTGCATCAAAAGTCTCACAATGCGAGTTTCAATGAATTCACCACCATACACTATATAGGGCATATCTCACCCCACATAAGCTCCATGTCTTTCTCTCAGATCCTGCACGAATGTCCCAGATGTTAAGGGCGGGTATGTTACACATGATATGGGGATGCCCACTGCTAGTTGATTATTGGTCGGAGGTACTCCGTTTCCTGAAAAATAGTACAGATCACAGCATTGACTTCTCCCCCATTACAAGCATACTTTGCCTATACCCCGCACGGCTGAAAAAAGTGACATGCCGTTTTGTAGATCTTGCCCTAATACTGGCCAAACCCCGTATAACCCTACGATGGAAAGCATCCACCGGCCCACACATCAACAGGTGAAAAATCAGACCTGCACAGGTGGGCGGAGTGGGAAGGGGGTGTTCTCCTGAGAGATGCTCGGCAGGGCATTAGATCACAGGACCTAGCCAGAGCCTGGGAGAATTTAATAGAGGAGATGAGAGATGACAGAGAGAGTGAGCGCACCCCACTCCCCCCGCTAGGATCCCCCTAAGCATATAGACCCTGACCTATCACCAAAGTGACCGATCCAATTATCCAGGGGGCTGCCCAAAGGAGGGAGGGTTGGTACTCCACCTCTATGTCCCCCCGCCACTGAACTAAGGGGGCAACCAGACATCACAGGGAGGGATTATGACGGCACGGTCTTGGTTTGTTACGTAGTTTATGTTTTGCATCTATGTCATATTGCCATGTGATCCTGATTTTGAACTGCTGTACTCGGGGAAGGATGGAGGGGGGGCAGGGCACTCAGGATAACCGAAGAGACCCACTCCCGGGCGCATCAACAGCCCTGCATGCAAATATTTGTTGAACGTATAGCTAAGCGTACGCTGTTCGATTTGCACTATGCCCTGTACAAGTACGGTGCGAAATTACATTTCAACAAAATATGTTAAAAAAAGAAAGGAGTACGAAAGGAGTATGAAATCGGTTAATTGTTTCTACATGCACACGAAGTTTCATGGCTCATTTTTCCTGCACATACTTCAAAGAAAGAGAATGTTCCCACACAACAAAATATCACCTTTCATCTAACATAGAGCTACAAAGACATTTCTGGACTATGATTCACCGAGCTTGCGTGCCCAGGATTCAGAGTTCGTTCTCTGGCCCTGTGTATCATCACATCCTCGCCTCTCTAGTACAAAACGGGTTTTAGTCCCTAGTTCTCGTGCCTCTCTGGCTCGCAGACCCCCGCTGCGTTGAACAAGTTTACATCGTGATTCGGGTCCCCCACCATTTCAACAAACTTAACTTCGCTCCATTACTGGTCCAACTCCCTCTTCCAAGTTTCTGGCAGCACGTCAAGCAACACTTCTGTGGACAAGACTATTCGCCGTAAATATGCGGTCTGCTCATGCAAGCCTGTCTGCTCTCTAGAGTAATTACATAATACAGTATTCTTAAAGGAACAGTACCGCTGCCACCACAGCTCATCCCTGGGGTTCAGAGGTTCTCCAGAAAGTCAAAGTATGCATGGAACGCTGTCTCCTAGCTGAGGGGGGGGGGGGGGGGGGGGGGGGTTCCTCCTACGACGTGCTTAAACGCACAGCCTGTAGAACCAGACCTCGCGTCAGGCAAGTTGGCACTTTCCACAGAATATTATATTGTTAAAAGATGGCCCACAGGCTGCTTTCAAACTATCGCCAGCCAATCTTATGCTGACTCGAGCTCCAGTCGATTTATGCAGTTTACAGCTGGCAAACTAAGCGAACGATACAATGTCTCCAGTGTACAGATTATATCACACGGGAAATAAATCTAATAAAATGAACATTTAATTAGGAGGTGCGAGAGCAGTGCTTACTTTGTTAAAGAAAGTCATGTGCAGTGGCCAAAATATTTTTAGGAGGCTGCTGCCACATGCTGGGATGACAAATGTCAAGCTTTCTTGCCTTGATTCACCTCATACCTCTCGTCCACCATCATCCATTTCTAGGCTGTAAATCTAACTCTTCTTTTCAATGCCAGATTTCCCGGCAATGATTTATTCTATCGTTCTAAATCGCCGTCTTTTCCCATTTTTTCTTTTCTGTTTCTAGCCCTGGATCATAGTCCGATTGTGAAAAGTAAGTTTCAATCCCCAAAAATCAGTGCACCGGGCAATTTTATTCAACCGGCAGCACACCGTGAGCTCTGTCTGAGTATCTGACTAGAGCAGTGGTGTCCAGAGTGGGTGCAGGAGGGCTGGATCCGTACCATATTATGAGGATGTCCCTGTAGGTTCGTTTCCCCTACAATGAATCTAAATATAACTCATTTACAAAGTCACAGTTTTTCTGAAATCTGGCATGATTTTGCACTCATTGATTTGCACTGGACACCTGTGTAATTGAGCGTGAGGTTTTCAAAAAAGGTCTCCCTGTGCTGAGTGACTGACAGACATAGGGTAACCCGATCTTGAAAATCAACAACTGGGACATTTTTCAAAAATAGGACTACATTTAGAAAATATTTATAACATCTGCTAAGTAGCACAGCTTCAGAACACCTAAAAAAGTGCCTCTCACTGTTTTCAGTTGGCCCCTTCTAAAACCCAGGATATGAGCCAAGTTTGCCATAATCAGCCGGGACAGTTGGTGAAAAACTATGACTGTCACAGCAAATCTGGGACACATGATCATCGCGCCCCTGCCAGCAATGGCAGCTGCAAACCTTTTACCAAAAAACAATAATAAACTATGTAAAAAACAATAATACACTATGTTTATTATTGTTTTTTGGTAAAAGGGGCGGGGCCAAAGTCTGTGCCGTGCACTGAGGCGGAGTGCACAGCATTCCCCCTCACTGCGCATGTATGTTTGGCCATCCTGGGCTAGCCAAAAACACATGTGCAATGGGCTCTCTCCAGCCCGGCCCTGTGTTGCTGGGCTGGAGAGAGCATGCACAGGCTCCCAGTCTGCCTGGAAGCATCCTGGCTGGGCGGCCCCAGCCAATCCTAACACTACTCTGAGCAGCGTCAGGATTGGCAGCAGGTTAGTCTGGGAGTCTGTGCCTGCTGAGGAGAAGTGGATGGAGTGGTGCGGCTGCGAGCAAGGTAAGTGTTTATTTTTATTTTTTTCAATTAAATTTTTATTCCTCCACGCCGCCCCGCCCCTTCTGCGTGCCACGACTGCCAGACAGCCTCCTCAGCAGCATCAGAGTGGGACTTAACATCAGCCTGAAATGCTGTAATATCAGCCTCATACCAGAGCCAGGGAGCAGAATCAAAAAGGGCAGGATCATGGGGTTTTCTCTCCTGCTCCTTGTTTTAGCACTGTTTCCTTGATATATTAAGTAAACATCATTACATTTTACAGACTTTTCGCAAGGGGGGTTCAAGAATCACCCCATGATTTGCAGGTCTTCCTCTAAGCAGAAACATTCTTTCATTGCAGCAGAGAACACTCACAGGAACCCAACAGAAATCTGTGTGACACAGCAGAAATAACACCTCACCAAAAATGTGTGACCCACTGACAATAATGCCCAACATCAACTTTTTACAGAGAAAAGAAATACCGGTTTTAAACAACATGCCTTGATTTAGAAAGCCCAACAATGGCATTGTGCCTTCAGAATCACTGACAACGTATTCCAGGGGCCTAGTAAAATAATTAAACACACTTTGATTCTACACTGGTGCAAATAAAATATTCCAAGGATTGCCCCTTCAGGGTTTTCCTTAAAGTAGCAAGGGTGCCGCTAAAATAGGACAGTGATCCTTCTCAAACATAATTTGAGAACTTCCTGCAAGTCAGCGTCAATTGCCATGTACTGCTTCAAGTGCATTGATGGCAATACAAGGTGCTGGGGAGTTGCTTTAAGAACCTGAGGAGATCTTTGAAGTGCGAAGAGGTTGGTGCTCAAAGTTTCAAGTCAGTGTTCAGAAAGGAACGAAAGACTCAACTATTCGAGGATCAGTTCTTTGAACTGCCATCAAGTTCCTTCCCTTTAAGTTCCTTTAGCTCCTCAACCTTCTACTGCATGTGGCAACCTATCCCTATTGAGTACCCTATCTTGATTTGCCTCTCCAAGCCCTCTGAATGACCCTTACTGCAACACAACTCTCCACTATTCATACATACTAACAGGACTCTAATGATTTATCCAAAGACTAATGTCATGCCACGATCAGGCATCACACCAAACCTAACTTTAATGTCCCCATTTGGAACTGTAAAATGGGCCAATTCAACAGCAACTGCATGGCCAGTGCTCGAATCCGCTGCACACAATCTTTTAGACGCAAAATTCAAATGGTCATTTCGAATGAGGTGTATGTTACTGAGTGCTAGTGTTTGCAAATTATTTGCTTGGAGGGGTTCGCTAATACTTTTTAAATACCTTTGTAGGATTAAGTCTGATTGTTGTAAATTTATCACTGAAGAACGGCTCCATAACGCTTAAAGTATTAGTGCCTGCAGGGGCTTTTTATGCACTGAAACTTCCCGCCGCAGAGGCTTAAATGTCTGGAATCGCCAGGTGGCACCTCTTCTGAGTTTGCGCCAAAAGCTTCTACTTTGCAGGAGAAAATTTGTAAAAAAAAAAATCTTATTCTTGGAGGGGCACTAAAAATGTCACTCAACATGGTGGGAGATGTCATGCTCATTGAAATGCCAGTAAACTAGACGTATTATGTGTCATTTGCCTGCTGAAAGTGATAGGACACTTGAGAAATCAGGCTGTGAGCCCTGCAGATGCTTTGCTTTGCTTTCGCTCTCTCCTGCCCCATTTCCCTCTTCAGAGGCCAGTTTGTACTTTCGTAGATAAACAGTGGCTGAGGCTGACATTAAGGTGGAGAGAGACAGATTGGCATCAGGATCCCTCTGTCATAAGCAAGACAAAATCATGGCACAGGGCAGACTTAAAAAAATGGCACTTGATCGACTGGCTTTACTACATATCAAAATAATTTAAAAAGTGGGGCAAGGGACGTACGCTCATTGTTGCTTCTGTGGATAGATGGCACATGTTACCCGCTGCCCAAGTTTAGTGGAATTTTGGGAAGAAGTGTTCAAGGAGATAAGGAATTTGACAGGAGAAACAAGATCTTTCCTAGATCCGGGGCAGATATATGCCATTGCTGCTGTGCTCCAAGGCTTTGTGTTGCGGAACACGGTTGGACAAGGATCCTCCTCATTTCTGCCAGTGTTGGTTCACATTTATGATCACTGTGACCTGGAAGCTGCATACTGGAAGCAGTGGGAGAAGTGGCAAGCATGTCAGGATATTGGGACCAGTGGAGGCAAGGATGGACACGACATTTGAGTGTGCAGGACAACACGCCTGGGCAAATGAGCTACTGTGAATAATAATCATGCAAGCACAATCTTAAAGATCTTGAACACTATTCACTGATTACATGTGACTTAGCAGGTTAAATATATCCATCTAATCAAGGATGTCTATCCACAGCAAATTAGAACTGCCGGGCAGATGAGAACAAATGAAGAAACCACTATGTGAAAATCAAAAATGACATTTTCAGTTTACAATTTTTAGACCATAATGATTAAAGAGATAAAACAAAATCCTTACTCACCCTAACCCTCACCTTTCATAAAAATGTCTTCATAGGGACAATTTTCCTATCATTGGTACATGCATTTTATTGTGAAAATACAGAAAATGTATATGATATTAAAAAATATATATATTTGACAGAAGTTTTTCAAATTACTCAAAAATGCAACAGGTGTTCAAAAAGGATCCCTCACATATTCCTCTTGTAGGCATTAATAAGCCATTGAAGAATGTACCTGAAACCAGAACTGAACAATGAACCGCAAAACATGCTAGTGATGGGAAGACGCATCATTTTCAACAATCATACTCATAATTATGGGTACAAGTTTATGGAAGGATACCAGAATCAACATGTTCTCTCTCCACACAGAAATTACTAGGCAATTATGTTTTGGTGCGGCCCAGTCTGAACCGCAAGCAGGAATGTGGTTTGAACTTCGCTAGGACTGTCGGATTCCCCAAAGCCATAAATCACTCACACAGGATTCATTACATGCAGCCTTGTGAAAATGATCAGAAAATGTCTTCTTGGCACAGCATTAGTGCTGGAATCCCCATGGACTGGAATTCACGCCAATCTCTTGCTCTGCAGGCGCCGTGATGCTTTTTGATGGGGTGCAAAAATAGAATTGAACTATAGATCTAGCGATACACGGCCCCTCGGGAGACTTCCCAAACAAGATTTTAGCTTCATGGGGTATGGACGTCACAGCAATTTAATTTGTTCTCAGTTCCATACATTATTCATTTTTTAAACCAATTTTTATTGACACAATTAGAAGCAGACACCGTACAGTATCAGTCAAAAATGCACTTATAGACTCTATGTAAGGGGGCAGAGTTTGCACCGGTAGGGCAGGGACCCATTTGCCTCCTGACTAGGCAGTTTGTTGTGCATCTTGTGTTATACTAATTGAGGTAAGAGAAACACTAAACCTGGAAAGTAAAAACCCACCCCGAGCCCCCAGGAAAGTCTTTGTGACCAAAGTCGTAAAGCTGGAGACCAAGGAGGAAGGATTTGGAGAAGCAAGAGCGTGAGTATGCCGACAAGGTGGTGGGAACTATGTCAGCGTTTAGTTGTGTGGAGTGCAAATGCGAGCAGGGGTCTGGCAGGGAGTACAGGGGGTGTGTGCAGGGGTGTTGGTCAGTGGTGGTGGTGAGGGAGTGTTACTGGTGGGCCTCACTGGGCTTGGAGTCGGTTTCAGCCGGGGGTGCCAGGTCCCCGAGGATCACACCTCAATGGTCCGCCATGGGGAATTTTCAGAGGCCTCAGTATTCCTCTCTGCGCAGTGCAGGGCTTTCTGTCTGTGCCTATTTGGACACTTCAGCGCGCCAGTGCAGGATAGAGGGGGAGAGGTAGATTCCACCACATAGCTATGGCCCTTTGGGCCAAGAGCAGCGCAGGCCGGGGTATAGTCTTGATGGACAGTGTTGAGCAGTAGTCAGTCACTTTCTGCCCATGGCTCTCACTACATCTGCCAGTACCTTTTTGCAAAAATTTCGTAAGAGTTCGCAGGACCAGAACATGTGGATCATGTCATATTGTTCAATTTTACATCTAGGATATTCATCTGGGGTTGCGGGATAGACATCAGTGGGGGGATAAGTAACCTCTGTGGAGGAGACAGAAATTAATGTATGTAAATTACAAGGGAGTTTGCCAGGGTATTCCAGTGCCTTTAGCCAGTTCGAGTAGTGGAATGCTCTTCCCAGAGATGCCTCCCGTCCAGAACACAGGCATGTGTGCGCTGTCAGTGGGTGCCAAGCGAAAATTCTGTAGATCCATGTCACAAGGCATCTCCTCCTGTGGCCCAACAGATGTAATGTGTAGAGGAGTGGATGTTGAGGAGGCTCCAGACCTCACACCTTCCAGTGTCACTGTAATGTTGCCGAGAGTACCCTGTAAGCAGACCCAGTCCCAGGAATTTTTATCTGGATGGGCCAAAGGTGTGTTTGGGTGGGCCAAAGGTGTGTTTGGGTGGGCCAAATGTGGGCCCAATTCAGGTGAAATCTAGAGGTAGCCTACAAGCCCTAGATTTACACATTTCGACTTCGAGTCACCAAATTGCCAGGGGCAACGGAAAGGACATCAGACATCCTTGACCATAATGGCATCCCAGGAAATAACACCATATGACCTTGACCTTCGAACCTCAATCTTCCAACAAAGTAATGTCACATGATAAACAATGGTGACTTCACAATAATTGCATTGCTGACATTATAATTAGAGCCTTAATAAAAGCATGACTAATATAACAACACATGATAGAGAAATGTCTGTTTTAGATGCTACTTGTTAATGGGTTCTCTTAGTATTACATGAAAAATTATGGGGGTCATTCTGACCCTGGCGGTCATGGACCGCCAGGGCCAATGACCGCGGAAGCACCGCCAACAGGCTGGCGGTGCTTCCGGGGGCATTCTGCGGTCAGAAAAGGGAAGCCGGCGGTTTCCCGCCAGCTTCCCGCTGCCCCAGGGAATCCTCCACGGCGGCGCTGCAAGCAGCGCCACCATGGGGATTCCGACCCCCTTCCCGCCAGCCTGGTTCTGGCAGTTCTCACCGCCAGAACCTGGCTGGCGGGAACGGGTGTCGTAGGGCCCCTGGGGGCCCCTGCAGTGCCCATGCCACTGGCATGGGCACTGCAGGGGCCCCCTAACAGGGCCCCACATTGATTTTCAGTGTCTGCGTGGCAGACATTGAAAATCGCGACGGGTGCAACTGCACCCGTCGCACACCAGCAACTCCTCCGGCTCCATTCGGAGCCGGCTTCCTCGTTGCTGGTGCTTTCCCGCTGGGCGGGCGGCCTTTTGGCGGTCACCCGCCAGCCCAGCGGGAAAGTCAGAATGACCGCGGCGGTCTTTTGACTGCGGTACGGTCTTCTGGCGGTTCCCGCCAGGCCGGCGGATTCTGCCGCCGGCAGGGGTCAGAATGACCCCCTATGTGTCCAACTGAAGAGGATAGAGTAGCACAATATACCACAACCGTTCATTATTTCATAGTTACCCTGATTCATGCTGCAATGAGAAATGTATTGTTGCTAAAACATATGAAGAGAAAAAAGGGGATTTAAATATAACAACAGTAGTTATGTCCACATGTCTCAATTGATGTAAAGTTGACCACGTATTGAATATTAACTATATTATTGGCCTCAATTATTATTTACTTTTAATACATTTTGATTTAAGTTCATTTGCAAAGTTCTATCACTTGTGAAGCACAGAGGTGAAGGTTTTATTCAGACACATAATTTTTCATGTTTTCACAATAATGAAACATCGCAACAAATTGTTTAAAAAAGTCTGTTCTTTAGTTCTTTTTTATTTAATCAAAACAGTGCACATTGCACTGCTGAATTTATCTAAGGTGTAGTGTCAGAGTCCTAGTGGAAGCAGCAAAACATATACCGTGCTCATGAAGAGACCGACTGCTGTTCTTTGAGTTGTGGCTGGTGATTTTTGAAAGTGGTGAGACATAATATTTGTCCTGAATTGTAGAGAGTGAAGTGAGTGAACCTGACATCTTCTAGGGAGGAACCCAGGGAATCTCCCCTGATGAACATTAAAAAAAACATAGGACCAAAAGTGCATTTTAAGTAAGGGTTTTCACATACATTTGCCAAAAACCCATAGGATCTGCTCTCATAAAATATTCAAGAATTTCATGAGGTTTGCTCCAGAGAGTCCACCCCATTTTTTCCAAAGTAGGCAAAAGGTGCTCATATGTGACAAAAGTAACTCCATTTTGCCAGAGGCAGCATATTATTGTCATGGGTGTTCCGCATAAGCCATGGGTGACCCTTAATTCCAAAAATGACATACAAGATGCCACTGCCAGAACTTTTCAATTAGTGCCGCCCAAATACCGTGTGTGATCCTAACATCAAAATATATTTCTAGTATGTCAGGGCCAGCACTTTGTCCTAATTGCTCCCTCCTATCTACCATGGTTGTCCTCCTTTATGCCAACAATTACCTTCAAATTGCTATCATTTTGACACAGGTGGCTCCTATGCAAGACGTTTCTTCAGTACGCCAGCAATTTTCCTAAAGTTACCCCTATGCTGCAAATTACAATCCAGTATGCCGATGCCAACATTCTGTGATAGGTGTCACTGTATGCTAAGCATAATGTCTGTGTACCCTCGTTTGCTAGCATTTTCTTACATGTGTTTGCATACAAAGAGCTACCGCAAGTATGCCAGTGCCAGCATTTTGCCATGGGTGCCTCCTTAAGTCAAGAACCTTCAGTAGGCGCTGTCAATTGCACACTCACAAGCATAACACCACATTATTACTCGTGCTCACTAATATTCACTCATTCACAGTCATATTCATTCATTCTCACTAACTTGCACTCATTCATTCTCACTCACAGTTGTTTGTATTCACTCCCTCTCACTCATTCTTGTTGAACCTCATACTCATTCATTCTCATCCACAAACATGCAGTCACTCTTTTTCTCACTTACATTTTCACTCACTGACTCGTGCATACTTGCTGACACTTAGGGGCACATTTACAAAACAAAATAGCAACCTGCAGCGCAGCAACCAAAGTTACTACGCTGCACTAAGGGAAGGAAGCATTGTAGAGCCATATCTACTAAGATATGGCACTGATGCTTTCTTCTTCAGTACTCAAGCACAAACAGGCTGCCTAGCACTGTGCATACATTCCATTGCCTCCATGGTACAAAAGTATGTGCATGATGATTGGAATACGTTTTGTACTTGACAGTTAACCGTCCAATACACAGTACAGTTTGCCTAGACAAACTTTAAACATTTTCACACACTGGATGAGTGCTGTATAGTGCAGCACACATGCAGAATGTAACAAATTAGAACAAATTGAAACATTTCTTCAACTTAACACCGTGTTGAAGAAGGTGTTCATTTTTTGGTGCAAAGCCCTATCCATCAAAAACCATAGGTTGTAGAGTTGGAATGCCCGTATAGCACCCATATCATGCTCATATGGTGCAATAGCGCAAAGCAGCACAAATTATTGTTTGAGCTACTTTGAGGCTATTTTGCAATGTAAAAAAGTTTTGCAATGGAAAGCAAATAGGTTATCTAGACTTTGTGCCAGTTTGCGTCACTTTGCAGGACTTTGCACTGGTGCAAAATCTTGATAAACATTCTCAGAACCGCCACACAGAAACAGACATAATTGAGGTTCAGAAGGGCCCTCACAGCCCAGGGCCTTTGGCAGGTAGTACTCTGTCCCCACTCCCCTAATACACACCGCCCAACTGCAGCTTGCCTCTGACTTGAGCTAGGGTTGTCACAGGGCCATTTTCTTCCGACATTAATATTTTAATGTCTCAGCCAGTACAAAAATAGAGAAAGTCACCTTAAGCCTGAATTTATCCCCTTTTCAGTATATACTTTGAAAAGTATTTATAAAAACAAAGCACTTTAAAATGTGTTCTAGAGGTTTCTTAATGACCCCTGACTAGGGTTGCCACCTGGCAGATTTTCTTCCAGCACCACTAGTATTAATGTCCAAGTTGGTACAAACATAAGCAAAATCACCCAACGTCAGTACTTTTAGCCCTTATCTGTACAGCAAATATAAATAGAAGACACTTTTAAAATGTCTTCTACAGCTGCACACATTCTGGACTAAGGAATGATGTAAATACAGACAGAAAAGCCATATTACAAATGAATGCATTTGATTTTATTTGTAGTCCTATTTAGTATCGTGTCCAGGCTTTTGAACACTTTTACAACTAAAACAAAGGGCCAGTGTTTTTCTTTTGGAAATGTAACAGCCCTACTGCTAACTGTTAATTCATGTAAATTAAGTGAAAAAAACACCACAAGGTTTGGCCGTCCTCATGGAGGAGGCATTTTACTAGTGCATTCTCCATGGCCACTTCTGCCAACTGGGAGGGCCAAAGGTTATTTTTGGGTGGGCCAAGTCCACCTGGCCCACCAGCTAGAACCGGACCTGCCCCTAAGTTAAAAATTCTCCCTCAGGAAGGTCTAGCACCCCTGTAGTTGGGGGAAGGGCAGCAGTCTCCTTCCATAAACAGGTCGCATAGTGTTGCAGTGCCCGCATTTTCCCACCTCCCCAGTTGTTGCACTGTCAGTCTAGCCCCCCTGAGGGCAGTTCCCGAAGAGGGTGTATCGGGGTGATTGGCCTCACCAGAGACTCTGGGGAAACCTCTCTGCAAGCGCACTCGGGCTGTGTGGAGGAGTAAGGGGAAGGCGCCCCTCAACCGGTATCCCGGGTGGAGAAACGGCACAAGGAGGCCTCTTCAAACACCCTCTCCTGGGAGCTAGGTCTCGTCTGTGAGGTGGCGCACCAGCCAATAGGCCACTCATTGGAGATGGGCGGCCAGCTAGTAGTGCATGAAATTTAGAGCTCCCATGCCTCCCCGTCGGGGCATTTGCAACATGTGTAGGGCTATTCTGTGACGCTCGGTGCTCCAGATTAAATTTAGGAGCATTGACACACTACCTTTTCTTAAATTATTTTTCCTACAATGATGTCATGAGTAACTTTTCTATAATAATGTAAATATTCTGACATCACGAACCCAAGGTAGCAAAAGTCTGTATGGTGCTCCCAGGGTCATGGCACTCAGTTTAAATCTATTGTTAAAGGTCTGAGTGATTGCAACCATTCATGAGGTTACAAGGGTGAACGCAGTTGAACTCGGATGTGTAGGCTGATTTTAGAAATAGATGGTTTTAAGTAGCATCCTGCTTACAACTCAGATTCTGGTGATAAATTCAGTAATCATATTTTCCTAATATTCGCGTGAGGCACTGCTTTCTCTCTGAAGGAGAAATCCTTAAGTGCAGTACAAAGTGCAAATCATGAGTACCATGATTGACTTAAAGCAGCAGTTTGTATCTCAGCCTTCTATAATTTTTTGTTTTACAGTTTTATATAGAGCAAACGCAACTCAAAGGTATTGCTGCACCTTACATGAGAACCAGTTACATCACAGAAGGTCACTTATTTTTTTAGGCAGTGATTAGGTGATTTGCCTAGGATCATAGGGTTGTTGAGCAGATGCCAAGACTCAAACCTAGTCACACAGAAGAACGGTTCTGCACAAGACTGCCAGGCTTGTCACATAACCACTGAGATGGGATGAACCAGGTTGAACAGCAGGGCCAGAGAGCCCGGTAAGATAATCTGTCATTGCCCAAAAGGCTATTCTGACAAGCCAGCGTATGGACCAGTTATTAGGTTGTTTGTGGGCCTGTTTTATGGTCTGGTGGCTGGTTTCACTGTTGATTCGCCTGGTATTACCACAGACATTGTCTGTAGCAAGCACAAATGCATTAACTCCATATACCTTGCAAACCACATACATAGTGTGTCCTTTACAAGTTAAAAACCTCTCCAATTAGCAAATATGAGACAGTTTATAGGTCGAATCCTGTCTGGTTTCCAAAGACATCTTGGGGGTATTTTAAAAGCAGACCAAGGAATACATTCAACCCACTGCTTTCATTGGCTTTTAGTTTTGTAACTCACATTTGCTTGATTTCTATTTGCTAGCTTTATTTGTTTTAGGCTGTTCAGCATGCCTTTTTCACTCTCACAGAGCATACCATATTTACTATATTCTTCCATAAGTGCCCACTTTCTGTAAACAGGCCTTTACTTTTTATCCTTAACTTTTCACACTTGCTGTGTATTCAAAGACAGAGGTCAAATGTCAGGCTCTGTTTTCCGAGGGAGCTTGGTGTTTACTTTTCCTTTTCTTACTTAAAAGTGAGAGCATTTATCTGACAATCTTGCTGGGTACTGGGAGTGTGAAAGGAAATACTTTTTTCTAGCACACACCAAAATTTAAATGTTAATCAATGAACTGCGAAAGTATTTCAGAGTATATCAGAATTAAGGAAGCACAAATGAAGCACTTTTTTTGGAATTCTGAAGTATGGTGGAAAGAAATATTTTAATACAATCAAAACAAATCAATACACAAGGTGATGCCATTTCCACAAATTATCGTTTGTGCACTGTATAGTTTTTTCAGTAACATTGTATGTCTGTGCAAGTGTAATGATCATTTCAATGGAAAATATGTTGTCTAGAATGGCAATGCGCTACCACACCATGCATACTCCACTCTACACTCCAATCTACTCTACTCCACTCTATGTCACTCCATGACACTCTACTCTATGTCATATCTACTCCACAACATTCCAAGGTACACCATGACACTCAGCTCTACAACACTCTACTCTATTCCATTATACAACACTCTACAATACCCTTTGACACTCTAATCCACTTCACTCGAGCACTCTACCCCACGCTATGCCGCAACAATATATGCCCCTCTACTCTTCTTCCCTCCACTTTATGCCCCTCGACAACACTCCACTTTACTCTACACTACTCTAATGCACTCTATGACCCTCCACTCTACAACATGCTATTCTACGACATTCTACTCTTTGGCACTCTGCGACATTCCACTCTGAGACACTCCATCAAATAAAGAGTTTGTTAGAAGAAGATTGTGTGACAGAATGTCCTTAATAAATTCACCCCTTTCTTTTGCTACATCCATCTCTCTTTGTGCTTGCGAAAGTTGTTTTTTTTGTAACCTGCTTTGTAGTGGGTGTTTGGATGAAATCCATACTATGGCAATTAAAGTGTGGAAGTTTAGATTTAGTGATCATATTAAACAGCTTTTTATCTTTCAACACAAATCTCTCCTGCTTCAGTGCTGCATATAGTTTTGATTCATGTTCTAGAACATCTAGTAGATGTGTCTTCATATCGTTACCACATATTGTTTGGTCACAAAGTTGTGTAGTCGCACAAACTCAGTGATTTCAAAGAGGTTTTCTAGCTGCTGCATCAAATTAAGAAAGCTGTCAACATGTTTATTAAAACATTCCCCTCTGTTTCCCACAAGTTCGTAGGGAGGAACATTTTCACGATTGTCAACTAATTTTGAATTTGTCATCTCTCTGAAAACATCGCAAATAGAAAGGACTTCAAGGTAAACTAGCTGCCATTGAGCAACATATTCACTTTTACGTGACTGAGCAACAATTCCCTTGGAGCTTTTCTGTGATCTCTGGATCGTCTGTTCCAACTTCATACCTGGAGCAACAGCATTAAACCTTCCCTCTCTATCTTTCACCACAAAATGTTTTTGGATACATTTTCTGTAGAGGTATGGTTTCCACCTCTAGCTTCTTCACTCTTTCCAAATAACTGGGCCCATATCTCAGGTAGTTTCTGCAATTGATTACACAAAACACAGTAATCAGTGACTCCACAGTCTTCACCTTCAGGTCCCAATCACCTTCCTGATCAGCATATACCAGTTTTTCACTAGTGTAAAACATTTCCCCAGTACTTGCAAAGTTTTAGATTTTTTTTCACATTCTTTGTCAAACTCTACGAACTTGGTTTTCTGATTTTGAACTGAGTGTATTGGACATTGTCTGGCTTTGCCTTATGTCTTTTGAATGACGTGCACCATGTGCCTTGTTCACTTCTGAGATAAAATATGCAAAACCTAATTCGTCATTCTTGTTCCAGAAAGCATTCCAACTCATTGCTTTTATAGCCCCAGATATGATGAGCACACCTTGTAACAAACAAACATAATGAGCTCCACTCAATACTGACTGGACATTTTTGCTTCCAAAGATTTCGGCCTCAATAAGTGCATTGTCTATGCCACATCCATTGAGATAACTTCCTGTGCACTGCAACACAAATCTTTTTATGTGGAAAACGCCCATGTGGATAAATGGAAAATGCCCATGTGGATAAAGATCATCAAATTCTACTGGATTGCTCACAAAAATATCTTCATTGCACAAAATTGGCAGGATAGACTGGCCTTCAAGCTGAGCATGCACATTGTGGAAATTGTTTAGATCTCTGTATACTATTGCGTAGTTTGCGATGGTATTACTGGTAAAAACCCAACCTTCTTTAGTTGGGACGGTATTCTGGATGATCAGAGCATGAATTTCAGCCCACAGAGGAACTAGCTTTTCTTCATCCTTCAGTCCGCAACGAATAAGCAATATGATAAATTCAGTTAAATCAGCTTTGCGGACCGCAGATTCAGGTAGAAGAAGATGCATGTCGCCAGCCACTTTGAAACTTTCTGGTAGACTGGGACGTGTTGATGGCTCATAGTGATTTTACACATGTTGGTAAGGCAGTTGGGTTATAAGCTTTCAGCTTTGTTTGTTTATGCCTACAGCTGACACAGTCTGTTTTTCAGCAGCTACTTCATTGGTACAGTCTTGAAAAAGCACAATGGCAGTATCATGTGTGCTAGATGCTCCAGAGAAAGAAGATCTGTCTTCAAAATCAAAATGATCGCAACAGATATTCACATGTTTGTGGAGTGCCCAGAAATACAGCTATTTTGAAAGAATGTGGGTAGGACCATCTCGACCATTGTGGTGGCGGACATCAAGGTAAGCCTCTCTCTAATTATTTTTGGGATAGCAGATGGGCCAGCAGTGAGAAATGATAATATAAGAAGGCTGCTTTTCTACCTCATGGCACTGGCGAGAAGAGAAATCTGTTCAAAGTGGGTGGGGAATAGGTCTCCATGTTACTCAGACTGGCTTGATGCACCTTTTTTAAAATTTGGAGGATGGGTATGATGTGGGGAGCTGCGAAGAGGGAAAAGTTGTGGCAACCTTTCATAAGGTGGCTGAAGGACAGGAGGACTAATAAGGGAGTAAGCTAGTGAGTAAACTTATGAGTTCGATGATTACATCTTTTTTGCTCTCTTCGCTGCGTTCGTAATGTGGCCCCCAAAGTTGGGCAGGATGCGAGAGAGGCTGCCTCCCTGGTCAAAGATCATCTTCAATGAAAATAGAAGGCTCAAAATTTGGTTACCAGAAGATATGGAATCTGAGGTGAATGGGGACAAAAAAATCAAAATTATCAAGAGCAACAATAGTAAATCCTTTCCTGGTAATGTGACTTGGAGGTGGTGCGCTGTTGAATTCACAGGATTTTACAGCATGAGCTGCTAACAAGCGCCTGCTCTGTACTATGTCATTATAACTTGCTGATACATCAATCCTATTCATTGAAATGATTAACTTTCTACTTTTGCATTCGTCATAGATTGCATGGGCAGTCATCATGTGAAGCGGAGTTTTCTTTTTGCAGTGATTTGGGAAAGACAGTACATTTGCACAGCATAAGCCTGTCTGTTCATGGGATTGTCTTCCACTTCTTCACTTGTATCTTCAAAGCCATCATCAATGTTATTGGCTTCTTTTCCGAACTGAAGAACTTTAGTTTGTAGCAGTTTTGCTTTGCTGATAATAAACTATGATTAAAAAATGTTAAGGCAACATAAGGCATTGACAATTTTTTTTCCAGGCTTTTCCACTGTATACAACGTGTAGCACTTGTTGTTACAATGATAAAATAATTGATCATCTTCACCCATCAGTTGCAATCTTTTGTGAACTTCGTCTTGCCGTATGTTTGCAGCATCACATACTCTCTTCTGTCCAGCAGCAGTTGATGTTAGCTTTTCTTTTGGATTAGTTTAGATTTTGTAGTTAGCAACACCCTGTCCGTAGATAAAGATCCTCTGCTACCACTGTTTCATTCATGTTTACAAATTTGAATCAACAGAAAACATGAAAAAATAACAAGATTAAAATAAATTATCAATATGAGGCTAAGACACATAATTACAGAGCCGCCATTTCAGAAAATGGCAGAAGGGTTGCCTGAAGAGTAATTTTCTGCCTCTATAAGACTACCTGACCCCCAAAACCTATGTTTTGATACAAAATGGACTAGATAGGGCTACTGCATCCTGAAAAATTATGGCAGAACACTAACATAGCCACCATTTTAAAAAATTTCATCCAGAAAAAAATCAAGGTTCAAAATCAGTTGCGCTGTTCATCTCATAATTTACCAATTGGCATAAACAATTTGAGCATTGGACATAGTCTTTCTTCTTATCCCGCACTTCTACTAGAAGGTGGAATCAATTGCAAAACCTAATCTTTTGAACTATTTACCTTGATTACTCAAATTGTTCACTTCAATATACTAGGGGTTCTCACAGGTTATCTGTAAAGACCGGTTTGGTCGGCAGCCAGTAATGTGCTCTTGCATGTCCATCTCATTCTGCATTGCTTCGCCCACCCACTCTCTTAGCAGTAAAGAACAATGCACCCAATGGCCCACATTGTCTCTGTGATGCCCCTACAGTACAAACAGGCCTGTTTCTTTATTTATGCTCAAAAGTGCTCATGTTTGTGTGGTTTTCATCCCAGAATTCCACATTCGACTAGACATTTGCTAATTTTCAGCTGCGTAGGAATTTAACTGCAATTCTGAAAATGTGAAAGATCTTCCCACAGTACACCTGGTACACCCACAGTACACCTGGTCAAGGGATACATGATTAGTCTGTACTGACTTCCAAGGTTGTAGTTGATTGTTGAAATATGTTGATTTACTGGGTGATGTGTTTTTTCTATGAACATTTATAAACATGACAAAACTGAAAAAACAGCCCAAAGCATACACAACCGAAAACAGTTAAACCGCAGTTAGTCCTGATTGTAATAAGCACATTCTTGTGAGGACGAGCGAGGTACAGATATACCTGACTTTTGCATAGCGGCAATGTCCATCAAAGAAGACTTCCACTTTTATATCAAAAACACAGGGAATGTGTGTTAAATCACGCACATCCAAGTATTACACAGTACTTTCTACAAACTTCAGGGGGCATTCATAGAGTGCATATTGTAAAGTTTACACAATACTTTGCATACTGTCTTTCAAATATACGCCAGAAAGAGAGGCACACAAGTAATAATGATGAGTGGAAGTGATCAGCATTGTTAATTCAGAATTTCTTGGCAGTGACATTTCTGATTACTTCCCCTAGAGGAGCGCGAGCAGTGGTCGAAGTGGGCGGGATCGGAGGGGCACGATGTGCCCATACTTTTTTGATTTATGGAACACCGTTCCTTGACTTTTTGCAAAAACACAACCGTCCTGCGACGGTTAATTCCGAAAGTTTAAATGCTTCAGCTGAAGTATCATTCAGTGAGTCTCCTGTGAGCCTTCCTGTCACTGTGCCTGAAAGAAATGCAAATGTGCACTATGAGTTAATCTGCAAATGTAAAGGATGCTTGGGGGCCGGTACTGGCTTTAATTTATTTAATCACTCGAAACTTTATGATGGCAAAGTTTTATTATTTTTGAGTGGTAATGCAAAGAGTTACCAAATGGGCTGTGAAGTGTGTGCTTTTAATTGTAATTGTATTTATATATCGCACTTACTACACCTAGAGGTATTGAAGGGACAGTAATGTAAAAAACTGCATTAGTACACGCTGGGTATTACTAAAATCTATATTTTGGAAGCACCATTTTATCTTAAACATTTTGCGGCTTTTGTAGCAGTCTAAGTTTAAAATAATGAATTACATTTTCACAGTGCTTTCTGTCACAGGCTGTGACCTCCTAGCACTAAAAACACACCTCACTTTTCTCCACTGCACCAACCAAGACTTAATTATGTGGCTCTTTGGTTACACACAGACCTCTGCAGTGCATTAACCAATAAAGGTTTCATAATGCACTACAGTGCTTTTCCCAATGAGTAAAAAAGAATTTTAAAATTATTTTTCATTTAAGGTGCATGTTATATGTAGACCAAAAAAAACCTGTACAGAATATTTTTTTTTCATAGCAACACCTTTGACCCCGCTCCCACGCTCACTGACGCCACCCCCCACTGCATGCAGCATCACAGTTCCCATACTTCTCTTAATGCACTTCGACCGTTGAGCGCGAGTAGAGAAAAATGGGGGCAGGGTGAGACTCCAACGCGACTTGGTAAGTAGGTGGTAAATTTTTCAACACCAGATCCACAGGTACCCTAACTGCCGCCCCTGGAAACTGGAACTTACACTCGTCAATACATTCCATTCAAGGATTTAAAAACTAACCATTAGGGGGGAGGAAACCGGAACATAGACAATACACCACAAAGGGTTGTTTTCCTTCTATCAGACCATATGCTAGTCATTCGATGGCTGTAGATTAAAAAGGAACTCTGCACTTTACCTGCTGGAATGAACTGTCAGGCCTAGAGGCTCTCTTTATAGCATGCACTCTGCCCAAGAGTCCGTTGACCCCCCAAGTTCATATATTGCCACTCGATGTCCACGGAATGTTGTGTCATGGATGTGGCCTCCATCGTCCCTCAAAGAAAACAAGTCCAAATGGCACTTACGGCAGCACCAATCGAAGGATTGACTTCTTCGACAATTAAACATCACCAAATACCTTTGTGTCAAAAAGCACCTACCCCTTCTAAGGTATATAACGGGGTGGGAACAGCATAACTCATAGGATTCCATGAAAAGTCCTGATCCGATTAAGTCACACTAAGTATCATGACCAAGCTTTGCATGTAATCCAAGCATCAAATGAAAACAGGAGCAAATAGTGGTCGTAATCAAAATGATGCCATATCCCTATTACACGTACTACATAATGTCTGTAAATGTGCACATAGTACACGACTTACGCTTTGGTGAATGTCTGAATGTAGAAATGTGTACCGGAGAGCGTGCCTCGAGTACACAACTCACAACAGACTTCCTCTGCTTGATTTTGCGCCTAAGCACTGTGCTAAATCGTTTTTTGTGTCATAAAAACAAAACATGAGTGTGAGGTGTGGTGGGTGACATCATTCGCACAAACTGTGTAAATATTGGCACCATGCTGTCGTCGCATTTGCACAATGCAGTGCTCAATATTTCTGTGCATTGTTGCCTGATGTTTAGTGCATCTAGGCCCACGCTTCTCAGGCTCATAGCAGAAATTATATTCTCACCACCTGTCACTCACACCAGTGTATGTCAAAGTTCGGGAAAGTGTGAGAAGAGCCAACCTAAACTTGCTTGAATCTGCCAGCATGTGCAATAAGATATTATGACATTGGGATTTCCAGCAAAATAAACCTCTGCCTGTCTGAAGCACAGCATGGGGTACTGTAAAATACACACGCCCTATGAGCATTTGTCAGGAAGCTAACCTTGGCAGGCATGAACACCCTGCCTTTGGTAAGAAGATATCCATGCAGTCCCTTGTAAAAGTGCAGGGGGGACAGGGAGATGAATAATTGCTCAGAAAATAAACCAAAACATTTTGGGAAATAAAAAGAGCTGCGACAAGCACTTCTTATGGCACAATCAACACAAAAATCAACCAAAGCCAAAGCAAACCACACAGTTTCCAGAGATAACTGCAGTCTGACCTATCCCTTCTTTTAACAAACACACCAATTTTACAGTTTTTGAGTTCAGGCCAAAAAGGGCATGAATAAAATAGTGGTTTATTCCATAAAACACGTTGTGATGGCCGGCCAAACAATCTGTTTCTAATAAAAGCGCCCTATGAGGGCTAAACGAAGACCTCCAGCATGTAAACTGTGAATTATGTATTTTCTCTGAGGCTTCAGCCCATTTCTCCAACTGGAGTCCAACTTTACTGCACTTCCAGCCACAAACGGTTCTTAATGCAATTCCCAGATTGGTGATGGATGGAAAGAAATACGCCTCCATACTGTACCAGATGTCACACCTCCATACTGTACCAGATGTCACTGGGGACAGCATGTTCTCATCTCCAGGCTTCAAATCAACTGCCTGGTACATCCAGGATTGAATAGTCTTGAGCTACAAGAACTGAACCAATTGGACCAAAGTTCCAGCTTATAATGGCTTAAAAAGGAGGGCATGGAACTTGAAGAGCGGGCCCCGGTGACATGAGAACCTTAATGTTAAATCTTGTCTCTGTTAATGCAACTTGGTCCTTTTATCATTGTCATCAAATATCATATTTCACACGCTTACCATTAAACATAACTGACTACCCTGTAGGCATCTGTTTGTGGCATGTACTGCTGTAGATTCACATGCTCTCCATACTCCTGCCATCTAGTGTTGGATCTGAGTGGTGCAAGTTGTTTTTCTTTGAAGAAGTGTTCTGAGTTACGGGATCAAATGACTCCTCCTCTCGATAACGCTGTGCATGGGCATCGATTTCTTTGTTAGATTGTTTTCCCGCATGCGGATGAGAAAGGAGTGGAAGGAAAAGAGAGAATGTCCATGCAATGTATAAATACATATATACAAATATATATAGGGATACAGTAACTGCAACAGCCACAAGCATCCGGGGAGGAGGGAGGGTGTATGTGAATCTACAGCACTACATGCCATGAACAGATGCTTACAGGGTAAGTAACAATCTGTTCAATGGCATGTGTGGCTATAAATACACATGCTCTGCATAAAACAGTTCCTCCATGAAAGCAGTGGATAGCCTGTAGGAGTTGCAGTTGACTGAAAAGGTGTTTGCAGCACAGCCTGACCCACATTAGCTTCTTGATGTGCTAACACATCCACAAAATAGTGTTTTGTGAATGTATGTGGTGTTGACCATGTAACTGCCTTACAGATGTCAGTTTTAGGAATGTTTCCAAGAAAGGCCATAGTAGCACCTTTCTTCCTGGTTGAATGTATCCTCGAGGTAACAGGTAATGGTCTTTTAGCTTTAGCGAAGCAAGTCTGAATGTATTTAACTTTCCATCCGGCTATGCCAGATTTGGATATTGGAGTGCCTTTGTGAGGCGGTGAGAAGGCTACAAAGAGTTGCTTAGTTTTCCTACACTATTTCGTCCTATCCATGTAAAACATAAGTGTTCTTTTAACATATAAGGTGTGGAGAGCTCTTTCTGCAACAGAGTCGGGTTGTGGAAAGAAGACTGGTTGCTCAATGGATTGGTTTTTATGGAATTGGGAAACAGCTTTAGGAAGGAACTTCAGGTTTAGGCTAGGGACTACCTTGTCTCTATGAATCTGGAAGAAAGGTTCTTCCAAGAATAGTGCCTGGAGCTCACTGACACACTTGAGTGATGTGATGGAAACTAAGAAAGCTATTTTCCAAGAAAGTTATTGAAGAGGACATGAATAAAGTGGCTCAAAAGGAGGGCCCTGACCCTGATGAGCACAACGTTAAGGTTCCATGATGGTGCAGGTGGTACCCTGCATGGAATGATCATTTTAAGGCCTTCCATGTAAGCCTTAATGAGTGGGATTCTGAAAAAAAGAAATGGGTTATCTGTTCTGTAGATATGCAGCTATAGCATTGAGATGTAGGCGAAAGGAAGTGTAAAGTAGATTTGCTTTCTGTAAGTGGAGCAAAAAACAAATGATCTCTTGAACAGTAGCTTTCATGAGGCAATATGCTTGGGTTTACAGTAGCAAACAAAATGTTTCTATTTTGCGGCATAATAGTCTCTAGTTGTGGGTCTATGGGCTTGCCTGAGAATGTCCATACATTCAGGAGGCAATCCTAAGTACCAAACTCTATGACCACAGAAGCCATATTGCAAGGTTGAGTGATTTGGAGTCTGGATGTCTGATTTGTCCTTGACTTTGAGTGAGAAGGGCCTGCCTGTTGGGAAGCTTCTTGTGGGGGGGCTAATGGTAGTTCTAGAAGTGTGGTGAAGCATGGCTGCTGCACCCAATTGGAAGCTACAAGGATCAGGGTGAGAGACATTTGCCTGATCCTTCGAACCACAAATGGAATGAGATGGAGAGTGGTGGAAAATAGTAAGCAAATACCCCTACCAGTTCATCCATAAAGTGTTACCCTTCGATAGAAGGTTTGGGTACCTGTAGGTGAAGCGCTGGCATTTTGTGTTTTCTGTTGTGGTGAAAAGGTCTAGCTGAGGAGTTCCCCACTTTGCATAGTATGGTTGAAGGACTTGTGGGTAGAGTTCCCATTCGTGGACCTGTTGCTGCATCCTGCTAAGCAGGTCTGCAATGTATTTGTCCTTCCCTGGGAGATACTCTGCCACCAGGTGGATGTGGTGGTGGAGAACCCTACTCCATATTGTCTGAGAGAGTTGTGACAATTGGGATGACCATGTCCCCCTGTTTTTTCAAATAATACATGGCTGTCATGTTGTCCGTGCGGACTAAGACAACCTTGTGAGATAGGTGATGAAGAAATGCTTTCAGGGCTAGAAACACTGCCTGAAGCTCAAGGTAATTGATGTGTAGGGATTGGTGACTGAGATCCCAGAGGCCCTGTATTGTGAGGTTTTGAAGGTAAGTGGCCCACCAATCATTGATGCATCTGTCGTCAGAATGACCTGAGGCACGGGTTACAGAAAAGGCTGCCCTTTCAACAGGTTGGTGGTGTTCCACCATTTCAGAGAACAGTGAGTAGGGCGGTTTAACAACACTAGGGCTTCCAGGTGACCCTTTGATTGAGACCACTGGTGAGACAGATACTGCTGTAGGGGAAGCATGTGTAGTCTGGCATGGGGAACAATGACAATGCCAGATGCAACCATCCCTAACAGTTGCATAATGGTCCTGACGGTGTACGTAGAATGCTCCTGAAATTGAGAGAGAAGAAGTGAATATTCTGAAAGAGGGTCTGGTTGAGGTATGTTAACCCTAACTGTGCATTGAGCATGGCTGCCAGATATGGTTGTAACTGAAGAGGTTGCAGGTGGGTTCAGAGTGAATCCCAGAGTGTGAAGGAGATCCACTATCAAGTGGGTGTGATATTGGCACTGTTGTAAGGTACTGGCTTTGATGAGCCAGTCGCCTAAATAAGGGAACACATGGATGTTCTGCCTTCTGAGGTGTGCAGCAACCACTGCTAAACACTTTGTGAAGACTCTGAGAGTGGTTGTGACCCTGAAAGGCAGGACCTTGCACTGGTAAAGTTTGCCTGCAATAACAAACCTTAGGTGTTTTCAGTGTACAGGGTGCATGGGAATATGAAAGTCATCGTCCTCCAGTTCTAGAGCGGTCATAAAGTCCCCTTGCTGTAGAAGTGCAATAACATCTTGAAGGGTAACCATGTGAAAGTTTTCTGACAGGATGTATTGATTTAGCAGTTTGAGGTTGAGAATAGGCCTGAGAGAACTGCCCTTTTTGGGAATTAGGAAGTAAAGGGAGTAAACTCCTGACTCTTGGTGTTGTAACAGAATGGGCTCTATCAACCCTTTGAGAAGAAGGGATTGGACCTCTTGTTCTAGGAGGGTGAGGTGTTCCTGAGATAGCCTGTGGGCGCAAGGGGAAATATTGGGAGGAGTGGTGATGAGCTCCAGATAGTAATCATGTTGAATAATGGAGAGGACCCATTGGTCCGTAGTGATACTTATCCAGTGTGAAAGAAAGCTTTGAAGCCTTACCCGTACAGGTGTGGAATGAGCGGGGGAAGATGGGGGTAGTCACTGCTTGGCAGTGGAGGAAAGCCTTGGGAGGCGGTGCTCTTACCTCATCCTTTATCATTGTTGCCTCTAAAGGAACTCTTGTAGAAACCCCTAGAATAGGAGGCCTGAGGCTGTCTGGAGTGTGATGTAGACACCGCAGAGGATGTAAGTTTGAAGGAGCCTCTAAAACCGGGGTGAAAAAAAGTGCTCCTCTATGTAGGAGATTGGAGGAAACCCATAACCTTTGCTGTGGCCATGTCCTTTTTGAGCTTTTCATGGGTAGTGTCCACTTGAGGCGCACAAAGGTGCTCCTTGTCAAAAGGCATATTAAAGACCGCTGCTGAACCTCTAATTTGAAACTGGAGCAGCAAAGCCAAGCAGGCATTTGGAGGAGGACACTTGTATTAATGCCGCATACAGCTGTGTCTGCGGCGTCCAGGGCACAACAAATTGAGTTGTTTAAAATTGGCTGCCTCTCGGCAACTCTTTGTTGCCCTTTTTTCTGGTGGCCATCTGATAGGAACCGGAGGAGCTCCTCTATTTCATCCCAGTGAGTCTGCTCGTATCTGACCAACAATGCTTGCGAGTTGGTGATATACCAATGATTGGGTGTTTGAGCAGCAACCCTTTGCCTCGCAGCATCAATTTTCTTGCTCTCCTTCTCAGGGGGAGGCGATTCACCAGCGGCCTGACTGTTTGCATGTTTCCGTGCTGTGGTGTCAACAATTGAGTCAGGAGGGACCTGAGATTTAATATATATTGGTTCAGAGGGAGCCAGTTTATATTTCTTGTCAACCCTAGGGGTGATAACCCTAGAGCAGAGAGGTTCCTTAAAAACTTCTTCAGTGTGACGAAGCATGCCAGGGAGCATTGGGAGGAACCGAATATCCCTGTGTGTAGAGGTAAGTGTATTACACAGGAAGTCCTGCTCGATAGGGTCCCTATGTAACTCTACATTATGGAATGCAGCTGCTTGTGCCTCTACTTGCTGGTAGGAAGTAGCATCCTCTGTTGGTGAGGGGCGTGTGGGGTACTGGTCTGAGTCGTTAGAGAGGATGGGGTCAGGATCATAAGTGTCCCAGGGATCTGGGCCATGTTGTGGCCCACCCAAGTATTACACAGTAAATAAGGGGTATCCCTAAGAAGTGTAATATCTGGGTGTAGGTGAGGTGGGAGAATGAGAAGGGGAGGGAAGTGGAGGGGAAGAAGAGGGTGGAGGATGTGGAGATGGTGAAGGAAGAGTTGGAGGAAGAGGTAGTGGAGAAGGGCTAAGAGTTAGGCTGGTGGGCTTATCCTTGTTTTTTTTCTTCTGAGGTGGAGGAGTGTCCAAAGCTTCCTGAAAGAAAATGCTTTCTCTTCAAAAGTACAGGAAGTAAAGCAATAATGCATATTGCACCATCCTGAATTTAGAGGTGGCGCTGACGGGAGTCCATGGTCTCGAATATAGGCTCCACTGGAGACTCACTGGAGTCACTGTGGTTCAATGATTTTGGTTGGTAGGATTTTGTTGGCACCAAAATAAATGCTGTAGGCATTCAGGATGGAGTTAAGGCTCAGATCAAGATGAAGACGATCTCTCAGTCCGATGTGAAGGAGGTCAAAGCCGAAGACAATGGCTTGTCTTGGCTGATGTTTTTGGTGACAAGCCAGAAAGCGGGGCAGCCGAAGCAGTTTTTCTGTTCAGACTATGGCCTGGTGGCAGTGGAAGGCCAGCGACCTCTAGAAGGGGCCTCTTAAGAGTCTTGGGGTCAGCAGGAGGGACCACAGTACTCACAGGTTGCACTGAGGTGATTTTGTGGCTTTTGTTGTCCGACTGGATGTCTGAGGAGTCCTGGATGGAAAGGGTCTTCTCTTCCTGCACAGGTTCCTCCTGTGCGTGTTCCTCCCCAAAGATGTCCGGGGTGTCATCCGGAGTCTTGTGCGCCATTTCCAATCGAAGTGCCCTTGTATCCCGAAGTGTCTTCTTCTATCAGAATGATCTGTAGGTGTCACAGGTATCCTGTGGATGATTGCAGGAAAAGGCAGAGGTTACACACCAGATCTAAATCAGTGTGGGGAAGATTAGCGTGACACTGAGGGAAGGAACGGAATGGAGTCCCTTCCATCAGGATGGCATATTCGTCGGTGCCGTGTGGTAAGGTAGGCCAGAGTTGGGTGAAGATGCCCCAAAGTGCGCACAGTCAGTGACCTGGCCAACGATTTGAAACTAACGCTAAGGTGGAAAAGAAAAGCACGAGCAGAAACAATACTTTTGAAAGAGGGTGAGATAGAGGAAAGATTTCAACCCGGAATGAGTGGAAAGACAGAGAGAAGATACACACATTCAAGCCCGACAGCAGAGAGAAAACAATCTAACAAAAAAGTCAATGCCCATGAGCAATATCACTGAGAGGAGGGGTCACTCGATTTCGTGACTCAGAACACTTCTTCCAAGAAAAACAACTTGCACCACCCGGACCCAATACTAGCTTGCAGGACTATGTAGGGCATGTGTATCTACATTCATACATGCCACTGAACATTGATATCACTGCTTTACTACACTCAATAAAGCGAAACTCCCCTACTTTTTTACAGCTTCTGCATGTGGACTGTTTTATCAGTTACCTAAGACAAAGGCTAAGTAAACTGATCTAAAACTGACTCCTGACTCTACCTTCCTCAAATGAGTATGCACCAAGCATTCAAAAGTTCAAGAAATCATTGTGCCACAAGGCTGCTCTGATCATTTAGGTCTACAACTTGAATTAAACATCCTGGTACAGCCGTTCAATCTCACTCATCAAACATCAGGTCAACTGACTGAAGTAGACTCCTTCTCTTGACACATTCTTATTGCTGACAGCAAACCTTAACAAGATGAATTTGACTCTGGTCTATGACGGAACCCTCAGAACTCCTTGAAAACCCAACCCCATCTACAAATGACAATTGTTGTGATACTAATTCAAATAACATAACAAACATGGAGTAAAAAGGGTCAGAAGCTCAAATTTATTGCATTAATATTGCAGAATAATGATTTTGGGACTCTTAAAAAGCACTAGTACATGTGAGGCATTAACTAGCCCAACTAATAAGTACCACACATGTCAAACCATATCAAGCTTATTGACTGCCATAGATGATTATGGGTAGGATGGCTACAGATGATAATAGGTAAGAGAAATCTCACTTGAAAAAAGGAGTTTGTGTAATGTTGAAATCCATACTATTGCACGATCTCCTTCGGCTATATTCTCCAGCAAACTTCTCCAACTGCAGGATTAAGGTAGCAAACTGGATGAGATCTAACTGCTTGAAACTCAGCTCCGACAAGACGGAAGTGCGGATCTTTGGGAACAAGAACTCTCCTTGGACTCCACTAGGAGACCCTCAGAGCTCAGACCTACACCAACCAACCACACCAGAAACCTGGGAATCATTCTGGATGACAAGCTCAACATGATGGCATTGGTCAACGTGGTCAGCTCCTCCTACTTCCACATTCTCCGTATGCTCCACAAAATCTTCAAATGGCTAGTCTGGAACATCAAACACACTTTCACACAAGCCCTCATTACAAACAGATAAGACTATGGCAATGCACTATTTGCTGGAATCTCCAACCATCTCCTTCATGGACTCCAGACCACCCAGAATGCTGCAGCGAGAAAAGGCACTGCACAACATCAGTCCAACATACCTTAGCCCCCTTCACTTCCAGCAACCCAACAGACACCTACGCTCAGTCTCTCTCTCACTCGCACACACTCCCCTCCATCTGCAAAAGCAGAATAGGAGGTCTAGCATTCTCCTGTATCACACCCAAGACCTGAAACAGCCTCCCTCAACACATCAGAGCCTTCTCCTCACGGCTTGAATTCTGCAAGAAGCTGAAGACGTGGTCCTTTGACTAACTCATCAGGGTTGACACCCAACACCTACAGTCTTATGTCTACGCTCCTGCTGCAGCACCTGGATACCATAAAGGGTGATTAGTCATGTAAGACAAATCCACATAACATAACTTAACTCCTGGTATCACTGCACAACTCTAAATTATGTAAATGATATTCCGAAACGTGCATAACTTTCAATAGCCAAGCAGTCCTCAAGAGAGGATGCAACAATGATTACCAACTTCCAATAGCAATAGCAGTCGTTGATTTCATGTGTTGCAACCGTTCCTTACCTACTATGTCTTCATATGTGTTCTCCTCTAAAGTGCTCTTGGAACCAGACCGGTGCTGCCTGTCGGTGCCATTCTCAGTAGGTGAGGGCGGGCTCAATGACTGAAGACTCGAAGCATCCTCAAACTCCATGGACTTTCTGTAAGTCAAGAAAATTTGCAGTATTAAATCCAGATGACATGAGCAATGGTTACTGAATTACAAGGTGGTTTCACTTTTCAGAAGACACGAAGAAGAAAGTAAATCATAAGTAAAAGTATAATATATTCTGAGTAATATAGCACAAGAATTAAATTTACACTCTTGTTTTCATTTTTAGATCCGGACAAGAAACAGCTTCAGCTGTCTTGTCAGCCTCATATTTGCTAAAAAAAACAATCATAGTAAAAAATATTATTATTATTGTTCATTTGTAGAGCACAACATTTACCATTACAGGCATCACGGAGCTAAAGACAATATATATATATATATATATATATATATATATATATATATATATATATATATATATATATTCCGGTGAGTTTCCTTACACCGCCAACAGCCGCACCACAGTATCCGTTTTGCCGCACCATGAAATCAAAAAGTAGGGGGGTAACTATCCACGACAGTTGCTAACAATATATTACCAACAAGGTGCAAAAGCTGACAACCCATCACCAATAAAAAGAGTGAATACCTCATTAACATATTATCAACTATTGTTGTACAGTGCATATACTTCATTCCTAATCATAAAGATTTGACGTTTTTGTTTAGACACATCCCGAATAGAATTACTGATCTAACTTCAACCAGTTAAGAGAACCACTAGGAAGAGTAAAATTGGTGTTACATTTCCAACCTATTCCATTACTGATAGATTCCCATCCTATCTCAAAATATGCACATGTAATTCTGTATCTAAACTGTGTCAGCATGGCTTTTCTGTCCCCAAAGATAAAATCATCCTGAATTCCATTCTCCTGAGTTCCAATACCCTGTCTCCCCTTTGAGGGTCTATTTTCACATGTTTAATGCCAAAGAAAGTCAAGCTCTTGCAATCTTCTTTTTTTGGACGTGCACATTGGATGATATACACTACAAATTCAGTATCACATGTAATCCTCGCTGTAATGGGGCTCATCCTCCCATCAAATGTCACGTAAGACTGTGTATTCATGGCACATCTACATGCTTTGCAGTTGCCACACCTCCGGAACCCCAAACTCTTTTTTTGCTAGCCATGTTACATTTTTCTTCTGCACAAACAGCCATTTAGTTAAGATATCCCCCAATGATTGCGCTTTTCGATATGTGATCAGAGGGCGTGGACCAATCCTGGTCCTCAAGTGCTTGTCTTGTTGCAAAACATGCCAATTGTGTGTCAAAATAGTTTTTAATGCCTTGTGTTTATTTTTGAACTCCAAAAATAATCTAAGTTGGGAGGATTTAATATTTTCCTGTACCCAAGATCTCTGAGATTAGAAGAGTAAGTCTTCTCTTTTCTTGCTATTTACCCTTTCATAAGCATCCATGAGAACCTTGTCTAGGTACCCTCTCCCAAGGAATCTTTGTATCACTGCAGATATTTTCTTCTCAAACATCATATTGCAGGAACATATTCTGCGAGCTCGTAAGAATTGGCTCTATGGAATGCTCCATTTTAAGGCCCTAGGGTGTCCACTATTACCATACAGAATCGAGTGACAGGCAGTACGTTTTCGATAAATACAGGTTGCTAGTTGTCTATTTTTCACCTCTATCTGGACATTCAAGAACTCAATTTTAGTGTCACTCCAGGTGGCCACAAGTTGTATATTTAAGTTGTTATTGTTCAATACATTTATGTATTGACGTAGTTCATATGTCCCATATGACAAATGTCATCAATAAAGCGAACCCATAGCACCACTTTCTCCATGTAAATACCCAGTTCATCAAACCATGCCATCTCCTTCTCTCACCATCCCATGTAAAGGTTGGCGTAGGTTGGCGCAAAAGAAGCTTCTGTTGCCGTACCTTGTTTCTGGAGGTAATATTCCTTGTCAAACAAAAAAACATTATATGTTAGACAAAATAATAGCATGGTCATCATTTCAGTGTGCTGTGCAATTTTTAAGAAATATCTGCAAGCTTCTATACCAAACTGGTGTTTATTGATGTGTACAGAGATGTCACATCCATAGTCACCAAGAGAAATGTATTCAAGGAATAGCATGGATTTTAGATTAAAAGTCTGTTGTGTCACATAAATAAGAAGGGAGCTCTGTGACATAGGGACATAAAAAGAGATCTTGAAATGTAGATGTATTTTCTAGGAGGGAACCAGTCATGCTGACAATCGGTCTTGCCAGGTGGATGAAATTTGTTTTTATGGATCTTAGGCAGGAAGTATTTACAAGGGATTTCAGGAAAGTCTGCTTTCAGATAGGTATATTCCTCATATTCGATGAGCCCACAACTCATCCAGTTTTTTTTACATTGTGATAATTTTTCTGGTGGTCAATGGTGGGATCCGTTTTAAGTCACAGTGATCACGATTTTGAAGTTGTTTCTGGGCTTCCCTAATGTATTCAACGATGTCCATGATCACAATGATGCTGACCTTGTCTGAGGGTTTTATAATGATAGAATCATTATTCTTTGAGGCGTTGATCTCCTTCCATTCATTATGAGTGATGATACTAAATCTTTTCACTTTTGTTGTCAATCATAGTATGCTGATGTCTCCAACTACTAGTTCATGAAAGATATCAACTAAATTCCCACTAGGTAGTTGAGAATTGAACCTACTAGATGGCTTCAGGTGACTTGTTATGGAGAGGTCAGTGACCAAACCCATAGAATTTAAACTCGTTATTTTGCTGTTATTACTTGCGATACCAGGAGATCTATCCAGAGTGATTTAATCTGCTAGATCATTAACGACTAAGAGTTCTGGAATTTCACGTATTTTATATCCAGAGTGCTTTGTATCTCGTGTTCCTTGTGTTACTTTAACTGGGGAGGATTTCATAACATAACATTTCCTCAGCCGAAGTTTCTGCACAAATTTGTATGTTTCAGTACAGTTGTTGTATAGTCCCAGTATGTAGTAGGGCAGAAACTTAGACCAAGATTAAACATTTTCTCCTGATTTGTCTTTGAGATGTTTACTATGCTGGCATTAGCCACAGACTTTGTCTGTAGGGTACAGTCTTCATCTACTCCTTGAACCCTTTTCCTCTTTCCCCTCCTCAATTTGGCCACCACTGCATTGCCCTCTGCCTCTGGTTAATTTTGGTGTGGCCAATTGCATTAGTCTCATCTACCCATGAAATCCAGCTTTTGTTGTGGCGTTTCATCTGCTGAGGATCCAGGATCCGAGCTTACATCTGTATTTCTTAAGGTGGCATCTGATTTACCTGCAGTGTTAAGTTTTTCTTTAGCTCTCAAAGTATCATATTTGTGAGCAAAGGTGTATATCCTGCCATACTCATAATCCAGGCTATCACAATTAAACTTGTGTGCCTTGCATGCTCTTATTTCCTCTTCTTGTTTCGAGATGCGTTCTTCCATTTTTGTTAACATCATTTTTACTTCCTCTTGAATAGGAACCATTTCCAACTCTTTCATTAGTTCATCAATAATTTTTGTTAATGTTCCCATAAGTTTCAATGAACAGCCTGCAGTGTGGGATCTCCAATCAGCCAATAAATCAAGGTCCATATCCGCAAATGTTGGAAAGATCAAAATACGTAATCCCCGTGGTACCCTACCACATTCAATATATTTTGTGAGTGATGTCATTTACCACCATTTCTTCAATTCAGAGATATGTTCTTTTTCTCATTCCCTGATTATATCGATTACTGTTCTGGAACCAGGGCTCTGTATTTGTCTTGTGTTACACTGACCATCGATGTTGTTGAATACAGCAACTGCTGCTTTCTCCCACATGGCTCTACGATTCACCATATTGTTGATAATAGTCTGAAGAATTTACTTTTCTTTTACAGATGATTAGAGGAGTCTCTCAATTATACTATGCATCCAATAAGACGTCAGGTTGATTTAAACAGCTTATAGGTGAAGATTACAGCAAGTTCTCATTTCTCCCAGACACTGGTGTGTCTTCAGTTCAATAATCTTTGCATATGATGTGAAATTTCACTGGTATAAAGCAGCAGTGTAAATAGTTAACTTATGAATGGCCACAATCACATATAACAATGTATTTGAAAAGTTTAAACATATGAGGAAGCCCAGTTAAGTTGAATACTATTGCAGATCCGGTGCTGCAATTGATTCAGATATCACAGAAGTGGAATATTCAACATGTAACCTCAGCCTGTCGGTTCTCTTATATTAATCGTACATTAGGTTGCAATATACCGGGCCGAACACAATATGTTGATGTTTGTTCACATTAGCATAAACCCTCACACCACTGATGGCAGGCATCCGATCACAGTGGGGGCCCTCTACCCCCGCCCCCCAAGAGTGAAAGGCACTTACCAGTCGATCATATTTCACCGGGTAGTTTGTGTCTCTATTAGAGCTTGGCGTAATGCTGCATGTTAATTCACCACTCGTATGTCATTCCTGATCCACAGCATGCGCACTAGTCTTGGCGTGCTGGCTGTGTTGCGTACCGGACAATGCAATTAATCTCATAATTCCGGTGAGTTTCCAGTGAGTTTCCCTACACCTCCAACAGCCCACCACAGCATCCGTTTTGCTGCACTATAAAGTCACTGGCCTTTGGCCCTAACCCCACCGGTGGGTGGCCACCCCCAAGTGGACAGCCAACCAATGTGAATGCTCATCATAATATAAAGGTGTATCATTTTCAATAAGGCAGGTTTATTGGCTTTGAGAAGGGTTCACCATGTCAATATATGTAAGAAGGGCCCAATAGGAGTAAATACATCATATGAGTGCACCCCTATTGACTTTGTCAAGGGGTCACCACATCAATATATAAGACACTGGTGTATTAGCTTTGGCAAGAAGTGCCAACATCTATATACAACGCAAGACTATTGGCTTTGTCAAGAGGTCACCACATCATTATATGAAGGTGAGCTTATTGGCTTTGTAAAGGGATGACTCACTAATATTTAAACAAGATTATTGGCCTAGCCAAGGGGTGGCCTACCAATATTTAATGAAAGTCGATTGTTTCTGGCAAATAACAGCAAACACTGAGAGAGTCTTTCTTTTACTGTCCTCAGGGAACATAATGCAGCTATCTCATCAACCACAAGAAGTCCCTGCAGCCAGCAGCCAAAGAGCAAATGCTCCAGCTATAGGAATGCTTAGAAATACCATAAACATTTCCTTGAGTCACGTTGTATATGCCTTAGGAAAGACAGGGCTATTTTTTATAAATTATTTCTGGCGGTTGCAGCAGCACCTCACAACACTTATGTAAAATGTTGGTGGTGCTTCTGCTCATATTGGGGCACCACAAAATAGGAAAATCTTTGCAAATTTTCCCACAAAGGGTATTATGGGGCACTCCTGGACAGGAGCAGTGAATTTATAATGAGCAGCTCCTACCTCTCATTTATTATTATTTTTGTGTCCTCCACCCCTTTCTTTTATGGAATGGGTGTGCTGGTCCTACCTGGGGCACCCAGCCACTTTAATCTTTCATTGGAGGCCACTGGGGGAGTACAGAGGCCACTGGGGGAGTCCAAAGGCCCTGTGACCCCACTGGCTCCCTGCACTGTGCAGGAACCAGCATCTTCATAGTTTTACCCCACCCAGCAAGAGAAGTTTCTTTCCTGCTCCAGTGACAGGTGGGAGTAGGCCCTTCAGTCCCCAGGGGCACATAATTTGCAATAGGCCCAAGTGATGGGGTCCCTGGATCAATATATGGTTCAGGGAGGGGAGCCCCATGTGTCAAATATATATTTATTTGGGGTAATTCCGTTCAGTTGTTTTGGCTGCAGCAGTTGCGGATCTCTTGGTCCTGGCCCACTCCTGAGGATTTTAAGTAAGTACAGTAGCCACCTTTTTAAGTTGAGGGCGCAAGTGCTCTGGCCTGTTGTAATCTATCTGTGGGTGTTTAACCACGCCCACCGCACGCCCAACACTATCACTCGTTTGTGGGCTTGTCTTTCAAAAATCTTTTGTTATAATTGGTAATTGATTTATGTTTGTCCCTCCTTGGATAGTTTTGTTACCACCTTGGCCATCGACCTTGTTACATGGAAAATTGCACTTTTGCTGATACGTTTGACTGCAAGTGAACTTCTTTTCCTTTTGTGTCTCTGGTCATAGCGGCCATGGCACTTTGAATCAGCTTGCTTATGTCAACTGTTTTACTTTTCATTCTCAATTTATGCTGCATGAAAAGTCCAGTTAGGAATTTACAACGCTAATAACTAACTCGAGCAAACGCAAGACCCACTGCATTGCAAATGCTTGTTCTTTTCTTTTTTTTCAGGTCTAGCAGTACTCCCTGGGGACAACGAACCCAAATACTTGAACATTTGATGCAATGCTCATGAAATACCCTTGATGTAAAAGATGTAATTACAAATTACATATTCCATTAATTACCACTGATTAACAGTGATTACACTATTAATGAGACAACTGTAATTGTGGTATTATTTATGTATGTGTTGCTATTTAATGATGTTGTACTTTTAAGTGTTGTTTTTCAGGGGACAGAGATGAAAGCTCTGCTGTTTGACAGTGGGACCTGCTGTAATAGCAGAGTGTTTGCTGCGCTGCAGCCAAGCCACAGCAAACAGCTATGTCCCAGGGGCGGGCAACCCCGGGCCCTAGTAGGAGCCAGCCCTTGGGGGGTAGCAGTCCCCAGGGCCCTCAGTGGCTCCACGAAAGGGGCTGCGATGCCCCCTTCCAACCTCAAGATAGCCCAGGGGTGGTAGCCCCCAGGGCATGGGGACCCAAAATGGACTGCACATATGTATATTGATGCCCTCGGGTGTGTTGTCCCCCCCTTTGTTTTTTTTCAGTGGTGGTCTGCCCACTCACAATTCAGTGTAGTTCCAGGGGGGGTGGTCCCTGGGGCTAATGGGGGTCCCTGGGACCCCCTTTCTTTTTTTAAATATTTGCCCCGGGAGCAGTGGACCCCAGTGTGCAGGGGGGCCACAGGCCCCTCGCATTTCATTTGTTAAACACCCCGGGAGTTGGTGGTCCTAGAGCAGTGGGGGAGGGGTCAGAAGGCTCCAGCACAGTCCTAAAGACATGCCCCCGGGACTTGGCCCAACCTAGGGCTTCATGATAAAACTGCGAATCCGTCCGTAAAAAAAATTTAAAATGCATTTTAGCCCTGGGGGTTCCTTTGGGACCCCACCACCAGAGCTAAGGGGTCAGGGTGTTCGGACCCTGGCCCCTTTTGTATTTTTTTTATATTTTTTTCTGGGACTCGCCTTCAGCCGACTCCCAAGATGGCTGAAAACACTTCTGTGTTGAAGTGTTATCAGCCAATCAGATCTCTGCACAAGATTAGGAGTTGCGAATCCTCTGTGTCCCTATGTATACAAATTTGGATTTCTTTAAATTTCACAAAAACTACAGAATGGATTTATGCCAAATACCAAAAAAGGCTATTTCTGGACCAAGAGCTACATTTATGCCAAATTTGGTGTAATTCCGTCCAGTGGTTTTTGCGCTATTGCTGCTCAATTTTTCCTAAGAAAATGAACACTGGAAATGTTACCCTCCCTTCATCTAGACCCCCACTTGACGGATCGCCCTGAAATTTTCCAGACAGCAGCTCATGTGACTGTCAAATTTTTTGGGAGAATTTTTGAAGATTCATCAAGCGGTGCCAAAGAAATAGGCAAGCAAAAAACAGCTTTTCTATAGAAACTAGGTCCTAACTATAACCACAGGAGGAAGGCCCTTCTCTTACATAGCAGCCCGGACATGGAACACACTTCCCCTCAACCTCAGGCAGACCGCATCACTGAAGCAATTCAAGAAGGACCTCAAGACCTGGCTCTTCGACTGAGCAGCATGCCTACATTCAGCGTCTTGAGACCCTATGGGTGATTAACCGTTCTTTACAAATCCGTGACTGATTGCTTGATTGAACTACCTACTGGTGATCGCCAGTAGATTTTATATATATAAATAAATATATATATATATATATATATATACATATGTATGAAAGATATTTCCAAAACTGTCAGTCGTCGTTCATCGCAGACCTCCCAATATAGAAACTCCTATTGTGAGAGCTTAACTAAAGCAAGCTGTAACAAATGCAGGGGTTCATTTCTGTGATTCAGGCGCATCACACACCTGCATGCCTTTTACAAACATTAGCAGTGACACATTTTGTTATAAGAAGAACCTATGGCAAAAAATAGCATATTACATGTCGAGCAACATGCATTATTTATGTGATTAGGTGCCAATATGAAAGCTGTAAAAAAGTGCATTTTGGGCAAACAGTGATTGGCTGCTGTACAGGATTCAGGAATCACAAATCAGTATTTATCAATAAGAAACTTGACACGCCTGTAGCCTATCATTTTACCTTGTGAACTATTTACTATCAGATTTGGAGATTTTCCCTGTGGAACAGTCTGAAAGGAAAAAATACTTGAGTAGAGAAAACGTCTGGATGCACCTTTTTAAATCATTGTGTCCAGATGGGCTGAATATCACTGACAACACCGCTTGATTGTTGCATCTCTAAAGATTATAGCATATTTAAAGAGCTCTCTGGACTGCATTGATTCCATAATGCAAATCAGAATTTACATTGGATAGTAAATGCCACCCTAGCACCTTGTGCAGTCGCTGACCAAACATTCTTGGTTTTGCAGCGGCAACCTTTGGCTTGCCTTTTGTGACTCCTGGCACTGCCTCTGCAACCCCTGACCTCAGAGGTGGCAACATCAGTATCAAGAAGACAGGGGCAGCTCCATATATCTTATTTTCTGCCTTTTTGTCATTATACTAATGGTGAATAATTCTCTATTAATCATTATTAGTGTAATAAAAATAGAGCACACTTTGCTGACATGGGATCATTGCTATAAGCTGTTGTGAGTAAAAATGCTTTAAATGTAGGTTGTGTGCATGTCTGTATATATATATATATATATATATATATACACATATATATATATATATGTAAATACACATGTATGTGTGTGTGTGTATATATATATATATATATATATATATATATATATATATATATATATATATATATATATATATATATATATATTCCTCTCCTCAATCTCCAAGGAAAAAAGGAAAAAGCACTGAACTCCGAAAGCAGTTAAAATCATTTTCTGTGCAAATGTACAGACGTACAGGTTTACAGCGTCAACGCGTTTCAGTGAGATTTGCCTTGCTCCAACGAATCTCGCTGAAACAGGTTGACGCTGTGATCCTGTACACATTATGGCCAGTTCTAGGCTACAAACCAGATAGACAGCTTCCCAGAGGCATGGGATAAATGCTCAGAAATAAATGAGAACAGCTACTTTAACAGAAGGTAACTGACAAATTGCAAAGCACATTTTGCTGGGTTAGGGATTTCTTTTTTTTTAAAGTGTGATTAAGTCACCCAGCCTCTGGCAGGAATCAGGGTAGTAGGTGTAAGACAGATCCTTAATGCAACTGCTGGGTGGTTTGACGCAGATCTTGGATGCAGCCCAGATCCTGCATTCCACCCGTGCACTGCATGGGCAACAACCATATGATGAAAGGTCAGGATGCATGGACAGTTGGACAGACAAAGGGCAGGTCTAACACCATTCTTTCTGTGCATGGGCAAATGGCTGTGTTAGGAGCAGGTTTGACACATGGGAAGTAGCTATGCTTTCAACTGCTAATGTTCCTTATTGAAAAAAACACAGTTAAAATAAAGTTGTAGTTCACATAGTGTAAACTCTGTAACATTCATGTGGGGGAAAGGCTGAAGAAATTTACTAAAAAAACACTTAAAGTGGTGCTATGCTTCCAAACCGAAACATAAAATCACCGGAGATGCATTAGTCATGGTCCAGTACAAAAACAATACTTTGTGCCCTACCAGGGAAACCAGAACTCAGTCTTAAAATGCATTGTCTGCCTTGGAAGTTTGGACTGGTCACAAACTTGCATGTTTATGAGCATTCCCAAATCCTCTCCATCCCATTTAAAGCCTGATTGGTTGCATCATACCACTTTTTTCTAGACTTTAAGCCATGTTCTCACATGATAAAGCCAATAGGTCTCACATAGGAGATGCCTGTTTATAAGGATGTATGATGGAACAGTGCATGCGCCAACCACACATGCCTGAACAACACAGTCATATCAATGACCGCGCTGTTTCCACGAATGCCTTTACCAACGATTTTTTGTTGGAAAGGCATGCCTAGTGAAGGCGTCTGTGGAACGGCATGTTTGTTTTTCACATGCCATCTCCCCCATCTGCCCTGAAAATAAGACTACCCGACCCCCCACCCACCCCTAAAAACTACCCTGATAACCACACCCACCCTGAGACCTAAAACCTACCCGACTCCCCACCTGTCCTACAAACAACTGACTCCCACACCCCAAAAATAAAACTACCCCGCCCATAAAAATAAAATTACCCCACCCCGCCCTAAAAATATGAACTACCCGAGCCCCCCACAAACCCTAAAAATAAAACTACCCAGCCCCTCACCTACATAATAAAACTACCCAACCGCCCCACCCACCCAAAAAATAAAACTATCCGACGTCCCCTACCCACCTAAAAACTACCCCTATACCCCTCACGAGCCCTAAAACCTACACCAACCCTCCACCCGCCCTAAAAACAACCAACCTTCACCCCCGAAAATAAAATTACCCCACGCTAAAAACAAAATTACCATGACCCCCCCCCCATCCCTAAAAACACACCATAAAAACAAAATTAAACTGATCTCCCACCCCTGCCCCTACAAACAAAATTCCCACGACCCCCCCATCCCCACCCTAAAAACCATAGTACCCTGACCCCCACCCAGCCCTAAAAACCATAGTACCCTGACTCCCACCTGCCCCTTAAAAATAAAATAGTAACCCAACCACCCCACCCCTAAAAACTACCCCAACCCTCTACCAGCCCCCCTTACCTGACCGCGTCCTACCCTGACCTCCCACCCTGCCCTAAATACAAAATTACCCGATCATCCACCCCAGCCCCTTAAAACCCGACCCCCAACCCGCCCTAAATACAAAATTACTCCGACCCCCCACCCCGCCCCTAAAACCTGACCCCCCCACCTGCCCTCAATACAAAATTACCTGACCCCCACCCCACCCCACCCCTAAAAACCCACCCCACCTACCTAAAAGACAAAATTATCCTTGACCCCATCCCTAAAAACCTGCCCCCCACCCGCCCTAAATACAAAATGATCCCTATCCCTCACCCCGCCCAAAAAGCAAAACTACCCCCTAGCCCCACTTACCTGACCGCATCCTCTCCCGATGCTGACTCCCGTTTTCTCTGCCTTAACCAAGCATGTGCGTTGTTCAGCACATGCATGGTTAAGGCAGAGAAAAAGGGAGCCATTGTTAACGCAAGCGTGGTTCCGCTTGAGTTAACAACATTGTTGTGGTTGTAGCATCGTTGTTCCGGATGTTTACCATTTATAATGCAGTTTCATGAACAAACTCAAAATTACCATAGTGTACACTGTTTACTTGGCATCACTTTCATTAATTAACTGTGGTGTCATCACTCAACTGAAAAGACAACATATGTTTTGTGTCTTACATGGTGCCGTTAAAGGTAAAATGTTTACAGAACACAATTCCTTTCAAGGATTCACAAAATAAATAAAATAGAATATATAACAAATAAAAACGTGTAATTATTACATACCTTTCCATCATCCTAATTTCACTATCTAGGGCCTCATTACGAGTTTGCAGGTCCGACCGTCGGACCACCATGGTGGTAGTCCTTCGAACGCCACCTGCACAACGGTCCTAGGACCGCCGTATTAAGAGTTCTACGTGGGGGTGGAGTGACTGGAAGGCAGAGGTATGTGATAGTACAATGGAGCTACTGTTGGCCATGCTCTTCTACCTGTCAGCACGATGGACAGCCTGTTTCCCATGCACCATGCTGTGCACTAAACACAGTGCGCCCCGAACCTGAAAGTTTTTGGGGGCCGACATGGGTCCTCACATCCCCCCTCCATGTGGCCGTAATCCTTGGGGCCCCCTGTTTTGGGCCCTTTACCTGCCAGACCACCAAGCTTTCCATGGTGATAGAATTTTCAATGAAAACTTGGCGCTCCAGCAGTTCATTATAGCCTTGGTGGTCCCGTAATGAGGCCCCTAGTATAACTGAATTAGGAAGATGCAAATACCTCTATTTATGGTTGGATGTGTTGAAAGCTGTTGTGATCTGTAAAACAATGTATTTGGTAATACAAAAATTCATGGACGCATTTCATTTGAGTGATCTCACCACAATAGATGCATGAAATTGAAGCTGGGTAAATTCTGAGCTCTAAATATTCGTTACTATAAAAAAGAAACAAAAACAATCCCAATTTGCAGTCAGGAAAGGTACCAGATAAATGATGACAAATTAAGCACATCCTCCAAGGCTTTGTTGGTGGAAGCGTAAGTTTATTAACAAAGTTGTGCTAACTAATACTCCTGTCAACATTTGGTAGGTGATGCTATGCTAGCTTCAGAACAATCACAGTTTCATACATATTCAGTTGCTGAAGAAGACCAGAACTTGTAACATGTAATCACTCTTGTGAGTTTAATGTTTTCATCCCCTCTCTTTAAACCTCTGATGTGAAAATAGAGGCATGATTGCTGTCACACCCTTTTCAGGAGGCAATGGGGTAGGCTGAGACTAATAGAACAAAACCATGGGCATTGAGGCATTTAGACAGTGCTGATGTGGGGCCTGGCTTACTATGGCTCTGCACACTTGGCCTGGTACAACCCTTTCCATACTTGTCTGTCAGTGGTAGCAATGGTGAACAGTCACTGACTTCACAGGGATGTTAGTGTAGGGGTTCCAAGGCGCAGGAATAAATACCACACCACCAACATGGCAATAAGATCAAAGTCCAGCCCTGTCTGCTCTTTGTAGAAGAGGCTAGTACTTTATTACACAGAAAACAAAGAATTCCACTAAATATTCAATAATACATGAATACCTGATTCTGAGTCTGGGTGCTTTCAGGGGCGTCTGCTGAGTAATCCAACTAACCCCCTGCCTGTCCCTTTTTGGGTGCCCCTCTTCTGGTTCAGAGTTCAAGATAAGGTCTGTAGGTGCAGCTCGTGTGCCACCTCCCCCAGCTTGGTCTTTTCACTCTGTATCTCAGGCCTAGGCCTGCTCAATCTCTTACCCAGTTTGCAGGAACAGCGCTGGGCTGTATTTGGCCCTCCTGTGGCAGCAGGATTTCATTGGTAGCAGGAAGCTTCCAGGCGGCTCACAGAAGTATTCAAAGGAGCTGGGCAAAGGCTGACCACTCAGCACGTCACTCAGAGGGCTGTGGCAGGAGTGGAGGCTTCTTTCAGTGGTCTTCTTCCAGAAAACAGGCTGTAGATTATGGCTAACTTCATTGCACTGGCAGTTACTAGGTTAATTGCATGGCTCACTCTGACAACCAGATGGGTACTTGACTCATGGCATGGCTCACTTAGACACTGTTGAATTGGTGCTTCTTTTTAAAGTCGCCTGGCACACGCTTGCAGGTTCTTTGGCCCTACAGACCCCAGGCGCTATCTTTGGTACACCATGCTTTGAGGCAATGACCCCCATTCTCACGACGCATCCTAAGGGCACTTCTCTGGCCACTTGGTCTTCACCCAACTGCACAATTGGGCAGTGCTGCGGTAACTCAGTCCACTTGTGGGGCATTCGGGCAAGTGGCAGGTACTTCTACGGGGTTCAGTTGGCCCTGCTGCTCTAGCATACAACTCTTGGTGCCTTAGCATCTACGACACATACGACCATGTTTACATTGCCAGGCCTAGCAGTACAATGCTAACTTTGGCGTCCTTCATTAGCGAGTCTCTAGTGGATGGATCCTATGCCAGAGTCAATTAGTGAAGTCCCTTCCATGATCAGATACTCCTCCAGGGTTAGCGCCTCCTTCCCTTGCTCACAGGCAGTTGTCTTGGTACCACGGCCAGTCCAGTAATTCCTCCTTCAGAACTAACTACAGTTGATTTTCACTTACGTCTGGGGAGTTGGCCGTCAGAGCGACACCAATCCTTGGCTGCTCAATAGTCGCTGAGTGCTCTGTGAAGTACACCTTCATCAGTAGAAAAGACCACAAGAACAAACATAGGTGGGTCCTGGACTCCAACCTTTACACTACTGTCACAGACAGAGGATGTGTATTCCATGTCTGTTTCCTTGGAACCGTTTTGAATTGTTTCACTTTTCATGTGTACTCACCAGGGCAAAGTACACACCTGGCCTTTGTCTGCAATTCTGCTCTGCCCAGCAGGACAGTCTCCAGGTGGACTGCCCACCACACAGGTACAGAGAGATGTGAGCAAGCTGCACCCCCTATTTATAACCCCACCTCACAGAAATCAGGAAAATAGACAATAATATGTGCCCCTTCGAAGGACTACTCTCCCACATCTCAACAAAAGATACTTGCAGGCCTCACCCTGCATCCCCTGCCATCTACCTAATGGCAGCTGCAGTCAGAGTAATTTACAACACAATGTAGCAGGAAGGGCCCAGGCACATCTAAAGAAAGCCTGCCTCCTCTTTGCTCATGTTAAGAGTTCAGTGTTCACCCCTTCGATCTAGGAGATGCCATCAACTCATGTGCTGTCCGGAGAAGGCAATCTGTCCTCCACCTTGTACTTTGGTCCAGATTGTGAACATCTAAAAGGAACCGACAACCCTATACTGATGTAAAGCCTCTAAGAACCAACTCTATTTTAAGTAGGCCCGATTCCATTTTAGGTGAAGGGTGTCCCAATTTTCTCAATTTCAGGTAATAAGAGCCGTGATTTTCCTCAAATTATGCAGAATCATTATCATGTCTGCCTTTGATGCAAAAGTCATCTGACCTTATCATTCTAAGAATTGTGAAAGTATCAAGCCATTCAGACAATGACATAGATATCACATCTGATGGAACATCAAGTCTGGGGCAAGGGTCTCGTAATCACAACATCAAGGTCAAAGAAGAGCATAAACAGACATATAGCCAAAAAAGTGTACTCCGAATTGACATCCATTTACCTTATATGTTCATAACACATTCCTAAACTTATGTCAGAAATTCCAATCTCTGATAAGATTTAATACATAAGGGTTGCTCCTTGACCACTTGTCAGGAGAGGTCCTTCACTCAGATTATCTATCACACAAGATACTGCCGGAGATGGTCTTGACTGCTGGCAGCGCACCTAGAAGATGCTGCATCGCACCCAAAGCAGAAAAGGAGCTGAGTCCCGGAGAAAGGATGTTGCCACAGCGTGTGTTTTCCTTCCACAGGGAACACTGTCTTCAGGCTTACTTCATAATCACAGCTTTTGCTGTCATCAAGATATGCTGCTTCCCCCTAAGAAAGTCTAGATTGAAAGCTCTACTTTCCATGCTCCTCTGGCATAGTGCATAGAAGTCGTTTTTTGGGTGTTAGATTTTTCATGACATTTTAATTATGTCATAAATGTTCATTTTCACACCAGGCCTATTTGCTGTTTTATGATCTTCTGTGGTTAATGTAGATGTATTGAGAATCAGGTCCGCCCTGTTGCATTAAATGCTTTCATTTAAAAAGGCCTATTCTTCTTAGCACCATTGGTGTGAAATATTGTAAAGAGCAAAATAGGTCTGTTTCTGATATCACAGTGTGCCAGATCCCGGTTGAGGGATTGTTAGTAACCCAGAAGCAATAATTTAACTTCACCAATCTATTGGGTGGGGTTTTGAAGGGCTACAATAACCTGCCTTTCACAATCAGTATAGGTGCCATAAACCAAAGTTAATCTGTGTCACACATGGGTTGGAAAAATAGATTTGTAGAACTACACCAAAGTCGTAGTTTATGCATAAGCATTACTTACGAGTGGCACATTATCAATCCTAGCACACGCACATGTACAAAGCATGGGAGGTTGTTGTTCAGGATTCTGGGTTCATCATGAGCAGTGGAACTTTAGATGAATGGTACAGTAAGTGCTCCTTCAGGTCTCAAGGTAAAAAGGCCTGCCACTATAATATACCATCCATGGTATGCTGCCACCACTGCGCTCCATGCATAAAACCCAGGATGGGGATAGTAGTCTTATCTCGTTGAGGGTGTGTTTGGTGCACACCTCCCAGTTCAGGACAAGGTCCAGAGCCTATAATTTTCAAGGAATGGGTCTAGGTCAAAGTGCATATACAGGATAAGCAAGTCTAATGACCAAAAATCCAAAATTAGAATCACTGGTTTATGCAGTTCTGGAACACAGGTCAAGGACATAACCGTACATTTCCATCCCAACAACTGGGCAACACTCGCACTCCCAATGCAATGGTGAGGCAAATGTTTAAAAAGATACTTAGATTTAAAGGACAAGTTTTTTACATTTAATTTGAATACTAAAAGCCAGACCATTAGTTCGTCTATCAATAAGACAGAGAAGTTCAAGATTATTTTAGGATTTACTTATTTAAACATGCAAATGCACCCCCATCTTACCTTTCTTTGCTTGTCACACTTCAAGCCCAATAGTTTTAGGCTTTAGATCTATTACAGATAATGCAACTGACGTTATGTTTGAAGTCCAGTAGGCTGTTGCATTAGCCTTAACTTTAATGTAGTTATTTACCATTAGTAGATATTCATTAGTTTTGGGGTTTTATATTTTAAAATGGCTACTGAGCTCCGCACTAGTTACTTTTTAGGTATCTATTGGCAATACAATCTGTTATGTTTAAAATGTTTGGATTTCTTTAATCTAGAAAGAAATTTGTATGGCGTAGGTTTTACCAAAGTGGTGGTGAAAATAAGGACAAGAGAATCCATTGAAGTTATCAGTGAAATGAGACCTGGGTACACAATCTTCATTGAATGCAGATATATTTCACTGAAGTCCTTTCGGAGTAAGTTCTAAAAGAGAATGATCATGTGCATAATGGAGACTTGCAATATGAAGTAAGCACGACTTTGTACTGCATTTACCATAATGCAATGGGGCAAACTGCATGTAGGAGTGTGAGGCAGTGTGCTCACAACTGTTTCCTGTTTAAAAAGGCTCCCGTGAGCCAGCAAGCTGGTGAGCTTTGGTTGATGCACCTGAGTGCACGTGAGTGGTACTGAGACCTGGGAGGACTTTAGCAGCATTTCCAGCAACCGCAGAAAAAAAAGCCTGCTGCTCTCTAGTAATGAAGGGCTAAACACAGAAACACTTCTCTAGAGATATACAGCACTGGATGCACCCGCTAAGATGAGAAGCTACAGACTACAAATGAAGTAAGCACAAATTTATACTGCATTTACCATAATGCAGTGGAGCAAACTGCGTGCTGGAGTGTGAGGCAGTGTGTGTGCTCCCAGCTGTTTCCTGTTCAATTTTCTACACCACCTGGCACTAAGAACTCAGTCTATGTGCCAACCTGAGACAAGAAAAAACAGTTAGACTGCAACCACCCCACAACCCACAGAGCAATTTTGAGTGAGATGTTTTTCAGGAAACATTCAATCCAATGAGACATTATGGGGAAACTGAGTGGAACCCCAAACCTTCTTCTATTACGGAATACCACACTTAAGAACACTAGGCAACAAAAGATACATTTTAGAGATTCAGTTTTAAAATGAAAATTCTATCCTACTGCACACAATAGAACTAACATAAAGACAAACAGAATGGTAAATGCAACATTTCCAAAAACTGTAAACAAAAGAAACTCCAAAATATTAATTGTATGATTTATAGCAATCCTACCCCCACATCCTTCTATTTCTGTTCACTAAACTGATGTAAGCTGAAAAGAGAAAAGAAAGCCTATTTTGAGTTCCAACAATGTTCACACCTGAATAACTGTTTGAGCAATATGGCTTATGTTCAGTGCAATAGGAAAGCCTGCTATTCTTGTTGTGCAAGGCTAACTGGGCTGGGAAGCTCAGCAAGCAAAGAATTAGTGCCTCCTGGATAACCTTAAGTTAAACTGGGTGGTGCGATTCTGCACGGCCTGTCCCGCTGCCGCCTGGGGTGAAGGTTTCTCTTTAACCCTTCAGACCCTATGTCTGGCTTTCACAAACGTATTTAGACATGGTTGAATCTTTTAGGATGAGCAGATGATGGAAAATGGCTTAAAATAGTTCTACTTACTTTTACTCTGCAAAACTGTGTTCTTTGAATATTGACAACAAACAAGGCACACAGTTATCAGCCTGTCATGAAACGTTGCTTGTAATGCAATAATTATTATTAAGAACAAAACAGAACAGACAACATCTATTAAATACTATGACTATATTTGAGAAGACTTGGCTATCAGATAGCAAGAAAAAGCAACATAAAAATAAAAGACATTCTATATCAGCTACACATATTCACTTCTAATTGATTAACATGCATCACCTAAATGGAGAGTACCTAGAAGAGAAAAACATTATGCTGATAAAAATCACTTTAACTGACTCCCGATTAAAGTCACAAACATACTCAAAGTAGCCTGTTTTGCACACATAGCCCTACATTGTTGCACCCTCAAATATCTTACCCAAAAACTAATCCTGTATGGGGATTGCCAATCTCTCTACAGTGCTGACTCCTTACTGATAGAATCTCCCATGTTCAATTATCAAAAAGTAGCTTGTGCTCATTTATGGAACTGCTCCTAGAATTTAGAATTCCTGAGGTACTCACAAAACCCTCTTTTCATGTCTGTAGTCCATAAATAAATGATGGAGGCCTGCAAAACAAATATAATATATAAAGTCTATAAAAGATCCAATATAGTTTGGGTGGGTGTTGCCTGACCGCCAACATTGTCGGTTGTGTAGTGAAGAAGCTTCCTAGCCCCACAGTGATCCTGCTACAACCGCCAAGGCCTGAGGCATCCTTCTGCGATGGATTGCTGTGCGGCTGCGCCGGGCCCTTCTGAGCACCGGGGGCAGTGCTGAAATCTTGGTGGAGAGCTTCACTCTGCCCAAGGAGCCAGACCAGAGCCTGGCAGCCATCTGGCCATGCGACACAGTGTTTCTGCTCGGGCCGTGGCCAGTCCACAGTGGTTGCAACTAGTATCAACTTGGACTATAGTGGTTGCTCGTTGATTGGAGGACCCGGGCCAGTGGTGTGAGTGCCTTTTTCTATGTTTCCAATGGCCCGTAACTGGGATTGGTCTGCAGCTTCAATCTGGGGCACAGCCAGTCCTTTCTTTCTTTAGGGGGCAGGTGCAACCTACGCAGCCTCACTGAGCCCGGGAAGGCATGATTGGGGGAATTGGTGAGTGTGGGCAGGCCCCAGGGTCTAAATTGGCATGCACAGATACACCCATAGGGAGCAGGAGTGGCTCCTTCTACTGGGGGGCAATTTTAATCTGGGAGGTGCTTATCACACTATCTATGCACCACAGCCCCTGATTTCTCCTGCCTCCCTCCAGGCTTTCTTTTCTGAGGTTCCCTTTGCTCAGCTTTCTTCTGAGGATCAGGTAGTCTTGGATGCACCTATTTCTGGCCAGGGGACTGGTTCTTGTTTGAAGAACTTGCCACAAAGCAAAGTGCCGGTCTCCGATGGCTTGCCTGCTGAATTTTACATTCACTTTGCTCCGGTACAGGCGCTCAGGTTGAAATCTTTTTTTCAGCCTGTTATGATGCTGGCTCTCTCTCTCTTCCGCCATCTCCTAGTGCCGCACTTATTACCACCTTATTGAAACTTCATAAAGACTCAATGGACATAGGCATCTATTGTCCACTTCCCTTCCTCAGTGCAGACTATAAGATATTGGCTAAGATTCTGGCGACTCACCTGCTTCCACTTTTGTCTGATCTTGTGCATGAGGATCAGGCGGGTTTTGTTCCAGGTCCTAACACCTGGCATAATCTTTGTTGTTTATGGAAGAATTAGCATGTTAAGGAAGAAATTAGCCTTTTCCTTTCCTGCCGCAGTGTGTATTGCCCTGGACCTGGAAAGGGCTTTTGATTCCCTTTCCTTTGACTATATGCATAGTGAGTTGCAACTTTGTGGTATAAGCTCTCCGTGGTGTAAGTGGGTTCATATCCTATACGCTGCTCTGGCTGCTCTAGTCAAAATGGGACACCGTATTTCCCTAACATGGCCGGTCGTATAATAATAATAATAATGATAATAATAATAGTAATAATAATAATATATTTTATATAAAATATGCCTACCATTTTCAATAATAATAATAATAACAATAATAATAATAATAATAAAATATTGACATATAAAATATTCTTACCATTATTGTTATTATTATGCGTATTATAATTAATAATAACAATATAATTATAATTATTGTTGTTGGTGATAATAATAATAATAATAATAATAACATTAAAAATAATGTTATTTATTTATTTACACAAGTCACTAACAGTCCTAATTTTCCTGGTGATAAAAATAGCAACATGAGCTGGAGAAGGAGAAGGCAGGAGTAGTAGGAAAACAGACCGTTTGTTAGAGTTTGTCTAAAACATAGGTGGTTTATCCTTGCTCTGAAATGCAGAGCGACCAAGTTCGAGGGCCCAGGTGCTACACAGCAGAAAGACTGCCCGCCTAAAAGACTTTTGTTGACACCCAGAGATGTACTGCTTGATGTACTACCTTTTGAACTTAGCTAAATTATCTTAGGCGTAGAAAAATCACCCATTGAGGCTAGATACTCGTTCTAGAGTGCACATCGATGTCTGAAGTAAAAGGTTTCAGTTACATCAAAAATGTTATGAAAGTATTTCTTTCACAAATGTTTTACATTTCTGACATGTCGTTACAGCCTTTCCGGTGCTCATATTCGCCCTTTATCTCATCGTTTGTAGTACTATTCGATCTTGTCCCCTACTTACCACGCATTTTAATCACTGATCACTCAAAAAGATTTCATTGATCATTTAAAAACATTTCCGAACAACAAATGCCGCTAATCATGATTAAAAAAACAACCACAAAGATGCCTGCCAAGTGTGCTGCTCAGCAGATGCATACTCCACTCTCACTCCTACCAAACAACTTTCAGAAATCTATTCCTCATCTCCAGAAAGAGACAGACTATTGGCCACAGACTAGTAGGAGGCAGTCAGTTGCTTCATCTGGAAGGAAGGGGAAATTTGAGATACTGGTGAAGTACTCGCTATGGTAAGAAATTTGTACTAACTGCAATATCTAGTCACCTGCCTTCTCACTCATACTGGAGTATTATAAAGAATCTCTAAATACAAGGAGTTTGAGAGGAGGTATACATAGGGCACCCTGCCCTTGGAAGTACCAAGAGGAATAGTTCCAGTGAGAGAGAGGATACTGGGTTAAGCACAGGGGATTGGCTCCCAAGATTAAGTGACATTTTGCCACCCATCAATTAATAGTGGGCCATATTTTATGTTTTTCATGGGCAAACTGGTGCCCCATAGCTGTTGACTCCATAGGCCCCAGCACTGACTATGCATACCCCTTGCTCAGAGAGAGCTGAGAGGCTGCTGAGACAATATAAAGGACATAGTTATCGACCTGATGAACCTCAGTTATCCAAGAATGGTCTGACTGGGACAACAACTAAGCTTGGGTACTGGTTGAAGGCTTCTGTGAGTCTCGCTCTCCTTGGCTTCAGGGGCTGGCATTAACAGGCACAGGAGCAGTAAAGTACTGATATGGAAACTTGCTCCATGATCCTCAATGGGTAGTAATGTATTAGGTCATGGCCTAGCAGTGAGTAGGGAAGAGGTTTATAAGATTGAATTTGCATGCACATTCACTATATGTGCTTGGGCATGCACACCAGATGCCCTGTCCATACTGTTACATATCAATAAGAAGGACTGACCTGCAATATTTATCACGCAACCCTTGCACCATTATCTCTCTTTAAGCTCTGCATCAAACGGCCAAAAGAATTTTCAAGCCCAGCCCATCACTGTCACCAAAGGAACACACAGTTTAAAGGCAGTCTTCATGACAGTCTACGTTAGACCATTCTGACTTCTTGAGCTGTCTGATTAAGCATTGGCCAAATGCCTGACAAGTCAATCCAAACGCTTCTTCCAACCCATAGAAAGAGAAAGGGGTGGGACACTGGGAGGCTGAAACAGATGTTTGTGGTAGCCAGATCCCAGTGGTACAGAGGCACTGACGGGTGAAGGAGAGCATTTGCCAGTATTAGACTTTGGTGGCCTTTCATAGTTGTGTCAGGCACCTGTCAACCAAGAGCTATAGAATGGGCACTCCAAAGAGAATCTTTGACTAGGAGGTTCCTTTTCTACATCTGAATTTGGATGACTGGGTGAAGGCAGGAAGCCGGCCTGGCCTGGCCTGGCTAGGCGTCTGCACATAAAGTCGAACTGGTTGATTATGAGCTACATTTGATGTCCTGAGCACTTCCAGAAAGTTGTGGGGAATTGATGCACTGGGTGACTGTCCTTAAACAGATGACTTTCCTAAAGATGCAGTATGAGTTGGGGTGTTGCCCCAATGCTTGTGTTTATCCTGTTGTACTTTGGAGGGGAGATTATCAGCCCTGGCATAAATGTGGATATTCCCCCTTAAAGAGTCTTCCCTCACTGTGCTAAAGAAGCTGTGTCTGGGAGCAGCACAATTTCAGGGTTTGTGAGTTAGATTTACAAACAATGTAGTCGCTCCTTTATTTGGCAAGAATGTTCCAAACGACTTTGATATGGGCAAGGAGAAAGTATCCAGTGTCTGTAGATCTGTGACCTCCATGTGTAGGATTCTGCACCTCCACCCCTGAAAATATTGTAGACAGCTTGTTATTGCTAATGGGTACAGCATAGATGTACCAGGGCAGGGTTCTGCAAAGTCGGTCCTGGAGAGCCTGGTCCATGCCAGATTTTTGGCATATCCACATTTAGAAAAATTTAGATTTCTGAAACATCTTTTTCCTAAATGTGGATATGCTTAAAACCTGGCATGTACCCGGCTCTCCAGGACCGACTTTGCAGAACCCTGTACTACGAGATGAAACTCTTGGCATGGAGGTCCCCATACAACAATCATAAGAACGAATGTGGCAGGGAACCTCCCTCCATTTCTTCATCAAGCAAGAATATAAATCAGTGCTTCACAGGAAGGGAAAAGATATCCTCCACAAAATCCCATGTTATGGCTCGAGAGTCAGCCAGAGAAGGAGGCCAAACCTATTTCAGAATGGGAAAGAGCTAGATCTCCGAGTCAGAGATCTTTCACCAATATGAAATATTATCAAAAGGAGTCACTCTACCAGATATCAAGGGCAAGGGTTACTGGTGCAAATGTCTTCATAGCTCGGCATATTAGAGGAGGGATTGATGGGGATACACTAGGGTCCCAAATCATGTGGCCTTTGCCTTCTCTCTCACTCAGGCCAGTGATGGAAACCACTACCAGGATCAGGAGTGAAATCTAAGACAAAGGAGTATGGAAACATTACCCTGGATGGGAATCCCAGAATCTGCACATGAAGGACATCTATAAATACAGGGAATAAGAGTGCATTAAGTAATATCCATTTTGGAATTGTATGAACTAACGACATACATTTGAATAATGACAACTATAATATGTACTGCCATATGAGTTTGTCACACTAATTTGTACAATGTGTTCATTTTTTACTTCTAATTACAAATTATATGTATGTGGGTAAAGGTGGAGGTGGGATTGAGTTTAATATTTGCCAACTGCACATTTGCAGGATGATGTTCACACACCAAAGGCAAATGTGTCAGACTACTTTATGCAACATTGTTCCCTTTCTTTCTCAATTAAATGATAAACCAATCTATGACAACGTTAGTGTTTTTTAATCTGTGTTTGTGTTTTAATGTGTGTGCACGTGTGAGAGAGAGCCTTCTTGCGTATACATTTTTGTATATGTGTCTAAGTGTTTTTATCTGGCAGTACACAGAATACATTACCTATACCTGCCTTATAAGATTTTATCTCGTTGTAACTCGTACAGGCTAAAAAGTATGAGAAATTGAGCAGGTTAAGAATTTAGCAAGAAGAAGCAATATGGCATCCTGCTAACATAAATTAAAAATATGTCTTTAGAGCTGAGCGTGGTCATTGGAGGGGATGTGTGTTTTCTTATAGACTTGTACTAAATCACATTTATATACATTTGCATTAATGTACACTTGACCTACTGGATATTTGTAATAAAACCACGAGTAGCTAAAAGAGGCGAAGAGACAAAATTTATTAAAATGCATTATGTCCTAGGCAAATGTGAGACATATGTTTCCTCGCAAACATTAGGATAGAACACAAAGCTCCAGATTCTCATGTTCAAAGCTCGAGAGCTTCTCAGTCTGGGCAGTACATCACAGGTGGGGGACCACAGCGATTCCGGTCATATCTCAACCACTCAAACATTATACATCTACAAATCCATGACTAATTCTGCAAGGACACAATACAAGATGACATTATTGCGTTAGAGAATAAAACATTATCCGGCCATATTTATTACATCCCATAAACACGTCAAATTTTCTTTTCTCATGTTAAGGTACATGATGTACAGAATAGCATCATAATTATCTCATGTACATAACTAATACATGAAATTCCTAACAAATATTCAATACTAATATATGAACAATTTTAGCAAATACCAAATACATGAGGAATCACGGTTGACGACTCCCCAGGCCCCTTGTGGCATTGACTGATTGCATTGACTTTGACCCGGGATGAAACCCTGCTGGTCCCTCAATAAGTTGTCCTTTACAAGGCAAACTCACTTGTCCCCTCAAGACAGAGGGAGCTTGGGCCAGCATGACAGCTGGCCCCCCAAACAACCATGCCAGAGCAAGCCAATAAATGGGACTCCCCCTGGCACCCTTTGGGAGATGGGCCTTGTCAACCGGGCCATACCTCGATCCCCTGGCGCAGGCCATCATCCCCCAGTATCCCCAGGGCTGTGTAATGGAGTACCCTGGCCAGCTATGTACAATCGCGGTAGCGGACGTCCTCAGCCTTTCAATAAAGACCGCAGTACCCCTGCCCCGGCTTCAGTTAAAGGCTTAAAAACTGATTCCATCCTGAATTCGACTGCACTTTAACCTTGATGCCAAGGTTTTCTACCTGTTTTTGTGGCCAAACATGACTCCTCCTCCCCCAGTGGACTTAATACAGGGATGGGAGGGTGGGAAAAGAAGAAATTTGGTCTGGAAAAAGGGGAGGGGGGCGCGTCTGCAGTCACCAGGGGCAGCCAGCAGCAAAAAAGAGGACGAACAGGTAGCCCTGCTCATTATTTAACTGGTGTGGCTGCCCCGGATGCCTGCCCAGACGCCCCGCCCATCACCTAGCAGCCAATGGCTGCTGACCCTGGATGACTGCCCAAACTCAAACTAGGGCTGCCGTTAGCTTACTGCCCCTGACCGGCCCACATCTGTCTCCAGGGCCCGCAAGCTACTGCCTTGTCCCCTTGTCCAGTTACTTCTTAATATCTTAACATCTGTCTATAAAATTAGCTACTGCTGACGTTTTCAGATGGAGCAAGCAAATGTGTGGAGATTCTCGCCTAAAGCCTGGTGTGAGAAAAGAGGTGTCATAAAAGGGGGTCGTAAATTGAGCAAGAACTTTTTGTGACAAGTCTTACATTTTTTTATGTGACATATGTACTAACAGGTCACATTATTAGCTTTCCAGTCACGAGTGTAGCCGAATGAGTTGCTTAGTTAATGTTAATTAAGTATGTGGCTATTTGCATTCCCCTGTGATTTGCTATAAATAATGGGATGGTCGCCTGCAAGGAACAATAGACCACCAGCCCTGTGTTTGCCTTCCCAAATAAGAAACTTTTTTTTGTTAAGAAGCCCATGTTCCTTAAAATAACTAGTGCTAGTTTGGCATGAAACAATAGAAAAGAAGGAAAGAAATAGGAGCAAAATGGACAGAAGCAAAACAGTAATGTGGAAGAAAAGAAATGCAGGCAGAAAAATCTTTAGAAAAAGCAAACTGTGGAGATGCAAATAAATGTTTGAAATAGAAAAGGGAAACCTGTATCACGTGTGGCAGAACATGAAGAAATAAGAAGTTTTAAAAATGTATAAATCACTGTAAATTGGTGTCCTTTTCGTTTTTTGAGGAAAGCACCTCGTAATCGTAATTAATCCTGGAATAAAACTTCTTTCATTCCATAGAGCATAAAATAATTTGCAAAGCAGAATTGTCCCTGATGCAAATGCTGAGATTTCTACTAATATTATATTGACAGTGTGATAATACCAGTGAGGAAGTAATGCCGAGTTTACAATGAGTACATCTGAAATCAGACTGAAATAAAAGTTATAAACTTTAATAATGTTACCTCGTTTGCTGCTTTCTGTGTGTATCCTTCTTCTGTTTCCTTGTGACTGGTGGAGCAGGAGTCAAGGGAAGAGGGGGCGGAGGCGAGACACTTGTGCGTGTAGAAGTTACGCCATTACTGGGCGAGCCTTTGTGGTTCTTCTCAGCTTCATATTCAAAAGTACGTTTGGGCTTTGGCACAGGATTTACGGCAGTGTTCGTCGGGCTCTCTGAAATCAGTGTTGGGCTGCTTGAATTTGGGGTGGAAACTTGTTTAGACTTAGCAGTTTTTTCACCTGGGGTCATAGTTGGGGTTTCAGGTTTACTTGCTAAACTGTCAGAGCCCCCTTTGTTAGTAACCTCATTCACATCTTCAAGAGTCCCTGAGGTTAAAGATTTTTTCCTCCCAAGGTCAACACTGTAGCAGTTACTGGGTAACTGCGGGATAGCTCTGCTTGGGTTCTCCTTCAGAACTTGCTCAATTTTCTGAATTCTGTTAAGCACAGCAGAGGGCTCACTCCTCGAGTGCCCTCTTTGGAAGGAGTTGGGTTCATTCCTGCTTAGTCTCCTTTCATATTTGCGGAAGGGATCACGGTCCAGTCCTTCCTCCTCCTCAGTTTCTGGGTAGGAGCACTCCGAAAATGTTCTGCTCATTCTCCTGTAGCCTCTAAAGTCAAATGTCTTCTCACTGCATGGAGATGGCAGTATGCTGGGACATCCTTCACTTCCAAACCTGTCTCCCAGGTCGCCTTTCTCTACACACAAACTCATCCTCTGGGAGGACTCCTTTCTGTTCTCCCATTCTGAGATCTTTCTTTGGATCCCAAGAGTCTGGGAGCGAACACTGTTCCGGCTGAGCGAAAGGTTCCGAAGGTTGGCTGCGGACCCTAGGGAGAGAGTACTTCTTGCAAGCTGACAGTTGCCAATCGGGTCACCAGCAGATGCCTCTTGAACATTCTCCTTTTGGCTTTCACCCTTGAAGACCGACAGCCTTTTATCTAAGCATCCAATACTGACTGCTTTCAGGAGGTGCCTTTGTGACTCGGAGTCTGAGTTTAGACCAGATGTACCCCGCAGGATGGTTTCCTTCAGACTCCAGTCCTTGATAAATACCTGTGCCTGGGGCACTCTGGTGAGCCTGCTTGATCTGCAGATCTCCTCGCTGTCACTGAGGGGGTAGGCAGGACTCCTTTCTGGGCATAAGACAGGAGGGGGAGAAACTGACTGAGACCTAGAAGCAGAAAAAAATAGATTTTTGTAACAAGCCGTCTTAAGCATTATTGTGTGTTTTTGTATCAGTTTTTGAAAACACAAAATAAATGGTTTAATTTGGTCAGGCATGTCATAGAGGGGTAACAGAACAATTCTTATTTTCATAGAAAATTTTACTTCTATTAGGTACCATGTTTAAAATAGTGTTTTATTTGTTCTAGATGATTCCTGCTATTCCTTTATAAGAAAATGGCATCCTCTTGTTTGTGACCAATCTCACAACATAAGAGAATTCCACCCAAGTAAAACATCATGCCCTCTTCCCTCGTTGAAGGCCAAATATTAAGGACAAATGCTTAAAGTTACATATATATTCATGGCATCAACAAGAACAAATATTATGTAGCATATATTGAACTAATGTGTATTTACTTCAGAATCCCATATTTCCCCCTTTCAGTGCCCCCAGCCTCTGCTATTCAGCACTCTTTCCACTACCCCAGTGCTATAGCATTCTTCTCACTGGTAGCCCTCATACCACACTACCATACTGTACCACCCCCTCATTGCTGTGAAGATCATCCCTTGTTTCAGGAACTATAAGGCCTTATTTAGAGTTAGAAAGATGGGACCGAATGACAAAAGTATGGCAGAGAGGATGTCTTTCAAGTTTGTGATAGATTATCCCATTTGTCAAACTCTAAATAAGGCCCATAATGTCACTAAATGTAGTCAATCCTTCAACATGATTTCTGCTCTGCTAAAAAGCCTTAACCATCTACTGTCCATCATCCTTGTCAATACCCCGAGGCTAAACCATTCTGCTCACTGGTAGCCTGCTTACCACACCATCCAGACTGTCCCACCATTCCTCATTGCTGTGAGGACCACATGTAGTTGCTGGGCTCACAGAGCCTTATTTAGAGTTTGGAGCACAGAACAGTCAGGTCAATTGCGCCATTGGCCTTAAGACACTTGTAATCATATGCACTGGATGTAGCATTGCGAAGGGTGCTGCAGCACCCCCAAAACATCCATGCTGGAAATCAAAAGGTGAACAAGCAACAAGGATCACTTAAACTTTCCTTTTTATCTTCTCATATTTGCTGTGAGCTCAAAGACAGATGGACTAGTGTATATCTTCTGACAAATTGCTGCTTATTCATTTAACATGGAGATTGTTTACTTTTTTTGCAGACTGCAAAGTGAGAGGATCTGACAATTTTGCTGGATTCTTGTGATTGTGAAAGTAACGGCTGTAGGATGTCAGTTTTTTAACACAATACTTCAACATTTTTTAACAGAAAAGCACCTTTTGTAACTCTGCAGTGTGATGAAGCAAAAATGTTAATAAGATCTAAATAAATCAAGACACTTGGTGATATGCAAATTATAAATGTTTGCTGAAACTTGAGTCCTAGACATTAAAGTTCGCACGCTGCATAGTTTTATCAGTAAAACTTCATGTCAGTTGGAATTTTGTGACCATTTCAACGGAACGTGTGCGGTTAGCACATGACAGTGCTCTACCACTCCATCCTTTAGTAATATATGTGCGAAAGCGTGTTACAAAATGCACTACCAGCAACATACTACCCCCTTACCAATCTCCTGCAGAATGGGCAAGACACATTTGCTATACTTGTTCTTTGTGTGATGCTTGGATTTTTCATAATCCCTGTGACTTCAGTGATCTAACCTAGGTGGAAGAACTCACACTCTGAAAACTGCTCCACCACCAGTGCTTGTAATATTTGTAATAGGTGGGTGGGACATCAATCAGTTTGTGATGGACTGTCCCGTTTGCTGAGCTCTGAATTAGGCCTGTAATGTTGCAAGATACAGCCAGCCCTTCCCTTGATTTCTGCTCCTTTAAAGAGCCTCAGCGCTGTGCTTGTAAGGACATGTACAGAAACTATGTACAACTCTAATCCTTGCTGCACTGTCTCAGTCTGTTATCATTGAGAAGACCACGCTTCACTGCAGGATACATAACCTTGAATTATCTGGTCAGGCCTTCAGCATTATTCCAATGATTGCTTGTCTTTTCTAATAAAGTAAAAATTACAAACGAAGAAACAGCTAAGTGTTTATTTAACATAATCCCTTCGCCTCCAGTAAAAAATGATGTCCTCATATTTTCTGGAGTGAATCTGGACTGGTTCAAGTCCACGTTCCACTTTTTCCTTGCAATTCTTCTTAGCTCGGCTGGATGAGCATCTCTGGGGTACCAGCCTTTGCTCTGAGAGCCAAAATTATCATCTGAACTGAATTATTGTGTGACATCAGAATCGCAAGTCAGTGCTAAACCAAGCTGGTAAGACGCCCAGGGAGACTTGGCTTGTTTATGCTGCATGACAAGAAAAATTTATAGCAAGTGAATGTAGCACTCATGAGTCATCTGGCTGTGCTGGATATATTTTGACATACTTAGTTTGCTAGACTGTGTTTGCCAAATTACTGTCTGGTATTCATGCACGTTTTATGTGGTGTGGTGTGGCATTTCTTCCATCTGTGGCAGACCCCTCTCACCCCCAGCCACCACCGTTTATCACAGATAATAGTCCTCCTTGCAGAAACCTTACCACTAGATGTAGCAGTTATTTTAGCTTTCAAAAAACAATAATTATAAATTACGTGTCAACCTAAATTTACTTTGTGGAGCCCGGCATTCTCATCTTCTGACCCAGAATAACAATGAAGAGGTACTTACAAGAACAACATCATGTTTATATACTGCTTTCTACCTGGGCCATCCAGGTGCTCTGCTGAACAACTGCAAATAAGGTTAGAAAAGCTAAGGTTTTGGTCAACTTTCAGAGTCGATTTAGAATGGAGCAGAGGCGTAGGCCTTCCGCAGATCACTTCGGTCCTATAAGTACAGGCTTGTCAACAGCAGAAATTGTGAACCTACATCAAATTTTCGAGTTAAATTGGAAGCATGTATTATTAGAGAACCAACCAAACTCTTTGGTCCGGAAGACTGCCACTCTGGTTTTTCGCCCGCTGGCCTTATTACGAGGTTCCCGTTGGGCCAGTGGGCGGACACAGCATAATCGAGCCGGCGGCAATGTTGCAGTGCAGCCGGTGCGACAGCACCAGCCGCGCTTTTCACTGCCTGTAATTCAGGCAGTCAAAAGCGTGACGGTGCCCCCATGGGCCCCTGGCCTTTGCTTGGCGGTGGAACCGCCATGCAAAAGCTGGCGGACACGGGGGTCGTAATCCCCAGGGCAGCTCTGCTAGCAGTGCTGCCCTGGTAGATTAAGACCGCCGGCACTGCCAGGCCGTTGGCCGGCCCAAAAGTGGCAGTACCGGTGGTCCGACTGTTCACCACAGTCATAATGTGGAGGTTGGACCGCCACTTTGCCGACACACTCGTAATGAGGGCGTGAGTGTGAACAGCGAATGTGGCAGATAATGTGACAATACTGCATTAACTCCCACCCTTGCCACCACATATGGCAAGTGAAAACGAAATATAAATGAGAGGCTCAACGAGTATTTAATTGAGGGTCTTTTGATTAAGTGTTTTGCACCAATCTACATTATACTGTGTGGTTCTGTGTGTCGAAACGTTAAAAGTTGGAAACACCCTGTCAAAGGTGTTTGAATTTGATTGTGCACAGAGAGGTGGAATGGAGCTAAAATTAAGGTGATATCAAATTTAGTGAATTTGAAGTCCGTTAGTTTTGATGCAGCAGCCACTATTACGTTCTGAAAACCATGACTACTCCCTAACTTTAGTTTTTCCCCCCTTTTTTAGAGAATTCTATTTACTTTTAATGGCTGACACTTTGGACGACCGGGTGAAATAGAAGATTGTTTCACCTCTTTGCTGTCCTGGTCCTCCCATACCCTGTTTTAGGGCCAGGTAAGGCGAGGTTAAGCCTCAAAATGTCCCCTTGTCTTGTTTTTATTGGCGGGAAGTGCTTCAGGCTACCGTCGTCTCACTAAACAGAGAGACCAAAGGAGGACAGGTGCAGGGTAGGATGGCAGTGCCACTGGCCTTAACCCTACCATACATTGTTCAATTTGTTTCCACACCCCCACCTTGCCAAGGACGGGGCATATTGAGAGGCTTCCCGATGGGATTGTTTATTGTTAACCTTGGTATTTAGCACCCTTCCCAAGAGAGTGTTTTTCTTTTCCCGTCTACATTGCACAAAGGCGATGGGTATTTATTGGATACACCCACTTTGTCCAATGGTGAAGGGATGATTTTTTGTCCTGTCGGCTTGCCAAAGGGTGGGGCCACGGAGGACATGTTGGTTTGCCACTGCACCATGTCCAAGGGCATGAGAGTTTAATTAGGCACCCCCAATCCAGGGCCTCTTTGCCTTGGACAGGGTTGGAGGCAGTGTTTATTCTAGTAGAACAAGTCAGATTCCTGTTACAGCAATTATTCATGAGTCTGAACCATACTCATAAGTCTGACAAACTAGGGCATGAATAAAAAGGAGGCAAATGAGAGTGAGGGGAAAGCAAACCAAAAATAATCAGTGGGCGGGCTCCAAGCCCCTCTATGCTCCTGGTATGCAACATTATGGGCCTCATGTGAGTCTGGAGGTCCTAGGACTGCCAGACTTGCGATGGCAGTCGGACCTCTGCCAAAGCCATGGTCCGACCTCCATATTATGACCGCAGCAGAGCCGCCACGGTCCGACCGCCGCCACTGCCAGTTTGCCACCGGTCGACAGCCTGGCGGTGCTGGCGGTCTTAATCCGCCAGGGCAGCACTGCCCTCAGGATTACGAGTCCCCTCTCTGCTGGCTTTTGCATGCCAGTTCCACCGCCATGCAAAGGCTGGCGGAGATGGGATGCCGGGGGCCTCATGGGGGCCCCTGCAATGCCCATGCACTTAGCATGGGCAGTTCAAGGGCCCCCAGGGACAGCCCTGACGCGCTTTTCACTGCCTGAATTACAGGCATTGAAAAGTGTGATGGGTGTTGTCGCACCCAACGCACCGCAACATTGCCACCAGCTCAATTACGAGCGGGCGTCAATGTTGTGGCCTGTTTCTTGCTGGGCCAGCGGGCGCAAACGCTGTTCATGAGCAGTCTACTAGGCTTGACCTGAAAAGGGGGGGGAGGGCTGACTTTTAAAGCCATCATCTTGCACAATGGTAGGAGGAAATTAGGGTTTCCAAACTTTCCTCCCTTGCCAAGGGGTAAGGAGCATTTTTTGTTAATATTTCCAGTGCATGCGGCCAGATATTGCACACCACAGAGAACAACAGCAATTTAGAGCTGAGCTTACTTGAGTTGTTGTCACAATTATGAATGGAGTGTGTCTGCAGTGGTGTGCATCCCCCATCTCCTGTGGCCCATAGCATTTGGTGGACACATAGGACCGGGGCAGTTCAAAGCCTCCGAAGCACCCTGCTTGCAAGTTCGTAAAGAGCATGTGGGAGCTGTTAGCTGCCCAGTTCTGATATATTTTGTTTTTCTTCCTCAGCATTGGGCAAGGAAAGAGGGTCTGGGGATAATTATCTCATATCTGTGGGAAAGGACTGGGTGGGGGTTAACCCTGCAATGCAGAGCAATTGAAACATCAAATACCCAACCCTTGGGCTAGGCAGGTGAAGGAACCAAATGCCCCAATTCACTTGTGGAATGTTGGGAGCTAAAACAGCACCAGGGCAGCGGAGTGACCACAACGCAGTGACAAGAAATGATGAACAAGGAAGAACAGACTGTAGGCATTAAGTCTGAAGTAACCCTGAAAGGACTATTGGACTGTTTCCTTTAAAATGTCCCATGAATCAGAGGAGGTCACAGAGGAGGAAGTATTCATTTTCACTCTGCAGCTTAAATTACACGCCAGACATGATATACTTAATGTGCAAGACATACTGAATCCATAAACAAATATCATTAACTTCCTCTTTCAGCTCTGGAGACCCACTGTCTGTACAATTTGTAAATTCTGAGACCCTCTATATGATGTAAATAAAAAACGTGGGGCTCACAGGAGGTGGTTCGGAAAATGCTTAACAGACAGCCTACTAAATATTAATGGGGAATAAAAATGAGTTGGCCTCTTAGACAGCCTTACCTCTATTTCCTGCGGCCGCAATAATTTTTGCGGAAGGGCTTCTTGAAAGCAGCCCACACTACTCTGAGAAATATAGAAGATCCTAATTCTTTGCAAAGTTACACACTAGTAAAAATGGAGACAATAACTAATTTATTGGAAAAAACCAATGGGAGGTACCCAGTATTACAAGTGATAGCCATTAGTCAAATAAGGAGAGGGCATGGTTGTTAGGAACTCTGCACGCTTCGAATAGGAATCTTATTACCTCTACAAACTCTGTTTGGTGGATGGAATGACTCTTAAATATTTAGAATAATACATTTTACAGGAATTAATTCACTACAGTGATATACGTTTTCTGGAGCTATATCTATTAGAATCACTCCACAGGAATGGATACAAAATAGTTTTTTATAAGAGCAAAAGGAATAGAATCACATGGATGAGCACAAGGTAGTCTAATAAATATAAAAATGAAACTAACAATAAATCAATTACAGTGTTCCAATACCATTATACAGGCTGTGCATAGAAAGAACTAATGTGTCGCAAACTTGTTCCAGTTTTAATTTTAATCCTTGTGCTCCTAAATGGTGGAAAATACGAACAACTGAACCTACTCTTACACGTGTTAGGGGTGGGTCTGGAAAATATCCTTCTGACCACTTAACACTTGATTTACCTTGAATTTCATGACTGAATTCACAAAGTGATGTTTTATGTTTATTGCAAGATAAAATCAGGACATTACTGACAGCTTTTGCAAACCCGACAGAGAAAAAGGCAACATTTTATTTGGCTCACAAATTGGCAGTGGTCGCTGGCAACTATGGCAGTGGAGGGGCAGGTGCGTAAAATAAATAATCAAAAAAAGAATAATAAATAAAAGTCATTTACCTGCTGCAGACACGTCCTCCTTGTTCCTGTTAACCAGCGTGAGAGAAGCAGCGGGATTGGAGGCAGCGTCCTCTCTCGGTGCTCCTGAGGACATTGTAGGCTTCTGCAGGCTCTTGACCCAGCTAAGACAGTAGGGTTGAGAAGTTTATTGTGTGCATGTCAGACTGGCCATTGCAAAATGGCTGGCCAAAGTGACATGCACACTATAAACTAGTGCACAGGAAGCCCACCTCTGCTGCTACTCAGCAGGCCCCACCTCATCCTGACACTCGGTTCAGGATAGGATGACGAAAAATAAAATGGTAAAATTTATCTTAATTATCCTTTTATTTTTCGTCTCTGGGGCATTTCTGGGGGCATTTTAGTGGGGAAAGCTCCTCCACTCAAATTGAGGAGCCGCCCCTGCAAATTGGTAAAGTTAAATTTAAGATTTTTAAATGGTTGGAAACTAACTGTTATGTCCATTAACTTTACTCCATATTCAGTTTCTCATGAAGCTGGAATGGACTACTCCTTAATTCCATTAATGTGGTTCCACCTATGTGTTGATTTTGCGATTTGCAACAGAATATAATGTAATCTTAAGCCACATATAAATGCCAGGTTAGTGTGCATACTTTTAGGACAATAAATTATATATATATGAGCTGAATTAATAGTAATTGTGATATGACAACAATAATGTGTAGAAGAAATACAGCATGGAATCACTCAGTCAAAATGGATCAGTAATGTTCTGTGTTAAATACGGGGGCACAAAGTATAGTTAGAAACATTAATGGATCTATTGCAAGTTGCACACAAGGAATTGAAAAATCAATTAAACATGCTGATTATTTTAAAAACGAAAGGAGGGAAATTATCAGTGACATTAATAGCATTGGCCATATGACAAAAAAAACAAGCATCGGCAATGCGTATACGTCTGGCTTTAAAGGAATGGTGTATGGTAATGTAAGGCATAACAAGTAGATAGCAAGGGAATGGATATATACTTGTGTGGATGCAAAGATCTGAATATCAATATTGATGTACGTTGAAAGGCAGGTGACAGTTGCACTGTCAAGTGAGACCTAAAACTCCATGTAGGGTAATGCCTGCCCTTCTCCTAACAGTCCTGATGCTAGAAAATAGCACCATACATTATCTAGTTATCTAAGGCACACATTTAATAGCATTACAATATCATGTGTGTGCCCATGGACGTTTTAGCTCAAGCAGCTGGATAAATAAACAAAATGATCAAAGCTGTGTAGAGGGCAACCACTTTTTTTCTGTGGGAGCCCACAAGTTCTGGTCATACAAAACTTGTACTCCTGGCTCCCAAAATGTGGGTGGAGCCAAAGCCCTTCTCCTGGTGAATCTCACATAAATGTCTGCTGAAGGTTGCTCTATCAAAGCCAGATTATAAAAAACAGGAATAAGTCAATATATGTGAAGCTGAAAAGAGCTCTGTGAGCAAGACTTTGTTAATAGTCCCAGAACTTTTAAAAAATAATGATACAAAACGTTTTAGCAAATCATCGCTTGATTGGGTAGAACTGGACCAATACTTGGAATGCAGAATTTTTATGTCACACCATCTAGTATTTGTCAGCAATCTGCAAGAGAGAGTTAAGTATATGTACCACAGAGGATTTGGTGTTATATATTGCACCCGGTGAAACCGGATACCCTGAAGTTTGCAATGCACCAAAGGTGATAATAGAAATTACAAGTTTCCCCTAAAAATGAGTCAAAACATGCATTTTGGTGCTTTCTGCACTAAAATCTGCAAGTCCTCGTATTTACTGGCCCTTTCTCCTTCATTAAATTTCAGCAGATTCAACCTTTATTGAACCACTTGTAATCAAGACCCTTTACGCCAACAGGTGTTTCTTGCAGTAACCACAGTTGAAGTAGGAAGACAGGGTCTTCATACAAGAGTTTGGAGTTATTCAGGTAAGATGTAAGTTCTTTATTGCTTGTAAGGCCCTTAAGCAACAACAACAGCTGGTAGGTCCTACCAGGGTTCCCTCCTACCATCAACTATCCATATCGCCTAGCTTCCACTGGAATAAGCTGAAAGATAAACTGTTTCCGTAATCTTTGCAATGCCCTTCTCTAATGGTAATTAAACCAAAACTAGAACCCTTTCCCAGGTTGCATAGAGCAAACATTATGCCTACCTAAATGTGTGACTAACATGAATGCCACTGTTGTTAAAGGTAGCATTCTTCACCATACTTTAAATACAGAGTTGAACTGTGCAAAAGGCTTACATTTAAAGGGAGTCATGAAGAGATAAATGATTGTTGACTTTCAGTTAAAGAACTTTTTAGTATTATGGCATTCATTTGGATTTTCGGATAACTGGACTGCAGAGGCAGTGTATAATAAATTTAAATCAATGGTGAATTCTGAAGTTAAAATGCTATCTCTATGAAAGGATCACATTATGGTCAAGAAATTCACTAGAAACAAATATCTATTATGCTCCCATAGACCTTTTTATCATGCCTGCTGTTACAATGAAGAGACATAAAATAATGTGATTACATTTAGTGTGTATTCCAGTTAAAAAATTTGGAGGATCATGCCAGTATCGCAGGAACAGCCAATTAATGACATGCAGAGCCTACTGTTTTACATGCAAAATACTTTTCTTAAGTTCCCTTTAATTCCTTTTAAATACACATGGTTCCATATTAATGTTTAATTTGCTCAAGCAAGAGAGTTTCTAAATACTAGTGTTGGTTCTATAAAGTGTTTTGGGGGCCAAGTTTGAATACTCTTACCATAGGTTGGCAGAGGAGCAAAAGGGGTCTTGAAAGTGTTGTTAAACGTGTATTATGCCAGGACCAATAAGTGCCCTCTTTCACGTTAAGTTTGAGTATCCACTACCATCAGGTCTACTCCCTGAGCAAAGAACTCTTATCTAGCGTTATTCACTGTTCTAGTTTCAGATTAGAGTTGGGGTTATGTTGGCCGCTTCAGGCACATTTTCTGATTTTTAGGCAGATTGTGGCTTGAGCAGGGGTTGGTTCCACACACAAATGGTGGTCCACTGCCTGCAAAGAGAGGATTATTAATGCTTATTTTACAAATTGTACCCTGCATACCTATCCAGTTGTTATAAAGAGGACAAGGACAAAGCGCAGGATAAATATTGGCTGAGTGGTAAGTGCAGCTGAGGATTTATTTTATTTATTTTTTATTTACAACATTATTATATATTTCAAAGTAGACTCGCTAAGAGAGGTGACAGAGTGCTTCACTGAGGCCAGTATATACCTACATATAAAACAATAGGTAATTGGCAATTTTTAACAATCATAATGCAGAGTTCAGATAGGCATTTAGTAAGGATAGTATAAAGTTACAACCACAATTGGAGTGCACACGTCACTCACAAAAATGTTTTTAAGACAGATACGTCTACGTACCAGCACATTGGTCTTTTTGAGGCAGATTTGTATCATGGAGAGACAGACACATGGTGTACTCTGATCCAGAAAGTGGGAAGAGTGAGAGAGGAAGCTAGTAAGTCGGAATGCAGTGTAAAAGATTCCTGTGTAGAGAGGCCAGGCAGAAGGAATGAATGAACAAGTAAGGGAGACAGTGAAAGTGAAATAAGGTAGAAAGGTGATTGGTAGTAAACTCATAAGTGTAAAATCTTCTTATCCACAATTATTACATATTATTACATATTTCATATTCACTTTTGTCAAAGCTGATTTTGACAAAGCAAAGTCAAAAGCACGGTTGTGAATATAAACACTAGCGTATACCCCCCGCTTGGTGTGAAGGCAGCGGCCTCACCTATATAATGTGGTAGGAGGGGGCCGACAGCTCCAGTCTCCTTCCATCCCCCAGCGCACCTGCCTGTGATTCATTCCCACTGAAAGGCCAGAACAGGTGTCTCTCTCAGACAGTACAACTATGGCGAGTCATCATGAAGTCATGCCACAGGTTTTGTGTCTGGGATTACACGATTATGTATGTGAAAGTGCATCTGTACCTTGCGGTACAGGTTTCGCCCAACCACATAATACACGTGAGAACTGCTTCATTAACTATACTACACAACTATTATGGCCAAATTAACATAAAACTTTACCCAAATAGATTTGCACCTAAATGTGAAGGTATTCTTTTAGGAATGCTCAAACAATTGCCAGAATACTGAAATGATGCAACAGTCTCAGTTTTCGAGGAGCAATCACAAACACGGGCATTTAAATAAATGTAAATGTACATGGTTTAAATTTGTTGCACATGAATAAAAGTTTAACAAAAGAGCCTTTTAACTTTCTGCTTTTTTCTTTTTCTCCAGAAGGACAATATTCACACACAGCACCTCAATCCTAATTTTGGCAATGTTCTTTTTGCTTTGCCTTTCCTGCCTACATATGGATTTACACCTGTCATTGACAGGAGCACATCTCTGACCAGGCTTTGGATGACAACAGCCATGAAATAGTTCGTAAACACTCACAAACTTTCATGTTGAATTAACTTTCACTTAAAAATTATAGTATTCTGTTGTTTTATGCGTTAGTAAATCAACCCATCAAACATAAATGTATACAATTAACTAATGCCATAGGTTTAGATTGAGGAGCGCAGATGCCTCTGTGAATCATGCCAGTTTTATATAACACAATATTTAGAAAGAGAAACTTGAGAAAGACACTTTAGTGGGGGTGGGGGTCTCGCTATACAAAAGTGGTGCTCCTGCCTGCTAAACTTGCACTACCCCAAACCTATTTAAAGGTGGAGGAACTCCCACATTTCTGACGTCAGAACATTTGCTGGCTCTGCTGTCTCAAACCCTTGAGCTAGTGGCCCATCTGCACTGGGCTACCGGATCATGGTAAATGGTCTACCTTCTATACAGAGGGACATCCACCACTGATTTTTCCTGCTCGGGACTTCCGTGCAATGCATGACAGACTGGGCTGGAAAACTGAAAAATGTCCCTAATTTGCAACAAGTAAATTCTGCCTCAGCAACAGACCCCCACCTTAAAAGAGCAAAGTGGTAATTTTGCACATATAAATTCAATTTAGATGTGCACAATACTTTGTGAGCCTGGCCTAAAGAATGGTCTACTTGGTGAAGCGGTTGTTAGACCTGACAGCCTTAGGGTGGTCACCCCTAACTTTTTGCCTGCCTCCCTCCACTTTTTGGACACTGTTTTTTTGCTGGCTTTTAGACTCTGCACACTTTACCACTGCTAACCAGTGCTAAAGTGCATATGCTCTCTCCCTTTAAACATGGTAACCTTGGATCATACCCAATTGGACTATTTAATTTACTTATAAGTCACTATTAATGTGCACTATATGTGCCTAGGGCCTGTAGATTAAATGCTACTAGTGGGCCTGCTGCACTGGTTGTGCCACCCACTTAAGTAGTCCCCTAACCATGTCTCAGGCCTGCCATTGCAAGGCCTGTGTGTGAAGTTTCACTGTCACCTCGACTTGGCATTTAAAAATACTGGCCAAGCCTAAACCTCCCCTTTCTCTACATATAAGTCAACTCTAACGGGTGCCCTAGGTAACCCCTAGGACAGGGTGTTGTGTGGGTGAAAGGCAGGACATGTACCTGTGTAGTTTACATGTCCTGTTAGTGTAAAACTCCTAAATTCGTTTTTACACTACTGTGAGGCCTGCTCCGTTCATAGGCTAACATTGGGGCTGCCCTCATACATTATTGAAGTGGTAGCTGCTGATCTGAAAGGAGTAGGCAAGTCATATTTAGTATGGCCAGAATGGTAATACAAAATCCTGCTGACTGGTGAAGTTGGATTTAATATTACTGTTCTAGAAATGCCACTTTTAGAAAGAGATAATTTCTTTGCACTTAAATCTTTCTGTGCCTCACAATCCACGTCTGGCTGGGGTTAGTTGACAGCTCCTTGTGCATTCACTCAGACACACCCCAAACACAGGGTACTCAGCCTCACTTGCATACATCTGCATTTTGAATGGGTCTTCCTGGGCTGGGGGGGGGGTGGAGGGCCTGCTCTCACACAAAGGACTGCCACACCCCCTACTGGGACCCTGGCAGACAGGATTGAACTGAAAGGGGACCTGGTGCACTTCTAAGCCACTCTTTGAAGTCTCCCCCACTTCAAAGGCACATTTGGGTATAAAACAGGGCCTCTGCCCTACCACCTCAGACACTTCCTGAAGAAGAAAACGTGACTGCTTTCTACAAAATACTGCTGCCTTGCTGTTGCCATGCTGCCTTGCTGAACTCTTGCCTTGCTGCAGAAGTGCTCCCCAAGGGCTTGGATAGAGCTTGCCTCCTGTTCCCTGAAGTCTCAGGACCAAAAAGACTTCTTTCTTTCAACTGGACTCCTTGTGCAGCGAAAAATTCGACGCACAGCTTATTCCGCGGTGAAAAATTCATTGCACGCCGAACTGGGAAGACGCCGCCCAACTTTGTGAGGAAAAGATCGACGCGGTGCCTGCGATGCGACCGGAACTTCGACGCACGGCCCACCTGGACAACGCCACCCAAATTCCAAAGGGGAAATCGACGCAGCACCTGCCGTGAGGAAGAAAATTCCATGCACAGCCCACCGGAACGACGCGCAGCTGGATCACAAGCCCAGGATTCCACGCACAGACCCCGGGGCGTCTGAAAACCCCACGACCCACAGAGGAGACCTGTCCGCGCGCCGGAAATCGATGCAACGTCTTCCCCGTGTGAAAAATATTGACGCAAGTCCGGGTGTGAAGGGGCGAAACCGACGCACACACCATTTTCCACGCATCTCCTCCTCTGCGGCCTTTGCAGAGATTTTTCACTCCAAACCAGGTTCTTTGTGCTTGAAAGAGACTTTGTTTGCTTTTTAAAGACTTAAGACATTTTATATCACTTCCCATGATGTTTCTACAATTTCTTATTGCATCTTTTATCGTTTTGACCTGCAAATACCCAGATAAATATTATATATTTTTCTAAACACTGTGTGGTGTATTTTTGTGGTGCTGTATGGTGTTATTGTATGATTTATTGCACAAATACTTTACAAATTGCCTTCTAAGTTAAGCCTGACTGCTCAGTGCCAAGCTACCAGAGGGTGGGCACAGGATAATTTGGATTGTGTGTGACTTACCCTGACTAGAGTGAGGGTCCTTGCTTGGACAGGAGGTAACCTGACTGCCAACCAAAGACCCCATTTCTAACAGCGGTCATATTAAGAAACACATTTCTGGTGACAGGTGCCCTCTCACATATAGAATGACTCTATAGCCTTCCCATTTAGGTAGCTGCCCTTCTCCTGAGAAAGTAGTCAAAAGCCTAGGAGTGAAAGTTGGTGACAGTCTTCAAATGCCATCCCAACTGCTATCTGTGGTGTCCTCATGTACTTACCATCTACACTGCCCTAGGTATATCACCAAATTCCTACCTGTTAACTGTCGGAAGCAAGACGTGGTGGCCATGATTGGACCAAAACTAGATTGCTGTAACTCCGTATATCTAGGAGAGAAAAAGGCTCTCTTGCACTGAACAGAACTAATTCAAAATCAAACAGTTCGACCTACTCATAGAAGCTGTTTTCAGAAATTACTAAGCTGGTATCACTGTTTACTTATTTGTCACAGGAGTAACTTTAAAACCACCTATCTTATCCACAGATACCTTGCCATAAATATCTCTCTTTTATGAGTTAAAAACTATCCAAGCAGTGCCCTCAATGTACTCCATGTTCCATTAACAAATGCTTTCTTGCTGTACCACAGTTTAGATCTGTCAGAATTGGAGGTCAAGCCTTTTCTGTTCTCAGACCTTCAGTATGGAAAGCTCCCCATTGATTGGTGAATATCTTCTCATCTTGCCATAGGAAAATGCTGAAAACTTAACTATCTAGCGTGTAGTCAACTTCTCACCCCCAGTTATCGGTTTTTGGAGGCAGGAGAGCTCCTTGTGGTGATGTTGTGCTTTGAAAAAGGCATTTAAAATTAATATTAACATGACACAAACATCGCAGCTTAGACTTAAGCTACAGGACTTGATTTCTCATGGCATGTATAGAAACAATAAAAACAAAATTAACACCAAGTGATATGTAAGTACTACAAGAAACATTCACTCAAGCAGTGCATGAATTACATTATCCAGAAGTTACTTGTGTTTTATAATTATTTTATATTACGTCCCATCTCTTGAAGGAGAGTAAAGCAGAAGAGGGGCTCAAAGCTGTCACCAGCACTGGCAAATGCCAGCATTGCTGAATACCAATTATTTCCTGGCTTAGTTCCACTGCATACCTCTTTTTTCCATTACCCTACTTTACCTCTCACTTTATTTCACTCTTGCAGGTTGTTTTTCATCCCAGTTTTCCCAATTTGTGCTTGTTTTCCTAGCTTTCTCTTCCTCCTTTCTCTATTTTCTTCTCTTTTGCCATTGGTCACAGTCTGACGATGAAAAATAAGTCTTAGTCATAAAAGTGAGGGATGGTGCCTACCACCTGCAACCACTAGCACAAATTATGACTGCCTGGGGCATACACTGACAGCGCAACAGCAGCAACTCCCATTTGAAGCACTGAGCCCAAATCTATTACTGCCTTGTTTGCACACCAAGCACCAACAAATTAAATCACCTTTGGTGCAAGAATGCAAATATCTAACTATCCCCTGCACACACTGTCCACACCAGCATCATAACTCACTTTTGAAGCACTAAGGTAAGCCTATAACTGCTCTATGTAAGCACTAGGAACACTAGTGGTGGAAGTTCCCATGTGGCTTACTGGGGCCATGTCTGCCATGTGTATATGCTGAGGGCACCAGTGGCAACAATCTCACTGTGGAGCACTGAGGCAGGTTTATGACTGACTTGTGCATGCATTGAGAACACCAGAGCCTTGTGGAGCACTGAGACCAAGCCTGTGACTGCCCTGTGTACACACGAAAAGCAATAGTTGCAATATTCATGGGTCCTCGGAAGGTTGGTGTGGTAGCTGGACAATGGTAGCTGGGCAGGGTGGCTGCATGGGCATGGAAAGTCATGATGTCTGCTAGGCTGTCATAACCAGCTGATGAAATGTGTTATGGTTTAAGGGATGAATGACAGTTACACCATGTGGTATCTGGGCATTGTAAATGTGGAATCTGGGCTGCGTATTCCATAGCAATGAGGTGGGGAGATTCAGGAATGGAATGCAGGCGGTGGGCAGTTGAGAAAGAGGAAAGGGGAGAACATGAGAGAGGTTGTGCTGCTTGCTCTCGAATAAAGATTGGACCTGGAAATTACCCTAAGTGTAATCCTTCCTACAAATTGGCAACGGAGGAGGTGGGAGGACCTATACTTAAGCACTTTCCACGGAGAGCAAGCGGAAAGCGGAAGTGCTACTTTCTTTAAAGCGGATCGGGGGAAACAAGTCTGGAAGGAAGAGGTGGAAAAAAACCAAAGCCGGAACAATAAACAATATTGGACTTTATTCACGGTGAGTCAATGGGATGATTTTAGCCATATAACAGCTTAAGTACCTTATCGCGAGAGCAACAGGTAGTGCATGAGCGGTTGCTAAGCATGCAAGTGTTGACTGAAGCCATGCGCGTTAGCTGTTGCTAGGCACGCGTTACTAAGCAGCTGCCACACATCGGGAAGTGCAAGTGAACTCTGATAAACACGTTTAATACAGTTAAATTTAACGTGTTAGCAATACGTGTGCATGTTTAGTGTGCAGTTCCACAGCGAAGGAAAAATATCTGTTTAACTGATTATAAATAAATAAATATTAAGTAACAATGCAGAACTTAGGCTTACCAACACCTGTACCATTTCTTCCACATCCTGGAGAACCAAAAATGAAATGGGCAGATTGGAAAGAGTACTTTGGCAACTATTTATCAGCAATTGAAGATGAAAATGGATAAGAATTTACTTCTCAAAGGAAGAAAAAAATATTGTTACATAGTTTAGGACCAGAAGGTCTGCGGTTCTATACCCAAATGGAGAAGAAACAAAGAACGGGAGGAGAGCATTAATGCATTAAAGGACACCTTAGAAGATTTGGATACTTACTATCAACCTAAAATATGTGTGGCTATTGACAGATATCATTTCTTTCAGAGAAAACAAAATATTACAGAATCAATTGAAGACTATGTATCTGCCTTAAAAAAAACTGGCAATAACATGTAAATTTGGAGCATTACAAGAAGACTTAATTAGAGATCAAATAGTTATGCATTCTAAAAACGACAGTATACAAGAACAAATGTGGGTATGCGGGGAAGCACCACCTGAAGAAATAATAGCCATAGTAAAGAAAGCAGAGCTGTCAAAAAAGTGTGCAAAAGCTGCATGTAAGACGGAAAATGGAGGAGAATCTGTATGTAAGGTGTGAAATAGTAATACTTATAACTATAAGACAAATGAGAAATCTACTGATAAGTTCTTCAAAGGGAGTGGAAGTAATAGTGGACTGAAACTGAATACTAAGGATCAAGAATGTTTTAAGTGCGGAAATGAGTCATGCACGGAAGAAGGCATATTAAATATTGGAGATGATGCAGTTCTAGATGTGTATGGGGAAAACAAGAAGAGACCCATGTGTAACATGACAATTGGTGGTGTTGACATCAAAATACTAGCTGCCTCTGGGTCACCATACACTACTGTACAACAATCAGTATGGAAGGACAAATTTTAGGAGAACAGTTGAATGCTATGGATGTACAACCTGTTACATTCACTGGTGAAAAAATTCCCATGGTAGGTTCTAAGATGGTCACATTTGAATTTCAAGGAAGGAATTCTAAAGGGAAATTATATGTAGCTGAAAAGGGACCTTCGGTATTAGGATGGATTGACCAAGGGAATTTATGCATAACTCTAGACCTTAACAGCAAACAGCAAGTTGTATTATTGGATGAGCCAGAAATTTTAGTATAAGAAGGAATGGTGAAAACAATTCCAAAAGTATTTTCTGGCAAAGTAGGAAAATTACATGGATATGTATATAAGATTGTGCTAAAGGAAGGAGTTGTACCAATATGTCACAAAGCAAGAAATATACCTTTGGGGATAAAAAAGAGAGGTAATCGAAGAATGGGATAGATTGGAACAAAAAGGAATTATAGAACCTGGGGAGAGTGCTGAATGGTTGGCACCTCCGGTTGTAGTAAGGAAACCTAATGGACAGTTGAGGCTATGTATTGATTTGAGAGACTTAAATAAGAATATTGTAGTGGAGAAACATGCTCTTCCAAAGATTGATGAACCTTTGGCTCAAACCAAGGGTGTGAAGTGGTTTTCTACCATAGACTTGACTTCAGCTTACTACCAGGTAGAATTACATCCTGAATGTATAAGTCTAATCTCATTTAGCACACCTTTTGGTTTTTACAGGTGTGTGCGCATGCCATTTGGTGTTGCCTCAGCAGCAGCAGTGTTCCAACGTTTAATGCACAAACTGTTTAAGAGGCTTGAAGGAGTGACATACTTTCAAGATGACATCTTAATAATAGGAGAAGATATTAGAACATGATAACAAGTTAGAAGAAGTATCGAGAACACTGAATGACAATGGTCAGACAGTTGAATTGAAGAAATGCAAAATTGCAGTAAATTCCGTAACGTATCTGGGACATGAAGTGGGGAAGGATGGTATTTCTCCGAAGAACAAAATAATTGAAGCTGTGAAAAATGCTCCAGCTCCTACAACCAAGGAATAACTCAAATCGTTTCTGGGTCTGGCGGTATTTTATTCTAAATTTGTACAGAACTTTGCAATGAAAACACATGGATTGAGACAATTGCTGAAAATAAGAGAGCAGTTTGTTTGGAATGAGGAACTCCAAACATATTTTGAGAACATTAAAACTGATATATGTTCTGCTGTACCGTTACAGGGTTTTTATACCAGTGCATATAGTATTCTGACCACAGATGCGAGTGGCAAGGGTTTAGGTGCGGTGTTGACCCAGATAAATGATTTGGGTGAGGAATACACTATTACATATGTTTCTCATTCATTAACTCCATGTGAAGAAAAGTTTTCGGTGATTGAAAAGGAAATGTTGGCAGCTGTATGGGGTATGGAGAAATTCAGACAGTATGTATGGGGTTCCAGATTCAAATTATGTACTGACCACAAACCTTTAGTAAAAGTTTTGACAATGAATAACATAAATAGGGCTATGCCACAAATTGTTAGACTGACATTACGATTGTTCGATTTCGTATATGATGTAGAATATTTACCTGGTAACAAAAAGAATGTGGCTGATTTTTTTAGTAGATCACATTTGCCACTGGTACTATACATGAGGAGAATGAATGGGATGAATATAATGTGGCTATGATTTTGGAAAATTGTACAGCTATTTTAGAGGATGAATGGAAATTGAACTATGGAAAAGATGTAAGTTTGTCTCATGTTAAGGAATTTATTACAAAAGGATGAATAGAGAAAAGTAAATTGCAGGGTGAATGCAGACAACTTTGGGAAGTATGAGATAAATTATCTCTTAATGATACAGGTTATATTTTAAGAGGAGAAAGATCAGTTCCTCTCAAGGGACTGAGAAGTAAAATATTAGACATTTGTCATGAAGGTCACCTTGGCATTGTTAAGTTAAAGAAAAGAGATAAATCAGTTTATTGGTGGCCGGGTATTGATATTGAGGCTGAGAGAGTAGTCAGAAATTGTCTGGTGTGTGCAAGTACTGATAAGACACAATCTACATTTAGACCACCATTAGGAGAACATATAAATCCAGAAAACCCTTGGGAAGAATTGAGTATAGATATAGCTGGTCCTATTTTGAATGAATGGGGAGTAGCTAAATATATAATAGTTGCGGTAGATAATTATTCGAAAAGGTCAGAAATAGAAATTAACAAGGCAGTTGATACCAAAACGATAATTTCATTTCTTGAGAGAATATTTTTGAGAGAGGGAATTCCTAAAAGTATAATTTGTGATAATGGGCCACAATTCACAGCTGAAAAGAGTAACAGTTTCCTGATCAAAAATGGCATTAAAGGGAAACGTACCCCAGTCTATCATCCTGCTGGGAATGGGGTAGTAGAAAGGTTTAACAAAGTCATAATGGGAAGTATTCAAGCAGCCATAAATGCAGGATTAGATTGGGAGAAAGAAGTAGCTAAAACTATTTCGGCATACAGAATCACTACAGCATTAACAGGCTATAGTCCTTTTAAAAATTTAAGAGGAAGGGAGCCGTTTACTAAGGACAATAAAGCATGGATGGGTATGAGTTAATGCAGTAAATGGTCTCCTTCAGTGGTAAAGAAAAATTTAAAGGACATGCAAATGTTGTACAAGGAATATTATAATAGGAAACATGGGGTGAAGAATATATATATATATATAATATATAATAGGTAAGAATTAAAGTAGGATATAAAACTAGGAAAGGTTGCAGTAAATTTACTAACCCAATGCAAGTTAAGGAGGTGTTTTCGAAATCTGCACGGTTGAGTGATGGGAAAGTGTGATATTTTGGTAAACTGTCAAAATGTAACAAGATTTTAGATTAGGGGAAGGAGGAAATCGAGAATTTAAACAGAGATCACACCAATGATTGGTTGTGGGATGATGTGATTAAGGAAGATTATAATGCTGGTAATGCTGTTGAAAATTCTAACATTAGGTCTAATTCAAGAGAGAGTGAGATTGCCATATCTATTCCTGTTGGGAAATGTGAACTTACGTGTTTGAGAGGGAATGTGAAAATTCCAATGAAATATAAAGAGTTTGTGGTGAGTTCAGAAATTAAATAAAATGTATATTACCCTATTTAGGTCATGTTATATATCTATACTATAGGAGAAAAATGATAGTACCTTAGTTAGGTCATGTTACATATCTATACAATATTGTCAATTGATAACTTGCACAATGGTTGTTGCTTATAATTTATTTTGTTTTGGGTGGTTAAAAAGGGGGAAATGTGGTATATGGGCTATGTAAATGTGGTATCTGGGCTACTTATTTCATAGCAACGAGGTGGGGAGATTCGGGAATGGAATATGGGCAGTGGGCGGTTGAGAAAGAGGAAAGGGGAGAACATGAGAGAGGTTGTGCCTCTTGCTCTCGAATAAAGATTGGACCTAGAAATTACCCTAAGTGTGTTCTTTCCATCACACCAGGGCCTGGCTGGGGGATGGACTGGATCTTCCTTTGAAATAAAGTATCCTGGTTTGGCAACACTGCAACCTCTTTGTGATGTTCATCAGGCTGAGTACTTGAATTATCGCAGTTGGCCATGAAGGTCAAGTTTAAAGAGAGATGCAGATGTAAGCACTTGTTTATACTTTGCTGATTGAATAAGGTAGACTTACGGCTACAGTCTGGAAGTGGCCCAACTGTCTAGACATCTGTGAGGGCGTGGCAACACTCAATGTGTAGATCACCAAAGACAATTTTCTTGCGTTTTTGTTAAAAGCACCAGTGACAACACTCACCAGAGGACCTCTGGCCAGGTCACCTTTTGCAACACTGTGGTCAAGCATATGTCTGTGGTTTGACCACAGAAAGAGAGCACGACAGCAAAAGTCACCTCTGGAAGCTCTATGGTTATTATTATTACTGCTGTTTGACCACATTGAGGGCACCAGAGGCAAAGTCATTGCTTGAAACTCATTGTGGAAGTGTATACTGCCGTCTGCACACACAGGGTGAACCGGTGGAAAGAGTCACCTCTAGGGGTTCTGTGGTGAAGTCTAGGACTGTCACTTGCACACAGAGAGTGCCAGCAGCACAGAGCCTGAAGCAACCTTGAGACTACCCGTGCACACAGCGAAAGAGCACCAGGGACAGCGGACTGTATGGAGATCTGAAGCCACAGACAAACACTGGTTTTGACTCATGATAAAGGAATAAATAGAAGTAGGGAGAGGAGAAGGAACAGTTTTCGTTTCTGGAGACAGCTAGTCTTCCTTGGAGGCATTTCAGCATTCTAGGTAATAATATGACTTGTAATGGGACCCACTTAGTAGGCACAGAAATACAGGACTTTGGATTCATAGAACAATATTTCTACATTTTCGTTGGGGTATTCACTACATTCCGTACACCCATCTGTTCAATCTCTAGCATCCGCTCTCTTGTGCTCCGTGTTTGTCTTGTCTATGCCACACTGCTCAGCTGTTCCTCCCTTTGACTCCACTCTCATTGACTGGCACTTGGGTGCTGGTCCCTCTCCACATGGGCACTCTGCCCACAGCGCCAAGCCTAAATAGACCATATTTGCTGTACGTGCTTCACTCCCCTTAAAATTTGTCCCAACCTGTGACTGCCATGCTTGCTATTTGCTGGGGGCAGAGTAGAGACAGAGGACTGAGACCACAGTACATTTTCCTATGGCTATGTGATGTATGCTCTGAAGACATTACTAATGTGCTGGGCTAGCAAAACGCAGCCATTTCTATTCTCCCTTTAGATTACCTTCTATAAGTGTTCCTCTTCTATGCATAATGCGTGCACTTTACTCCAGTTTCTGCGCATCGCATGTAGGGTGCATCTGGGTGTAATCAGGATGTATGGCCAAGTGAAGCAAATGTAATCCACCACCTTTGTGGATGCCCAAAATGTTACTACTATAAGGCTCTCCATCTAATATGCATTGCATGCCCTAGCAGGAATGGTGCAGATATTACCAGCTCCTCAGGCAGCACTGCATTTTTAGGTTGAGCATAGAAGCGTGCAAGCACTGCTTTTCCGACGTCTTGGTATGTATGTGGGCTTTTAACTACGCCTGCCGCAGGTACATCACTATCACTTGTTAATGCCTTTCAAAAATACTTTGTTATCATTGGTAAATGCTTTACGTTTTTCACTCCTTGGGGCACTTTTGTTACCACTTTGGCCATCGACCCTGTTACATGGATAATTGCTTGTTTGCCGATACATTTGACTGCAAGCAAACGTATTTTTTCTTTTGTGCCTCTCCTTCGCGGTCCTACTCATGGCGGCCGTGGCGCTTTGAATCGGCTTGCTTATGTCAACTGTCTTACTTTTCATTTTCAATTTATGTGGCAAGAAAAGTCGAGTTAGGAATTTACAATGCTAATAGCTCTAGCTCGAACAAACGCAAGACCCATTGCATTGCAAAAGCTTGTTACCTCTAGTGATCTCCAAACGCGGAGTTAAAGGACCATTAGCTCACATCTCATCAAACTGGCCCTAATTGCCAGGGCACTCTGTCACCATATAGACAGCAAAGTAGAGAAAGAACACTACAAACAGACAAATATAAAGGCCGTTGTCTTCTTGCACAAATTGACCTCATTATAAACAATAGCCAAGAGTAATAGTGCGTGAATGTCCACCAAAGACGTTTTGCATGCCTGTGAGAAATTAAAACCGTGTGTGAGATCACGAAAACTGCTCTTGTTCCAGCAGCTGTGTACTAGTGCCGACATCTTATGTTATGACATCTGCTTCAACGAATAGTCCACCAACAAAATTTTAAACTGGTGCAAAAATGGCATTTGTATCTGTTGGTGCGGGCAAATGTTATTTCAAACGTGACACAAAATTGTCGAGTATCAATGCACCTTTGCAAAATTACTCCGCACTGGTACAATGTCAGTGAGCTGGTCGTGAGTGCCTTGCCATTACACGCACATGTCCATCGTCTTGTTTGTTTAAAATGTGCACAGCTACATTTCATTATGAGAAATAAAAATACACATTGTTCTAAAAAAATATATGGAGTTCATGAACGCATCTCTTTTTGCTCGTTGGAAGCGGAAGAAAACCCAGTAGAACCGCAGTTCACAGCAGAAGTGGAACAAACAACAGTAGAGAATTTTGCATTGAGCCGGCGTCTATGGACATCAGCCACTTACCGGCACTGCCACGTGCCATGTGTGCCACTGTGACGACACCCAGCGCGACATTTCCTTGCCCCCGTCCCTATGGGAGCATTAGCCAGCTGGGACTCGTAAAACACTCACTTTTTGACCTTGACTGCACACGCGGCACTGCAGGGCACCACAAATCCAACTGTTTTGGACGGGCCACCGCATTTTCAGCGGCACCCGTGTCACTGGCGCACTGAGCAGGGTCCTGCTTCAAGTGAACTGCTCTGCCTGTTCAGCTGCTCAGACACTGGCTAGGACTCCCGTGTGGATTACACGTCACATATAGATAATGCGGCCGCTGCCTACTCGCATGCCTTCCAAAGATAAAATAGTGGCACCCGCTTTGTACACCTAGCCGCACCGTGTTTGCACTGGCTCCCTCTGTGGAATGTGATTCAGGACACACCCTGTCACCGAGCGCGCAGCTGAGCAGGTTAGGTAAAAAGGTCTCCCTAAAGCAGGAACTCACAGAGGTATTTCACAATGTGTGCATGCGGAGAGTATTGTCCCACCAGTCGACAAGGGTGAGTCACAATACCGTGTCTGGGCTCCTTTCAAAGGAAGACAACTCCATAACAACTGAGGTCTCCCGTGCAAGGTTCTACTTACGAGAGCTGTGTACAAGTAAGCGCGAGCCTACCCGGACAACAAGATGGATAAGTTACTTACCTGTAAATCCTAGTTCTCTTCCAGGGGTATCCTCATCAAAGTCATAAACATTGAATATTCCCGCCCTTGTGCGGGGACCCCGGAGCATATATAAAATACACACATATTATACATGTGTAAAACAGCAATGCAGGCTATAATGTTAAAACAGGCTAAAATGCTTTATTTCTATGAAGTTTTTTTTTTTTTATATTAGAAAATTACAATAGAGAATAAATATCTACGCAAGCCCCCAAAACTGGGCTTAGGGAAGCAAGCAGCAGTAAACTCTAGAGAAAAAGAGAAAAAACTGCATTGAAAAACAATGGAGCATTCTTAGCCAATAGGCTGCATGCAGGTTAACACAGGAGAACCATAAAAACGTTGACACCGTGCCTTTAAGACCCTGAGCACCTCCAGTATCCCACCATGCCTCAGGGGTGAAGGAAAGGTGACAGTTGGTTCACAGTTAGGTCAGTTCTTTTTACGGTGACAATCTGTGTAACTGATTCAAAATACAGTCTGTCCTGCACTTCTAGGAGACGTGCGTCCGGGGAGGAGGGTGGGTTGTTTATGACTTTGATGAGGATACCCCTGGAAGAGAACTAGGATTTACAGGTAAGTAACTTATCCTTCTCTTCCAGGGGATCCTCATCAATAGTCATAAACATTGAATAGATTAGCAAGCCCATCCCTAAACCCTGCGGACTGTCCGATAGAAGTGCAGGAATACATACGTATTATGCAAATAAATTTCTCAGAGAGGCCTGCCCCACTTGGGCATCCGCTCTTGCATCTGAGTCTAAACAGTAATGTCTAGTAAACGTATGCACAGACTTCCATGTAGCAGCCTTACAAATCTCAGATATTGAAACATTGTTAAGGAGGGCAGCAGTAGCTGCTTTTCCCCTTGTGGAATGCGCTTTAGGCCTCGCTAGTAATTGTTTATTAGCTAGCTGGTAAGTAGTAACAATACAAGAAACTATCCATCTTGATATCGTTCGTTTAGATGCTGCCTCTCCTGTCCTCAAATGACCATAATTTACAAACAAGCGGTTAGAGTGTCTAATCGATTTTGTCTTATCCAGATCAAATTTCAGCACTCTTTTCAAGTCTAAGGAGTGCAATGCTTTCTCTGCCGGAGTCTCCGGATTGGGAAAGAAAGTCGGTAAAGATATAGTCTGATTGATATGGAATTCTGACACCACCTTCGGAAGGAAAGATGGGTGAGTTCGCAGAACCACTCTATTGTCATGAAAAACCGTGTACGGTTCTTTGGAAGACAAAGCCTGGATTTCGCTGACCCTCCTCGCTGAAGTAATGGCCACTAGAAAAGCCGTCTTCCACGTAAGGTGTTGTAAAGAGGCCTTATGTATAGGTTCAAAAGGAGGGTCCATAAGTTTTGCCAATACTATGTTCAGTTCCCATGGAGGAGAAGGTCTCCGAAGGGGCGGAAAAACTTTTTTCAAACCTTCTAAGAAATCCTTGACTACAGGTTTTGTAAAGAAGGATTCCTGAGAAGGTGACTTGCGATAGGCTGTAATAGCAGACAAATGTACCTTAATAGATGATACCTGCAGACCGGACTTTGCTAGATGAAGCAAATAGGACAGTATGACATCCTCCTGAGCCCATATGGGATTCTGACCTTGTTGACAGCACCATATGTAGAATCTCTTCCACTTAAAAGCGTAAGAACGCCGCGTGGAAGGCCTTTTGGACTCTTTCAAGATGTTCATGCACTCCTGTGAGAGCCCTAGGTGCCCATACTGCAGGAATTCAGGAGCCATGCTGTTAAGCTCAGAGAGGGTAGGTTGGGATGTAGAATTCTGCCCTCCATTCTGCTCAGAAGATCCGGTCTGCGCGGCAGCCTCCTGTGAGGTTTTTCTGACAGGTTGAGGAGATCTGTGTACCAGAATTGACGGGGCCATTGTGGCGCTATGAGAATCATTCTGGTTCTGGATCTGTAAAGTTTGTTGATCACTGCCGGTATGAGGGGAATCGGCGGAAAAGCGTAGAGAAATATGCCTGACCAGTCGATCAACAGGGCATTCCCTCGAGATCCCGGACGGTAGAACCTGGATGCGAAGTCTGGGCATTTCTTGTTTACTTCGTCTGCGAAGAGATCCAGTTGAGGCCGACCCCATTGCGCGAAGATGTATTCTGCGACTTCGCCGTGTAGGACCCAATCGTGAGCGTCCTCTAGGTGTCTGCTCAGAAAATCTGCTTCCACGTTTTGCTGACCTGGCAGGTGGACCGCTGTAGGTGACATTCCTCTGGCCAGGAGCCAATGCCATATCGCCTGGGACTCTCGAGATAGGGGTAGGGATCTCGTTCCCCCCTGTTTGTTCAAATAATACATCGTGGTTGTATTGTCCGTTTGTATTAGGAGAGTTTTTCCCTGAATTAGTGGTATGAAAGACTTGAGAGCCAGATGGACCGCTCTGAGTTCTAGCAGATTGATGTGGTACTGCTTTTCCTTGTCTGACCACAGGCCCTGAGCTTGAAGGGGACCCAGATGAGCCCCCCATCCCTGAAGAGACGCATCCGTTACTAGGGTGTCGGATGGAAGTACCTGGTGAAACGGAGCACCCACTGACAGGTGAGGTCTGTGCATCCACCATCTCAATGATTGAAGTGCTACCGCCGGTAGTCGCACTCTGTCCTCCCAGCGACCTGTCCTTTGGCTCCAGTTGCTCTCCAATGCCTCTTGGAGGGGCCTCATGTGGAGTCTGGCATTTGGGACAATAAAAATGCATGATGCCATGGAGCCCAGCAGCGATGTCACCTGACGTGCCGTAGGTGCGTTGGCTCTCAACAGGTCCTGACACTTCCTGTCTATTAAGGATAGTCGTTCCTCCGAAGGATACACTCTTTGGAGTTCTGTGTTTATGATAGCTCCCAGGTAGTGAAGGTTCTGTGTTGGACTCAAGGTTGACTTTTGGTAATTGACCTGAAGACCTAGAGACTCGCAAACTCCGAGCACAATGTCCCGATGGCTTCTCACCTGCTCCGGAGAAGAAGCCTTCAGTAACCAGTCGTCCAGGTATGGATATATGAATATCTTTTGTTTTCGAAGATGTGCCGCCACCACTGCCATACATTTCGAGAAGACGCGTGGGGCAGATTTCAGGCCAAATGGTAGAACTCTGAACTGGTAATGCTGTAACGCTACTTGGAAGCGCGGGAATTTTCGATGTTTGGGAGCTATTGGGATGTGAAAATACGCATCCTGCAGGTCGATGGAGCACATCCAGTCTCCCTGATGTAGCTGAGGGAAAATCTGGTGAAGTGCCAGCATCCTGAACTTCTGTTTCCTTATATATTTGTTCAGCAGCCGTAGGTCCAGAATTGGCCTGAAAACGCCCTCTCGACCCTTCTTCGCTACCAGAAAGTAACAGGAGTAAACCCCCTTTCCTCTGTGCGCAGGTGGAACCTTTTCTATGGCATTCTTTTTTAGGAGGGCGAGAGCCTCTTTGCGCAGCAGGCTGAGATGAGATGGATTGCCTTTGGTTGGCGGCAAGTGTGGTGGAGGCTGTTTGAAAAGAAGAGAGTAGCCATGTTCGACAATATTGAGCACCCATTTGTCTCTTGTGATAGAGTACCACTCGTGAAGATAAGCTGTAATACTTCCCCCCACCGGAGTGGTGTACAGTGTTGAGGGAAGCGAGATCTCATTGTTTGGTGGGTGCTTTCGGAGTGGACTGCTGAGGTCTACTTGACCCTCGCTCCCTTGTGTTCCTTCGCTGAAAAAGAGGGCGTCCCTGTCGTTGCTGTGACCTTTGGGACCAGTGAGGGGTTTGAACCCTCTGATGGAAAGGGCGCCTGTCATAAGGCCTGTACCTCCGCCTGAAATCTTTCTTTCTTTCTTTCTTTCCAGGCCCACTGCCCTCATGGTATCCACCTCGGTCTTCATGCAGGCCATTTCCTCGTCTGCATGGGCACCAAATAGAGAGTTCCCGGCGAATGGGAGATTCAGGATGCGTTGTTGTGCTTCCTGCTTTAAACCAGTGAGCCTCAGCCAGGAAGACCTCCTTGCACAGATTCCATGCGCGTACCCATGTGCAGCTAAATCCGCCCCATCTGCTGCCGCGCTGATAACCTGGTTGGATACCAGGCATCCTTCTTGCAGGATCTCTTGGAAATCTTGTCTGTCCTCTCTGGGCAATTTCTCTGTGAATCTATTGAGAGAGTCCCACAGAGAACGATCATACCTACCCAGGAGTGCAGAAGCACTGGAGACTTTCATTGCCGAAGCCGCCGTCCCGCATATCTTTCTCCCCAGAGAGTCTAGATGCCTGCTCTCTTTATCCGGGGGGACCGTGGATGATGATGCCACCGAGTGGGTCTTTCGGGCTGCGGCTAATATTACCAAGTCCGGTGGCGGATCCTTCCTTAGGAACAGAGGGTCCTGTTCGGGAGCCTTGTATTTTTTGAGAATCCTAGCCGGGGCAGATTTGAGCGAGGCTAGGGCCAGAAAAGTGTCCATGGTTGGCTGCAACAAACCAAGCACTAGAGGCAGCAGCTTTTTTGATTTTTCTGTTGTAGAGTCTCAAAGATGACTGATGAGGAGGTAGATGGCTCTGGAACTTCTATGTTTAGTTTCTGCGCTCCTCTTAGCAGCACCTCATTAAACGTGGTAATGTCATCCACCGGTGAGACCCTAGCAGGTGGTGAATCTGTTAGGGTGGGTGAATAACGCCCGACAGATGATCCTGAAGACGACCCAGAGGGTGATCTTCTTCGTGAACGAGACCTGGATCGTCATTGAGAACGAGACCTGCTGCGAGACGCTGTAGCAGAGCGCCCAGGCCTCGCGGCCGGTTGACGAGGAGCAGAACGAGCCCGTCCTGCCCTTGCTGTCGGTGATGGCGTTCTTGGTAGGGAGGCAGTAGGCGAGTACATTCGCGAATATTGCGAATCTGGGGAGGCCGCTGGTCTGTTAAGGCTCTCCAGCCATCTTGGAGATAGATTGATGGGCAAGACATGCCCAGATGATGCCGCTCTTGACCGAGAAGAGTCGCTCGGTATGGAGACCACTGGAGATGGTGCGGCCTTGTCTGGCGTGGGGCGATGTTCTACTCCCTGCGGGACAGGTAAAACCTGTGTCGACGTCGATGGCTGAGTCGACGTCGAAGGGCGCCCCACCGGTTGCTCATGCCTCGACGTTGAGTGTTTTGACGTTGAGTGTCTCGACGTTGAGTGTCTCGACGTCGAACGGCGATCTTTGGACCTCGACCTGCTCGCCGTCGTGTGCCTCGACGTGGAGCGGTGGGAAGCCGACGGCGGATGTCTCTCATGCCGTCGTGGCGATTTCGACGTCGTGTCTCTTGACGTCGGGGGGCGCACAGCCTTTGGCGGCGACCGGGCACGCAGGCGATGGCTCGACGTCGATCGGCGGGCTGCCGTCGACGGAGACCTGCCCCTGCGATGGTGTTCCCTCGACGCCGTCTCCTTCGACGTCGGGTGTGTCGCCGTCGACGGCGATCTATGCCGGTGAGACAGTGGTAGCGACGACGTCGACGGGGAACAAACAGGTACTTTCCTACCTGCTGACGTCGACCTAGCCATTCTCTCCTGAGAATGGCCTGCTGGTTGTCTGGGAAGTGAAGAGGACGATGTTTTCTGCCTCTCCTGAAGCCCATGCAGCCTGATCTTTTCTCTGTCTTTCAGAGTCCTCTTTGACATATTCTTGCAGTGCTTACAAGTGTCAGGGCAGTGACTCTGAGGCAGGCACACTATACACAGAGAGTGTGGGTCTGACTGGGCCTTCTTCTTCCCACAAGCAGGGCATTTGACAAAAAGTGAAGGCATTTTTCTGTCAGGAAAAAACTGCCAAGCTCAGACAAAGATGTTATTTGTCGAATGAAAAAGGAAAAAACGCTTTTTTAAAGGATTTTTCTGAGAAAAACTCAGAAAAACTGAGAGCTCAATGCTCCAGGATCCTCTCAGAAGAAGCCGGAAAAAAGAACTGACCTAACTGTGAACCAACTGTCACCTTTCCTTCACCCCTGAGGCATGGTGGGATACTGGAGGTGCTCAGGGTCTTAAAGGCACGGTGCCAAAGTTTTTATGGTTCTCCTGTGTTAACCTGCATGCAGCCTATTGGCTAAGAATGCTCCATTGTCTTTCAATGCAGTTTTTTCTCTTTTTCTCTAGAGTTTACTGCTGCTTGCTTCCCTAAGCCCAGTTTTGGGGGCTTGCGTAGATATTTATTCTCTATTGTAATTTTATAATATAAAAAAAAAAAAAAAAAAAACTTCATAGAAATAAAGCATTTTAGCCTGTTTTAACATTATAGCCTGAATTGCTGTTTTACACATGTATAATATGTGTGTATTTTATATATGCTCCGGGGTCCCCACACAAGGGCGGGAATATTCAATGTTTATGACTATTGATGAGGATCCCCTGGAAGAGAAACATAGATACATCCCCCTGTATGTCACGAGGGCTGGAGGACAATTCAGCATCTCATGAATTAATTTTGGGGTTTCACATGTGCATGAGGCATTTTTTATTGCACAATTAATTTACATTGGGCATATTTAAATCTTAGGAATACAAAATGGCTTACGTGGTCATTTTGAGCCTGGTGGGCGGTCCGCTGGACGTGGCCGGGGCAGAGCACATGTTCCCCCCTGCCCAAAGGATGGACCCTGAGTGACCAGCAGGGATCTCTATGCTGTGAGTGGAGCCACCGCTCCTAGGGAGACCCCTGCAGTTTGCTGAGCTGGCGTCATGTTTTTCGTGCCCACTTCAGCCATCTCAGTTCCTCAACATTTTGTCTCTCCAGGTGTTCAGGACACCAACATGGTGGACGCAAGCAGGGAAATTCAGTGACGGCTGCCCTGCCATTAGCACGACTGGAGAATCGCCACAATGAACCTGTGGCGGATGAACCACAAAGTTAGGGGTTAGCCCGCGGAGCCTCTCATCAATACCATCCTAGAGGATCCCCCAACTCTAAATGGAGTGAAAAAGGTTACTTTACCCCCTCACCTCACCCAGCACACCTTCAATGAGGCTTTAGTAATGTGTGGAATCACCACACAGCAAAGGAGCATTTGACCCACTTAATCTGAAGTGGGCCTGGCAATCCTACTCAAAGTATGAGTGTGCTGTCTCAGCAGGAACAGTGAGAAGAACTGGATGTGAGTTGACTGCTAGATGAAGCAAATACGATTCAGCTTGAACCCTGTGTTCTGGTGGATTCTGAATGGTCAATATGTTTGGTTTGTGTAATCCTCCTGTTACCATGATACACCACTATCTCTTTAGCAACTGTTTATCTGAATAATAATCTCGTTGTATTGTATTCAGCCACTATTGCCCTACATTGTGCACTTTACATACAATGTGTATTTTCTTTCTCCAATAATACAGTGGCATCAATATGCTCAAGCAGTAATGGTCAAATTGTACTGATATCTGCACAGAGGTCTCACATCTGTTCTCAGAAAGAAATCTTACTGTAAAATAGCCGAGTAGCTCAGTATCATGAGGGCCACCTTCAGCCATTCCTGGCTTCGAGAATCTCAGACTCATCGTATGTTTAGCATGTTAGAAGCACGTGCCTACAAGACCTACTGTGTCCATTGCTACTGGACTCACCGAAGGGAGCTTCAGTGACTTAAAGCTAGTATGAAGCTGTGCTGCTCTGTTTCATGAGTGTTTGTCATGTTCACTAGGGTCAAGGAGTGTAGCTCACCAGCTGAATGAAGCTCCGACACTCCCTACACAAACAGCTGTTTGTTTCTTCAGGATGAAGGCTACAGGTCTACCTAAGAAGAAATTAAGAGGTGGATATTTACAACAAGGCAAGATAACTAAACTGTGACCAAGAAAGAGGATTTGAGATACATAGAGGCGAAAGAATGGGAGCAAATATGGTGGACGGGAAACAGAAGAAGAGATGGGGGTTGAAATATGGAGGGAGATCATTAAGGAGTGACTGCATTCTATAACAAACAGCTGCCATTAGGACATAGTAACTTCAAGAAATAAAGTCAGGAGATGGACGATCAGCAAGGGTTGTATGCAGAAAACTGAGACATTGCAAGAGTAATGTGATACAAAAGTTACCAGGATTAGAATGAGGCACTGACAGGGTAATGAGACACAAAGATAAACATAAAAAGGGATAGGATAGACAGGTGGAAGCGAAACTCGTCACAGCATTGAATGTATGGTGAGCAACGCCAAATATGAACTTCAGAGGTCACCTTATAGAGGATACGGCATTGTATACGACCCAACAGCGCAGTGCCTGTGAGATCAGGGCGCTATCTGTGTGTTCTGTAAAATACAGTTAACTACATTTTTCTGTCTGCCTCGTGGTGATGGACAGAAAAAAAAAACAACAAGATCCCCACACCCTGTGAGAAAACTCCCAAAGTATGGGGATCACTAGTTTTTTTGTTTTTCGAAAACAAGCTCCCGATTTGTGAGTGACTCAAATAACCAACTGTGCACTAGGCTTAGGGCTGGAAACCAGACCAGTGATTATGGTCTCTTTGGAGGGGAACACCATGCAGAATATATCAGGAGTCCTATATCCCACTGCAGAAATGTTCCCACAGAAAACGAATCCAGAAACAATCTGTTTATGTCCGGTGAATCTGAGTATTGTAAAATGTAAAATGTCTAATTCTTCCCCAATAGTTACCTTCGAGAGGAGTTACAAGGGCCCAATCATAAAGTAAGGCCGTTTTGTGCGTCCACACACATTTTGACATACGCTCATTACACTTCGCCAAATTGCATCTAAATTAACTTTGTGTACGAAGCGCAGAGAAGTGCACCACTGGGCCTGCTAATTCCACCGCGTGTGTAGGATTGGATGTCATTTATGGTAAAAATTAATTTTCCACAGGAAAAAGAAGGCCTCCAAAAACAAAACGTATCTTTACCCTGCACAATGTGTCCATAATGAAGTCGTGAGGAAAGCGGAAGGAATCCACTTTTTATGTCAATTCAAGACGTATATGAATGTCCATTACAACATGGCGCTCTTATGCACAAGTCACGATGGAATGTGCCTGAATACCCAAAGTGCCACATTACACATGTCTGTCTGTAATGTGCGTTGCATAGTTTATAGCTTACCTGTTTAATTCACCCCTTTGTGAATATGCCACAGTGCATTTTCTCTCACATTTACTCCCCTTCCCTATTGCTTAGATCAAAGCCCCAAAACTCTAGCAAGGGTCACATGGCAGACTACCACCAGAGCTTGTCTAAGTCTGCAGGTTTGTCCAACTGCACGGAATGATTTAAAAAACAAATGTGTACTTCTTTACGTGTAGGGAACTGAAATGAGAGCCGCAGTGAGCTGACACAAAGCCCACTCTAAGTGTTGGTATTGTACATAGTAGGTCTTCCACAACAGCCAGCTACTAGCTGGAGGTGAAACCTAAAAAGGCAACAAAATCAGGTTGCAGGTTCACGCTTAGGCACAAGTGAACTGACTAAGTCATCTGCTCTGGTGGACCTGCATTGGCTTCACTGTATGCAGGAGTCCCCACTGACATGCACCCACCTACATTTCCTATATGATCACACCTTACTGACTAAGTAGATACCAGTTTGCCCACCATAAAAATAGTCTCCATGCACACAGAGAGGTCCAACACTGAATACGGTGCTCCTTCCACTGGAGCTTACTTCCTCAATAGCTCCACCTCAGAATAGACTTTATGAGATTCAGGAAAGCCCAGAAAAGTGATATTTCCAGTATTGTTTTGGACAGGATTAGGGGTCTCTACCTTTTATGTAATAAGAGCTTCCTATGGTAAATGAAAATCATCCTGAGCTACTAATATTGTTAGTGTTGTAACAGTAACCACATCTGTCAAAATTACATTAGTGGCCACTCAATGCAAGATTACCATCAGCGATCACCTCATTTCACCCTGCAGGGCGTCCAGCACTAATCAAAAAATGCTTTATGGATTTGGAATGCCTCTCTATTGTTAATACCTATGACAAACATAGCTGCAATGCCCCTGGCACCAATGTAATAATAATAGTAGTATTACATCTCCTTAAAACGCATGATTAAACAATCAAATATCACCTTTTCAATAATGGGATACATGCATTAATCCAACCAAGCAAACGTTTCTAATTTAGAAGACTGAGATACACAGTGGAGAGCTACTTATAAGTAGCTGGAGAGCTTCCAGAAGCCCATGAACTACTTGTTGGAGCAGCCTGGCCTAGATTAATGCTAACTGCTCCTGGATCCAGCTGAACATGGCAACATAAGTCTCTGCGCTATAGCATCTCACCATACATACCCAGACTTCTCTCACATAGTATTCTTTGCATCACATCTGTCACAAGCACATTATGGATGGGCAACAACACATTGCATTCAAACACTAGGGCATATACAACAAGGGGTGATTGTTCACATATGTTATAATTCACTCATGTATGTACAATACATGGGGCATATTTGATGTATAAGAGAAGCTAGGATAGACAGCTTAAACTACATTGTGTAACTGGAACCTGTACAATCATTTTTCCCAGAAATCATTAATGCACAGAATTAACAATCACATTAAATTCAAGAAAAACATATTTTTTATATAAAAAAATAAACAAAATCTGTCACTTCTGGAATGAATTAAACCCCGTTGAAAACAATTTAAAAAAATGTTTGTTCACTATTAGATTTGTTCAACACCATAATGGTGAAAGATAAATTCCATAAGCAGAAAACTGCGTAGAGTGCTGCCAAAAATCAATTCTCTGATCTCCATCACTTTGCACCGTAAGAAAACCAATACCAACTAGTAGCAGCTGGTGATCTTTGAAAGAGGTGAGATATAAATTCCTGCTATGAATTTCACCAAACGAGTAAGCAAAGCGAGTGAGCCCAACTTTCCAATGAATTGTTAGGAACAACAAGGACAAACATTGTACTCTACAGCTCAATTTGCACATACATTTAGTAACACGAGTTGGCAAAGGCAATAGGTCTCGCCTATGAGAGCTTTTGGCTTCTGCCATGATGGTAGCCATGCTGTACAGCAGAGCAGCTGCTGTACAGCATCACTAAAACTAATTTAAAATATTTTCTGCTGTGTGCTTCCCCATCTCCCCTCGCTTGCTCTCCCCCCACGTCTTTCTCTAACTGTTGGAAAAAACAAACAAATGGGTGAGTGGGGGGGGGTGGGACAAGGCAACAAGGAGGGAAGGAGGTCAGGAGGTCAGGAGAAAAGGACGTGGGTGGGAGAGAGGACAGGTGAGAGAGGATGGAGGAGTATAGAGACAAAAGAGAGTGGGCAGGAAGGGCTTGAGCAAGCATCAGTCTGGCTCCTCAATTAGGGCAGAGGAGCTTTGTCTCACCCCGCCAGCTGCGACAGCTGCAGACCTTTTACCAAAAAAGATAATAAACTGTGTTTATTATTGTTTTTGGGTAAAAGGGGCGGGGCCACAGGCTGTGACGAGCACTGAGGGGGGAGTTCACAGCACTCCCCCTTAGTGCGCATGTATGTTTGGCCGGCTGTCTCGGGCCGGCCAAACACACATGCGCAGTAGGCTCTCTCCAACCCAGAAATACAGTTGCCAGGCTGGAGAAAACATGCACAGGCTCCCAGTCTGTCTGGGCACTCCCAGCCAATCCTGATGGTGCTCTGAGCAGCGTCAGGATTAGCCGCAGGGCAGGCTGGGAGCCTGTGCCTGCAGCTAGCAGAGGAGCGGATGGAGCAGCGCAGCAGCGATGGAGGTAAGTGTTTTAAAAAAATATATATTTAATTTGTATCCCCCCCTGCACGCAGGAGGACCTGAGACAAGGACACAGACAATGTAGAGTGGGCAGGAGAGACTGGAGAAGAAAACAGGTAAGCACATGGGCAACAGAGGGTGGGCGGGAGGTGATACAGAAGCATTCAGACAATAGTGGGTAGGAGGGAGGGGTTGAGCAACCACACAGACAGAGGAGGGTGGGAGGGGCAAGGGGAAGAAATATGAAGAGGGACAAGTACTCAATGGGAAAACATATGCGCACTTTTAAAGAGCTTAAATGCAAAAAACGTAGGAACTGAAAAAGCAAGCAGTGGAAGGACACAGTATTGTGTCTATGTTCTAGGGGAGAAACAAACTCAAGAAGATGCAGGAAAGCCTATGGAAGTTGAAGAATAAGAAGCAAGCAAATAAGAGTGACAATGGAGCCAATCAACGGTAAGTGATAGCAGCCACGGCCCGTCCTTTGGTGCTGAGGTGCCATACCCCCTACCTTTTGCCCCTCTAGAAGAGTGTCTGTCAGGCTGAGCAAAGGTCAGCCTGACAGACACTCTTCATTTTCAGGTCAGGCAGCCATGAGCTAGACATGTGCTATTTGCACACGCTCCCGACTGCCTGAGCTGAACTTTGCTGGGCTGAAGAAGTCACAGCCCTGTGGGTGTGACCTCTTCAGCTTAGCAAAGGTGCCTCAAGGTCCTCCCCCTCATGATGAGGAGGAACATCACCGATTGCTTCAGACCTGAAAGTTTCAGTTTTAGGTCCTGAAGCACCCGGGGCCAAATGTCAATCGGTGACACCTCATCACAGAGTGCAGTGGGGTCAGCAGTGACTCCACCCCACTTTGTGATGAGTTGGGACTGCTGTCTTCCCTCATCGGCTGACCTTAGGTTAGCCAGTGAGGGAAGGCAGTAGTCCCAACCCTCCTGGTACCTCAGAGGCAGAGCTGAAGGTAAGTGTGTGTGTGTGTGTTTTTTTTAATTAATGTTTGGCACGTGAATGCATGCGTGTATGTTTGAATATTTGATAATGAGTGTTGTGAATGGATGTGTGTGTGCATATGTAAATAAATGAGTGTGAGTGTGCCCCACCCGTCCCCTCCCTCCTAAAATTACCGTCCTCCACTGAGTGATGGGTAGCCTCAAAGACCACTGTACGGTAACAAAAGGTCTCACAAGAGATGGCACATGCGCTCTCTTAGGGGAGACCTAAAAAACATAGGCTTCGAGGGTCCTCTAATTAAATACTCTGGTTCCAGCATAATGTCTCTAAAATGCATAGTATAGCACAATAATCCATTGCCAAGCGCTATACTTGTCATTAAAGGACTTCTGCTGCAGTTCTAGCCCTGAGCAGTAGACAAGGTTCTATGACGAGGGTATGGTCCTATCGAAAACAGTATAGCCTGGGGTAGAAGTGCTATATTACTATTAGAACATTCCACTCACTGTCAGTAGAACGTTCTAAATTAAACTGGGAAATCAGAAAGGGAAACATTATAATGTTGGTGAGAAAGGTCCATACTGGCCATTACTGACCCACTGACAACCTATTATCTTGAGTTAAGCTCCTACAGTTCCAATGTTCTATAATAAGTGTCAGTTCAGAAATTTCACAAGGCCTTTCATAGAACCATCCTTCACTCCTATATTTTACTTCCTTTCATTATGCTTCTCCTCCATTGTCCATGGATGGAGCACTGTGAGAAAAACACACATCTCACAATCTCTGGCCACGTAGAGCAGAGCTGAACCCACTGTAGGGATCATAAAGCAGGGCTATCGCTAAAGGTATGGAAACCTTACATGATGAAACAGCAGACAGACTGAAGGCTAAGCTCTCAGAAAGTAAGCAAGATGATCTCTCAAATATCACCTTTAAACAGTTATTTGGAAATGCAATTGTTTTACACTATACATCCCTTTTGGGGTTTGAAAAACACAAACATTTCGTTATCAGCTACACGCCTTTCACTTTGGAAAAATAAACTGAATTCTTAAAAACAGAAGCTTGCCATTTGCCTGAAAGAATAAAACGCCCATTTGGTCCAGAAATAACAGCTTTTTACATTATGTTTAGTACAAGAAGCCGCAACCAGCATCTTAAAAGACATTGAGACAGTCAAGCTATTGATGCCCATAGTATACCATGATTTGCCAACTTATGGCAGGGCCCATGTTATACGGTGGCGGGCACCATCATGCACTGGGTATTCACAACATTACAAGAATTACTACAATGATGTCAGGGCCAGTGCTAGACGAGTAGTGGTCACCTTTAGTTCAGGAATACCCTCAATTTAATATTACAGCTATTACCATTATATCAGGAATAGAATTATACCAGAGATTGGCACTGCCATGACATGGATGCCCACAACACGCCAAGAATTGCTGCATTACATTGGGGGGTCATAACATCATTTCATGGATGCTTCCAATATGAAAGGATGCAGCATTATGCCATCTTCAGTACTATATTGGGATTTCACCATAATGCATACTATCAGAGCCAGCATTAGACAGGTGGCATGCACCATCATGCCATGGACTCCCACAATATTTTTAGTACCACCGTTATGCCAGGGATAAAAATATGTACTATGCAGAGTGGACCACAATATGGCAAGAATTATTACCAGTATGGAAGGGGAAGCCTTACACAAGTTGTGGGCAGCATTATGCCATGGATGTTAATAATATGTCAATGGTATCCCAGAGCAAGAATTAAACCAGGAGAGAGGCAACATTATGCCACAGATGCCCATAATATGTTAAAAACTATTCTAAGAACAGCATTATAACCTCCATGCCATGAATGTCCACTACTTTGGAAAAACACAACCATGAGGGCAGAACCAGCATTATATAGGGGCGTGCAAACCACATTCATTCACGGGGACACTCACATACATATATTTTTGTAAGCACCCCTTGACCAAGCTTCTGATTCAATTCCCCACTGCACAGTTATCTACAGTGTGACTGGCAAGTTTAGAGTATGCTATGCATCCAATCAGAATGTTGCAGAGTTGCATGGTAACTTACTGTGTTACAAGCCCTCTGTTACAATCAAGGTAAGTACGATACAGGGACTATCACTGGATTTCTAAAGCTGACAACCCTTCTGAAGAGCTGTGGGACATGATTTCAGGCACGTCCACTCTAACAGTACATCTGTGTTTCAAAATGGACCAACTGTGCTGATGAGAGAGAATGGACCATCAGCCCATTACAGATGGATACATTGTGTCCTCTGTCACTCCGAGAGTCTAGAACCCTGCAATGGATACAATGTACAGCTTCGGACGATAGCGGTGACAGGGAAAATGTAAGGTGGGGTACTGCCCAAGCTCGTGCCTTGGTGAATTGCCCCTGCCATCAACATACAGGTGAACTGGTCAGCAAGTATTCTTTATGTATTGACCATTATACATATTTTGCGATATAGTTGATTGCTCAAGATATTTGGTTCTTTGCAGTTTCTTCTGTTCTTTTGTTTGTTTACAGGATATAACTATTTCTGGAAAGAGAAACCATTAGCCCTTTTAAAACTTTCAAATGTGGTCCTGTCACCTGAATGCCTTGGATCATAATGCGGGACCTACTATGCGCTACTTTTTAAATGTATCATACCTCGTCATTGGGGTATGGTAACAACATATTCTGCTTTTCATTGCCTCACGACTAGACCCAGGCATGACTATAATGTCCATTCCTCATATTGAAACTGACAGAGAAATTGCTAGTTCCCAAGTTTTTTTTAAATCCACTGAATTAAAAAAAGAAAAAAACCCTGGCTCCAAGCCATTTCCAACATAGGAACTGACAAGGGCATTCCCTGAGGTAAGACTAGAGACTCCACAAGCAGGGAAGAATGCAAGCATTGCATGTATTCATCTTCGCCAACACTAGGTAGGTCTCAGGGCGCCCTTGCTCGACTCCCTAGCACAAAGTCCAGCTTTTGTTTTCTCGAAGCTGTTTTTAAGCTCCAGCTGCAAGTAAAGCTTGAGAACTTCAGGTTGTATAAACCACAATGAAACAAAGAAAAATACCTAGTTTTTTTTTTTAGAAACGATTTGCAAACTGTTCCACAGTTGTCCTACAACCACAATGACACATTATTTTTGTCTTCTTTACATTTGGAAAGATTTAATTTATTTCCACATTTAGACTATTTGTAATGCTCTACATACTGCTGGAAGCTGGTTCAGTGGAGGAGGCGATGAGGGCGGATGCTGAGATCCAGAGAAAGCATGAGAGGACGTTAGTGCCTGAAATGACTGGGAAATGATCTGGGCTACTACATGGCAGCCTGGGATGGTAGCCATTGACGGATCTACCGGTGTTATATGGGTGGTTGGTATAAAATGTGACTTGCTTAGAGTTAGGGGGTGATTCCTGAAAGTGGTATGTCTGGCTGGCCAGAGCGAACAGAAGATGAGGCTTTGGGGGGTGGGGTTTCCAGGAGGAGGGTTAGCAGGTCATTATGACTTGCTGGCCTCAGATATCTGGCTGGCAAGGGTGGGAATATGCGCTATAAGAAGGAAGGATCACCTGAGAGGGATGACCAGGTGACCACAAAGTAACCAATGGGAATTAATTTGACATAAGCCAGTGAATTGCGTTCCATTCATTCACTCCCAAAAAAATTAAGCTCAGGCAAAGTTGTACCAGCCAGAACACTGACCTTCAGAGAGTCCCATACCCTGTTTGAGCAACACTTCTGACAGTGCCTCATGTTGAATCTACCAGTATTTTATTGGGAACACCCTGGACAATTTGAACAGTGCTCTGATTTCATCAGTAACAAGCTTGCTAATTACAGCAACAATGGTGCATAAATTGCAGAGCCTTTAGTTACGATTGCAACAATTTCAATGTCAATTATTCCTCAGCATGTCCATTTTTGTGGAATGTTCCTTGTACCCTTCACAGCGATAAAACATTTTTTTACTAACAAAGTATTTGAAACAAAAGTTATGCCTTCCGGTAGCAGATTTTTATGGACACTTTTCCTTTGTAGCAATGTGTATCAGACTACTCTTATGGCACATACATTTGTTCTTGCCTGATACACACATGCACTTTCGCTTCTGTGACATTTTGTTAGCTTACAGTGGGCTTTGAGTCCACCTATTGCTTACCATTGGTTGGCTTCATAATCACTCTAATTTGTTTGCTTTTCTTTGGTCAGCATGTGGCAGCTTCACTTCCTCTTCATGTGTTTGTCCCTCTCCTTTAATAATGCCCAAGTGCTTGTGTCCTTCCACTGCTGAAGCTTTTCAAGCTACTTTTTCCTTTTAATTGTAGCACTCCATATGTTTTGTTTCCAGCCAAGGTTTTAAAGGAAATCATCAGCTGACACTTCACCAAATACCTCAATGACTACCAACTCCTCATCACTCAATCCAGTTTCAGACCCAACTACAGCATAGAAACTGCCCTTCTTGCTGCCATGGATGACATCTGCATGACTCTGGACAAAGGAGACACAGCTGCCCTCATCCCCCCAGACCACTCCACAGCCATTGACACAGTCTCCCACCCCATCATCATCCAACGCCTACATGACACTGGAATCAAGGAAAAACACACTGATAGATCTGCTCCTTCCTGACTGGAAAGACCTAGTCAATCAGCCCAGCACTGTACACCTCGGACACCCTGGCCTCACCTGCTAGGTTCTGCAAGGATCCTCCCTGAGCCTGAGCCTCTTCAATGCATACATGATCCCTCCAGCTAGCAGTATGTGCTCTCACATTAGTAGCATCCTGTCCTACACCAACAGCACACAACCCATTCTCTCCTTCCTGCAAAAGACACCCAGTACCTAGTTCAATTGTATTGACTGCTTGACTGAAATCACCCCCTGGATGAAGCCCAACTGTCTAAAGCTGAAGACTGACAAGACAGAAATTGTGATCTTCGGGAAGAGCACATCACTAGGGGACTCAACAGAAATAAGACTGACACCCACCCCAACACCCATGCCAAGAATCTTGGGGTCATCATGGACAGCAAACTCAACATGACTACCTAAGTTGATGCTATCCCCTCCTCATGCTTCCATACCCTGAAGATGCTGAGGAAGGTTTTTAAATGGCTCCCAATAAGCACCCAGAAAACTGTCACAAACATCCTTGTCACAAGCAAGCTGGTCTACAGGAACTCCCTCTATGCCAGGATCAACAAAAAACTAATTAGAAGGCTGAGGACCATTCAGAACACTGATGCCAAAATCACTCTCAACCTCCCACACCTGAAGGAGCTCCACTGGGTCCCCATTCACAAATGAACACAATTCAAACTCCTCACCCACACTTTCAAGGCACTATGTAACACTGGCCCAGCATACCTCAACAATTGCATCTGCTTTCACAAACTTTCCCGACCCCTCTGTTCATCTGGACTCCTACTTGCACAAATCCCACGCATAACAGAAAACCAGGTCCGGTGGTCGAGCCTTCTCCTACATCTCTACTAAAGCACAGAACGATTTGCTGCTGCACATAAGAGCCTCCTCCTCACTTTTTGAATTCTGCAAGAAGCTGCAGCCCTGGCTTTGCGAGTACCACTAGGCCTTAGGTGTGCCGACTTACACTTGCTCAGCAGCAGGATACCCTTCCGGGTGAAAGTGCACTTTACATATCTGCATAACAGAAAACATAACATTAATTTGCAGACCAAATCTCTTATGTGTGTCTCCCTCTGTCCCTGCAACACTATCTCATAGTTGTGTGCTTTTCTCACTCTCTGTGTTGTTTCTTGCCCCCCAGTCATAGTTGTTGCTTGCCCCACCTACAGTCTGTGTTGTTGCTTGATCCCACCCGCTGTCCGTGTTCTTGCTTGACCCCATCCATTGTCTTTGTTGTTGCTTTCCTCCTCCATGTTTTTGCTGCTTGGCCCCTACCCAACCTCTCTGGTGCTGTGCTGTTGCTTGTCCCTTCACTCATCTTCCAATGTACTACATGTTTTTGACTGCCCTCCCATCACGCATTGTTGCCTGCACTCTCACCCTGCGTTGTTGCTTGCCCCGTCCCGCATTGTTTGTTGCTTGCCCCCTCTGTTTAGTGGTGCTTGGCCCATCCTTCATTGTTGCCCTATCCCATGTTGTTTGTTGCTTGCCACCAACCTTGCATTGTTTGTTGCTTGTCCCCATCCCATGTAGTCTATTGCTTATCCCCGTCCCACGTTATTTATGACTTGTTACCACCTAATGATGCTTGCTGCCTGTCTCATCCGATGTTGTTTGCTTCTTGCCACCTCCTGCATTGTTTGTTGTTTGCCCTGTCCTGTGTTGTTTGTTTCTTACCCCTGTGTTGCATTGTTTGTTGCTTGCCCTATTACATGTTGTTGGTTGCTTGCCACTTCCCACTTTCTTTGTTGCTTTCCCCATCATGCAATGTTTGCTGCTTGCCCCATCCTGTGTTGTTTGGTGTTTGCTGCATCCCACATTGTTTGCGCTTGTTCCCATCGTGCGCTGCTTGTTGCGTGAATTTTATAACTCGTTGTTTATTGCTTGCCACCCATCCAATGTTTTTTGTTGTCTTCCTGCCCCACATTGTTTTTTGCACAACCCATTCCGTGTTGTTTGTTGCTTGTCCGTGTCCCACGCTTTGTTGCTTGTCTGTGTCTTGCATTGTTTATTGCATGCACTCCCATCCGCATTGTTTATTGCTTGCCCCCAGTTTCTAGTTCCGAGTTGTTTGTGGCTTGCCCCCCCATGTTGTTTGTCACTAGCTCTCCTGTTCCTGCAATGACCATGTCCTAGTACTTTTTAGGTTATGCCTGCACGCGTGTGCTTGCAAAATCTTTTGTAGATAAAAAAAATCTCAAAAGGGGCTTAGAACCCGCCCCTTACTTACCTGAACCTATCATTGACTTAGTCAAATATAGCTCAAATTTACAGGCTTGTGACTGGCCAACACATCGTCTGCTTTCACTTCCTGTTCTCTGCTGCTTTCCCGTCCTGCCGTTCATGCCATCGGGTGGATTCTGGACCAAATACTCATCCCGGTCACTGCCATTGGCTACAGGCTAGTCTCCTTTCATTCCACAGGTACTTTTTTTTAAATTCACAAATGACTGCTTCAGATATCTTCAATGCTTTAGGCAGACACACATTCCTGAATTAACAAATGCTCATCCTACTCCCTCCACTCTCATTAGTATACAGCACTGTGTTGAAATGCAGAGCAAACTGACTGTAGCCTACCATTTCATGACTCAGACACAGTACACTTAAAAGCACATCACTTTAAGACTTACAGGAATACTTTATTTACCAGGCAAATCGAAGTCTGCAGAGAGTGCAGTAGGTGCGCACATGTGACGTCTCCAACGGAAACCATGGCACAAGCGACCGGGAGCACACCACACATACCTCATCATGTCCGATGCAGAGCACAAAGTGCGTACACCCATCTGCACCAAATATGCCCTGGTCTCAACTCAAATTAGTGCTCCCCAATAAATTCCAGACTGCACCCCATACCCTCATGTTAGATGTACCAAGTGCAAAATTTTTGTTTACACAAAATAGTTCCAGTAATGGCAACACCTGTCTGAAGTTCTGCCTGCAAGCACTGAATAGGTACAGTACAGCTACGCAAGGTTTGTTTCCATGCACTCAGGGCTAGTACGTTATAGTCTTAAAGGAGGCCACAGTACGCCGGTATGACGTAGGCAGTAGCCTATGACACATGACAAATTTCAGCAAATATAAGCGTGATGAGTTCTGCATTAGATCTATATTCACAAACATAAGGCTGCTTATCAAGAGGCGGAGTAACACTGAAAGTTACCAGAGTAAAATCTGCATCTTAAATACACCCATCTGCAAAAAATAGAATTCAGATGCACACCGACAAACATACAACAAAAGGTGCTCATTGTTGGAATATCATCTGGCTCGACCATTCGTTGTTAAATCTGCACAAACTTGCAATAAACTTGATCAAGTCTATCCCCTGCCGCTAATGTGTTCTTAGATGAGATCCCCTGAAAAGTGAGACCCCCCCCCACCCGTTGCTCCACAGAGGCTGGTGCATGGAGGCAACACGTAAACATCCCCAAAGGCAACAGATTTCCCATAGGAATGTATGTATGTATATATGTGTGTATATCCATATATGTGTATATTATTATATGCTTAACATGTTCATAGGTCATTGCATAACTCCTAGATAAGTTGTTATATTCGATACTTATGAAACCCTGCTTTCGTTTTTATATCACAATGATCAAATGTTTTATTATCTGTTTAACATCAAGCATTTCACTATTCAAAAATTGAGGAAAGATAAATGAATGTTAGAAGAGTACACTTATTTATTAACTTCAAATATTACAAATCTTGAGTCTGTGTTTATACAATACTACTTTTCTTCTTATATTATAATAACCATTATTATATTCCATGCACAGATATTCCCTTACTATGTATTTACATATCTGTTTATTTATTACTCTAGTCCTACTGTAATAGAGAAAATAAATAAAATTTTATCTATACATAAAATTCAAATTATAAATAATTTAATTAAATTAAAAAAAACAAAAAAAAAAAAACATATATATATATATATATATACACATACATATATCTATAATAATAAATACAAAATAATATAAATTTACCCCTTGAAAGCTTTACTCTGTCTCCCCATCACCTTATGTCTCTATCAATCTATCCTCCATCCCCACTCTGACTCATCCCAAACCCATTCTACTACTTTCTTCTTCAAAATAACCCTGGCTAAGCTCTTCCCTCCTCTACCGAATCTAGGTCACCTCAGACCTCAGTTTACTACCATGATCTCCCAAACAATTCTGCTAAATTCTCCCTCATTTATCTCACCTTTGACTCATCCAAAACTCCTCCTGCTACTATGATCTCCCTAACCCCTTTCCACCGACTCTTCCATCCTCCATCTCTCATTTACTCATCCAAGCCTCATCCTCTTACTATAAACCCCCATTTAACACTTCTGGATTATTCCCTCCTCTAACCCTCCATTACTCTAGTCAATCCAACTAACAAACTCACATATCCTCTGCTCAAATTAACTCCTAATAATACTAATACTGTACTCGTATTTCCCTATACTAATCCACAAATAATCCCTCTTGGGTTCCGGAGTAGCATGCTACTCGCCTAAAAGCGCTTTGATGCATTGTCAGGGGTAGTAAGCGCATTATAAATACAATTACAAATAGGCCAAACCTATTGGCTTTGCCATGCTTGTTGTTTTTCTAGCTTTCAGCCATGCTGTACAACATGGCTAAATGACATTGGCAAAGTGAATAACTCTCTTATGTGAGGCCTATTGGTTTGCCAATGCTTGTTCTCTAGTGCACCCAGTGTTTCTACTAGGCACACACTTCTCCGGCGGACAGATACGTACATTTATACTGCTGCTAAAGACTGTCAGTCAGACCCCTTTGTAGCTACTGAGCCTGTCCACTCATCAAAATATGGCCTTGCTGTTACAGCCCTAAGATCTAAGAGGTAACATTCATAAAATCTGGATTCCAGATGATTATCTCTGGAAGTTTTTTAAAGAGTTACCAGTAACAGGAATTACTGCCGAAGGTTTAATTTATGATTGCGAACGACAAAATAAAGCACGAATTTTAAAGCATTGATGAGTGGCTGAGGCAGCAGTCTGTGGCGTCTTTGTGTGTGGTCTCACCACACCATTCCAGAAATACACTAACATTTAGTTTGTGCTGGGGACAAAAAAAAAAACACATATGCATACTTTTGTATCCTCGAATACTCATCAGATGAGGTAAGACACTTGAAGGTTGAGAGATGGATGGCGGTAAACATGGCTTACACACAACAGATGTAACGGGGGAGAGACAGGACGCCGCAGCGAGAGGACGCGCCAGGTATGATCTCCGCATTACATGGACATCTGCACTGCACTTCATTTCATTTCCCTCTCATAAAATAATGATTCTAATATTGAGGGTTCCAAAGTGAGTTTGCACCGGTTAAGCTCTTTTTTTTTGGAAAAGGTAGAATTTTGAGCCAACACAAACAAAAGTAGAGTGTGCTAGACGGCTGCAGCTTGTGAGGATCCGCCTTAGATTGGTGCTGCCACACGCCACCAAGGATGAAATCCAAGTGCAGGGGTAACAGCTCAGGGGTATTTCCCACTTCAGCCTCAAACCACCCACCCGTAAGATATTTAAAAAAAGGACACGGGCCAAGGAAACGTCAAAGCATAGGGGAGAAAAGAAAAAAAGAAAATTTGAAACATGTGGGGCGGGCCAAACCAAGATTATTGCAATTTTAGACGCAGTGTTACACTTTGGAAGGACTGAACTGTAAGAACAACTAAGTCTTATTTTTTTAAATTCCCTATACACTGGAGCTGTGGCGTTATTCAGAAATGATGATTTTTCTGCATAGGTTTAACCACACTTTTCAGCATAGGAAAGCCAATGCCTTTGGAATGTATACATGGCTTTGCTGCACACCAAGAAGAATGAGAGTACGGAACACAAAAAGTGAGGCAGTCCTCAAGATGCAGCAGGATTCTTAGCTGATTGACGATTCATTGATCGTAGTGGTTTTATGCTATAACTTGACAAGCTTTTGATCTGTTTGAGGTTGCAACAGATGATTCATATCTACTTCACAACTGCCACATTAGTTGAAGTAGTGACATCATTTTCGATTTGTACAGCACGACAGCCAACACGCGATTTATCTTGTTTCAAAGGCGTTATATTTGCAGAAAACAGACTTGCCATGGTCCAGTGAGAATATCTTGTTGGTGCAAATGAATTCGGTGGCCTCTCAGTGCCCCGCATATTACCTTGAAGGTAAAACGAGACAGGGAGTACAGTAGATTTAAAGTCCTCTGCAAGAGTTGAGGACGATTAAGGATCACTGATAAAAACCTGATATCACGTATCATGCTGCGTGCAGCGAGGGCATCTGTATTATGTGTTATTTATTTGAAATGTGACTTTAAATCACTACAGTGAACCATATCTCACGATCCATATTATTATCATTATATAAATATCTCCGATGTTATACTTCAACAGACCTCTTCTCTTTTCCCCAACGCAATAGTCTTTTAGAAGTATATTATAAAAATATTATTGCAGTTTAAAACTTCTGCAAAGTAGTTTTTAAATAATAAGATTATTAAAAAACCTCTCAACTTGGCACGAACCACACTGATCTCTATAAGTGCTACTCTGACCAGATATTTCAGACTACGGATCTTTTGTTTAAAATTAGCGAATGTGGGAAATTAGAACAGACTTTCTGTAAAGGATCCCTTTATGTGGCTCCCACAAGGAAGTCTTTCCACATCGCGCAATGTTCTAGATCACGTCTCGGCTGGATCCACCTCGTCTGCCGTGTAAGACCCCACCGATATTGATAGGTCTCTATCACAGCTATCATGTACATTCTTATATTTAGACTATGAATATTTTACTTTAGGACTGTTGCTTATAACAGACAGCCGAGATTAACAAAACTGCACTTCCCATATTTCAGGGAAGTAAAAACTACAAAGTCAGCACGTGTCTGTACTAAATTCGCTGCTATGAAGGGGCCCGCGGAGAGAGAGACGCAGTCTAGTCTCTCCGCGGGTGTGTTCGGGACGGGGGAAGTGGCGCGGAAGGCGCCTCATTGGTGGAAGGTAAGTAGGGGTGGGGTTAGTGTAGGGGTTTATAAGGGGGGTGGAGGGTGGGGTCGGCCTCTTTCTCCGCGCCGACAGTCAGAGAGGGAGGTTTTTTGTTGCAGTGAGGCAGTTTAGCGAGGCGTAGGAGGTAAGGAGGCAGGGACCCCCAGGGCAGGCCAAGTAGTGAACAAGGGCATTTCTAGGAGTTTACCCCGGCTTATAGAGCCAGCGGGGAATACGGGCACCGTGCCGAAGGGGAGGCCAGCCCCTTGGGCAATTTTCTCTGCGCGCACTGGGCCGAGTCGGCGCTTGGGCAGAAATTAACGTGCGGGGACCGCGTGTTACAAGCTTAACAGCGCGGCCAGGCCAAGTGCGGCCAGGCGACACGCGGGGGGCCCCAGAATACTGCAGCAACGCGGAAAAGGCCGCTTGGGCATAAATTAACGCGCAGAGACCGTGCGTTACAACAATAACATCGCAGACAGGCCCAAGTGCGGCCAGGCGACACCACACCCCCGCGGGGGGCCCCAGAACACCGCAGTAATGCGGAAAAGGCCGGGAGGGCCCCTTGGGCACCCAAAAAAAAAAAAAAAAAAAGAGGCAAAGATAGATAGCATTCTTAGTCAACATTGAGGGCAGGCTTTAACCCCCCCCCCCGCCGTTAAAGGGAAGTCAACAGAATCTGACAAACAGGTGGGCTAGGCCCCAAAAAAAGAAAAAAATATATATATAATAATTTGCTATACACATATAGATACAGATAGGCAAAATAAGACTATATAAGAACAGCACCAGATAGCTATCAGGCTCGCAACATGGCAATAAGCCATGACGCAGAAGCAGTGAGGGCCGCCCTCCGCGTGCTGGGAGAAGCAGGCAGGGCGGATTTATTAAGACCAGGAGTACTAGACCAGGCCTGGGTGGGAATGGCGCGCCCTACTAGGGCGTCCTTTCGGCGTGTCGCGGCGGTAATAGCGGCATGCGAGTCGCAGGACTCCGACGGGGAGGGGGACGAAGGGCCCGTGGCCCCGGGGCAAGGCGCAATAGCGCAACAGGGTGGGCACGGGGCACAGAGCCCGCTGATGTTTGGCGGAGAGACGCAAGGCACCCAGGATACGGGAGCAGACAGCGTGGAGGCAGGGGGGGACCCCGCAGGCGCAGTGGACCAGATGGCGGGGAGCGGGGGGCCCACAGGGCAAGGCGGAGATGTAGAGCAGCCCCTACCGGGGCCCAGCGGGGATTTTGCCCCGCTGGTTTGTCATACCACAGGGGGGAGGGCCCCAGTCCAAGGTTTTTCGGGGCGCCGGCAAAGAAAAGAGGCAAGTACGCAGGAAAACACAGGGGGGGGGCGGGGAGGGCAAAGACCACACCCCGTCAAGCCAGGGGGGGAAAGTTAGGACCGCACAGGAACCAGGGCCTGCAAGGGGGCAGACCCCACACACACAAGGGAATTGGGATCAGGCAGAGGCCTTGGACTTGGAGGCCAGGATCCGGGAACAACGTAGGGTCGTCCTAGAGACGGAGGCTAGGTGGGCACAGCTGTGTAAAGACAAGGAGGAGGCGAGCGCCCGCAGCGAATCAACCCCAAGAACCAGAGAGGCCAGAGGGCACGTAGGGACGCAGCAGACAGGGCCAGGAAGCGGAACCTGGGTATGGGTCCCACAGGCAAGGGGAGAACAGAGACAAGAGGCTCGTGCGGCCGAAGGGATAGGAGGCGCGGGGATGCCCGGTGACGCAGACGGTCCCGGGGGAAAAAAAACAGCAATGCCAACGACAGAGGTTGGCAAGAGACGGACTACGCCGACTGGGCGCAACACGGCTCAAACGCGTTGGTACGAAGCACTGGAGGGGTCTGCGGCGGCCTTCTCCACACCGGGGGACCATGGACACCGTCCTGATGACAAGCGTCATGCGGGCACGGAAGCGAGCGAGAACACATCAACCAATGTAAGAGATTTTGGCCAACACAAGGGCCAGTGGGAAGGTGGGGATGAGTTGGAGCTGGACTACGAGGAAGAAGGGGAGGAATGGGAAGATGGAGAAATACGAGATTGGGAGGTGAGCGCTGTGAAAAAAGGTGGTGGGAGCGGCGCAACCTCTTCTTCGCTCTCTGTGTTACAGGTTGCAGCTCCAATGGAAGGGCCTACAGGTGGTCGGCAAGCCATGCCGCACGGCAGAAGCCTGAGGAGAATGCCAAGGAGTTTGGGAGATAGCGCCAGAGGTAAGAAATGGTGGTCAGTGTGGGGCGAAGGGGGTGAGACAATAAAGGAGGCTAACACAAGTAGGTCCATTGGGGTTGGAGATGGGTCAGTTTTAGATATAACGGGCAATAACGCCATACAAAAGATGGCAGGGAACAAGGACAAGGAGGGCACCACCCCGCTAGACACAGCCGCAACGGGGAAGGCGGATGCGGGGGAAAAGACAGTAGAGGACAAGGAGGGGGGAGGGTCACAAGAAGAGGCTGCCGTACATGGGCTTAGCTATGCCACTAGGTTCACACGTAGCAGAGAAAACAAAAAACAGAATATGGAAACACGTTTTTAAACTCTTACATAGGGACATACAGGCGAAGGAAGGTTCCAAGGAGGAGGAGTGGGAACTAGCGCGTAGGCCCCGGGTACCTATTACAATGCATAACTGGACATCGGCCTTTTTGATATTCGCAAGTATATACTGCGAGAAATACCCGGACAGGGCCATTGCACTCTTTAAGTACATGGATATAATTAGAAAGGCACAAATGCATTTTGGGGGTTTCGCGTGGCTCAGTTACGACGAAGAATTCAGGGCCCGGGTGATTGTTAATCCGGAGAAACCGTGGGCTGACGTAGACCCCGAACTGTGGATGCAATGGATGGCATCGGCACAGACAGCGCGTCCACTTACACGGCGAGTGGCCTGCCAGTGACTTACAAGCCCTTTCAAGCTCGCCCCGCCCATGGGGGAGCGGGCAATACCACAAAGACAACATGGACAACTGCGGGGGCTTGTTGGAACTTTAACAAGGGTTTCTGTTCCAGAGCACAATGCAGGTTCAAGCATGACTGCTCCAAGTGCGGGGGCCGTCATCCAGTCACCCAATGTTTCTCCCTGTCCAGCCCAGCTGAGCAGTGGAGGGCTGCTAGAGGGAGAGGAGCGCATGGCGCTCCTGCGCCAAAAGGGTCCTACACCAGTTAGGCTGGAATTCCTGCTGCCATGGTTGCACATATCCCCAGACACAGAGAAAGCGCGTTTATTGGAATGGGGTTTTAGAGAAGGTTTTAGAATAGGTTATCAAGGCCCTCGACAAAGGAGATGGGCTGACAACTTGCGGTCAGCCAAAGAGCGTCCACAGATAGTGCGCGACAAACTAGCAAAGGAGGTAGGCCTAGGCAGAATAGCAGGCCCATTCGCCAGGTGGCCAAGCGATGCCTTGATGATATCCCCTTTGGGAGTGGTACCCAAAAAAGCGCAAGGAGAATTTCGGTTGATTCACCACTTGTCCTGTCCCGAGGGTACATCAGTCAATGATTTTATTGCCCAAGAAGACTCCAAAGTAATTTACGCGTCAGTAGATGATGCAATAAAGTTAGTACTAAGGTGCGGTAGGATGGCGGAAATGGCAAAATGCGATATTCAATCAGCTTTCAGACTGCTCCCCATTCACCCAGCGGATTTTGACCTCTTAGGCATGCAGCTAGACGGTAATATCTATGTGGACAGGGTGCTGCCCATGGGTTGCTCGATATCATGTGCGCTGTTTGAGACGTTCAGCACCTTTTTGCAGTGGGTTTTTGTGAGAACAAGCGGGCACAGGTGGGTGACGCACTACTTGGACAATTTCTTTTTTGTAGGAACAGCGGCATCTGGGGCATGTGGGCTTTTCAGAAGCTGGCGCAACAGGCGGGGGTGCCTTTGGCCCCGGAAAAAACAGAAGGTCCCATGCCACTTTTAACCTTTTTGGGCATTGAACTAGATGTGGGAGAGTTAGTGGCTAGATTGCTAGCGGCAAAAGTGGGAGAGATACTAGAATTCTTAGCAGTGGCGCGCACCTTGCACAAGATGGATCTGCGGACTGCTCAAAAGCTCTTAGGTTACCTTAACTTCGCGTGCAGGGTAGTTAGGGGAGGTCGGACTTTTTGTAGGCGCTTGGGACTTTCCATGTCAGGTGCCGTGCTTCCGCACCATAGGATACGTCTGTCCTTGACATTACGAGAAGATATTAGAATATGGGAGATTTTTTTGAGAAACTTCAATGGGGTACCGATGTCTTTCGGTGAGTCGGACACAGTATGGCAGGTCCAAATTTTCTCAGATGCGGCAGGAGCATCGGGATTTGGCTTATATTGGGACGGGAGGTGGTGTGCGGAGACATGGCCTGCATCTTAGATGCAGCATGGGAGAAGCATTGCGTTTCTGGAATTTTTTCCCCTCTTAGTGGCGCTGGCAGTGTGGGGACAGGAGTTAGCTAGCAGGACAGTGATTTTTCAAATAGACAATATGGCGGTGGTGGAGCTGGTAAACAGACAGAGAGCAAGGGACCTCAGAGTTTTGCGGTTGTTGCGGCATTTCATGCTTTTATGTTTATCTTTGAATGTTATATTTAAAGCTGCACATATACCGGGGGTTCAAAACGAGATTGCAGACTCCCTATCTCGTTCACAGTGGCGGCGTTTTCGCGAATTGGCACCTGGAGCGGAGCAGAACAAGACTGTGGTCCCGGCAGACATCTGGGAATGGGGGGCATGACGATCACAGGGCTGGTGGAGATGTCATTAGCAGTGTCCACGCGGCGTAATTACAGACTGGCATGGTTGGAGTTTCAATCTTTTGAACAGTTTGGGGGCAATTTTTGGGCACAGAGCCTACAAACGCTGGAGGCACGGACCAGACGTTTCGTGCTTTATCTGATCAAGGAAGGTTTATCCCCAGCTACAATTGGGGGGAAACTGGCTGGCGTTTCCTTTTACGGGAAACTGTTCTTTGGTTATGACCCAGCGCATAATGATTTATTGGGCAAAATGCTGAAAGGATGGAGCAAGGTTAGAGCGTGCGGAGACAAACCAGCAAGAGAACCCATTACGTTTGAAATGTTGGTAGGGATGGTGCAGGTGTTACCAGTTTGTTGTAGGGATGAATATGAGGTGGGTTTATTTCGTTTATGTATGTTGTGGATGTTTTTTGGTGCATTTAGAGTATCTGAGTTACTTGGGGTGGGAAAAGAAATCGGGGTAAAGAGGAAAGAGGTATGCATGCATAGGGACAGGTTAGGGATATGGCTGAGACGGTCAAAAACCGATCAGCTGGGAAAGGGCAAGTGGATATGGTTGGAAAAAGGGGGCATAGAAGTAGCTTGCCCGGTAGCGGAATGGGTCACTTTCAAAGCTAAGTGGACAGGGGTAGGTGAGTCAGGGGGTTTATTCATGCATCAGGGAAGAAGCTAACTAGTTATCAACTGTTGCAAGTTATGAGAATGGCCCTCGGGAGGATAGGACGGTGCGCAGGCGACTATGGAACGCACTCATTTAGAATTGGCGCGGCAACGGAGGCAGCTCATTTAGGTTGGGATTGGGCCAAGATCAAGTCCATAGGGAGATGGAAGTCTAGGTGCTGCGAGCAGTATGTTAGACCTTGAAGAGAACAAAACGGAGGGGGATAGGAGGGGGGGGGGTTTGTTAGCTCATCAATACAGTTCTTACAACGTTTTTTCTTTACCGGCTGTGTGGCCGGGCCGGAGAAAGGAAAGATGACGACGTGGTTGGTCGGCCATTCGTTTGTTCATTGGGCGGCAAAATTTGCAGAGAAGCAAGTTTACGGCAGATCATTGGGACTGCCCAGCAGACACCATGAAGTGCGTTGGTGGGGCAAGAGTGGTATGAGGTGGGGGAGCCTGCTCCCATTTATCACGAGTACCTTGCCTCAGTGGGGATGCCCAGATCTGTTATTGATCCATCTTGGGGAAAACGATTTAGTGAAGCTATCGGGGCTCACTTTGATACAACTGATGCAAAGGGATTTGGAACTTTTGAAACAAAAGCTATGCGGGACATGCCTGGTATGGATGGAATTTGTGCCAAAAAGGGCATGGAAAGGGGCTATCAATCACGGAGCCATTGAGCAGGCTCGGAAAAAGTTGAACAGAGCCATGATAGTTTTTTGTTGGGCTCAAGGGATCAAGGTCCTAAGACATGGGGACATAAAAGAACAGGAAAAAGTTTTGTTTCGGGATGATGGGGTCCATTTATCTCAGATAGGGAACGCGTATTATATAACAGAACTGAGGTTAATGCTGGAAAGTGCATGGGGAACAAATTTGTGGATACGAAAATGAAGAGGGTGGGGCATCAAAACACCTCGCGGGTTTCGCTGGATGGCAGGAGATGGGGGAGGGTGGAGAGCCAGATGCGGGCTTGTCCACCCTTCCAGGGGGAAAAACAAGGAGGTGAAGGATCAGAGCGGGGAGGGGTAGGCTACAAGCAGGGAAGGCAGGGGAGGAATAGGGGAGCATATACGGTAGGAGAATTGAAGGGAGATATTTGAGGAAAGAATGAAGGCAAAGGAATTGTAAAAGTTAAGATCTGCTTTGAAAGAAGATATACAGTTAAAAGTTTAAGTAATGTTTGTGTTTAAACCCTGTTCTAATAAATGACCTTTTACACCAAAAAGAGTGTCACGTATATATGTCCCGATGAAGGGGCCCGTGGAGAGAGAGACGCAGTCTAGTCTCTCCGCGGGTGTGTTCGGGATGGGGGAAGTGGCGCGGAAGGCGCCTCATTGGAGGAAGGTAAGTAGGGGTGGGGTTAGTGTAAGGGTTTATAAGGGGGGTGGAGGGTGGGGTCGGCCTCTTTCTCCGCGCCGACAGTCAGAGAGGGAGGTTTTTTGTTGCAGTGACCACCCACCCAGCATAGGAAGGCAGGGGGAAGGAGAGGATATGTAGGCAGGAAGGTAGGCAGATTGGGGCGGTTAACAGCCATTTAGGACAGGTGATTTGAGAGAGGTAGCAGGGCAGGAGATGGGGGAGGGTGGAGAGCCAGATGCGGGCTTGTCCACTCTTCCAGGGGGGAAAACAAGGAGGTGAAGGATCAGAGCGGGGAGGGGTAGGCTACAAGCAGGGAAGGCAGGGGAGGAATAGGGGAGCATATACGGTAGGAGAATTGAAGGGAGATATTTGAGGAAAGAATGAAGGCAAAGGAATTGTAAAAGTTAAGATCTGCTTTGAAAGAAGATATACAGTTAAAAGTTTAAGTAATGTTTGTGTTTAAACCCTATTCTAATAAATGACCTTTTACACCAAAAAGAGTGTCACGTATGTATGTCCCGATCACCACTAGAGTCTTTCTTTGCATCCTAATATAGTAACATTATTTTGTATATTTTCTCCTTTAATGCAAATGTTAAATTTTGTCATATTAAATACTCTTTTTTACCTTCATGGAGCGTAATCCTTTCTCTGACCCGTGCCTCCACTTGTTTTCGATGTTACAATTTTCCAAGCCATTTTCTGTCTGTTCGTTTGCGTGCGTCGGAAGTATGTGTATGACAGCTTGTCCAGAGAAATACTTTGTTCCAATACCAGCTTGTGCAACATTGCCAACTCATTATGGACTCATTCACTTTTGAGCCCACGTGTGTCACTCTGTGTATTTGGACACAAAGCAATACTGGCAGCACCCCTTCAGAAACCGAGACACATGACACCTCTCAATGTCATGTCTTTAGCTGAGTGGCATTATACATCAGAGAAGAGCTCACTGGGGTGTGGCCTGGATGGCCAAGATGGCGGTCGCGTGAACTCGCGGCTCAGTCATGGCCCATTATTTATCCTTTCCATTCCCGACCCACCGGGAGCTGGAGACGGCCAACGACAACGGCTGGGGCCCCTTGAGCAGGTGCCTGGGGCCGTTTCCTAGCCCCTCGGTGACGAGCTGAGTGCGGGCTGTGGCACAGGGGGAGCCAGCAGAGACTGTTGCGGTGCAGCCGGCGAGCTGCAGGAGAGAAGGGCCCGGAAAGACTGGTGAGCTGCGGTGCAGCAGCTGTTGTTCCCTGGCTGCTGGGGGGGGGGCACGGTGCCCTGCGGATGGAGACGGCGTGCAGGGGTAGGTGCCGGCGGAGGCGTGGCCCGCAGACGGAGAGAGCCTGAGCCTGCGGCGGCCTGCAAGCGAGAAGTACCTGTGGCCGTGGGCCCAGGCCCGAAAATGAGGTGTGCGGCGGCTTGTGCCCTATGGTCTGGGGGGCATGCCACTGGGGGAGCGAGGTGCCCTCCTTGTGAGAGCCGGCAGCGACCTGGGCCGAATGAGCGGCCCGACGGTGTATTATGGCGCCAGCGGATTTTGGCAGAGAAGAGAGGAGGGCGCCCCTGGGGCAGCGCTTACCAGGTGATGGGGAGCCAGCGTGAGCTGAGCACCCACAAGGAGCGGCAGCAGCAGCAGAGCCTTGGTGGAAGGGCCCCGGCGTGGACCGTGGCCCACAGGACCCCTACTGAGGAGCCCGGCTTTGGGGGACCCCTGCATCACCCCCCGCATGGCAGAGAAAGATGAAGACTGAAACTAAGGGGCTCAAGCGAGCGCTAGGGGACATTGGACTAACCTGGTGACCACAAGCATCGGCCCAAGGAAAAGACTGGGGCAGAGGACTCGACCGGGAGAACCCCTGGTTGAACTGTGGGTCTGGATCATCATTGTGAAAGCGTGTGGGTTGTTAGCATACCACCCCAGCATAACGGATGATCTGCAGGGGTCGGAATATAAGCAAAGCGCAGGCCCACAAGCGTGAGGACGACTCGACCGGGGGAGACATAGCAGACCCGGTGACGCCACCCCTGCAGGCCACGCTGGACAAGATCCTGGGGGCCATAGAGGACACCAAGACGACGCTTCAGCGTGACATCGGTCAGGTATCAGTGGAGGTGAGCTTACTCAGGGCAGATAACCAGAAACTGTCTGACAGGGTCCAGGAAGCTGAGACAGTGCTGGTGGAGCTCTCGCTGGTGCAGCAGGAACTCAAGGCCACAGTCCTTCAGCTGACGAAACGTGTGCAGCAGCTGGAATGCAGGGCAGAGGACGCAGAAGGACGCAATCGCAGGAACAATGTGAGAATTATTGGCCTCCCGGAGGGCACTGAGTGCGCGGACATGGTGGCTTTCTTGGAGGGAAGGCTATGGTCAGATGTGGCCCTTGAGCTACTTACCCCCTTCTTCGCATTGGAGCATGTGCTCCGGGTGCCGTCGAGGGCACTAGCCCCGGGACGACCCCCGGGGTGATCGTGGCCAAGTTGAAGCACTACCGGGACAGAGATGTGCTGCTGCAGACAGCGAGAGAGGTCGGACCCTTCCGTGTCGCAAATGGAACAGTAACTTTATTCCCGGATTTCACAGTGGAGGTACAAAACAGACAAGCCTCCTACATAGTGGTGAAGAGAGCACTCCAGGACAAAGGTATTCAATACTCCCTCCTGTTTCCGGCAAGATTGAGGGTGATCACTGAGGGTCACACTACCTTTCTTCAGACCCCTGATGAAGTGTGGCAAAGGCTGGAGACGCATAGGTTTGGGGGGAGGCCCGGTGACAGAGGGGGGTGCGCAGGACGCCGGAGCCATAGAGGGCCAAGGAGACAACGAAGCAAGCTCCGATCGAGAGTGGGACCGACCCAGGCTCAGAAGGAATCCCCCAGGAAAACGGCACTGGAGGAGGTGGCAACATTGCGGCGCATAGATTCTTCAGTGGAGGCCAGTGAGAGGGAATCGGACCGAGCCTATGACACATTGGGGGCGGGCTCTTGTAGCCCGATGGGGCCCCCAAGTTAACCCCTCAAACTGCTGACAACCTGGGTTGATTTTGACTAAGCTACCCCAGACCTGTGATGGGATTTTGGATTGAATTTGGTGCCCTGTTGGCCACAGAACCCCCCCCTGGATTCTCAGCTACGGAGGTGTGAACGGCGAGAACACGGAATGACTTATTGTGTTGGTTGTGCATCTGCACTGTTTATTGGGCAGCCTACCGTTGGAGCGGTGCCCTGGGGACGGGGAGTTGGGGTTTGCAGTTACATGTTATGTGTTGTGCGCGGGAGACTGAACCATTTCGTTCTGATATGGACTCTGGCGACTGAGGGGGCTGGCGGGGATGGAGGGGACAGGTGTTTGCCACCACATACTCAGCCTTTGCATGAGGTGCGCTGGGGTGGATAAGAGCAGGGGTCCCATTTGAAGCTACAACTGTTGACACAGACCAAGATGGTAGATTTGTGATAGCTGAGGGTAGACTGCACGGAAGACAGGTGGTGCTGAGTTGTATATACGCCCCTAATCAGGACCAGGTACCTTTTTTGCAGCGCCTCTCTGGCTGGCTAACTAGGCAGCTGGGGGGGACAACTGGTGGTTGGGGGGATTTTAACTGTGTTATAGATACTGAGCTGGATCGATCTCTCCCTCCGCTGCCAGGGGTGCCATCACATAAACTAGCTAAAGGGCTACAGGACTGGATGACACACTGGGGCCTAGAGGATGTGTGGCGGAATCAGCATCCAGGGGAGAAGGATTACTCCTACTACTCAAGTTTGCACCAGGTGCACCCTAGAATAGATAGGGTGGTATGCACCGGGAACCTAGTACACAAAATAACACATTCTGAGTACCTGGGACGCACCCTCTCAGACCCCAGCCCGTTACTCCTTACTTGGTGCTGTGCGGAGTCCAGACTGTCCATCCCGAGGAGGAGAGTTAGGCTGGCAGCACTAGAGGATCCACCCTACAGGGAAGCGCTTAGAGCTCACCTATTGGAGCACATCCACATCAACAGGGGATCCACTGCCTCCACACATGTAGAATGGGAAACTCTCAAGGTAGTGACCCGGGGACACTGCATGGGACAAATGGTGGGGATCACGTGGACTCTTGAGCATGAGCTTGTCTGCCTAGAAAAGATAATACACGAAGGCGAGAACATTAGGGGCCTAGACCAGGCAGCATGAAATAGACTCCTTAAAGCGAAAGAATCATACAATCTGACCGAGGAACAGCTGCGCCACCATAGTTACCGGAAGTACTTAGCAGCTATATATGCGGAGGAGGGTAGATCGGGCAGGATGCTGGCATTGTTGGTGAGGCCCCATGGGGAAGGTGCACCAATAACGAGGGTATGTGGCACGGGAGGGGATCGCGTGCATGGACCGGCTGAAATAAATGACACATTTATGTATTACTAAAAGTCCCTTTACAAAAAACCAAAGGTGGATCAACCAGAAGCGTTGGGATCCCGCTTGCATTTGTTACCTTTACGCACCTTGGCGCTAGAGGACAGGGAGCCAGTGGGGGGCCCGGTGACACTAGAGGAAGCTAAGACCGCCATCTCACAACTAGCAGTAGGTAAGATGCCGAGCATGGATGGACTCCCTATGGAGTTCTATAAGACGTACTTGGATATTCTGGCATCCACAATGGTTGAACTCTATGCAGAGGCACTCCAGCAGGGTACACTCCCCGAGACAATGAGAGAGGCGCTGGTGGTTCCCTTGCCCAAGACAGAGTCACGGGAAGCACTGGTGACTGATTTCAGACCGCTCTCGATGCTGAATTGCAATTTTAAGATACTGAGCAGGATCCTGGCCAATCGACTGGTTCCACATATCCCTTCCCTAATACATGAGGACCAAAACGGTTTCATACCTGCACGTAACACATCCCTCAATCTCAGGCGTTTGTTTGCTCTCTTGCATATGCCGAGAGCTGAGCAACCACCAGAGGCAGTGTTTCTTTCCGTGGATTTATAGAAGGCGTTTGATTCGGTGCGGTGGGACTACCGGAGGGCAGTGACGCTTCGGATGGGCCTGGGCGAGGGGTGGGTGCAGTGGGTTGACCTGCTGTACAGTAGACCAATGGCGCGGGTAAGGACGGGCCGGACGGTATCGGCCGCCTACCCTATATTCAGAGGTACCAGACAGGGCTGCCCATTGTCCCCGCTACTGTTTGCGCTCGCCGTCGAGCCCCTGGTGGCCCAATTTCAGGCGGAGGGCCGAGGCAGAGGGGTGACATGGGGCTGCAAGGGAACATAACATTTCACTCTACTCGGATGACATATTAATTTTCCTGAGGGAGGGTGACTCCGGGGTTCCATGGGCGCTTGCATTGTTGGAGGATTTTGGCAGCCACTCAGGCCTTAAGCTCAATAGAAGTAAGACATACGTCTTCCCATGGGGGGTGGGTGAGCTGCGACCGCCCTCCTGCCCTGTGGATATCAGATGGGCACCCCACACCTTTAAATAGTTGGGAGTACAGGTGTTCCATGACTTAGGGGACCTCCGTGACGGTAATTTAGGCAGGGCACTTTGGTCTTTGAGATCCTCTGTGACGTTCTGGCGCTCTCTCAAACTTCCATGATGGCGTGGATATCTCTCTCTAAAATGATTATGTTGCCTCCCCTTCTCTATTATTTCTCCAATCTTCCGCTGACAGTTCTGGTGAGCTGGTTCAGGGAATTGAATATACTGCTCCGAGAGCTCATATGGGATGAGGGCCAAAGGTGGACTGCCCTGTCTGTCTTACATCGCCCTGTGGATGAGGGCGGGCTGGGGGTCCTGGACTTTGAACTTTACTACTTGTCGAGCCAGCTACAATGGATGTCCAGATGGTTTGCAGGGGGAGGGGCTGTCGGACCGGGTCACTCCCGGGGGAGAGATTGGGGAGACTTGATATTCACGCGAATGCTCAATCACTGGATACCCTTACCGGCAGGGAACACCCTGTTGGTGGTGGCCTTCTCTTGTTGGAGGAGGTGCCTGAGATGCATGGGAATAAATGCAGCCTACTCGCCAGCGTTTCCATTGGTGGCGTTGTTCCGGGGCGCCCCATATCAGGTACTACCAAGTTCCCAAGTCGGGGCCTGGACAGGCGGGAGTGGAGTCTCTGAGAGATTTCTTCTGAGACGGGGTGATGTGATCCTTCACCAGTATGGTGGAGGAGAGTGGAGTTCCGAGAGGACAGTTTTTTCTTTACCAAACACTGACACGCTATATATGGGAACATTGGCACACAGTGAATGCGGAACCGGAGGTTCATACAATTCTCCACCTTTTACTGACCATGGGTGGGGGGGACACTCACCTCATCACTAGGCTTTATATGGCCTACAACGAGGGCACAATGGAATCTCTTCAGGGCCTTAGGGCAAAGTGGGAGGAGATGTTGGGCAGAGGCATGACTGACGCGGAGTGGCGGAGAGTGCTGGCATACCCCGTAGGATATCACAGAACACCCGTCTTCGATACATCCAGTACAATTATGTACATAGAACGTTCCTTACACCGTACAGGATTCAGGTGATCTACGGGGGCGACCCCCGGGCATGCCCCAGATGTGGTACTGTCGATGCAGACTTGGACCACATGTTGAGGCATTGCCCTGAGATACAGCAATGCTGGCAGAGTGTCCTGGGTAACATGGAGGGGGCGCTGGGTGTGAGTGTGAAGATGGACCCCTCTCTCCTATTGCTGGGTCTGAGCGCCGGACCAGCCTACCGGAAGGTTGGCGGCAGGTTCTTGGATCTGGCACTGGTGTTATTTAAACGCCAAATTGCCATGAACTGGAAATCCCCTAGAAGCCCCTCAGTGGTGGCCTGGAGACGCGATGTATCGACCTGGGTGGAGGCCAAGCTGCATGCATTGTGGTGTAAGGAGGTCCGGGGGATCCGTCAGTGTCCAATTGCCCCACTCTGGGCTGAATTGCTGGAAGCCTGGGAGGAGCAGAAATCAGTGGTGGGAAATAGCTCGGAGAATGGGGGGAAGAAGTTGACGCGACCCATACAGGCCCCGGCACAGGTGATGAATAGGGTTGAACCGGAGTGTATGAAAAGGGACAGGGGACACTACTAGAGCTGATCCTGGAAGAGGACACTGCAACACTGCTGTCAGGAGCATCTTGAACCCACTGCATGACGTACTAAGACACCAACTGTTACACATTATGATCGAACCCCAGCCTGTGTGCTGTGGAGAGGGACAGTGATGGATGGGCTCCTGCCCCTGGGGTGGTGGGCTGGCAGCCCTGTTTACCCTGATCCTCACGCCAATGTCAGAACTGTCTCACCAGCACAAAGTTAGACTTACTAGCTATCACAGTTTATAAGACATGATGATGCTTTTGTTGCAGAGCGCGACACTCTACAGACTGGAAAAGAGACGAGGGCTACAATATCAGAGGACAGGGGTACTACCACGATGTGTAAATTATGCCTACTAACATAATAAACAATTACCTGTCTTGCATATTCAATGTTACGAATATTGATCTGACTGTACCGTGACCTAGATGCTCTGCAACATGATTTGTTAATCCTATGAATATTTCATTTACTGGAAAAATGCCAATAAACACATCTTTAAAAAAAATCAGAGAAGAGCTTGCCAACCTTCAAAGCCATGCCTCTTTCACTCAGGCCTGCTTCTGTGCAGCACTTGTCCAAATACCACCAGAACACAGTCCTTCCACATGGAGGGGGCAAGCAGCTCTTTAGAGCTAACTTACACCTTTTTTTATAATCCTGTTCTGTTGAGAATTACCCGACCACCTGCTTCCGAGTCACAATACAATGTGCCCTGGGGGAGCAACGGTTGTGTGCATCCGTTTTGAATGCCCCCAGGTCACAATGGTATTACTGAAGGGGTCGCAGATGCTTGTGTGTCCCCTTCTGGAATACAGATAGAGTTGGAGCACATTTTGTAGCAGCGCTATCCTTAGAGGATGTTCCCTCATTTGCATGGGGGTGTGGCCCCATGCAATTGAGGGAATCACTTTGTCTCTGTGCCGTATTACCGACGTGGCCACAGAGGCAAAGATGACTTTATGAGGGGCATTGAAAGTGCGCAAAACTAAGGAGGTGCAGGTTTCAGTGGACCTCCTAAAGGCAGCCATCTGAGGGGCTCGGGAAGGGGGTCCCTTAGACCTCTGAGACATCCCCCTGTAGGTGGGTTCAGTCACTCACTGCACCCGCCTGCAAGGGGATCTCTAATCCCCATTAAAAGTGCAGACGGGTTGCCACCTGCACAGTGAAACACAGTGCTGCTTTTAAACAGCTGTTCTGTATTTCACTTGAATGCACTCCCCCAGAGCAGTGCAAGTTTGCGGCTACCCTGGGAGCAGTGCATGTATTCTAATATGGCACGCTTTCTTGGTTTGCGTAGGGTGCACCTTTTAAAAGGTGTGGAGTCGTGCATACAAGGAAATTGCACCGTATTCCAAATATGGCTCCTGGACTTTTATGTGACAGCCTAAGGCATTCTGGGTGTTATGGTTTTGTTTTGGTTCCAGTGAAGTAATTAATCTAACCCACCTGAAATCAATGATTTGAGAGTGAAGAAATTATAAAAGAAGACCATTCCTGCTGGTGAAAGGAAGCATGCGAAGGAAGAGAGTGATGTAGATTCCTAATCCAGAAGAATGAATGATGAGGGCAAAGTACCTGCAAAAACCCTTGTTCGCACAAATTTTATTTTAGATGCGGATGGGAATTTAGAAATAAAATAAAGAATAACAGAAACTAACCGGAAATGGGTAAAGGATGTGTGAAAATAAATTAGACTGTGGAACAAACATCAGTCACGTAACAGCGGGACAGACCAAAATCCCTGAGGGTAGTGCTGAAAGATCCTTTTGTATGCAATGTTAGATACTGAGCAACCAAATATCCAGTATTATTTTATCACCCAAATAAATGTTGTTTTTGTATTAATTATTTATGCTAGTAGGTATACAGCTAACAATCTCCAATGTTGTGTTTTCGGTAATAATGGGCTCTAGTATTATCTGACAACATTCTTTTTATGGACCAAAAACAAAATGTCTCTGGTTAGCGCTGAGAGAGCCCACTCCCACCAATCCAGCATGAAACCAGTGTCAGGATTGGCTTGTGCAGTTTCCTGGTTCCCGTCGGAGCTGTGAGAGACGATGCAATGCGAGGAGAGAAAATCTTCTACAGATAGGTGCCTTTTTTTTACTTTTATTTTTATTGAATGCCCTTCTCCTGCCTCCCTCCCCATTGTAAATACAAGCTGGGCATAACTGTTTACTAACTAAGGAAATGTGGACTAACAGCCAGAGCTGCTGAGTGTGGAACTCGGGAATCAGGTTGCAGCCCTGCCTCAACTTTACATTGTGTGATTCTGAGCAAATCATATAGCACCAATTTAGGATTCGACAGATGGTACTCTGACTGCTAAGGGGGCAGTGCATATTCCCTTTGCAATCCTGATGGACTACCTCCATTTGCTTATTATTTTGGGTAGAGTCCAACTTCTCATGTTGGCACTGCATTTCACTTTTGGCTTCTGTTTCATTGTGCAATAAAAGAGAGCCATTGCTTCTGGTCTAGCTCCTATATACAGCTTGTGACATCACATTATCTTTGCAGACTCACCCCTCATTGCTGCTGCCAGGACAATGATACATGGATTTGTATGTTGTACTGCATCATTGTCTTCTGATAAAATTGAGTTGTTTTTTTTTGGTGGAATGTACATGGAAGATTCTCCAGCTAAACCAATGCCAAATTTCTAACAATAAAAAAAGATATCAAGGACATCCTCTTCCACCTAAACAATTGTCTACCTGCTCACTGGCCAGGATAGTGTGACTGTTAGAATCATCAATCTCATTTATATTCCTGGATCTTGTCTATTAGTTGCCACTCCAACATAAAAATCCATCATTTAAGAAGAGGTCTTACATAGATACCACTGCAAGTTCCTTTACCATCTTCACCTTCCAACAAAAATTCCAAATGTTCATTTATCTGCCTCAAGGGACAATCTCACAATGGGCAGTTAAAAATTATTTGAGGGCATTTGATCCAAACATATAGTGGAGAGATTTGGGGTTTTGCTCATTTCGAACCTCTAGGCAAACTGGCAAAGCTTTTCTTCTGTTGAAGGCCAGGCACAAAGACCAAAGGTGTGCACACTTTTCTTCAGTCAGCACCTTTAAAGATAATATCTGTGTGTAGCCAAAATATGAAGAGAGCTTTGGTAGGTTTAGTCAAACCACTGTGGCAATCACACGCTTAATTCCCAACTTGTACCAAAATATTAAGAGGTTTTCTGCTCATACCACAGCCTCTCTCACATACTACAGAATCCATTTTGTTAAACTCTGTTTTATTGAGTTTATAATAAACAATTTAACATAAAAACAAAACAAACAAGCAGTGCATTGTCATACGAGAAATTAGAATGTCCATTGGTCTCCTGAGCGGAGGCTGATGATACCTAGAGACAAAAACATGGAGTATATCCATCAGACCACCAATATCTACCCCCCTCCTCTCAGCAAGGACCTCCTATGTAACCAAATTGTTCATACTCCATGATTAACAGCGATACACTATTACCACAGTTGGTTGTCACTTATGTGCATAGCATAACATCCTGCAGTCAAGGATCCTCATCCAAGCTCCAGTCAGAGCTGGAATCTAGTGTCCCCGTGAAGCGTTCCAACAGTGTACGCCAGGCCGATATGTCTTCCTGTGCCCCTTCTTTCCTGCGTGTCAGTCTCATGTTTTGTTCTTCGACCACCCCCATTCCAAAACATCGTGGGACCAGTTAGAAGGGGATGGGCTTTGTGTACCTATCCAGCCCGTAGCCACCCTTGCTTAGCCAACACCAATGCAAGCTGCGCAAATCTGTATGGAACGTCCCTGCCCCGTGGTCTCTGTAATATACCCAGGAGGCAAGTCAATGGCGTCGCCTCAAGTCCCAGCTCTGTGACCCCGTCCAGCTTCCGAACCACCACCCACCAAAACTGCTGTACCTCCCTACAGGCCCAGGCCAAGTGGATAAAGGAAGCACTTCTCTCCCCACAACGAGGACACTATGTCCCCTTTGTCGGGTCCATCTTATTAAGACGAGCAGGCGTGATGTACACACGGTGGACAAAATTAAAGTGCAACAACTTGAATCTGTGATTATAAGAAACAGTGCGTACCAGAGACAGTGCCAAATTCCAGTCTCCATCTTCTATGGTGTTCACTAACTCTCGATCCCAGGACCTACACGCCACACATCCTACCCCCACACTATCCCCGCGCAGCACTCTATAAAACAGAGTAACCAGATGGGAATCATCTCCCCAATTTATTAATCCATTCAACATCGTTGATGCCACAGGGACCACCGGGAACCCAAACCAGACCTCCCAGGCCACACTCTCAATCTTGGCATACTGCAAGAACTGGCCAGCGCTCAATCCAAACTTATCTCGCACCTCCTGAAAGGAAATAAATTCACTGTTGGGATATAAATCACCCGCCACCCATTCTCCAAGCCTCCATTGACATACAAGTATCTATATCCCAAAATGGGGCCAGATTCTACATCTTCAGTTCCCTATCAAAGGGGGCACGTCATAGTTTTCTCTTAACCACTTGTTCCCAGATCCCAGCTGTATTTTTAACCTGATAGGGGACAGGAGTCACCGACCTACCGACTGACATTAATGCGTGCACCAATGCCTCATCTCCCAACATGCTAGCAAACAGCCGCTTCTCCCAATTATCCGTCTGCGTCATCCACTGAGCAGCATGTTGTAAATGAGCCGCATAATAATAGAGTCTCATGTTAGGGAGTGCCAAGCCTCCATCTTCCATATCCCTTTGTAACTTAGACAACGCCACCCTGCTACGATGGCCAGCCCAAACCAAGGAAATCAACAAGCTATCCAGGCGATGAAAAAATCGAGCTGTCAATGGAAACAAAGAATTCTGGACCAGGTAAAGACACCGAGGCAAGAACACCATCTTGGCCACCGCTGCCCTTCCCATCACGGACAGAGGCAGCTTATTCCAGAACAATACAGAGCGCTCCAAACCGTATGTGTCACCCATATGCCCAGATATCGAAAACTTTCAAGTTCCAACCGAAGCCCCACCTCAGGCAAATCCTCTGGCAGGGCGTCACACAGCGAACCCAGGGGAAACAGTAGCGACTTCTTCCTATTTACCCGTAGCCGAGATACAGCCCCAAATTGTTCCATCAACTGCAATAACAGAGAGACCGAGACGCCTGGCTCTCGGATGTAAAGCAACGCATCATCAGCATGTAGGGCCCATCCCACCAGAACAACATGAGTGGCCCATCCCACCAGAACACCCCAGTGTCCCAATTCCTCACGCAGCTAGGCCGCTAGCAGCTCACCCGCTAAAGCAAATAGGTGCAGTGACAATGGGCAACTCTGCATAGTACCCCTACCGATAATCCAAACATTCGAAAGCTCACCGCTCACCGAACATTTTCCCGTGGGATCAGTTTATAATAAACAAATCCAAGCACAAAATTGAGGGCCAAAGCCCATTCCCTGCAGAACTGCCAATAAGTACTCCCACTCCACAGTGTCAAAAGCCTTCTCCAGATCCAGCGATACTAAAACCAACTCGTCTACCGTCACAGCTGTTTCATGTAAAACATGTGCCAAACGGCGTAAGTTGTACTGCGACAAGGAATGAATCTTCATTGATCCTCATGTACCAGGCCCCTGATCACTCCACGCCTGCGGGTAGCCAAAATTTTGTACAGAATCTTGACATCCGTATTGAGCATAGTAAGCAGGAGATATGAGGAACGGTCATCAGGATCCCCCCCAGGCTTAAGCATTAGGCAGACAACACCCTGTTGCATGGTCTCAGGAAGAATACCCCGATCCCAAGCTTCCTCAAACATCGCCAACAACCTCTCCCCTAGCAGAAGAGGAAATGTTTGGTACAGTTTGATCGGGAAACCGTCCCCACCAGGCGACTTAGACTTCAACAACATCTTCAATGCCGCACCCACCTGTTATCTCAGCCTCTAGGCTCTCCATACAGTCTGGCTCTAGCCGCAGGAGTCTCATCCGGCCCATAAACTCACCTAATCGAACATCTGAGACAGGCGGACCAGCCCTGGACACAACCTGCAAATGCTCCACTAATACCCGAAAAATATCCCTGCTATTAGTGACCTGTACCCCCTCTGCATACCTAATATGCAGGATGGGAGGAGAGTCAGCCTCCCACTTAAGGAGCCATGCCAACAATTTACCAGACTTGTCACCCTCCATATGAAGACGCTGTCTATACGATCTAAGGGTAAACTTATCCATCATGTCCCAGCAGTCACCCAACTTCTTAAACAGCCGAAGCTGCTCTTGCTCAACCTCCGGAGTTACCGGCGTCTGATGCTGTGCTACCTCCAGTTCATTTTCCCATCCTGTAAGCTCCTGTTCCATTTGTTTGCGCACCCCACATGCTGTGCCGATAGTACCACAGAATTCTTAAGGTCAATTTAGTAACCTTACTCAAACAGGTGGATTGAGGATTTTCATACTGACATGGAGAATTTCTGGGCATTCAGCTAGATCTGCTGACTTCATCACAGATTTGGCTGGCTTTGCTTATTTTGTGTTTTAAAGAAGTTTTGTGACATCCCTTTTTTAAATATACAAACGCCAAAATGATTAACATTGAGTTTGCATGCTTGTATTGAATTTTCATACTCTGTTTTATTGAGTTTTTGGCACATAAACAAGACTATAAACAAAATGACAACCCCATAACTGGCGGTTTACATGTCAAGTAACCATTAGTAGGATTACATTTCACCACACTATGGATCAGACCCACAAGGATTCCAGCCTGTATCCACTATCCCTGTTATTATCCCAATATGATAAGTTATACCGTGATCTGTGTATCCACAAAGCACAATGCATTTGTGGGCGTCCCTGGACATGATACCCTATGACAAATGTGCATTCATGCACTTCGATGGGTGACATATTTTAGTAATGTTTTGGGGGCAACTCCTTGCCTTATATAGCTGTTCCTCTGCCCACATGCACCAGTCCACATTGGCTTCCCATGTATTCACATTCGGGCACTCTCTATCCCCCTTCACTGTTATGTTACGCCTAGCCACTATTAGTGAAGTATTACAGAAGAGGAGTGAGTATACGTCCAAAAGGCTGTTCCCCCCATATTTTTAATGTAACCACCTGGTGGGGGTCGGAGGGGGCAGTTCTAGTGACTCACCAAAAGCTTGAGACATTCTGCGTTACACTAATGCCAAGAACTTCCGAACCCTTGGGCATACCCAAAGGGTATGTAAGAGCATACCCCTCTGATTGCAGCCTCTCAGTCCATTATTAGTATCAATCCTGCCCATAGCAAATAATCTGGTCCTGGAATAACAAGCTCTGTGTTTGTACTGGATTCTTGTTACTAGCATGGCCTGCCCTCCTGATAAGATTCCAATATTAAAATGTAAAGGATTTTGTATTTTATTATGTAAGGCTAATTTTCTGATTCTGTCCCCCTTAAATACATAGTAATGCATGTAAATACTCAAGTCATGCCAACCCACAAAAGAGCAGCCATGCTATTGTATGTTGATTGTTAGCTTGGGCAATTTCTGACCAAATATCTGTATGACAAGAATCTCAAATGATTCACAATGGTCAGTGACAACTTGTTGAGCTAGTGTGGCACCACAGTAAGCTGATGACAAATTTTCTGTATGTTGTCTAAGTCACATGAACGTACAACTCTACAGGTGAGAATTTGTATGCATGCCACTTCTGAATTTTTCATCACAAATGTCTTGTTTGTCTAGGCTGCTCTTTACATGCTGCCCAAAACCCATGTCAGTCCACCATTCTGTGGGTATCTCAACTAATAATGATGTGACTGAATGGGTACCTTCATGTATTTGGTTTTTTAACCTCTCTCTTTATTATGAATTAGCCAACCTCTAAAACTAATAAGCCAGATGCTTGGAGTTAAGTTTTGAGTAGTGTAAGAAATTTGGTTATTGGTTGAAGGGGTGGAAACCCTAATCAGAAAACACCCACAATGCTTGTCAGAGTGAACCACAAAAGTCACTAAATTATCCTGTGCTTAACCCTCTGGTGTCTTGACACAAAGATGTCAGACTTAACTTAGAAGCAATGTGTAAGGTATGTATGCAGTACACAGCCAGTACTAAAGTAAAACATAACATAAAAAATCCAAAAATTATTTAGAGAAATAGAGTACATTTTAATACATAGAATGACATCAGAACAACATAAATCTAATCAGTAGAACAGAAAGTATCAAGTTTTGAAGTTATAAGTAAATATAGCACATAAAACCACAAGTTACCACCCATGGTCATCTGGTGGTGCTAGAATGGGGGAAAGTCACAAGGTCAGGCCGACCATGAGGGACGTGTGCATATACAGGGACCAGGGTAGTCACAGTTAAAAAAAAAAAAAAGTGGCGCAAAGAGTTTCTTTGAGGTGGAGGAGGCTGAGATGAACAGAGCATCATGGATGGTCCTTGCTATAGTGTGATGAGCAGGCCAGGCGGTGCGGACTGTCGTCGCTGCAGCACAACGAGCTGGTTGGGCTTCATGGATATCTGTTCCTGGAGAGTTGTATTGGTGGTCACCAAAGCAGAGACCTTACATTGCTAGTCGCTGCTGACGTTACTGTACCGCAAAGAGAAGGTCTCCTCTGGAGCTTCAGGTTGGCGGTCGCTGCAGACGGAAGAGTCTTGGCACGAAAAGGTCTGCTTGCACTTGTGAAGAGCCCAAAATTCAGAATTTCTCATTTTCTTCATTTGGAGGAGCTCAGACTGATACTAGCCAAGGGTCTAGGGCCTGGGGTAGCACCTCTTGGGGATCAGGAACTCACTCCATCAGAGGCCAGCAGTGCTCAGGCAGGTCCAGCTGGAGATCCAGGCAATTTCAATTGCAGCAGGTCAGCAGGGTAGTTGGAGTGAGGCCTCCGGAGCTTGATCTGTCCTTGTACTTCAAACAGGCAGCCAACTGACCCTTTGAGTCACTCATGTTAGCCTGGGATGAAGATAAGCAGGTCCAGTCTTCCTTCTCAGACAGTAAGGCAGTCCTGAAGCAGCAGGGCAGTCCTCTGGCAGCAGGTCAGTACTTCTTCTGTAATGTATACAGGTCCAGGATTGATCAGATGAGTGGCTCTGGAGGTCAAATATTTATTCCTGGTGCAAGCCTTGGTGTGTGCGTGGTGGGGAGGGGGAACACTTTCCCTACCTCTACATCTGGTTCTCGGAAGTTCTTTCCTTCTCCTGTCCAGGCTCCAAGACATCTAGGGTAACAAACATCAGGGCAGGCCTGGTGTCAGATTTCATTGTGTGTGCAAGAGGCAAAGCCCTTTGAATTGTAAGTGGAGCTGGGTAGAGCCCCTCCAAATCACCCTGCCTGGATTCTCAAATGATGCACTAATTAGGCACTGGTTAGGGACACATTGTTGAACCAGAGTTACACCACAGATGTCAGATTTCCTGTACGTTGCCTAAATCACATGAATGTAGGACTCCAGAGGTGAAAATCTGTATGCATTACACATCTGACATTTGTGCCACAAATTTCTCATTTGTCTCAGATGCTTTTTACATTCTGCCCATAGCCGACATTCTGTGGGTATCACAACTACTGATGATGTTGTGAGAAATTGATACCTTCATGTATTTAGTATTTTAACCCCTCTTTTTACTACTATTTTGCCAACCTCTATTGCTAATTAGCCAAATGCTTACAGTTTAGTGTTGAGAAGTGTAAGACATTGATGTATTGGTTGAGGGGTGTGGAAGCAGATTGGTTCCAGATTCCCATAATTAGAGTCAAAACTAGCAATGTGATGCCTGGCAAGTTCTCATTTGTTGTAGGGCTTCTGCTCTTGCTTAATTCATCATTCATACTGGGTGCCTCACTATTGTTATTTTTTAGTTCCCTTCTTGGCTCACGTCTCTCATCTGCTTTTGCTCTTGCAGAACCTCGAGGGACTTCCTATCCTATTTGCTCTTCTACAAGGGCTGTTACATCAAGTCAGTGTGCAGTGGTCTGACTGCGCCTACCGTACTCCTTCCTTCAGGGTCCAGGGTGTTTCCTGGTGCCTTCTGGGGATCATCAGTTTCTCTTTAAAGGATCTTGTGAATCATTTACAACAATTGTATGGGATTTATATTGGCATGTTCTGGACTAATTCACTTATTAATATGATATGCTCCTCGTTGTCCTATGTAACAATTTGGACCCAGATGCTATCATGACATTGCCATTAACTGTACAAGTTCTGAGACACTGCTCTGGTGACAAAACACCGCAGGAGTGTTCTGTCTTCTCTTCCTTCCCTAACCCGGAACCCCTTTTTTACCCACACAGGAATCTTTTTTAGAGTTATTCACATTTCTTTTAATTCTAGGAACGTTTTGTCACGGAAATTTTAGGATTAAATGTTGAATTCACTGCATCTCTTCCCCTCACGGGATGGGGCCTTTGTAATGTGTTGGTGTCATCATGTTTGTGTAACGGTTGTTTTTAGAGGTAAAGTGGTCATACTAATTCTGATCTGACTTACATCAAGGTTCGATAAGAAATTTAGGTAATCAAGAACACGGGTTCAATAGAAATATCATCTATTGGATGCGTAATGTTATACTGTTTTTCTAAATGACTACGACATAACAATTATGCACAGTGAATACACTTAGAATCAATATGCACATGAGAAACTATGCCGGTAGAGAATATACCCATAAATGCAGCATGGCAGAGATAAAATGGCCATCAGCCTAGTGTCCAGGGAAGGATTTTCTCATTATAAATAATATGCAAGAGGTCAATGCCCAGTGATTTTATAGCAAATTAAATATGGCCCTATGATTGGATCACAGACTTTGGGCCTGATTCAAAAAGGCAAACTTTGACGTTTGGTCTAAACTTAGACCAAACGTATACGTTTACGACTTTGGGAGTTCATAAAGGACCTTTACGAGTACTATCTTTAGGTCCGCAACCCTACTTTATTAAATTACTAAGTGGTAGGTGTGATCTTTAGTGGGAGGGTGTATGTGAATTCAAGCAAATGTTTGGCAGTTTTAATAGATGAGTAGTTTAGATGCTCGTTTCTGATATTCCCAGGAATTGTCTACTTTGAGTGGAAAAGGCAAAACGTACAGCATTTTCAAAGTGCGAGCTAACCAACTCATTTTATTTATGTTTTTTATCAGCGTAAGGGTTTGCCTTGCATAGACAAACTGTGGGAACCTTGCATTAATTCTCTAATTACTAGCAGGTCTTCATGTCCATAACTTGCATAAGTGGTAATTTATTATGCTTCTTCTGGTGTGAATCATAGCCTGCTATAGTCTTGAATATGTGAAAAGTGTTCTTGTATTACTCAAAGCCTTCCTAAATTTTGAATGTATTTATAAATAATGAGTATGAAATAATATTTTCTCTTGTGAAGGTTTGCAAAGGTCACAAAACTTCCCAACATCAGTAAGTTCCGGCGTTTAGCGCGTTTGCAAAAAGTTGCAGGCAGGAGAAATTTCCCCCACAAAAAAGTGTTTGTAGGAGAATTTCCATTGTAGAGAAGTTTTTACTGATCGTTTGCTCATCAAGGCCTACTCTCAAATACATGTTTTTCCCAATACTTTTCTTTAAGCTTTGCAAAACTTGCAAAGCTTTTTTTTTTTTTTTTTGTTTTTTTTTTTTAGAAAAAAAACATCTTCACTAAATTTGAAGAACAGTTGCTCCAGAAACCCACTGCAAGGAGGGTTTAAATGCGAGAGTATGGCTAAATTAGATGGAATGGAAGGATGCAGTTTGTTATGATTATGTATTTCTACACCCATTGAACAATCTATGGAAAGAAATGATTTTTCTTGTATTGGAGTGTCCTATCAAACTGGGTCACTAATGGCTGTACCTTTCCTGTATCTGCTTTCCTTCGTACACATGTATAAAATTACTCAAACTCAGCAGTTCTGAACACTACAGAAAGTTACTTTAGAAGTCACTGCAGAAATCTTCTCATATACAATTTCTTGGCAGCGACCACTGCAGAATAAACTACATACCAGAGTTTTCCAGCAATGTTGCAGTCTCCTAGATATAAATGCCTCTTAGGACGGATTATTTTGCATTCACACTTTCTTTTGTGAACATGGCATTTAGGATAAGGACAATGTTATTTAACAGGACAAGGCCCTTTCCAAAATAGCAAGACAACCATGTATCACCATCCTCAAAGAGAGAAGTTACTCATGGGTCCAACTTTTAAGTCTTCAAGCTCGACCTCTTCTCTTTGCAGCTCCCTCAGACGTGTCATTGTTCAGATCGCAGCAGTTTTCCATAGATGGAAATATGTAAAAAAAAAATGCTGCACCACTGTCTCTCCCTTAAGAGTCCTGAAAAATGTTAGCATGTGAAATCTGATCTCAGACGAAATGGATTATTGGAAGGAATCCAGGTCATGAGATGTTTTACCATGGAACCTTTCATGGGGAAAAATCCTGCTTCGATTAAACATCTGTTATGTCTTAATTACATTTCGTATAGTTCATTACCTCAGCCCCTAAACCAACCATGTACGAAATACAGGGCAATATGTGTGTGTTTTTTTAAATTATATCACTGCACCAACATAGTCTTCATGTGAGAATGAGCGGTTTCATTTTGATGTGTAGTAATAGCAGGCAGCAAGTATCTCATTTTTGTGATGTCTGACCAGCTCTTTCTTGCTTTGTGTCCTGTTGTTTTGGCAAGTGTGCAAGCAAATCTGCAAAGTCTTTTAAAATTCAAGCCCCCATTATGAGTCTGGCGGTCGCTAGACCATCAGGCTCACGGATGGCCGTCGGACTGCCGCCAATGTAGCGGTCTGAGCGCTATATTTTAACCATGGCGGTTGGGCTGCGGTGGGACCGACAGCTCCACCAGGATCAGGGATCCCGGAGGTCTGGTGGCAGGTGGCGGTCCTAATCCACCAGGGCAGTGCTGCAAGCAGCACTGCCCTAGGGATTATGACCTCGTTCTCCACCGTCCATTTCATGGCGGTAGCACCTCCATGAAAAGGCAGGCAGAGAACAGGTGCAGAAGCCCCCCTGGCAAGCACCCTCGCAATGTTCACTGTCAGTGAACATTGCAGGAGTGCTGGTGCCCCCTGCATCTTACACCTTTGCCACCGGCTCGATTATGAGCACAGGACAATGTTATAGGCGGTTTCCCACTAGACCAGTGGGTGGAAACTCAGGTTTTGCCCCCTGACCTAGAAGGAAACTCTTAATGGGCCCGGTGGGGAGGTAGCCAATATGGCGGCAACCTCCCCATCGGAAATTCGGCAGATGGTCTAAACCGTCCGCCGAACTCGTAATGAGGCCCACAGTATCTTTACATGCAGAAGCGCACGAAGAAGGGCATCTCTAGTGGCTGCATGTTGGTGCTGGGTGTAAGAGGAAAGATCTTTCCACTCCATAACTAGGGAGTGGATATCTGCTCCCGTCCCCTCTGTTAGGGGTTGTTCAAGACAGTGCACATACTTCGAGTACATGGACTCCCATACATTCTTACAAACTGTACCTCACTTTAAATTCCTTAATTCCACACTTCTCAGGTTCTCCCCAGTTCATATTGTCAGATGACCTTCTGAGTTGATCTTTACCACTGCTAACTGCTAAAACTAGTCTTTACCACCTACAGACACTTTGGTTTCCATACTTACATTGCTTTACAACATCAATCTGCAAAGATTGACCAGTTTTGATCATACGAGATCACATATTAGCTCCCATTATTACCACATACATTAACCAAATGTTTATCCAAAAGTCCTAGCATGCAATCATTAGATCACATGATATAAAATTCACTAAGGTCCCATACAGGGGAAACTAAAACTATTTTGTGCTACGTTAGCACACATATCTAGATATGCCCTTTCACAACATATGATGAGCTGTGTGAAAACGTTAGGCCCGATTCACAAATCTGAAAATTGCAGAGAGGGATTTCTACCAGGACATCATTTTCGGACTTTCTAGGATCCAGAAACATTCACAGAAATGTGCCTGGAAACCTGTACAGGGTCATAGGATCTCCTCTGAAAACACTCTTTTTTCTTCCATCGGTTAGGTGCTAATGTGTTTCCCCTGTGGAAACCCCTACACCCTCAAAAAACTCTGGCCAAAAGAAATATTATACAAATAACATGCCTTTGTTTTAAGAAGAAGCATGTTATTGCAGTTTTAAAAAGGCAACAGTACTTAACTGCAATGTTTAAATAGGTTTAGACCTATTTAAATATTGCCATCTTTCTAAAAATAATTGTGAAAAATTCTGAGGGGGGGCCCAATGATTTTTATTTTTGAACTTGGGGGGCGCGGCATTAAAAAGATTGAAGACCACTGTTCTAGAGGGATGATAGGTGGCTTTTCAATTGTGTGGAAAATACTGATAACTCAAAGGAAAAAGGCTAATATCACTTCTGGGACTGGTGCATGAATCAAAGGTTCTTAATAGAGAGGGAAACAAAAGAGTTTGGACAGGAGGGAGGATGCACCATAAATTAGAGGGCTAGCATATTTATGTTTGTATAGCTGCAACAGCATACGAATGCAGGATTATGAAAGGGGAATAGGTATTATTGGTAAAGCACCAGCAGCAAGCAAGTCCTGTGATAGGAAGAAATGAGGGCGGAGCAACTTAATGGTGCTTACAGATGAATGGACCACACACAAAGGATGTACAGTCTAGATACTTAGTAAAATACGTCTTAAAAATTACAAAATATATAAAACAAAACCAATAGCTGCCAGACACAAGTGATAGTGTAGGACTCTGAACAAAACTGAATAATATAAAAAAAAAACCTTAACACTTCCAACAAAGAAAACAGCAACGATATGCATTTTAATGGCAGCTACCAAATTTATACAGCATCAAACACTGATACAGGGGAAGCTCTCTGGTTCAAAGCCGGACAAATGGACATAGTGCATGTTCTGGACAGAGGTCTCAAATTCAGTAATATATTTCCCAGCACTATAAGTAAATTAATTAAAAGAGATTTTGAAGCAGAACCCCTTACATTAGCAAAGGAACAAAGCAGGCTTTGGTTCTCTATTTGCAATTATATAGGCGTTCATGGCAGGGCCACTTATAAATGTTTTTGCATTTAATTCAGTAGGAGGGATGCGGAGGCAGTTCACAGAGCCAGGGCGAAGATAGGTACCAAGGGAAAAACTCAAAACAATTACCATCATCGGAGGGGAACGTCTGCAAACATCCTTTAATGATGCCAAGTTATCATTACCCAATAGAAATACGAGTTCCTGTTAAGACCAGCAGATTCTCAAAGATCCTTAAATAGAAGCAGCGACAACACGAGCTGCTGATCTACACGACAGGCTCACTTGACAGGCCGAAGTTCTTCAATTACAAAAGCAGCATTGTAATGCTGGTATATGATGATGAGCCTGTGACGATAATCTGTTAGACCCCTCCTCCTTAGCGTTACTGTTTTACGAGTTAACAGCTGACAATCTCTTTGGAAACTGTAATAAAACTTAAAATAAGTTCAGTGCATCAATTCTCAGTGGGCTAGAGGACGTACCGAAATTATTAAAAATAGAACAGGGTGCTGCCAGTTTAGGTTTCAACCCTGGAAATGGCACGAAGATGAAGTGTTAATGTAAGGTAGTGACATGACAACCTCAGCAGTTGACATGTCGCAAACATGCTGCTGTGATGCCAGTCTCCAGGCCCCAACCCCTACAGAGAGACTCATGATACCTTCAGGCACGGGTCACCTGCCTAGTGTCTATATGTAATAATATAATTACCCACCCCAATAATTATAGTTATAATAAATGCTTTCCACACTGACCCTTAACAACCATTGCCATCTGGGGCCATTTTGCAAAAAGTGCCTCATAGTAGCAACAAGCATTTGTTTCTTCTTCTTGCGCCCCCGGGCACTTTGCTATAATAGAAGGAATGGGTCTGCAGATGCTTATGCAGCCTCTTCTACAATGCTAAAGTGCCCTGTGTGCATGAGGCCCCTTCTATAACATGGACTGCGCTGGTGCACATCTTGCTTTGGCGTTACAACTAGAATGCATTCCCTCATTTGATTGGTCCAGGACCCCATTCAGATGAGGGAACTCTTTGCCATTGGTCAGGTTCTTACTACAGACGCAGGCACCATGGCAAACAGATTGAGAGGAGACATACAGATTGTGAGCCACCTAGAGGGGGCTCAAACTCACTGTGATCCACAGCGCGCTCTCTCGGGGTGGGACGTCGGGGCTCCTCCCAGGCACTCTCTTGCAGGTGGGTGCAGCAACACACTTAAGGCGGGGTCTCTGCTTTGCCTATGAAGTGAGGCTGGGCACCTCCAGTAAAAGAGAGATGTCGTTTCTAGCCATGGCCTTGTCTGTCACTAATGCGCTCTCACTGGTATCAGAAGTAACTTTCCAGAGTTTGCACCTCCACAGAGGATGCACAGTTTTTTGCAATCTGACACACAGCCCTACTTTTCACTGGGCACACCTAGTTAAGCATGACCTGCTGACACAAATAGTGACAGTGCACCTGTTCTGTAATACGGCCATTGGTTTGTCCCTCTTGCAATTTTTGCTCAAGACCAATACAATTTGCAGGTTTTTTGGCAACCAGCAAAAAACAAACCTAAAACGCTTCTATCGGGTCTATGAAATGAGAAACAAGTATCCTCTAGCACAAATGAGAAATAGACACAAACATAAACACACTAAAGGATAGACACAGTTTTCGACAGCTGCTGAGAGTTGCATTTATTGTTTGGTAGAGAACACAATTTCACAAAATATTGTCAGGATAAATTCAGGGCAGTGAACCACCACCGCCTTTAACAGTCCAATGGTCAACTTGTTCATTTAAGTGCAAGTGGGTATTCCCTGACCCCCAAGCTCTGTGTCTACCTCTGCCATGGTCAGATTGCTCGCTGCTCAGGAGCTTAGTGTGACCATAGCATTCTGCCTTCACTGCTGAGTAGGTCACCAGGGAGTATTTCAGAACATTCCCATTGAGAAAAAAGGTGGTGAAAGGGAACGTGAGAGAAAGAAGCCCTGAAAACCATGGGGGTTGTAATACCATATACTCTTGCAACCAGTCGTGGCATGCGACACCGGGAAGGGGTGGGGCGGTGCGGGGGGATGGGTTGTAGATAAAAATTAAACGAAAAAGAAAAACACTTACCTCCTCCGTCGCTCGCCGTGCACCATCCCTCGTTGCTCCTGCAGTCACTGGCTCCAAGGCTGCCCTGCATCCAATCATGACCCTGCTCAAAGCAGTGTCATGATTGGCTGAGAGCGCCGAGTCAGGGTGCTCCCAGGCATAATGGGAGCCTAGTGGCCGGGCTTGAGAGAGCCTACTGCGCATGTGTGTTTCGCCAGGACACTGTGCTGAGCGGCCCCTCTGGAGCTCAGGTCCCTTGCATCACAGGGGCTGTGGGGGCCTTTGTTACGCAAGTGGCTGCTGGCTATAAAACTAAAGTTGTCAGGTAAAATGCACGGGGTGAAGAGCCCGATGCAGGAAGGACTCAAGAGACAGAGACTGTCACAGAATTAAATGGGACTAGGAAAGGGCATACGTATACAGTCTCTATCCCTTGAGAAAACAAAACAGAAGGAAGGGCTAACAACACAACAACCATGCTTAATGTGAGGTGCGTGCAGACTGTAAATGAGATGTAAGCAGCCGAAGCAGCATACAACATTGTCAACGAGGATGAAGCTGTCCAAAACTTTGATTACTTTTGATGGATTTTGAAGTACCCTAGATGTGATGTGTGGGCTTACAACAAATGAGATTGTGGCTACTGTCTTAGATCACGAAGCCTGAATTGAGTATCTTCTGGATCAAATGAAAACAACCCCATAGTTTGGAATAAGAAACGAATGTCAGTTTATCACAGGGTCTGTGTTCTGGGAAACCAGATATAACCAGAAATGCCACTTGCCATCTGGCCAGTATAAGGAACCCTGACATTATGTGGAACACTAAAACTTTTCTTTGTTTGTGACGAAAGCAAACAAATGCCTACATTCTTACTGCAGGTTCATAAATATAGAAATCAATCTGGGTAGGCAGGAAAGGGGAATAATTGGAATGCTTCTCTTTTTAGGGTACCCTTCAATGTTGCCATCATTTAGCAGTGCCCCAAAAACTATAACAGATGCCTTTACCACGTGTGGCACAATAAAGCATAAACCTCTTAATGTGCGGTGCTCGAGCTGATGTGCTCAGAGATGACAATAAAGACTCCAAAGTGATAAACTCTTTTGAGGAGGTCCATTTTGTAATAATTGTTAACAGGAGCTTTTATGCGCTAATTTCAGGACCTCAGATAAAATACAACATAGGTGCGTTTTATTTACACTTTTATGTATTTGCTGAGCAGGGCAAGGCCAGTTCAGGTATTGAAGTAATGAATCGTAATGAGATACAGAACAGGGTAATTGAAGCTGCTACTTTGTCGTGCAAATGCAATATATATGTCCTGTTGGTTGCCCTAGTCACAGCGCTTTCTCCTGACATTATTCTGGCCTTTTCTCAACAATAGTAATAGTGTATGTATGAAAGATGCTCAACGTTGAGATTAGGTATTATTCTAACAAAAAGTGCAGAAATCACATATTATGCTACAGCACCCTCAACCCGTTGAACTTGAACACCTAGTCACACCTTCCTTACAAAAAATAAAAATTACCTCTTTATTTTTACAACAAAATTTATGCAATTTACAATTCTTTTGACCCCTAAAATCCCCCTGAAAAAAGGTAATCTTCTAGAAAGAATCTTCCTCCATCTCATGGGATGCCTCACTAGCCCAATTTAAACCAGTGTAAGAAATGGATATTGCATTAAAAATTCTATCTTACAAATTAGGCTCCCCCCCGTACCCCTAGCAGCTATCATAAGATATCTAGGATCTTAGTGCCAATCTTCACACAATTCACAAACACCTCCTTTTTGAATGCTCAATACCCAGATATTTGGAAAAACATGCTAGTAAGTCCTCTGCTCCCTGAAGGCCTGCCCAACTTCTGAACCATTTACTTTTTGCCTTTCCATGCCAAAGTAGCAGAAAAGGCAATCAAAAACCAACTGCCATCATAACTGGAATAAGAGAATTCATTAGATAGTTAATATTCAAGTTTTCACCCTGAACACGGTACTGAAACAGTCTTATTGGCGGTCTCAGTACACTTACGAGTTACTTTTGATTTTCTGCCCTTCTACTAGCCTTAAACAGTGTCTCTAATGTTATTCTGATAGATCAACTCTTCAATTTAGGCATCTGTAATAGATCACAATCCATTACTCAAGGCCATTACTCACAGTCTTCCTCCTCAGTCTTGTGTGGATTAACATTAGGATCTCGTCTGAGCCCAAAACTACGTAATGCCTTCATGGCACTATTAGGTGATGTAGACACATGGCTTTCAGATATTTTTTATATGCTTTTGACTCCCAGCTAATAATATTAATCTCCCAGGACTCCACCACTAATCTAAAAAGCCATTTGAACTGCCTAAAAGTACTGGCGGAGTGGATGAACTATATCTGTCTCAAGTTAATTAGGGAAAATGTAGAAGAATGTATGTTTGGTATTCAAAATGCCATCTGGCTCCAGCATCATGGCCAATCATCCTTGCCAAGGCTCACTGAGACAACAAGAAGAGGGAGCTGCTGCTTTGGTGGTAATCTTTCTTTTACCTCACAAAATGTCTATATATCCTCTACTTCTTTTGCTTTACTAAGCTCTATAAAAACGGTATTCTTTTCCTGTCTCTGACAGTGAGTAAGATGACGGTCATGCACTTATTACAAGCAGATTATGGTAATTCCCTGCACCTTAGGCTAGCCAATACATTTCTTAATTGAGTGCAAGTTGTGCAAAATGCAGCACCTAGAACTCAATCTCCATAACAGACAATTGTTTTTCACATGGCTAAGACAACCGACTTGACTCTCAGTAAACAGATTCTGTTCAAACCACTATGTTTTGTCATTATGGTCTTAGCCAATAAATGTCCATCCCACCTAAAGCACCTGCCTCAGCATTGGGGGCCCTGGGTGTTTTACTACATTATCAAGTTGGGCATATAATCTTACCATAATATTGTTGCATTTACAGTGTAATACCTAGAATACGGTGGTCCGACCGTCACTGTGAATCTGGCAGTCCTTGGACCTCCAGACTCCTACTGAGGCCCTCAGTAGTAGAAGGGATGTGTTTAGGATTAGTATAATTAGTATTTTGGTGTTTTATATTGGTTAAGTGTTAGTCTGGAGGTACAGTTTTAGTGGTGTAGTGCTGCAGGCCCTTATCTATTATGTATGCTTTAATATCATTTTTAGTAAGGTGTATTATGCATTTGTTGAGTTATTGTTATTTGATTTGTTATGTGTATGGGATGAGTTCTATTGCGTTGGTGGGTATTTTGTATTTTTTACATATCTTTCTTTGGACTGGAGTTTCTTTTACCTGTTTTTTAAAAAAACTATGTTTATTGGCATTTATCAGCACAGTACATACAGTACATCAAAAGACATATGACCAGCAAATGGCCAAAGTGGCACCAAGTTGAAACCTACTCTTAACTCCCCCCCCAACTTTCCTGATCCCCATTTCCCTGATAGATGGGAACATAAAAAGTTTTATGTATCGCATCCAAGTTTCCTTACCACTCCACTTTCTACCATTGCCACCTCTCAGAAATGTAGTGCACATACACTTAACTCAGGGATGCTGTTCCCCTTGACAACTTGGATATATGGCCAGCCACCATACCCAAATTATCCACACCACTGGAACCCCTAAGGAACTCCCACTGGAAGGCATCACCCCTCAGTCACAGGCCACGGCATCCTATGAAGGCAACCAGATCCTTTCATACTTTCGAAGCCATCTATAAATCTATATATCTGCTTCTCTGCCCACATACACAAACTGAGATTCGATTCCCATTCCCGCAATGTTGACAGGACCGGGTTCACCACTGCCTGGCAATGTCCCTTCTTGCTACCCCCAGTGCCACGTTACAGAAGAGCGGGGCATACCTTGCCAAGGTCTGCTCCCCTCATATATCCACAGCTGAGGGGTAAGCTGTATGCGTATCTCCAACACCTCCATTATTCGTGACTCCACTCTCGCCCAATACTTCTGTATTAGTGGGCATTCCCATAGTGTATGAAGTACCATACCTCTCTGGCAGAGGCCAAAGTTGCATCTCCCCAATCTGTGTAAGCATTCCCTCATGAAGTACGCTCTGTGTAAGAGCTTCAAGTAGGCTAGGCGAAAACTGGCCCTGATTACTACCTTCCGTAGATAGCTGCAGGCCTCATCCCAGGCCTTGTCCTCCTGTACTCAAGGTCTCGTTCCCAGTGATCCCAAAGGGGGTGTGGGGTCAAAGCAGGGAGGTTACGAGCCAACAGAGTGGAATACACTAAAGAGATGGCATGTGTATGCAGGGGGACAAGAGTGCCCTGTATTCTAGTGGGGATTCCTCCAGCAGGTCTTCCAGCATGAAAACGTAGCCTTTAAGAATATGTTAAATCTGTATGTATCTGAGATATTGACTGCCCAACATCTCATATTCGGCCTGTAATTCCTGAAAAGTAATCAACCTGCCATCCCTTAAGACATTTCCCACTACAGAGATACCCAGCACATCTCACTTCTTATGGCATCCAATATTCCTGAGCCCTTTCAGTGTCTCTGCTTTCCGCAGTGGAGTCGCCAGTGTGAACCCCCATTCTAGCCCATGAGCCTCTTGGCCCTCCACCAGATATTGAGCACCAGCGCCGTTGGTGTGAAAGACCTCACAACGTCTTCCCCCATACAGATAGCACAGATATCCCACTGGATCTATCACTCTCCTAACAGCTTAAAGAGAGGGCTCAGTCTGATCGGAGAAGGCCCAGTCATTCACCATTTCCAAGAGAGCCGCGAAAATACTTCCTGATATTTAGCAAGGCAATGCTCCGATCCCAAGCCTCCTAGTCAACGTTGTTAGGTCTCTAGGGGTGATCTTGTTTACCTGCCAGAAAAACCTGTCCGGCACTGCATAGGGTGTATTCTGGAGGACGTATAGGAACTTGGGGAGATAGATAAATTTAAGGAACACTGCCCTGCATAGCAAGGACAGCAGGAGGCTGCACCAGTGACCCACATCTTGCTTGTAAGCTTCTGGAATACCCCCCAGATTAGCACAGAAGAAACACTGACAGTCAGATGTAACATAAATACCCAAGTACTTGAAACCTCCCGATTCCCACTTAACAGGGAAGACTCCCTTTAAGAAGGCATCACTCTGTCAGTGAATATACCACCGATTTTTCCCAGTGTACTTCTTATAGTTCCGTAGACTCAGTGTACTTCCTGTAGACCCGCAATACCTCCAATACACACAGCAGTGACTGGTTGGGCTCTTCCTGAAACAAGAGAGTGTCATCTGCTTACAGGAATATTGCATCCTCACATCCCGGGGCCCAACGCAAAACCCAGATCTGGGCATCCTTTCAGATCCAGCTCACCAGTGGTTAAAGAGCAAACATGAACAATAGCGGAGAAAGCGGGCATCTGTGCCTTTTGCCTCTCCTGATCCTTATATCCTCTGACTGCAATCTATTCACAGTCACCCAGGCAATGTGGTACTGGTAGAGCAATTTTACCCATCCCAGAAATGAACCGCCAAATCCCATCTTCTCCAACACTGCCGACAGGTACGACCATTCCAGGGAATCAAATGGCTTCTCTGCATCTAACAACAATATAATCACGGGATCCTGAATTGTCCCACTTTGCACCAAATACTCATCAGTGTGGTGTGTTGCCCATGCTGCGTGAAGCCCGACTGGACTGCCTTCACTAGGGTTTCCAATATCTGCAACATAGGGTTTGCTAGCACCCTCGTCTGTATTTTGGTCTCTACATTGACCACGGATATTGGGTGATAGAATGCAAACTCCTCCCTTGGCGTCTCTTCTCCTTGTAAATTAGGACAATCAATGCCCGACACAGGTCTTCTGGTAGCTCCCCCTCTTTGCCCTGCGCCCAAATGCAATTAAAAAACTCTGTTAGAAGCCATTCGGGCCCGGAGCCCACCCTTTTTCAGGTGGGTGAGAGCCTCTGCAATCTCAGAATGAGAACTCTCTGCTTCTGGGTCTTCATGGTCCTAGTCAGCTCGCATGGGCATCGGAAGATCCTTGACAAAGCCCAACAGACCCTCCGCATCATCAGTAGCATAGGAACTATTCACATTGCTCATGTGCGACACCAGTACCTTAGCAATGGCCTCTGGCTTCTACACCTGGGTTCCATTGCTACCTTTTAGGTCTCTTATCCACCTCTACCCTTCATCTCAACTCGCAAGCCAGGCTAATACCTTTGCGGCCTTGTCTCCAAGCTCATGGACTCGCCCCTGCTTGGCCTAAAAATGGGCCCTGGCCTCCTGATGTGCCATCACCCAGTATTCATCCTGGGTCTTTTCAACCATAGTCACCAGATTTGGCACTGGACCATCTGTGAACACAGCCTCTGACTCTTTATTCTCTAGGCCCACACATCCTATCTCCCTCTACCTCCTGAAATCAGATGTCCCAGTATGACCATCTTGCAGGCCTCCCATTATACAACCAGAGAGGACACTGTACCCTAGGTTTCATCAAAATACTTTGCAGACTCCATTACCAACTGTGTCCTGGTGCCCCAATCCATCAGCTCTCTGGGATCTAATCTCCATCCCCCTCTCCATGTCCCGCATGGCACCTGGCACATCACCATCTTTGGAGAGTGACCTAAGATTACCACGGCAGTTATTGTGCTTACCCCAACAACCAGTCTGGTGCCCAGGGACTAACAGCTAATCTGTTCTGGAAGGGGGCCTCAGAGCATTAGCCATGTAGGAGACCTATCTTTGATCTGGATGCTCCCCATGCCACAAGTCCGCCAAACCCAAAGACCCCAAAAACATTTCTAGGCGGGTATCCATCCTTGGCAGTATCCAGGACTGTGTCACTCTGACCTGAACTCTTAAGCACCATTGTTTCTCTCTAAAACTGTCATTCATTTGTTCAAAAGAAGGCAAAATCCAGAGTGATTTAACATTAATTTCAAAGTAGAACTTTGACACTTGTTCATTGTTACCAGGAGTGATGCCTGTAGTGTCAGAGGTGCATTGTTTGACTTAAGAGAGTTTGTGCATTACTTTTCACAATAAGATATTAGGCCAACAGTGCTTCTATTCTTCTTAAAACCCTTTCCCTCATTGGTCTGTCACTGGACTTTCTTAGTTTTCTGCTTACCTTTCAAAGCTGTCCTATTGCATGTAGTAGGACAACTCTGCCTCTTCTTCCTACTTGTTTTTCCATTTATAAATTCTTCTATTAGCTATCACTGCTTCATTTAACTTCGCCTGCCATTTCTTCACTGAAGTTTCTCAACTCTTTTTATCCCCCTTCACTACCTTCGCTCATCCTCCACAACACAGTTATTGTCTTTCTTTTACAAATGCATGATATTTTACCAATCTTTATACTTTAACCCTTCCACAGTTGAGGTGTGCTGTTTCCCTGTTTCCTCTACCTACTCCTCTCTAACCCCATCTTCTACCCCACAGACCAATTTGCCCCATCTCCTTCTGCTTGTTATTGCTAATTATTTTTCAATTCCAATCATCAGACCTTCTCCTGCTCATCATCCTTATTTCTCATATCTGTGACTTCTTGCCCCTTCATCTTAAGCTCGCCTTTTATCACTTTGACTAGTGTTCTTCTCACCATTGTTCTCCCACCTCTTCATTAGCCTGCACAATATGCTTTTAACTATATCATCCTTGTTTTATGTAAACTTTCCCCTTCTTCTTCTTCTTGACCTCTGTTACCTTTCATTACTTCTTCAACTCCATTTTCATTATCTCAGTTTGGTAGTCAAAAGTATCTGTGGTCTTCCATCAACTGAAATTCCTTCTTTATCTAGCGCTATAAATCCACCTGCTAACTAAGTTCTGCATCTCGAACCCTCCATCCATCATGTACCCCACCTCACAAAAAGAGTTTTCTTTGCTGGTCTCCAAAATTATGTAACACATGATTAATGGGTCTTCATTCCCATTTCTCAATTTTTCAAATCCCTATAAAACTGCATCTATTTTAGGAAATGCTCGCAGATGACGTTTTCCCATCTGCATAATTTTACTGCATTTTTGCTCTCACCTTTTCATTGTACTGCTTTATTGTGCTATTGTGTCATGGTTAGCATTTGACCTGTGGAATATTTATCTCATATATAGCACTTAGGCCAATAAATACATAATTATTATTCGTTCAATCAACTAAGAGTATGCTATAAGCCAGACAAGGACTATGGTGCACGGATGCCTGTGTTGGCGCTAGGCTGCTAATTTTACCGCCAGCGCACGGAGAGAGGACAGAAATGCGCGATATCTTGTAGATACAGCACATTTCTGCCCTTTCCCCATTGCGCAGCAAAACACTTGCTGCGCCTCTCTGCACCACGGGCCTTGTAAATAAGCTCCTCTGTTTATTGTCACCATGTAAATTATACAACATAAAATCAACAGTGGCATAAGCAATAAGACAAACAAACAAGGGAAGTAAACTAACTGAATCAGAGGCTGTTTTCTCAATGGTTCCTAATTGAATGAAACATCTGGCTCTATCAGTTTTGTTTTAGTTAGTTTTTGGTCTTTGTAAATGTCGACAGAAGGACTTATTTTTATTCATCTCCAAGAATAATAGACAAGTTTGTGAAAGAATAGTTAGTGAAACTGCCGTGCATAGATAATAAGCGTCCATTGCTTGAGAAAACAAAGGTTTGATGCACTTTTGGCTGTGTTTTTAAATTGAAGTAGTGAGTTTGCACAACTAGCATACATGGTCAAAGATAGCAGGAGAAGGTCAGGTGCATAGCTCACACACCCAAATTCAGAGGCCAGTGAACGATTGGCTGCCATGGAACAGCAGAAATTGAAATAATGAGGTAGTAAAATACGTTTCCAGGATGTCCTTGACATAGTGCAGGGAGGATCTGTAATGTTTGTGTTGCTAATTCCTTCTTTATTCATAAATTGAGGATGATCCGAAGTCTGCTTAAGCTGTAAAGACCTTAAGTTGAATGAAGACCAATAATGTCTAGCTTCTAAGTATGTTCTATAAAATTGATTGACAGACAACATCCATTTAAACAAAAAAGTCTGTGCTCTCTTACCGTGCCAAGGTTTCCCGGGGTACCTTACTCCCTCCTGCTCTCTGAGTGACGCTGGAGTTCTTGTTGGCAGTCATGGTCATTTCTGCACTCAATGATCCAAGATACCTGCAAGCAAACATTCAGTGTTGGATTGACTTCAGTCTAAACGAACAGGCACATTCTCAAAATGCACTTGCCAGATGTCTCCATTTCTATATTTTTTGCCTTTTTATTTCGCTGTTTTTTATCAACTGGTCCAACTTGTAAATTAATTATTGATGCCTACGATAACCTTGTCAAGAGAACCGTCATCTTTTTGCATCATAATATTATCAAAAAATAATTTGCAATTCAAAAGAAATAAAGAGAAAGAGTAACACAACACAAGCAACATTCCGGATGTTCCGCACTGTCCCACTTCGTGCTGCTGCGCACACTTAAGTCTGGGCATCAAGAGCAATCCAGGACAGTACAAATGTCCTAGTGCAGGGGAGGACACTTGATTGATCTAGTAACAGCATATTAGAGAAAACTGGGCCAGGTCTCTGAAGCTGCCCATCTTTCACTTTGTAGCAACAACTGGCATGTTTTTCAAAAGAGGCAGAGATCCTTCAGCAGGCAGAAGCACTGAATGACAGTACCTGCTTCCCCCTTCTGAGGCACACCCTTGGAGGTGCGCAGTCTGAGTGCCACTTATCTGTGGTGCACAGTCAATATGCCTCCTAACAGCCTCTTTGCATCTGCACTCACATCTGTAAAATAGAGTAGGTCCAAAGGCAACAGAGTCTCTCTTTTGCTTGGAGCCACTTGGGATCATGCCAGAGCACACTTCTTGCCGGTGTGATCTGTATTACAGAAGGGGTGGAGCAAGCATTTGTGGCACCTTATGTAATACTATAGAGCCCTAGGGATACATAAGCGGGTTCACATGCTTTGTGCACCCTAAAGGCACATTCTATACTACAGCCCAGAATGTATTACAGAAAGGAGTTCATAGTCTGTGGAAAAGTTCACTACTAATATATTGGTACTGAAGGTTTCAATGGCACTGTAAATCTCAGCTATTATGAGATGTTTAGTTTTAATCTAATCTTAATCTAGGTCTAAGACCTGTTCATTGCCTTAACACCCCTCTGACTCACATCATTTTTTGCTGAATTAAACTTATGTATGATCCTGTTTTTTGATCGACTAAGATTTGGACACCATCTTGACTCGATTTGTCTCTTGACATTGCCCTGATTAGTGTTATATATGAATCACATCATCCTACAGTTATATGCTTGGTCTATTCACAGATGTAAAAAATATTAGCAGGTGAATCTATACATTTGTATTCTGAAACCTTGCACTCTTGCATCCCACATTACCCAGATTGCTTCCAAGTCCCAGCAGCTTCATCACCTAACCTGAGCAGCACTGGTTTTGAGAAAATTCTCCTGCCAGTGATGCACCTTATAAATGCACCATGTATTTGTGTAAAGTAACTGAAATCTCTCCTGCCCATTTCTTTAGGATCAGGGGATAGGCTTCTTGTGGTCAGACCATGGTGAATGTTCCACTTGGTAGGTTTGGCAGAGTGGGTGGGTTTAGATGGGCCAATGAGCCCTTTATTAGTACTGAAAGTAAGAGGGGCCACAACCTGCTTAGACTCAACTAATGCATGATCTTTTTTAAAAGAAACTACTAAAGAGTTATGGTCACTAGCATAATTTGGAGAGATTTTAAAGTCAGTCACTAAAAAATTGAAAACATTTGAAATTAACAAAGTCAATAGTATTGGCTGTGTTCCCTCTTATAAAAGTTGTAAAAGTTGGATATAGCTTAGGAGTGGCCTTAACACAGTCACTCAAAAATACTGAGGGCCTGATTATGACCTTGATGGAGAGGATTACTCCATCACATATGTGACCGCTATCCTTCCCGCCATATTACAAAATCTATTATATACTATGGAACTTCTATTACGGCAGATGGGATATCTGTCATGTTTGTGATGGAATAATCCCCTCCGCCAAGGTCATAATCAGGCCCTAAGTCCTTAGAACATAGGATATTGTTCAATGTGCCCCATAGTTAGAATGTCTGAAATGTGTCATCACCTGACCATCCCTGTTCTCCAGGCCGCAAACCTACGAGTCACTGAACTCACACGGGGTGCAATTAAAGTCGCCAAGCCAGAGCAGGAAATGTGACTGATTGTTAGCCCTCACGTGCCAGGGAGAGGAGCCAACAGATTTGACATTAATAATGGGAAACTTGATAGAAATTAAAATGGCCAGACCTTCCATCACCCTCCTTGAGACAGGAGGGTTACAAAAAGAAAGAAATTAATTAATATGAATGCCTTCCATGGCCAATGTGTCTTGCTGGCAAATCAGATGAAATTCTTTGAGGAATCCCAGACAGTCATAATTTGGGGAGCTACGAGCCGATCCCAGCAACGTAACAGGATACTAATTTAAAAATGTTTTCAAAACCAATTGTTTTAGGAGGAGAACCCACACTTGGACCAGATTTCACAAATTAAGCTGTGACCACGGACTTAATTAATGAGGGATCGCAGGCTATGGAGGTGAACATGGGACCATTTTGTGGGGACAATGATGGGCATCAATCAATTTCTTGCAGGTTACTGAGGGCAGAAAAATGATTGCTCAGGGGAATAGAAGGAGGTTATGGTGGGACGACCAGTTTGACATTATCCTGCTGCTCAACAATTGCCACTCTGTGCAATGGCCATGATGGTTTATAAAAATGGCCCAAAGGAAGCACTCTTATTTGATTAGGACAGTCAACTAAATATCGCAAAGCTAAAAGTAAGTCTCCCACCAGCCAAGGATTCGTAAAATTAACAAAAATACAATCTCCTTACAATAATTTTAGTTCATGGCCAACCCCCGGAAGTCTCCTGACTGACAGAGTCTCAGTTGAGAGGTCACCTACCCATCCTGACTTAACTCGAAACCAATGCATGACTCAGGGCTTCATTACGAACGTGGTGGTCTCATGACTGCCAGGTTCATGGTGGGGTCAGAGTTGTTCTCTGCCAGCGATTTCAAAAAGGCTGGTGGAGAACAGGTGAAGGGGCTCTAAGGAGGCCCTTGCACTGCCCATACACCTGGCATGGGCAGTGCAAGCCCCCCCCCACCCGGCAAGCAACATCGCAATGTTCACTGTCTGCATTGCAGACAGTAAACATTGCGAGGGTGCTCGTGCACCCTGCGCACTACAGCATTGAGGTTCCATCATGAGCCGGTGACAATTCTGTAGGCCATTTCCCGCTGGGCCAGCGGGCGGAAACTGAGGTTTCTGCCAGCTGAAACAGTGGTAAACTCGTAATGGGCCCGGCAGGGAGGCAGCCACAATGGGATCGGGATTTTCCATCTGCCTAAATCGTAATGACCCCCTTAATGTTTCAAATCCACCCCTGTTTCCCTCTTTGCTGCATTAAAAGGGGGGAACTTGATCAAGAATGATCACAAAAGGAGTTAATTCTGGGAGATATGTAGATACTGCTGGTGTGAGGAATTATGTGTTATTCTACCATCCTCTTGTGGAATCCGACCTCTTGAGAGGAGCCCAAGAGCTTTTCAGCACAATGTTAGCCCCTTCTTCAACATGGGACAGCTGGGGGAAGTAGTCCCACAGCAGCAAGGCAGAGAAGACAAATGCAAAGTAGGAGGCCCAAGCCACAGGGAGTCTGAGCGCTTTTCAGCGTGATTTTAGCTCCTCCTCCAACACTTAAAAGCTGGGGGACGTAGTGGCACCCCAGCAAGGCACAGAAAACAAATGTAGGCAAAGTAGGAGACCATGGGCACTCATTTTTGGAGACTGGCAATAATTTTTCATAATCAGAATTTGACTACGTGCAAGATGGAGAAAAACAAATGGGAGCAGAAGAAGGAAGAGAAAAACGGAAAGCAGTAATAAAGAAACAGGCGAAGGCGCTTGAGGTCCAAGCGTAACTGTCTCTGATCACAGTGTACTTACAAGGAAGACCTAGTCTGATAACAGTTTTCAGCCGAATGCCTAGTTATCTAGTATACCAAAATAACAAATCTGGGTAATTTGATTATAATTTATCTAAGTAAATCTCTTAAACCTTTATTAAAAAAAAGAACTGACTCTTACACAACATTCTACATAACCTCAGATCTGCACACGCACATTAACCACAAATTGGGTCACTTATTAAGTCGACCAAAGCTGATTTTATGTGCACTACCACTTCAGGGCTCAACAATTCTTCTCAAAACATTATGGACTTGCTTAAGCCTGATGGATGCAAAATTTTCAGAGTGGACAGGCAATCGCAGACAAAGGGAGGTCTTGCTTTAATCATCATAGGCTCAATCCTCTGCATACTCCTAAGTACCCCAACAGTTACATCATTTGAATGCATGAAAGTAACTATTTACACTTAACCATGCTTCACACTGTTGCTAAACATAAACCTTGCCTAAACCTTCCAAATCTTCACTGAGAACATCTCAGAATATATTTCCCACACTCAAATGCTTTTTAATAATACTTACTTGGAAGATTTTAAAATTGACTGGGGTAGCTCAAACCCCAAATTATTTTGATACATACTTAACTTCATTAAAACCTTTAATGTAAGTCAATTCATATCTCGACCAATGCAAACTAAAACATAAGCCTAGACCTCAGAATATAATCTCCCACCTTCTTCTAAATGAAGTTGATCAGTTGGATAATTCCTCAGCTCTCTCAGGAACAAACTGATAAATGGTGTATGAACCAGAGAGAAAATAGAATAGTGATAAGAACATATAGACACATTACTGGAGAAGCATTGAGAACCTATCCTATTCCACAAAATAACAGCCTAGACTTTCACACCAACATTAACACATCCCTAAATAATTACATGAAAACATTAGAAAACTTTGTAGCTAAAGGGCCTAATTAAGAGTTTGGCATATGGCATAGCCCGTCCGCCAAACTTCCGACAGGGTGGCTGCCGCTGTAGTGGTGCTCACCCCACTGACCTATTAGGTGTTTTCTGCAAGGCTGATGAGTGGAAAGCTTGGTTTCCGCCCGTCGGCCTAGGGGGAAACAGGTGGCATCATTTTCTCTGGCTTGTAATCGAGCCGGCGGCAATACTGCCACCGCAGGGAGCACCAGCAATCTCGCAATGTTCACAGTCTGCACTGCAGACTGTGAACATTGCGATGGTGCTGGGCGGGGGGACCCCTGCACCTATTCTCTGCCAGCCTTTTCATAGCGGGTATACTGCCATGAAAAGACTGGCAGGGAACGAGGTTGTAATCAGCAGGGCGGCACTGCATGCAGAGTCGCCCTGGCTGATTGCGATCTCTACCACCGACAGGCCATCAGGTTCATGGATCCGGCAGTGCTGGAGGTACCCTGATCTTAATGTGGCTGTCTGACAGCCACAGCAGCCTCGTAATGAGGCCCAAAGTCTTTTTGGGCGGCCCAAAAATATTGAAACATTCCAGAAACTTGCCTGATAAGCGATGCTTCAACAGAAAGCTCCATAAACTCCGACCTGAAATTAAAAACCTTGAAAAGACCTGGGAAATCGGACAACGTGCCCAGATATAAATAGAAATTGGAAACAACTAGAAAAACATACAAATCTGTAATAAGGAATGCTAAATTAGCGTACATTCAAAAGAAAATTGCACTCTCTCAGAACTCGGTGAAAATTGTTTTCAAATTCATCAACTTCATTGTAAACCTAAGGTCAATACCCCTTGTGAGGAGAATGCAATACACTCCTAAGATCTGTTTTAAGGAAATCAGAAGTAAACTCCCTCGTTCAAATTCCACAACAACTGCCCAGTTACCCAAAACAAACAACACATGGAGCTCATACTAAATATTACAATTAGAAGATCTAACAAAAGTAATCAAACAATTGCAGTCACTATTCTACTTTGGTGACCTTTTACCTGCTGCAATAATCAACGACAATTTCAAACTTATAGCATCATATTGCCTCTATCTGATAAACATGTAATCGCAGCAAGGGTACTATCGAAAGACAGCTAAGATCAGACAAAACTCACCAATCCTACAAAAGCCAATGTCAATCCAGAAATTCTTGACTACTACTGTCCAATTACTAACTTACCATAGTTAGGTACTGCCATGAAGAAATGTGTAGCCACCAACTAAACAAATGCATTGATGATAATTTTTTCTCTTCACTTTCACAATCAGGATTTAAAGCAGGGCATAGTACAGAATTTGATGGATGATATTCTGAAATACTTGACAATGAAAATAAATGCCTGTTAATTCTATCAGGGCTCTTGACTGCTTTTGACATAGTGAATCATGAAACTCTCTTAAATACACTAGAAAACAGAGTGGGAGTAAAATAGGAAGTACTTAATTGGTTCAAATCTTTTCAAGTTGGCCACTCCAACCTCGTAAAATTAGTAGCATGCACATCTAAAATACAAAAGCTACTTATGGGGTCCCACAAGGATCCATACTTTCACCATTTATTTTAGCTTCAGCCTGGAAGCAGTTGTTCAAATCATGGAAAACTTGAATATCAAACTACACCAATACAGAGATGCATAAGGATGTCACATTGTATAAAAGAGGCTTACATTTAATGTTCAACTAGGCGTTAAACAATACCTTGAAACTCAATCCTGAAAAAAAGAAATTTCAACTAATATCCTGCAAATCAATTATAAAAAGTGACTCAGTTCCTGTTTTAAACATTGGTGGAAAGGGTACTCAATTGCAACCTGAAGGTCTGCCTGGCACATTTAGAGTTGGATAGACTTTCAGTGTGTAGATGGCGAAGACTACTCCGTCACCTACACACACCCACAACGGCTTGACAGAGTAAGGGCTGTTGGAAGTTTTCCTAACATGCTAGATTTGGAGTGGGCGTACACATGGCCAGTTTTCAGTGGATGTCACCGCCATGAAACATGTGATGGTAAGGAGCAGTAAAAAGTTGTAAATGATCCACACACATGGGAGAATGCTCCCATGGTGAGGGGGTCAATGATTGTTTTTATTTTCAAAAAGAAAATCTCGCTTTGGAATTTTCTTTGTGAAAATAAAAAAAATGGTATGTTTGACATACGGTTCTGTCATGTTGATGGAATGAAATGCAAGCAATGTCTGCAGGAGCTACAGACATCTTTAAATGTGCTATCGATATGGCGGGAGTGAAGTACTCTGCCATGGCGACTGTAATAACTCAGGCCACCAATTTATAAATCAGTCCCTCACTCTTATTTTCTTTGCTTAAAGACTGTGTCCATCTTCTCTCACCACACAGGGCAAATTACTTTGCCTGACAGTCAATAGCACCCTCTCACTTGACATCACATCAGCCAAATGGCACTAACAGCAAACTTTCACCTGCACCAACTAAAAACAATTAAACACTTTAGGACTGATTATAACTTTGGCAGATAGACTAATAACTGTTACCATGGCAGAGTACTTTACTCCCACCATGGCAAAGACACTCCACCTCAAATTTAGAGATGCCCACTGGCTCAGTGGACATCTTTTGAATTTAAAGGAATCACTGTGAGAGTGATATGGTGAATGTTTTGAAAATGTCACCACTAACATCACAGAGCCGTACGTCAAACCTTAAATTTTTTATATTTTCCAAAACCAAATCCCAAAGTAGGATTTTTATTTTGAAAATCAAAAACATAATGATCCCCTCACTAAGGGAGTTTTCTTCCATGCCATGGGGGTCACTTTTCAGTTTTTACCGCTCTATACCACCAGGTTTTACCAGACGGAGACAGTGAAAACTGGCCATGTGTTCGTCCACTCTAAATAGGGCCGGCAGACACATGGCCAACCTCCTTACTTCAATGGGTTGTTGGAGGTGTATACAGGCAACAGAGACGGGGTAGTTTCTGCTGCCGTCTACATGCTGAAGTTTGCCTAACTCTAAATGAGGCAGGCAGAACTCGAATTGGCAAAGAGGGCACTCCTTTACCATTGCAATGGAGTACCCTGTCCTCCAAATCCTAAATCAGGCCCCAAGCCTCTAATGATAAAATAACAACTACTGATCAATCTCTGGACATCTCCAGATTGGACACAGGTGATACCATACTAAATTGAATTCCAACCAACACAATTCTACCTATCAAAGCAGCCATTCATTCCACAGTGAGATTGAATGCTGACAAAAGACAATATGACCACAGAATCCCAATTGTGAAGGCTCTTCACTAGCTTCCCCTAGAAGTATGTATCAAATTCAAACTTTGATGTTTAACATACAAAGCACTCCATCTAGGGAGGCTCATTTGCCTACCAGATCCTCTGACAATCCCTGGTGGTGTAAGAGAAGCCTGCAGTAAGAACTCTCTCACAACCCTTCTCCAGATCCGCGCCCACAATTTGGAACTCCCAGTCCAATAATGAACAGTGCCACATTTCCTTTCCTTGCACATAAACTCATGACCTACCTTTTCACAAGACACCTTAGCATGTGGAGTGGACTGGCATAGAGTCGAGTAGAGAAAAGTGGTGTAGAGTGCAATTGCATAGAGTGGACTGGCATAGAGTAGATTTGAGTAGGGTCGCACAGAGTGGAGTGGATTAGGCTGAAGAGGCAAAGGGTGCAGTGGCGTAGAGTGCAGAGGTGTAGAATGGTGCAGTGTAGAGTAGAGTTGTGTATGGTGCATTGGGGTAAACTGCAAGGGAGTGCAGTTGGTGCAGAGTACAGTAAAGTGACATATATTGCAGTGGCATAGAGAATAGTGGTGTATAGTGCAGTGGCACAGAGTGCAATGGCATAGAGTACAGTGGTGTCAAGTAGAGTACAGTGGCATATAGTGCAGTGGTGTAGAGTACAGTGCAATGGCATAGAGTGCAGTGGCGTAGAGTGGGTAAGAATACAGTAGAGTGGTGTGAAGTGCCTTAGCGTACAGTAGTGCCTAGTAGAGTGGTGTAGAGTGCAGTGGCATAGCGCGCAGTGATACAGAGGAGTGTCATAGAGTGCAGTGGTGCAGAGTAGCGCACAATGGCATAGAGTAGAGTGATATAGAGTAGGGTACAGTAGGGTAGAGTGTAAAGGTGTAGAGTGGTGTAGATTGACCCAAAATTGAGTGGTGTAAAGTGGTGCAGAGGAGAGTGCAATGGGGTAGAGTTCAGTGGCATAGAGTGGTGCAAAGAGGAGTTCAGTGGCATAAACTGCAGTGGGGTAGAATGAAATGGTGCACAGTAGAGTGACACACAGTGCTGTGGTGCTGAGCAGAGTGGCGTAGAATGCAGTGGTGTAGAGTGCAGTGGCATACAGTAGCTTTGGTGACAGAATACAGAAGAGTGGCCTACTGAGCAGTTGTGTAGAGGTAGAGTGGTGCAGAACAGAGTTGCATAGGATAGAGTGGCGCTGAGAAAAGTGGTGCCGAATAAAGTGGCATAGAGTGCAGTGGCATAAAGTTAAGTGGTGCAGAGTGGATTAGCATACAGTAGAGTAGCGTAGAGTGGCTTAGAGTGTAGTGGTATACAATGCAGTGGCATGTATAGAGTAGAGTGGCATAGAGTGCTGTGGTGCAGAGTAGAATGCAGTGGTGTACAGTGCAGTGGCATACAGTAGTGTGATGTAGCATAGAATGAAGTGGTGTAGGGTAGAGTAGAGTGACAGAGTGGTGCAAAGTAGAGTGCAGTGGCATAGAGTGGTGCAGAGCAGAGTGGCACAGAGAACAGTGGTGTAGAGTAGAGTGGTACAGAGTAGAGTGTAGTGAGGTAGAGTGCAGTGGCCTAGAGTAGTGCAGAGTAGAGTAAAGTGGCGCAGAGTGGTGCAGAGTAGAGTGGCATAGAGTGCAGTGGCATAGAGTGCAGTGGTGCAGAGTAGAGTGGCATACGGTAAAGTGGTACAGAGTACAGTGGTATTTAGTGCAGTGGCCTAGAGCAGAGTGATGTGGCATAAAGTGCACTGGCAAAGAACTGTAAAGAGTAGAGTGTTATAGAGTGCAGTGGCATAAAGTGCAGTGGCATGGAGTGATGCAGAGTAGAGGGTCACAGAGTGCAGTGGTCTAGAGTAGAGTGGCAAACAGTAGACTGGTGAACAGTAGAGTGCAGTGACATAGAGAGCAGAGGCGTAGAGTGGTGCAGTGCAAAGTAGAGTGAGGTAGAGAAGAGTGGTGTAAAGGAGAGTGTAGTGGCATGCAGTAAAGCAGTGCAGTGTATAGGGCAGTGGCATAAATTAGAGTGATGCAGAAAAGAGTGGTGTACAGTGCAGTGGTGTAGAGTACAGGATAAGGGGATAGGAAGGAAAAGAATCAACATAAAAAAGGGCCCTGTGGGAGGGAATAGAGGCTGCATGGATGACAATATGGGAGACAGACTGAAAACACAAGCACTCATATTGAATGCTTGAACACCAAGAAAAATGTAGCTCCAAAAACAGTAGCAGTGGATAAGCACAAGTACTTGGTCTATGCTCCAGGGGAGGTCCAAACACAAGAAGAGGGCACGATGCCTGCATGCCATGACACATGGGGATGAAAGAAGTGAGAGTGAAGCTGAAGCTAGCAAATGGTAAGCCCTGGGCGAGCTGTAACCCTACTGCACGTAAACAACATGTCTCGCAAAGAGAACACATGCTCTGTCCAAGCGAAACCTAAAAATTATACATTTCAGCCGCAAAACGTTATTAACAAGATTAGCAAGAAAAAAGCCATAACTACTACATCCAAAAAAGTGCTCCTACAACCAAGAACAATCTCCCAATAGAAAGGCAATAATGGTTCATAGAACCTATATGTATAGGAAGCATATAGCACGAAATAGAGAATGCTGCCTGCAGTGGTGTATGGTGCCTCTAGGTTGCAAAATATCTGTGGTAATTGCATTGAATTTGATGAAAGGTTGAAGACATTAAAGATTTTAATGTTGCTGCTGCCATTGAAACTCAATTCTCTGTGCGATGTATTGCAATGTGGACTATCTTTTAATATTTCATTTAACAGTTCTTTGGAAGCTTGTGTCCTCGTACTGCAAACTATTGTTTATACAGGCGAGTCAACAGTTCTGATCAGATGTTAGTGAGTGCTGGTGGAACTGCACCAGACTGAACTCCAGATTCACTTGTCCTGGTTCTTGTGTCTCTGTGTGGTATCAGTGACAGGAGATGCATTTGTTTGCACATTTTACATTATCAGAAAAGCATCCCACATTTTATTGCCCGGATGGGTGTTCTGCATCTGACCATAATTTGTTTCAGATTGTATGGTTGCCTGTGTGATAAAAGTGGAATGTCTGGAAAGATATTATTTGGTCATTCATTTCCCTGGAAGAGGACTTGGAGGTTCCCGTCAGACAGACATACCCGAACTGGCAGAAAGGATCTGTTGCCCACTTTATAACTCATCAGTACCCCCCTCAACACGTGACAGGTGTCCGGCACAGAAAAACGCATATTTAATGTCCATTGTTTAAGGATGACCATTCAAGAGATTTCATGTCACACAGTAGATGGCAATCGCAACTCATGGCCGATCTACCCCTGAGGTTGGGAGTAGTTTGCAGTTGTTTTCTATTTTCTGTTGAGGCAGAAGGCTGTTGATCAAATAAATCGGAAGAAGATCTCTGCAGGTACCTTTAAAATTCCCTACAGCAGCGGTTCTTAACTTTTTGACAGCTGCGGACCCCCTCGGAATCATTACTGGAATGCGGGGACGCCCACTGAGTCATTATTGGAAGACGGGGATCCCACATCCTAACAAATTTCTCTGATTTGACCCTCAAAACAATACACTAAAACACAGCAATACGTATAAACCGAACAAACGCCCAAAATATTGTAATATTTAGTGCAATTCACACTCAAATTTGGAAACGTTTTCAAATTTTCAATTTTGCTTTATTATTATGCGAATATGCTTTAGTAAATATCATTTATTAGTTTTAATATTATTCCATGTTGTAAAACACCCCGGTAACCCGAAGAGGCTTGCGGACCCCCAGGGGTCCCCGGACCACAGGTTAAGAACCACTGCCCTACAGAGAATATTTATGGTTTTTAGCCATGTGTCTTTTTTTTTTTTTTTATTGAGTTTTGCAAGATACAAAAAAGGTGATATCACAAACAGGCCCCTCCATTATGACAACAAATTGTACATACTACAACCCTCCTCAACCTCAGCATTTATCCCGGTCAACAAAAAGCTCCAAGAGTTTCTCACAGCCATGTGTCCTTTTTAAGCGATTTTTCGGCTCTATATTTTGGGTGTTCTGTAGGTAATTGTGACTTCTCTCTAGTTGTGTTGCACACTGCTTTTGTTTACTATTGAGTGAACTGAAGGGCTTTATTGTGCGGAACAGACCACAACAAAGTACTATCACAAACACCACCACTAATAATAATGATAGTAATAATATTATTTCAAATTATTCTGTCAACAGTATTTGTTTTTGTGCAGGGCTTTCCGCCATAGTAGTCGCTTCTTAAGGATGCAGAAATATATAAGTGCTACAGACAACCTATACAATATCGGGCAAATACTTCCCTACTTATATAACATTTTTAAGGTCTGTCTGACCTTATGATACCCCTGGTTCAATTTTAGTAGTAGTGAAATGCAAATATTTGAACACATTTGAAAAAGGGGCGTCGCTGTTAGTCTACTAGATTATTTTTTTAATAGGAAAATGCCATAAAGTGGTGAGGTGCATTTACTCAGTTTTACACCAATCAATCATTATGCTGTCTATACTGATTACAATTTTGGGAATGATTTGGAAATTGAAAGTCGTGTAGGGGTTTGCGGAGCTAGAGAAAATGTATTTAGTTATTTATGCATTTATTTATATTCAGTTTTATATTGCTCAGACTGAACTCAAAAGGGTATCAGAGTGCTTTACATATGAACAGGTGTAATGCATAAGCATTTAGGTTAGTCGCATTGTGTTAAATAGGACATGTTGTTATTTTTCAAAAAACAAAGGTCGTCGCTAACCTAAGTAGGTTAAATGGATATAAGACCATTTTTGCCAAGACAAGGGGAAAAGTGCAGTTTGTGCAAATGCTGGTTCACAAATTCAACATGCATTGTGTAATACACTACGCATAAATTGTGTGGTTAGGGCAAATCTAGTTGCATTCAGTTGTATTTATACTATGGAGTGGGATTTGCACATACTGAGCAGCCCGTTTCCCTGCACTATTTCTGCTTGGTGCAGAGCTCAGGTAAGAAGCGTCCCCTAACTCCATTACAAGCCTAATGTAATTTCCTGCTCACGCTCGCGGAGAAGGGGATTCAAATGTAATGGAATGCTTTATGTGCACAGGCCCCTTAAGGCCTACAATTGTCAATCACACTTCCATGCATGTCATATGTAAAGGAACTGAGCCTGCTGACACCAGGAGGCTTCAGTCACTGAACCTATGCGGCTCCTTGAAGCCAGTGATTATCAGAGCGGTAACCACTAGCCCCCTGTTCTAATACACAGAGACAGCTGACTGGCTCAAAAATACAAGACAGGAGCTGAGTGGGCAGTCCGGTCCTATCCCACCTTCCGGTCCTGTCAGAGTTAGACCCTGCAGGCACACATTTGTGGCTGTTTTTTCTCTCATGAATGTGAGGGAATAGTTATTTGAATTCATATCCTCTTCTAGCTTGTTGCATGGCATGCCCCTTTACAATTCCTGTGCACTTTGGCCTGCCATCACTTGATATAATAATGACTGTAGTAGAGCTGAGGGTTGTGTTTGAGCAGGCAAAATTAATGGAAGGCGGCACAGTATGTTGACAGTCTCCTAGAAAACATAAGAGATTATTCCATTATTCCATTCTGTAAACCCCCATGCTCATTGAAAGAAATTCTTAAACTGAGCACCCAAGAAGATATCAGATGTGTTTGCACATCCAGGCAGTGTAACATTTACTCAGCTCTGGAAGGATTGTAACTTAAAAAGAGAATAGAAAACAAAGACAAGAGATCTGTTCGAGTTACACTAAGCAAGTTGGGCCTTAAGCCAGAATGGCCATTGTCTATAAATTTCTACTCATTGACTTTATCAAATCAAGTATAAAGTTGACTTTATCTTTGAAGAAAGGAAAGAAAGACCATCAGCATACCTCCAAACACCTCTGTGGTGAACAGAGGGCTAACAGGACAGCTCTACTCTAAATCCTATCCTTTCCCTAATTCCATCCTCTGATTTCATCTTTCTAGTCAGTATGGCTGGGGAGCCTGGCTATGAAGCATTGGGAAAATTCCTCAAAGGACAATCCATTATATCTCAATGTAATGAACTTAGATTCAGGTCATCAGTCTAATCTATCCATCTACACAATCCCCGTCATTTGATGCATCTCTGTTATAATAATGGTATTTATATGATTTATATTTGTTTGCAATAAATTGACTCCACAGTATATAAACAGATATAATCATTACTGATTTCTACTTAAATTATCTGGTTAGATAATGATTAACAATAGAATATGTTATGATGATTTTCATTGTGCATCTGTAGTATATTTTTTAAAGCAAAAGGACCCGTTTCACGTGTTCCTAATTCATGGGGGCAAGGATGTGTACTGGCTACAGGTATGTGGTGCAATACCTTGATAAACCTCATGAAGATGGGAGGAAATTTTGTGTGAGACTAGGCTCCCTATAGATCCCACGCCACATGTTCATCTCTTTTTGTTACATTGAATAAAACAAATCATTTTGCACTACATCCTGACCTTGAGTTAAGGATCTATATTCCTTTGTAAGACAAACCCTCCATGTTGAAGATGCAGCAGTAGTATCTCCACATTCCATCTCTGTCATCTCCTGGGACCTTCCACTACACTAAGCATACTGGTGTCATAAGAGGTCAGTCCTGTGGGCATGCTAGGCATAAGCTAATCGTAATGTCTACTTCTACTTGCATGGACTGTGCAAAGTGTCATCGGGAATTTTGCAGGTTAGCAGTTACCTTTAGCTCAGCCAGGACAGTGTCTAAATCACCATAAATAGCAACAAGAACTGTCTGATGCAATGGGGGTTATGCAGTTTTTGCAGCACGATGCAGGGTGCTAAATATTTGGGTGGTTAACTTTTTTGGCTAGGATTCATCAACTAGCTGACAGCTTTGGAGTATGGAGCCCAATGCAGCAGTGATATTTGCTCCAGCACCAAGTATTTGGTGCTCCTCCTGCACAATGCAGTATAGGTGACTGGAGTGATGAGAAGGTTAATGAGGGTTTAAGTACAAGTGTTAAGTAGACACAAAGGGAGACGCTATGTGCATGGTGGCAGGACAGGAGAAGTCTTGTAATCGGTTGGCTTCAGAGAGAGACTTTTGTGAAGATGGCTTGTTGGCCTTATATCTGGGACATGTGAGAGTGGTATTGGCTCCAAGATGTGAGAGGGACTAGCACTTTACAGACTTTAAATAACACCCAATAAAGTCAACACATTGATCATGTTGTGAGCATACCATTATGCGTGCAACAGTCTGGAAAGAAGCTCTCGTTTTTTATGTCCTTTCAATGAAGAAGCTCTGAAAGGAGATGATATGTAGACAACCAAACTGGGCATTGTTTTACTCATCTTTTTTTCTATTAAGATTTCATATGCAATGAACAAAGCAAGGCATAACAAAATGCGGTATAGAACAACCTTCCCACCTCCTCAGTACAGATTCCGTCCATTCTTTTTTATCAATAAAGCACGTAAAGTGCTTCCCCACATCTGCATCACATTGGTACCTCCCCCTTCAACCACCATTTAGATTGAGGTGAGAGCCCACTAGAGCACTTTATATGAATAACTGCAGAACTCTTGGTCTCGGCGGATCAAAATGAAGGTGTTTAGTCTTAGAGAGATAATAAATCTCCGAGACATTGGTATAGATCTGGCATATGTTCACTGGAGTTAGATACTACTCACATAATACTTCATAGGCTGCTTCTCTAAGAGGCACACTTCTATAGAATGTACAGATAGTTGTCAAACTCTGCCCCTGTTTTCTTCAGAGACCTCTCTGCTACGATCCGTGGCCTGCAGCTCCTGAAATTTCCACTGTTTACTAAGGGGGACCTCATGCAAATGTGAATAACCCCCAGAGATTGTCCTCTTGGTTCCAAGATGAGTTTTAACACACCTTTTAAATGGGGTCAAATTTCTTGTGTCAACTTGCTTAAGAGAGGATTGCATAAACAATGGTGTAATTGAAAGTATTGCATTTTGTTTCTCGCAGGAATAGCATAATCTTTCCAACATTTCTCAAACAATTTTTTATCCCCCGCAAAAAACATGCTGAAGATGACCCAGCATTCATCACTTGAGACTCTGTCCCACACCTCCAAAACAGCTTAGGCTAGAGTAGACAAGTAGGCATTATGTAGTCTGAGGTACTTAGTCAACCATGGAAGGTCCCAGAGTGATCTGCCTACTCAGGCTCTGCCCAAGAACACCCACTTCTTCCCCATTTCCTTTGCTATTTCACTATCCCACTATAATCATTAAGTGTGCTGCCCTATAATATGTTATGATGTCTAGGTAAGACAGGCCCTCTGTGGTACGAGGGGCTATGATTAACTTACCAGTAACTCTTGCTCTCTTGCCTGCCCACACAAAATTCATTAAGTCTTTCTCTAGTGAACTGAGTTCATCCTCTTGTATTGGCACTGGCAGAGATGGAAACAGATATACCAGCTGGGTCGGTCATGAGATTATTTTTGAGAACCAGTGCTCTCTCTATCCAGGACACGTTAAGGGTATTTCAATTATGAAGGTCAGCTCTAATAAGTTGTTTCAGTTCAGGCTACTTTGCCTTGCGCCAGTACTATGCACCACTCTTAATATTTAGGACCAAGTAACAGTGCAAATTAGCTCCTAAATGAACAGGCTGAAGAAGCACGTAACTGAACAGCCACCTGGGGCCATATCACACATATGGTGTGTTTTCATTGCTTGCGCCGAGTGGCAGTCACAAATAAGGAAAATGCACCATATTAGCATAAATGTGCTGCCCCCAAGGTAGCCGCAAACTCGCTCTGCTCTGGGTGGAGCGCACTCATGTGAAAAATGTAACAGATGCTCTAAAGCTGCTCTGTGTTTCACTGTGCAGGCAGCAACCCGCCTGCCCTTTTAAGGTGGATTAGAGATCCTCCTGCAGGCGGGTGCAGCGAGTAACTGCACCCACCTACAAGGGGATGTCTAGGAGATCCATGGGGCTACTCCTCCCCCATCTTACGAGGGGTGCCATCAGGAGGTGCACTGACAGTGAACCTCCTGACAGCTTCTTTGACTCTGCGCCCACAATATGGTATGGGTGCAGAGGCAAAGGGATTCCCTCATTTGCATGGGACCACGCCCCCATGCAAATGAGGGAACACCCTCTGGTGGTAGCGCTGGCGCTATATCTGTGCCAGCGCTATTGGTATTACAGAAGGGGCCACACAAGCGTCTGCATCACCTTCTGTAACACTGCTTTGCACTGGGGGCGTGCAAAGCAGTTGCACATGCCAGTTGTGCCCCCAGGGCACTTCTATAATATGGCCCATGATCTAACTCTTCCCCTATAAACATCAGATTAGCAGTTCAGATTTCTCATGACTGTTCAAGATTTCCTCGATTCTTTCAGAATGGATACCACAAATGGCAGGGACATGGAAGGATCAGTAATGGTTAATCACACATCATCTACGAAGAGGCAGGCTGTATACAGTAACCCCTTCCAAATGTCACCCCCAGACCCTCTTATGCTAACAAGATGCCCACCTAATTACCTTTTTCATAAAAGGTTCGACCCAGCTTCAATAACGTTCTCTCAGCCCTGTTCATCCGAAGATGCTTATTGTTTCTGCTTATTGGGTTCTGCGAGAGTTGCCATCAGTGCCATTGCCTCACCCCTTAGCATTGCCTTGAAAGCGCCCCAACTAGTTGCAAGGGAGGTGTCACCATCCTTACTTGTTACAAAAAATTATATTATGTTATGGGGTAGTTCTTTCCGGGTCTCAAAAACAGTTCTGGGGATATTAACATTTGGGAACCCACACTTGTCTGTAGATTCTGGTCCCAGACAATATCCGTAGGCATGTGATCAGACAAGGTATTGTCTGAGATATCTGTGGCAAACAATCTACACACCATGAGTTGGGATGCAAATAAGAAATATATCCTGGGGTAGATTCTGTGGACATGGGAGAAAAAAAGATACATTTCTAGTGTCCAGGTGTAGCATTTACCAAGTGTCCACCAGCTGTCACTGTGTCACAAGCCTCCTTCAGGTTGTAGAGGCAACGCTAGTCACAGGACTGCCTGTATTGGCCACTTCCTGGTCTGGGACACGGGCCAAATTAATGTCCCTTCCCAGGATTACCTCATCTGCCTGAGTTTGTGGATAGAGTTTTTTTTTTAGAAAATAGTGTTGACCTGTGTTTAGGGCATAGAAATTAATTTACCTATTAGAGTTGTTCTTTCTCTGCTTGTGAACTTTCAGGAATCTTCCTTCTGAGTCCCTTTCACAGATACCTTCTTCTCTCTTAAGCAACTTGTGCCCAAAATTGCCAACCCAGCTGTCTTGGATGACCCGTTTCCCAGTACTGTATAAGGCAGTCCCTATTTTTCATTCTAAATAACTATCTACTCAGCAAATGCGTTTACTGAAGAAAGATGATGTCAAGGTTATGCATCTTTATGTAGTTCCAAAACTTGTTGTTAGAAGAGTTTAGCCCCATAATATTAAGTGAGATTACCTTGAAGGTTTGACACTGTATAATGTAAGATTGCTGTCATTGCTAAGGTGAAGTCAGGGCTGGATAGCTCATGGAGCACTAAGGAACCCGCCTAAAGTGTAACACCCAAAACAGAAAACAATATAAAGAAAAATTATAGGAAAATTCCGATGACATTTCCTAGTCCGTCTGCTACTGCCCTTTCCTAACCTTGGCTCACCGCTTCCCCTGGGAATGCATTGCACAACAGGGTATTGGAGAGTGTATGAGAAGAAGCACCAGCATGGCATGCTTACAGATCTCTCCCACATTGTTCGCTCCCCGCTTTGGAGCGCAGTCAGACTTTGGCTAGATCATGTACCTGTCCTCAGGCAGCGACCCCGTACCTGGCTGTCAGTATTTCCTTGCAGTTTTCTGCATTGGGGTTTGTAGGACCTGCCCAAAGTGACTTTGTATCTTTAGCTCCCCCAGTTTTGCTTGTCATTGTGCTCCTCTGCCTGCCCTCACCGTGCTTGTGATAGCAACAAAAGTCGGAGGCCCTCTTCCATCTCTCAAATGCTTCTACTTGGAAGTAGTATTGCAGTCTTGTAGGTAATATTAATCTATACCGCATCTGTTGTTTGATCAGTTACTAAGTAACAGGGCATAGCTCTCTCTGTAGCTGAAGCATGGCCCGATGGATCTTGATGCAGGGAAACGGTGTAACCACTGAAAGTGACTTGGATGTCTTTTAAAGCTTACAGAGGATTTTTCTCATTGGTCTATGATTCGCAATCTTCACTACGTCTCCAGGGTTTGCCCCAGGCTCCTTAGAGCACATCCCTACTTTATGCACCCTGGATATTCCTATTGAAGTGGACTGGCCAGCACAGAGGATTTCCCTTAAAAAGTCAGAGAGGACATTTTAGATATCTGACCTTTCTGCACCTTAAGGTTTCACATCTGGATAGTCAGAGGCATATTTTCCAAGTCCTTGCATTTGTCTCTGCAATACTGAGTCTTTGATTCGAACATCACTATTGAGGAGTATATTAGTTGGCCCACAGAGACAGTAGAGTCTAGAAGGCTTTCCACTTCAGTTATCCTCTGATGCAGTGTTTACATGTCACTTTGGTGTTCTTAGTGTTTTGAAGGAGCTCCTCGTGCAGGGAGGCCAATGCACTGGAGAGCATTTTTTTAAAGCTTCGGATGACTTCTTCAAGGAAGTCTTTTAGGCCGAGTTTGGTGACGGCTGAGGTCGTGTTGGTCACCATGTCAACTGTTATCTCGGCAGGGTTAGTCATTGAAGTGTTTCAAAGGCAGGTCTCTATGGACTCTTTGCTTTTTGACTTCTCTTTGGGCATGTGTCTGCTTTATCAAAGCAGAAGCAATGTAGTCCATAAGTTAACAAAATAAACACAGTGATTTTGGCGTGTCGTAGATGGGCAGGGCACTACCCTGGGCCCTCAGCAAGACACATTGATGGGTGGCATGGGATAAGCCCCTGTGGATCTCAGAATGGCAACCGAGCCCCCTTAATCCACAGGCAAGCACTGGAGTACCATAAATCAGGTTCCCGAACCTTTGTTGTTAAGTTGTTAGCACCATGGGGTTATGCAGGAAAGGGCTCCGATCTCCACTAAGTTGGAGCTTTCCAAGGAGTGCTACAGTGACCTGGATCACATCTCTCCCTTCCAGGGGTGTGACTTAAATGATATACTTGGCGCTCAGGTGAGACAGTGCCAGGACTATTGCTCGTGGCGTGTGGGGGCAGGGGAGCAATTGATTCCCAGTCTTTTTTTCTGTTATGGTGCAGGCTAGACCATTACAAGGACTGGGCCCTATCCACACCTCAGTGGTGGTCGGCTGTCAGCTGGGGCTGTGCTTAGCCTCTGGCTGCCCCCTGGGGTGATCTCTCCTTCTTTGGGCCTCAGCATGAAGCTTCAGTGCAAGATAGCACACTGATCACCCTGGTTCCTCACACTGGTTCACCACATGGAGGGATACCTCCGTGCCGCCATCATCCCCTTCGGTGGTATGGTGCCCAGAAGTGGTCAGAAGAGGCTCCCTCAGTTCCTTGGAGGACCTCATAATTATGGCCAGGTGTGTCCAAGCTATTTGATACTTCAGAGGGACGTGGACAAGGCCGGTCTGGGTGGTAGGGGTGAGAGAGTTGCACTTAGGAATCTATCTTAACCTGAAGTCCCCATTTAGCATTTTATAGAGAAAAGTATTGCTTTTTGTATTGCAAGTAATTTTTAAAATACTTTAGGATTAATATTTTCCAAAGATAGCAATTTTAAAGCACTGTGTTTTATCATTGGGCAGATATGTATGGAGATATTTTAAAACAGATACACAGTGGAGTTTTGTTTTCTAGAGAAATTAAGATTGAGACAGGACTATTTATGTAATTTTCCTTACTACTGAAACATACCAAGCATATGAATTGCATTCTGAATGTACCATAAGAAGTCAATTTAATCTGTCTGCCTGAAATGTAAATGAAAGCTCTTCTCTACTGGTACAGTTTGCAGAATTATGCATCATATGTATGCCAACTTTATAACACAAAAAAACAAATTAGGAAAGCAACAACCTTCTACCCAATTAGTACAACGATAAAATAAATTATAAAAATATATTATTTACATAAGTGCCTCCTCTGTCACTACCAGTAGAGAATAACAGGTAGGAGCCATTCTAAAAATAAACAAGCATTTGCAGTACAATTGGTCTCGCGTTTGCTTGAGTTTCAGCTATTGTAAATGCATAACTGGCCTTTTCTTACCATATAATTTGGTCCTCTTTGCCACATATTTCCAGCGGCCTTGCACATAACTAAAAGGCTAGCAGGCCTACTCAAATATGATTTCAAACAAGGCTCTTAGAATACAAACTACTTCCTACTGTAAAACAAATCTCCAGTCATAAAAGAGCTTACAAAGACACTGAATGGTGTGAGGGGGTTATTATTTTGGGGTCCTCACTAACCTACTGTGGGGACCCAGAGATCATTTAGACAGAAAGAGCACATTGGAGTGATTGCTTTGAAGGTGGTCCCATTATCCTAGGACCACCACATGCTGAGTTATGAGCAAAAATGTTTTATAGAAGGAATGCCCTGCAAAGCATTATGGGGCAAGTTTCCAAGTGCCACAAATATTGTAGTATGTTGACTGTAATACTCAGAACAGTCACTAGAGGACACCAATATAAAAATAGCATTTGTAAGAAACACTGTCATGTGACCATGTAGTTAGCCCCTAAAGGGCATAACGACATGAAAACAGAATGGCACAAAGTAATACAGTGTAGCCATATATTTAACACCTACAGGGCATAGTGCATTACACATTTTCAGGATTAGTAGGCCTACTACAATGATATAACAAACAAGGTCTTTAAAACACAAACTACTCACAGCTATAAAACAAAATTCCAGCCTTGAGAGAGCTTAAAAATCAACTGGTGGGAGGGGTTATTATTTTGGGGTCTCCACTATCCTAGTGCAGGGACCCACAGATGAGTAGTTAGAAAGAGCACCTCATGTTGAATGTTTCGGTGATGGTCCCATTGTCCTAGGACCACCACATGCTGAGTTATGAGCAAAAATGTTTTATAAAATGTATGACCCGCAAAGCATTACGGGGCGAGTTTCCCGAGTATAGTGAATATTTTAGTATCAGCTCTCCCGCTGTGCTGGGAGAGCTGCTTTGATGATTCCTATGTTTTTTACGTAAGGTATTTACCAATTACAAGGCAATTTTTAAAAGCTATGGAGCACGAAGGGGAGAGACAAAAGCAACATTTAAATGACTCCAATTAGGTAACAGTGTGAACAATGCGCTCCAATACCATCGATCGAATTTGTTCTGTTCGCGCTCTATGAAACTTCTAAGTGCCATGGCTGCCATGGAGCGTGAAGGGGACAGACAAAAAAAAAAGTAGTTCACCCTCGCTAAAGTAAATTGACAATCGTGCAATAATCAGTGTAACAGAGTCGGTCTGCAAGGCGTAGCAAAAGAGCCTCAAGGCAGGACAAACATAAAGCATTTACCAATGACATCAAGGGATTTTTGAGAGTCATGCCCAGGTACCAATGAAAGTGATGGGCATGAGATGGGTGTGGTTAAAGCTCACAGAATAGATTACAATAGGTCAAAAAAGGAGCGCTAGCTCACTGCTATGCTCGACCTAAAGATGAATTCCAAATTAGAAAAGCATCGCGTCTTCTAAAATAGACTCGTTGCTGTAGTTACAAAACATCCAAAACATTCTCATTCCAAACATTCTGATGGTAAGTGAAGTCAAAGAAATTCATTACAGTGTGAGGTCGGATAGGAAAGTGTATGAAATAAGAACAGCAACAAGTCGATGTCTGTAAAGTGAAAGAGCAGCACTGAATTGCAAGATTTCAACAGCTTTGCTTGGCTGCAAGACCTGTTTATTTGATAGCAGTATATTATGTGTAATGTGCTGGCCATATAACATATCTCACAACATCTTGAACAGAGGCACACAACATATGACATGGACTTGGCCCCCTTCATTACCATCTTGTCTAAAGAATACTGAGAGATGCGTCAATTTCACTACCTTAGATTAGCATGCCTTATCCCAGAATACACCACTTTTAGAGATTAGGTAGATCTGTAAGCAACTAGCAGACACCAAGTGCTCTCTAGAATCTTTACTCAAATTGGCATACAAGACAAATAATACCGAGAAGATTGTATCAGGGCATGGGAGCAACTGTTGTAATATCACAAGCTACCTTCTTCATATTTAAGACAAAAGAATACCACGAGACGGGAGGGAGGACGGCAGAGGGTTGTGGGTGGGGGAGGTTCAAAGTGGAGTTGAGGGACATAATTAATTCAATGGAGACAGGGCACGGGGTCCTGTATGATAGCAGTTGTCAAAAGCCAAACCTGCCTTGAACTCTAGGTGTGCTATAAATCGCTCCAGTTACTCTCTGCTCTCATAGCTTATTGCTCACTTCTAACCTCTCAGAGGCATTCATGCCCCTTTTTAACAGTGATACATCCACCATTCTATACCTATTGTAATATAATTTACTACACAATATAATATACTTTAACACACATTTATAGAACTGCCCTGCCATAACGCAGATATGAGCTTTGGTTGTTAATTTACACCTACTGATAAAAAGATTGCTTTGATTAGACTAAATGTGTTTGTAATTTGCTGGGACTGAGACTCCAGGCGATAGTTTCTGTCAGTGAAGTTAAAAACCACGCAACATATTTTTTTTGTACATGGGACTGTTTCATAGCTGTTTTTAAAGGTACAAGCCCGAGTGGCATTAATCTGTATTTATAGTGAAATTCTAGACAGCAGTTTGGAGAACATATTTTTTATCTATGGCTTAAAAGCACTACATACCTATAATCTGGTGTCAATCCTATAGAATTGCTCTTATCTGGATATTCATTCTGTATAACGAACTTGTGTTGTAGGCTCAAAGGACCTTTACATGAATTTTCATTTAAAATACCCATCTAAAAACATTTTTTCAAGGCATGTTTTAGTTAACTTTCATTTTTAGGTCGAGCATAGCAGCGCGCAAGTGTTGCTTTTCCGATATGTTGGTATCTATGTGGGCTTTTAACCACACCCACTTCACGCCCGTCAATTTCACTCGTTCGTGGGCTTGCCTTTCAAAAATCCTTTGATGACATTGGTAAATGCTTTACGTTTGTCCCGCCTTGGGGCGGTTTTGTTACCGCCTTGGGGACCAACACTGTTACATGGATAATTGCACGTTTGCCGATATGTTTGACTGCAAGCGAACTTCTTTTTCCTTTTGTGTCTCTCCTTCACGCTCAGGCTCATGGCGGCCGTGGCACTTTGAACTGGCTTGCTTATGTTAACTGTTTTACTTTTCATTTTCAATTTATGTGGCAAGAAAAGTCCAGTTAGGAATTTACAGCTCTAATAGCTCTAACTTGAGCAAACGCGAGACCCAGTGCGTTAAAAATGCTTTTTAAATTTTAGGTTGATTATTTAATTGTTGGAATTCTGGATAAATGATTTTAAAGATCAATTAGTCTGTTGGCATTGTACTGTGCTGGAATTACGTTTACTTTTATGGTCTAGTTTGACAGCACAACTGTTGCCAGACAACTATGTGAGCATCACTAGAGAGAGACTTTGGCTCCTCCCACATGTTTGGACTGGGCGGAAGTTACATGCTCCCACAAAAAGTGATTCCCTCTACACTGCTGTGACAATTCTGTTTATTTAGTCGACTGTGATAGCTTGGACTTTCAGGAGCATACACATGACAATGTAATGCTATTAAAGTGTCTTAGATAACTAGAAAATGGATCCTGTTTTTCTCTGGCAGCAGCACAGATGAGATGAGGCAGTCATTAACCTACATGGATGTTTAGGTCTGGCTTAACAGTGCAACTATCGCCTGATCTGTTAGCCTACACCAATATTGTTCTACATTTCTTTGTTTCCACACAAATACATATCCATTCCCATGCAATTTAGAGGTAAAGTTTCACAATTCCTTTAAAACCAGACCTATTGGCATCGCAAATGACTGATTACTTCTGCAAACCAATCACCCACTGCCTTACAAAAATAGCCCCTTCGCTGCCAGGCCTTTTCCCCCTCCTGTGCCGAGCCTTTTTTTGGCTATTTGGGGCTGTTCGCGCTTAAGCCCTCATAACATTTTGTTCACATAAGCTACCCACGCCAAATTTGCGTCCTTTTTTCCAACATCCTAGGGATTCTAGAGGTACCCAGAGTTTGTGGGTTCCCCTGAAGGAGACCAAGAAATTATCCAAAATACAGTGAAAATTTTGTTTTTTTCAACAAAATGGGAAAAAAGGGCTGCAGAAGGCAGCTTGTGGTTTTTTCCCCAGAAAATGGCACCAACAAAGGGTTTGCGGTGGCAAGATCTCCATCTTCCCAGCTTTCAGGAACAGGCAGACTTGAATTGGAAAACCCAATTTTTCAATACTATTTTGACATTTTACTGGGACATAGCCCATTTTTACTACTTTTTGTGCTTTCAGCCTCCTTCCAGTTAGTGACCAAAATGGGTGAGAAACCAATGCTGGATCCCAGAAAGCTAACCATTTCTGAAAAGTAGACAAAATTCTGAATTCAGCAAGGGGTCATTTGTGTAGATCCTACAAGTGTTTCCTATAGAAAATAACAGCTGAAATAAAAAAATATTGAAATTGAGGTGAACAAAAAAGCCATTTTTCTCCACGTTTTACTCTGTAACTTTTTCCTGCGATGTCGGATTTTTTAAAGCAATATACTGTTATGTCAGCTGGACTCTTCTGGTTGCGGGGATATATAGGGCTTGTAGGTTCATCAAGAACTCTAGGTACCCAGAGCCAATAAATGAGTTGCACCTTGAAACGGGTTTTTATTCTATACCGGGTATACAGCAATTCATTTGCTGAAATATAAAAAGTGAAAAATAGGTATCAAGAAAACCTTTGTATTTCCAAAATGGCCACAAGATAAGATGTTGAGAAGCAGTGGTTATTTGCACATCTCTGAATTCCGGGGTGCCCATACTAGCATGTGAATTACAGGGCATTTCTCAAATAGACGTCTTTTTTACACACTGCCTTATATTTGGAAGGAAAAAATGTAGAGAAAGACAAGGGGCAATAACACTTGTTTTGCTATTCTGTGTTCTCCCAAGTCTCCCGATAACAATGGTACCTCACTTGTGTGGGTAGGCCTAGGCCCACGCAAGGAAATGGCTCAAAACACAACGTGGACACATCACATTTTTTCACAGAAAACAGAGGTGTTTTTTGCAAAAAGCCTACCTGTGGATTTTGGCCTCTAGCTCAGTCGGCACCTGGGGAAACCTAGCAAACCAGCGTATTTTTTAAAACTAGACACCTAGGGGAATCCAAGATGTGGTGACTTGTGGGGATGTGACCAGGTTCTGTTACCCAGAATCCTTTGCAAACCTCAAAATTTGACCCAAAAAACACTTTTTCCTCTCATTTCGATGACAGAAAGTTCTGGAATCTGAGAGGAGCCACAAATTTCCTTCCACCCAGCGTTCCCCCAAGTCTCCCGATAAAAATGGTACCTCACTTGTGTGGCTAGGCCTAGCGCCCACGAAAGGAAATGGCCCAAAATGCAACGTAGACACATCACATTTTTTCACAGAAAACAGAGGTGTTTTTTACAAAGTGCCTACCTGTGGTTTTGGCCTCTAGCTCAGCCGGCACCTAGGGAAACCTAGCAAACCAGCGCATTTTTGAAAACTAGACACCTAGGGGAATTTAAAATGGGGTGACTTGTGGGGATTTGACCAGGTTCTGTTACCCAGAATCCTTTGCAAACCTCAAAATTTGACCAAAAAAACACTTTTTCCTCTCATTTCGGTGACAGAAAGTTCTGGAATATGAGAGGAGCCACAAATTTCCTTCCGCCCAGCGTTCCCCCAAGTCTCCCGATTAAAATGGTACCTCACTTGTGTGGGTAGGCCTAGCGCCAACGAAAGGAAATGGCCCAAAACTCAACGTGGAAACATCACATTTTGTCACAGAAAACAGTGCCTACCTGTGGATTTTGGCATCTAGCTCAGCCGGCACCTAGGGAAACCTAGCAAACAAGCGCATTTTTGAAAACTAGACAACTAGGGGAATCCAAGATGGGGTGACTTGGGGGGCTCTGACCAGGTTCTGTTACCCAAAATCCTTTGCAAACCTCAACATTTGGCCAAAAAAACACTTTTTCCTCTCATTTCGGTGACAGAAAGTTCTGGCATCTGAGAGGAGCCACAAATTTCCTTCCACCCAGCGTTCCCCCAAGCCTCCTGATAAAAATGGTACCTCACTTGTGTGGGTAGGCCTAGCGCCCACAAAAGGAAATGGCCCAAAACACAACGTGGACACATCACATTTTTTCACAGAAAACAGAGGTGTTTTTTGCAAAGTGCCTACCTGTGGATTTTGGCCTCTAGCTCAGCTGGCCCCCTAATAACAATAGGCCGATCTGCCCCCAGGGTGGCAGAAATGGCCTAAAATAAATTTTCCTACAGGGTCGCTCCCCTTGGGTGACGGCGCAAAAAAAAAGATCCCTGGTGCCTAGTGGTTTCTGCCCCCCTTGGTGGCAGATTGACTTAAAATCGTCCAATCTGCCCCCAAAGCGGGCAGAAATGGCCTAAATACAATTTGCCCCTCCAGGGGAGTGACCCTTGCCTAAGGGGTCGCTCCCCATCTGTAAAACAACAACAACAACAAAACATCCCGGTGCCTAGTGGTTTCTGCCCCCCTTGGGGGCAGATCAGCCTAATTAAAATAGGCTGATCTGCCCCCCAAGGGGGCAGAAATGGCCTAAAATTAATTTGTCTCCCAGGGGAATGACCCTTGCCTAAGGGGTCGCTCCCCTTACGTGAAATTCACGAGAAAAAAAAAACAACTCCCTGGTGTCTAGTGGTTTCTGTCCCCCTTGGGGGCAGATTGGCCTCATAAAAATAGGCCAATCTGCCCCTAAGGGGGGCAGAAATGGCCTAAATATAATTTGCCCCCTATGGTCGCTCCCCACCTCTAAAATAAAAAATAAAACCAAAACAAAACAAAAACAAAATAATTATCCCTGGTGCCTAGAGGTTTCTGCCCCTCCTGGGGGCAGATCGGCCTAATAATAGGCCGATCTGCCCCGCAGAAAAGGCCTTAAAAAAAATGACCCCCTGGGAGCGACCCTTGCCCAAGGGGTCGCTCCCTCATGCCAGTTTAATTTTCTAAAATAAATCCCTGGTGTCTAGTGGGCGTTTCAAAAGCCGGATTGCTTTACAATCCGGCTTTTGAAACGCTCAGAGAGACTTCAAAGGGAAGGAAATTCCTTTCCTTCCCTTTGAAGCCTCTCTGGGCCTCCCCCACGTGATTGGAAGAGAAATGCTTTGCATTTCTCTTCCGATCGCGCTGGAAGCTGAGATTCCAGCACGATGGGAGGAGCCCCTGTGACAATCAGCGTGCGATCGCGTGCTGATGTCACGGGGGTCGGGGTGGAAGGGGAAGGGCTTCCCCTTCCATCCCTGCCTTGGGGGGGTTTGGGGGGGGAACCCCACAGAGGGAGCGCTAGCGCCCCCTCTGGGCTCTGTGTCCAGGACGTAATGGTTACGTCCTGGGCACACGAGCACCATTACGTCCTGGGCACAGAAGGGGATAGAAACTATCACCACTACTTCAGAGGGTATACTGAGCATGTGCTAATGTTGAAAATCAGAGGTGGTGTTCATTATCAAGCTATTAACAGAAAAACAACTCAATCTTATACAGTCTACTGAAATGGTTGTCATGACTTTTTAGGTCTCAAACACAGAAAGGTTTTAGCTGTCCGTTGTTGAATACCTATTGTGGCCAATACTAATACTTACAATGGGCACTGAGCCAGCCCACTGCTTAGCATTGGTTGGCTTTCTTGTAATTCTCATTTGCAGCTTCTTATATGATGGATTACTTTCCTCCTTTTGTATTTGCGCTAACTGAGTTGCTGCTATTCCTTACAACCCAGTTGGGGTAGGACTACGTCCCCCAGCAGACCTTGCCACATTAGGAGGACAGGACCAGTTGACACATGCTTCACAGGCGCCCTCACTCTACTGCTGTGCGGGATACACTAACTGACTTGCAGCTATTCCTGACATCACTGCTGGGGTGGGACTATGTTACCCAGTAGGCCTTGCCACATGACGAGGAAGGGGCCAGTTGACACGCACTTCATAAGCACCCTCACTCTACTGCAACATGGAGCACCTGTGAGCTGCTCCCAGGCCAAGGCCAGGCTGTCTTCACCCATCCTCCCCCGTAGGAGGCCATGCCTGGCCAACCCTCTGTACACAGATGTAACAGGTACTGAGCCTACTGTGTTTTTCTTTTTCCACTTACTAACTATACTCTCAGCTTAAGTGAATTATATGGAAACGGCGACCTCCAGCCAACGTTACAAAGTCATACACCCCTGCATCTTTGGATGGGTTCCTCCAATGCACAGTGGGTGTCATTAGTAAGGAGAGAGAGTTGACTGATCGTTGTCTCTCCATCTCCTCTACCACTACTTTGCCTACCTTATCTCAGGATATGTCAATTTTTGCCCCCTCTGAACTAGACCTAGTGCTGGTGACTCTACCTTCAACCACGGAGGTTGTACTTGACTCTCTTTCTGAATTCCACCCCCCCACATGGCCCATAGTTGCATTGTATCCCTGGAACCTGATGTGCAGGTGGTGAATAACCAGGGAGGGGGTGCGGAAGGGTAAAGAAAGAGAGCAGAGCTTAGCGGCAACCATAACCAACCTTGAGTTAACACTGCCCGACATTCGAGGGAGCCTGTGACAACCATAAATGTAAAAGACATGGGTAAAGCGGAGGCAAATGCAAAGGATAAGGACAAATTGGAGATCCAATTGGAATCTTTCTTTGATAAAATAATTGACACTAAACCAGCACCAATCCACACACTGCTGGCCACAATTGAAGCCAAGTTCTCCAATAGCATCTCGGCTGGCCCTTCCCTTGGAGCCACTATGTCTACTCTGGAACCTATTTCCGTATTGGCATCTCCTACTCCTGTTGTTACCCTACTGGAGGCTTTCTTTCTGCTAGGATCGGGACTCTCAAAATACCAGGAACTTGCAGCCCCTTTAAATATACCCAATCTGGCTGTCACTGCACTAGTGAAAGACCAGTTCCAGTCAATGGGGTTGGACTGAAGGCGGGCCCTGCCCGGGCCGCTTCGCAAGGTTTGCTAGAAGGAATTTATACAAGGGGTGAGACATTGCCTCCCTTACAGGACAATGTCACCATTAACCTGCCTCCCAAATTAGCGCTGCATATAGTAGCACTGGGTAATGTGACCCCCCCTCCCCTTTTAGGGCAGGTGTTTCTGAAAGTTATGATCAACTATGGAGAAAGGTTTCCCATTGGCTGGACATACATTCCTCCTTGGTGCCTGTGACGTTGGGCAGATCAAACTGGTAAGGAGAGCTTACTGGAGAGGGAGTGATGCAATATACCTGGCTGGTGACTGTGTGATAATACATTTTAATAATCCCTTTTCTGCTGGAAGAATCCTTGCAACTACTGGTCAGTTAACAGCTAACTGGCCTCATACTTCCATTCTGGCACTTCCCTTGGGATTTTTCTATGAAACTAAGATAATGTGGACTGACCAGTAGCACTTCATGATGCGGAACGTAGTGCAGCCTGCTCCTGAGTGGGGCAGCCAACTCATAGTCTCCCTCGGGTGGAAGTTTACAATAGATATGCTCCGCTGGCTTTGCTTGACACTTGTGACTGACTGACTGACTGACCAGGACTGATCATTTGGGTGGTCCTGATGGCGTTAATAAGATCTTTGCCAAACAGTGCACTGAGACTTCAACAGATCCAAATGCTAAGGCATTGAACCTTAATAGCTGGAGTATTGCTGGGCTTGTGGTGAAATTTAAGGACCTTATTTGGCTGAATTTCATTAGAGGTTTCAGATTGATTTGTTTACAAAAAACTTAGGCTGTCTCAAATGGTTACTTTCTGGAGGGTTACAAGACCTTTTTTGTTCCCGCCTCTGAGTCCAGGGCTGGTAGACCAAAAGGGGGGCTTGGTGTGTTTGTATCTCTGGCAGTTAAAGGCAGGCTGGAAGAACTCCCTGCAGGCCTTACTTCTTTCTGTGACAGGCCTACCCATTTTAATGTTGCTGCTTTTCTACAATGCTAAATATCAGCTATCTGAGGTGTGTAACATCTAAAGGCTGGGTTCCTTTCTTAAAAATCTGAATAGGTCCAAATGATCTTGAGCTAACATACTTGTTACAGGAGATTTCAAAGCACATTTATGTGGAGACCCTAGTGAGGTGGGAGATTGGGTATATGGTTTGTATGTCTTCTTCTGTCTTGTATCATACATCATACTCTCACTGCATAAAGGAATTCAGTACCTGTAGGTCTAATAATTCCAATCCTGGTGGCATATTGGGGGCATTTGCAGTGATCTCTGATAAAGTACCTGCCCTATTTGAGGTGATGGTGCTCAAAAAGACCCCAGAGTTGTCCAGATGATTTGACAAAGGTTGCACTAAGGCATTAAGGAATTTTTTGTGTGCCCTGCACGATAAACCAAAGCCTTCTTTAAGAGTAGCCATAAACAGTATAGGCTAGAAATAATGTGGTGCAAAAAAGCCCTAGGGGACGCAGCTTGGGGGGACCTCTAGGAGGCATGCAGGTTGAAAAGCAACACCACATTTTGGAGCATAGTAAACAGCCCGTTTTTGGCACCAGACACTGTTGCCTAAATAGGGTCACATATAGTAAGGCTGACTAAGCATAAGGCACCTAGGCCTGATGGAATCCCTCCCGATTAATACATCAACAATGTTAAGGTATGGACTCGTATTTTGACTGCAGTCATTAATGCTGCAGCTAGTGAGGGATTTCCACAATCCTGGGCTACATTCATTATCATCCTTGTATTTAAAAGGGGGGACAGGGATAGTCCCCTTTGTTATAGGCCTATCTCCCTCTTTTATTCTGTATTGAAGGTGGTAGATGGCGTCTTACTGGACAGGCCTGAGCAATGGGCTGAGGGACAAAATATTTTATCAGATGTTCAGCATGGCATCCGTTCACGCAGATCAGCTGTGGATCAGTGTTTGAACCTGTACATGGTTCTACTAAATACACAATCGCCCATCCTAGTTCCATCCACCTACCCTTTATGGATCTTACCTCGACCTTTGATCAGGTAAACATAAATATATTGTGTCAGCTTATGGTTATGATCGAGGTGGATCGGGATCTTGTTTCTTTCCTATGGGGCCTACACAGAAATACCCCGGCCTCAATGCGTTATTCTAAAGATATAAAATGCACATGCTGCTTTAGTGTCAGCAGGGGTGTCCAACAGAGTTGTATCATGGTTGTAACTTTCTTTTCTATCTTATACAAACCCTCCCGGGTGGCGCAAGATGGTGTTCATTAACAAGCTAATAACAGAAAAACAACTCAATTTTATACAGTCTTCTAAAATGGTTGTTATGGCTTTTCAGGTCCCAAATACAGAAAGGTTTTAGCTGTCTGTTGTTGAATACCTATTGTGGTCAATACTTACACTTACATTAGGCATTGAGCCAGCCCACTGCTTAGCATTGTAATTCAAATTTTCTGCTTCTTATATGATGGATTACATTCCTCCTTTTGTATTTGTTTAGAGCATAGCTTCTTTACCATCATTTTGATTGGACTGGTTGTATCTTCCACTGTTAACATTCTAGAAACTACTTTTTCTTTTACCTACAGCACTCCAAGTGAGTGCATGTGTTGTTTGTTTGGTCCTGTGTTTGCTACAACCCCACTGAAATGCTCGTCCCCAGGCCGCTGTGTTCTCCATGTTGCTCCTATCTCAAGCACATCCACTGCTTCCCCATCCCCTGCCATTTTTGTCTGTGTTTTTTATTTAAAAAGATTCACCCCCGCAAACCAGCAACACTTTTTCAAACCCCTCTTGTATTTTTATTACATTTCTTAGAGGGCATGTCAGTTGCAGTTTGCTGCTGGGGCTTTCCTTTCTAAAACAAAATTTGGTTTGGCACACTTTATATACTTTTTTAATGTATCAGTTCAAGATGGGTGTCCACCATCTTGAAATTGTAAATTATATACAAAAAATAAAAAGGTCATGTTGGTTGTGTGCATCTCTGGAGACAAGGTGACCACTTAACCTGTTTTGCAACAGCAAACATTTTTTTTTTGCTGATGTAGAACATCACTGGCAAAAAGTATTGGCAAAGCCAAAATATGTATTGGATTTGCGAATGCTTGTTTAGAATAGAGGTGATGTTAATGAAAATGCTGTCTTCTTGCCAAGGAAAAACCAAAAATACTCAATCAACTTTGATGACACTCCCCTCTGAAATGGCAGTGCTAGATCTTTTAGATGAGTCCAGGTTGTGTGCTAGGTTGTGCATCCTTCCTCCTGAAATGTTTTGCATCCTTTCTCTTGAAATGATTTGTATGCCAGAAAATCAAACCAAACTCTATGTGGCTTATAATGTTTTACTGTTTCATTATACTACAGAGAAGAGTGAAGCTTTCCTCTTTTTACAGATAGCCATATACAAAATACCACTACTGTATTTCCTTCTTTTCTAGTAAGAGTCAGGTGGCTGCAAGTGAGTATACAGTGGGACAATGTAGAACTTATAAGACAACGAAACATGCATTGTCTCATCTTCTAGGGCAGAGGGAAGTATCTTGCTGTGGCCACCCGTATAACAGGCACCTCCTCCCAAACAACAACTTGAGGTGGAGGTACCCCAACAAGCAGGCGCCACTGGGCAACCTGGACCACTACACTATGAATATTAAACATCAGTGCAGCTTCGGAGAAAGGATCACTTTGGCTTGGTCCTCTCAATGGCAAACACCGTCAGCTGACAGACTCCTGCAAAAGAGCAGCACCCACACAAAGGAATTTGATAGCAAGTTTGATAATTTAGAGGTCACTCCCGTCTTAAACACAGCATGCCAAGTGAGGCACCTATGGTTAATATTGTGGCTTCTGCCTCCTCAAAAACCTCCGTCCCAAAAGCAAAGAGAAGTCATGCCATGTCCTTGGTACCTCAAATGTCTAAGCTCCTTATAATAAAAACTGTTGTTTGTGCATGACTCCAAAGAAGCTCCATCGGGCATGTGTTGGTCAGAGATATTTGGAGGGCGTGGGAGGGTTAGCTTTAGATTTCCTAACACTTACGTTGGCATATAATGTTAAAATACATTATATGAAAAGCAGAGTGCATTAGAGGGGCTTAAGGAGGAGGGTAAAGGGAGAGGAATGCAGATTGGTAGTGGTAATAAGTGACGGAAAACACAACATTTTGCAAACTAACAATTTTTTAAGGCTTTCAAAATAGAGAGAGAGAGAAAGAGTGCGCGTGTTTTGTCTTTTTATATGCAACAATTTCGGCAGAAATTCAACAGACACCTCACCATACCCACTGAAAGACCTGTACCCAACTATTTACCAGAAAATACATTTATTAGGGGGGGGTGTAACACCCCTCCTGAACCTGTGCCCCTGAGCTCCATCAACAAGTGCTGCAAAGGAATACTTCAAGTTCTTATGTAGTTACATAAATAATTAATCAATAGAAACAACGCGGAAAGATTAAAAAAATAAGCATGCCTTGATAAAGCAACTCAAAGTTAGAAAAACAAATGTAAAAAGTACTTGTGTCAGGAGGAGATACTTCACATGAACGTTAATGCATCAAGCAAATGCCTGAAAAAATGAAAGCACAACAAAGCTCATTAATTCTTTACTTGAAGAGGCAGAGGTACAAAGGCAGTGCTCCATTAAAAAGTCCTGAAAGTGTATTAAAACAAAATGATGTTCTTTTGCTGAGGCCTTCTGCGTCCAGAGATTTCCGATGTTAAGGCGATTACACGCTACCTGGGAGATATGTTTCTGTTAATTTGCAGCTGTTTCCCACCACGGACTATAATGTGCACCACAAGCCTTAAACCCGAAAAAATGCAAGGCAGAAAACAAACTAAAATAAATAACTGTTTACAGGAAGTAGTCGACAGAACGTTTCTAAACAAATTCAGACACAACTTTGTTTTTGGGACAGAGAAGGGAGGACACATTCCTTTTGTCAACCATTTCCTGAATTTTCTGGACCACAGATCTTAACTGAAAAGAACAGCATTCCCGGGATACAAGTCCCTTTCAAAAGCACTTAACCGAGTCTTTCAAGTGAACGTGCTAAGATCAGCAAAACGTACCCTGAAGCCCAATGCAGCGGTCTCATTAAGCATCTGAGTATCAGAGCGGACGCTCCGCAACGGACATACAACCCATGCTGAAAATATCAGATGGATCCCTTGAATCTTTGTGAGACGAGCAATATTCTGTAAATCTCTCAAATGTGCAAACACACTGTGATCAGAAATCCCCTGATTTAAATCCATGTGTAAAATCCACTCTAGTTTCCCAAACAAGTTTCTTCACATTCTGCTGTAAGGGTCGTGGGCTGCCAGGGAGGGGAGCTTGAGAACTAAATCCCTATGATGCAGAAGACGAAAAACTGACGTGTTTTCTCATTTGATGTATATGAGTGCTGGTAGGATGCAATGGTGCGGAGAGCCAGCAGTGGTCTTGAAAGACAGACATCTTCACCATGTCCCCGTCTGTCTCAATCGGACATGGCACCTTAGAACTAAATATATGTAACAGAAAGTTTTTTAGTAGCAAATAAGTGCTTGCTCAAATCTTTCCATCCATCCAATCTTTATTGTTTCAACAAACACAAACATACACAAGTCATGTAAGATGCAGTAATGGGGAAAACTAAAGTGACAACAAAGTATCTTACAATCGAAAGAAATTGATTGATAAGTGGTGCCTCAAATCACCGTTCCCCGTAAGCCCCAGGTGAGAATGTGGAGAACCAATGGCCTGACAAGCGGCAGAGAAAATGATTCCAAAACTTCAGGAAGCACGCCCGTGTTTTTCCAATATAACATGTTATTATAGTATTCTCAATAATTTATATTGTCATGTTGGGGGGGGGGCGCTTTTAGTTTCTTTAGATTTGTATTTGTTTCAAAGTTAACGGGGCCTGTTCTTTCGTAGGGCATTGCTTAGAGGATAACTTGGGAAAATAACAGTTGACCAGTTGCAAATAGTGATAAAACAACCCCATTCACAGGCAATGGGTATTTGGAAATTGTACTATGTGTTCAACAGATAAAGCTGGGAAAAGTATATTGTTTAAATAAAAAATGCCAAACAAAACCCAGAAGATCTCAATAACGGGTTTAACAATGCAATTGGATGCAAGTGGAATTGTCTGCACTGCCATTCAGTAGAAGCCAACAATCTACCTGCAAGCAGAAGAGAACCACCAGAAACCATTTCTAAAGAGCAAAATAGCATTTCTATCACAGCAACTGTCTCCAGATTGCTGCCCTTTTCTTCAAGGCAAAAGGTGTTTTAGTTGAAAAACGTTTGTTATAATAGTAATACAATATTTTTGTTGTAGATAGCTAACTGGTTTCATTATCAGTTCATATTCATCAACTGATGACCAAAACCTTCAATACAAAGGGCACATAATATGAGGTTTTTTTTATACAATTGTTTACTGTTTCCCAGAAGGACCCTTTCACAACTATTGGATGAGATCAGTCTCAATGGGTATGGCGCTAATGTGAGGTTGGAGTTTGCTTTGGTGTAACCTTCTTTAACATTTTGTTGAGGTTTTGGAGAGAATTTAATAAAGTTGGGTAGAAACTCCTTTTTAAGGGAAAAAATGTAGCTTGTGGGTCCTATGTACAAAACCAATTGTGTGTACAAGCCACACTTATCTGTATCAAGATTTCATTTATGAGAATGAGGCACTCTTAATAGGAAACTTACACAGGCATGTCAATTTACTCAGAAAACATATCTCCCAAAAATGGTGCGAAATGCACATGAGAAAATTGTATTCCATGGACTGGTTTTCTAGGGTGGGGTTTCATGGAGAATTTGAACACCCACAACTGCAAGTAGCAAAAAGAAAGTGTCAAAATATTGTGCTCCATTCTTTTTCTTGAGCAAAGCCATATCATATGGAATATCGAAGAAAACATTCACCAATGCTTTCAAAGTGACACCTTCCAAACATAAGGCACTGTTTTATAGGAGTGTAAAAAAACACATGAAGTGAAACAATATAGTAAAATTGGCAAAATAGAGGGTGTAAAAATAAATCATATACAAAATGGAAGTTGTGCACTTTTTTTTGGTACAACAATAAAAACAATGCTTAGAACATTTTGAAAGAGGAGTTGAATAAGTGGTTTTAAAACTCCATTGAAATGGTGAACAGCACTGCTTCATTGTCATAAAGGCATCAATTCAGTCAATTTTGAATGTCTGGAATGACTTTGTACTAGTTCAAATCCAAAAAGCATTTAAATATGCCTGATCAGCTGAAGGCAGGGCTTGTAGGATAGAGTTCTCATCCTGAAGGTTCTTTTTTCACCCAAAAACAAAGATGATGTAATAGAATGTCCTGGTGAGTTCATCCTCCCTTGGTTTCTAAGATGATGAAACGTATTACTCAATCAATATATTATGAAATTCATATTTACGTTGTGCCAGTGACCATGTCCATGGCATCATAGCGCATTCTGAATATTGGAGCCCTTTTGTGTGGAACTACAAAGACTACCAAGTGACTGTGTCTTATGTTTGATTGTGTGAGATCAGTACAGAGTGCGTGGAACATCTAGGTTGGAAGGGGACTGTGATGAATAATGTGAATGTAAATTGTGTTAGATCATGGGAGATCTTTGTGGCATCTCTGAGAATGTGTACTCAAGAAATTGAAAATCTGCATTGGTTCATAAGAGCGCCTTATAGGTGCCGATTTTTCACTTTTTTGTGAACTTCCCTCTTTCAGTTTATCTCTTGGCAGCTAATGGAGTGACAAGCGGTGGTTGTGTCCCCCTGATGGGCTGGGTCATCTGAAGAAGAGGTGTGAGGCTCAAGCTGCACTCAGACAAAGGTAATTACTGACAGCTTGTGAAGTCAGACGCTTATAGTAGGCCATGCCAGAGAAGCAACAAAAAAGAGACTGATACAACCCCTGCAGGCTGGTGCTGTACATGACAAACACAATTTATGTGCCGGTGATGTTGCATTTATTCTGGTGGGAGGATTTGCGGGGGCAGATCTGGAACCTCTTCCCCATAGCTGCTGGAACTATAATCGTGCCAGCTTCCACTAAATGTCAACAACATATAAATGCCAATGATGCAGACGTTTAGAGGATTATTATAAGTAAAGATTCTGGTTTCTAGCCTTGTTGAGTGATGTTTCTCTGCAGTACGGGACATTCTGGGATGTAAACAGAGAAGGGTGGCCTGGAGGGACCTCTAAAATTTAGGCTACAGAGGAAGGTGAACCAGAAGGGAACATGCCATTTCACTATACACAAAAGGCACAACATTCCATTGCATCCTGTAGGGTAACATTTCTAGTCTCTCCTTACGTGTGTAAGCATGCAATACTTGTCTTCATTCATTCTTCTTAAGAATACCAAGAAACTAACAATGTCCTTGGGGTAGCAGTAACACTATAATTAGAATGTGTGAGCTACTCGGATGTCAAAAGACACCTGAGAGATGCACGACGAGCTGCCGCTTAATGAATACGCTTAAAGTGTGCTGCTGCAAACAGAATGCGCTCAATCCAGGAATCAAAGTCGTTCTATTTCGATATTAACACAAATTTTTTAAAAAATACAAATTTGCATATAACATGTTATGTTCCATCCCAATTAATCTTTCACAAGATGCGGCCTGCACAAACAAGGAAAGTGTGCATATTAGAATGAATGTTCTCCCTGGGTGTGGTGCACTGAAGCGAGATACAGAGCAGCTGTTTTGAAGCTCTCCGTGTTTCACTGTGCGGGCAGCAATCCGCCGGCTCTTTTAAGAGGGATTAGAGATCCCCTTGCGGGCGGGTGCAGTGAGTGACTGAACCCACCTGCAGGGGGATGTGTGGGGGGTCCATGGGACCCCCTTTCTCCCCCCAGAGGGCTGCCTTTAGGAGGTGCACTGAAAGTGTGCCACCTTTTTGTGGTGCACTTCCAGTGAGCCTCTTAATGGCATGTTTGCCTCTGCACCCACATCAGTAATACGGTACGGTGCAGAGGCGAAGTAGTTCGCTCATTTTCATGGGACCATGCCTCCATGCAAATGAGGGGATGTGTGTCAGCGCTATCTGTATTACAGAAGGGGGTGCACACGTTTCTGCAGCCCCTTCTGTAATTCCACTGTGTCCCAGGGGCGAACAAAGCTGGTGCATATGCCCATTGCGCCCCCGGGGCACACTGTATAATACAGGCCCAAGCCTCTTACCAAAGCCTCTCTTAAGATCTATGGCTTATTTAAGAGCACACCTGTAAAAAAAATCCTTCAATTACTGGTGAAGCTATGAATGCAGACTACATACACTAGCTGCATTTACACCACAATACCATGCCCATAATGGAGGAAATTCTACTGCATACATATTTAGAATTCCCTTCACAACCTGGTGAATTATTAAATTAACAAGAACTTTATAATAGGACTTTTGTGTCTTATTTTAAAAAACAAATCATATTCTGTCTCCCAACACAAACCCTACTGGCCCAGCCATTGTGGGCCTCATCTCTGGCACGTACCCTATCAGAGAGTGAATTCTCATCTGAGAACAGAATGTAATATATGTCACCTATAATGTAAAGGTGGCCACGCAAGAATCTTCAGGCTTAGCCTCACCCATTAAGCTCCTCATCACCTCAGTGGACATTGGTACAGTGGGCCAGAACGTTAAGCACAACATTGGTATGCACCAACTGGCAAATGAACGTCTTCTAAAAGAAACATCCATCCCTCTATGTATATATGTGACAGAGCCACTGAGGGCCACTCCGTGGTTGTGATTGGCACCTTTAGTCCATGGGAAGACAATCAATCTGCATAGATTTTTCAATAGAAGATTGTTAGATCTGAACCAGTTTGTTAGTTTTGAGACAATAGCAACATAATGTAATAAAGAAATAAGAATGGTTTGTTTTGTGCACTGTGCTGTGACCTAAATTTAAGTGAGACATTTAAACCAGTGTGCTGTGGCAATGGGTCCAGAATATCTCTATATGTTAATATTGTAGCAAAAATATTGAAGACTAAATATCAGCAGGTAAGTATGCATATATTTGCTACACCGAACTCCACATCTATGTACCTTGACTATAGATGTGATGGATGTGGAGTTAAGTATAGAACATCTAGGCTACATATCTGTTGATATTTTGTCCTTGATATTTTGGCTGTTATTAAGCGATAAAGATGTTCCATACTCAATATTCCAGACAACAGGGTTTGCTGAGATGCTCTTTCCCTTGTCGCACATTTTGCTGGTTACAAACCAACACTCCTGCTTTCAAACCTAGAAGTTAAGAAAACAATCTAATATGTACCTTACTTTTTAATTTAGGGTAAGAAAAAGACAAGTGCCTATGGGAGGCAAACCTCCTAGGATCATTGGCTAGTGCATGGGCTGGTTACCCATATAACCCTTGCATCTTTGGCACTTCCCCAGTGACACAATGGTGCCAGGGAGATTTTAGAAAAATACACATTGTCTCCATCTCTGACATACCTAGTGGATAGGAGAAGATCCCAAATGCTTCTTAGCCTGGCTCTGGGTAGAGGAAAGCAGCCCATGCATCAGTGGCACTCTCATCTATACACTCCATTCCAGCTGCCTGGCAGGAAATGTATCCCCTATTTTTCCCCCACACCCTTTTAGATCAGGGGTTTGGGGCAGATGCCAGCATGTCAGCTGGCACAGTTCAATATTAGCTTGTGTGCTGGTAGAGACCATCCAGGGCATCTGACAGCTATGTGGGCCATCTAATTAGGCTTGTACAGGTTTTAACCATGCTGGAGTAATTGGCGTAAGTTTGCGTAAAAACCTATGTGAAATTACTGAGATTACACCATTAGTCCACATTGCATAATTTCAGGGAGAAATTTGAACACAAGCTGTACCGCTCAAATCATTTTTGAACTCGAACGGTATTTCAGGTACAATTTTTACCCAAGCAGAAAATCCAGGTAATTTTTGTGCAAAGCTATAAATCTGAAGGTGAACTGCAGTGTTTTCAAAGCATGCGGCAGTTCCTTTAACATGGGTAGCCATAAACATTTCAGGTACATTGTTTTACCCGAGTGGACTGTTCAGGTAATTTTTTTATGCAAAACAGAAAATCCAAATTGGGGCAAACCTATGTCAACTCACAATTACATGTTTGAGTTGAATTTTTACCCGACTGGAAATTATGTGTAATCTTGCATAATTTTCGAGCAATTTTGCAGAATTACGATCCCCAACATTACATGAGTTATTTCTACTGCTACAGATAATGCGATTCTGATGCTGCCAGACCCTGTGATCAGAAGGCTGTGATGCCACAATTACACTCACCAGCAGTATATTTCCTAGAACACATTAGCTGAACTCGAAGACCCTGATTATGAGTGAGCTGGAGTTTTCCAACCACTATGCAAACCTCTGTTTGAGCAAGAGTCTGAGTTCTCAGTTGTGAAGCGTTTACCACATGCTGTAATTATTGGCTGTGATAAAGTCTGCACTCTTCATTACATTTCAATAGGTCAAACTGACAGAACTTACATGGAGAAATGAGTATGGCATTTAGTGTAGAATGCAGATTTTGGTTCAGTAAGTACCAGAATCTGCATGTGATTTCCCCCAAAACTTTGAATAGGCACAATTTATTGCACCCGATAAATTGTGAACCATGTTGTATCTAATTTTACCAGGTGCAATAAAAAAAGAACTTACCCCTCTGGACCACTTGAAAACAGTGCCTAGATGAAGCTGAAGCGCAACAGTATCACTTTCAGCTTACACATGGCACCGCAATAGACTAAGACACAATGGTATGCTTCCTCTCTAAGCAATCAGATGTGGAAAATATCAATTATTTACAAATGTGGATACATCACTTATTAAGTGACTGGTTTTGTGATATGTAAGATCAACGATGAACATGTAATTTCTTATGTCATTTGTGTGCATACTACATAAAGGCTGCTGGAATTTCACTCACTGCACCCCCCATTTCCAGCTCTTGCACTGTTCTGGTTTCCCTGGTTCTCCCCGTAAGCCTCAATCTACCATTCATCCTCCATTGTTGAGGATGTAACCCCACTCATTGTTTGTGTCTGCACTACACACTCTAACAGCTACCTTTGTGTATAGGGCTCTATTGCTCTGTTAGTTGGTTTGCACTAAATAAGTGCCATACAGCATACTTCCTCAGAAATAAATATAGCTTAGAAGCTGTAGCACATCGATAATTTGAATGAGGATGTTGAATGTCATTGTTGTTATCTGTCAGTTTATGAGCAGTGAATTGTGGGGGAGATATCATTGCGTATCTCACCATCACTGCCACAATTCAGTGGATTTTCAGTTCTGGATCACAGCGATGGTATTACTGTAGTTATGTATCTACGTAGCATGTTCACTGCGCGGCAGCCAAAGGCTTACCCAGTGAGTTGTTGTGGGTTAAAAACCAATAGCAGCTTGTGGACCGCGGAAGGGGTGGGGGGGAGGCGCGGTTTATTATCGTTTTCTTTAAAAGGTTTTGCAGCTGCTGATGCAGGAGGGAGGGCGATGCACCTCCGCCCACACGGAGGAGCCTCCACTGTTAAAAACGCAGAAGACTGATAAGCACACAATAGCACTTAATAAATGAAAGTCCAGTCAGTGCTTTTAATTTTTTTTGTATTTTAATTAAAAAAACAATGTTCCTAGAATTTACGAATAAATACTAAACAAACAATGACAAATGTACACCATAAAGCAGATACCTATATTTCTTCCTGAATTAGAGATATGTATAAGAATGCCCCTTAATGTTAAAAAACGTAACCCTCGTCCCCCTTCCTATTGGGTTTGTGGTGAAATTGACAATGCAAAACTTTCCTCGCAGTGCATATTTTTAGATAGGTCACAAGGTAAACCCCATTCGCTATTATGTTTGTCAGAGGTTTCCTAACCCCTTTCACGTTGAATTTGTAGTAAAGAAGAAACTGTGTCCACAGCGTTTGAATTCGTCTTTAGCGATTATTTTAGCTCTAGTTAAAACGAGCATCCCTGGATGTGTATTCAGTGTATTCACATAAAACGTACCTGAGAGGCCTCAGGCTGTCTGCTGTTTGGATTCAGCTTGCAAGCAATCACCTGGGCCACTCCAGTACACATGGGCAGACGTGCACATACAGTGGAAACACAGTTACAGCTTAAAGTCGAAGTAAGATCATTGCCTTAATAGTTAGGAAATTCAACAGTGCCTTAGGATTAATCCAATCATTCTCTGATTTTGCGGCCAACCAGCTTCTTGCGTTCCCTACTAAGAACCCAGCCGAACATAACTTATGTCAGGGAATTGCCGAAAAAACACCTTTTTCTGTCTTCACTCCACTAATGCCAGTTTCGTTCATCTACACGTTTGTCACTTTAATTCAATTGTTAAGTTACTACTTTATTATGTAATAATGTTTCGGTGGCGATAAAAATGTTACAAATAATAGAAAAGCGAGGCCAGAGTCTCTTACTCCGAGTACTGCTACGTCAGCAAACGTACAGGATTCGTTCCATTTGTTTTTAATGAAAGCGTTCCTAGTTTTGTTTCTGCTTTTTCAGAAAATAACAAACTTCATTATACTATAAACTCAGTCAAGTACCACGAAGTTATTCTTTGGTAGCCATAGCAACATGCAGACTAAGCCTCCCATCGGTCCCAAAAAGCTCAGGATTTTCGAATATGGAAAAGACCAAATTTATAGTTCCCACAGGGCAAAGTTAGAATTCCACACAATGGTTTTAATCATAAGAGAAATGTTAAACCAGAGCAGCTGGCTCTGGTAGTTGGCAGCCAGTATCTTCTCTCCCAGAGCTCTGGCATGAGCTGCTACTCCAATTCAAGGAGCATTCTTTCCCCCAGCACTAGGGGCGGGGGGAGGGGTTCCTCACGAGAGGCCACTTCGTCTCTGGTGATGGGTCTCGCCAATGTGCTGAAATCCTAGCTCCCTCCTGGTTTCGTGAAACAGAATAACACGTGCACGTTATCGTTCATCTGCCTTCCTCGGCCGGAGACCGCGAGCAGCTAGAATCCAGAACCACGACTCCACCTTACATCGTCAATCTAGGGCCATAATGGGGTCAAGTAGGGCCGGTTCGGCGGCATGCAACAATGCAGCAACGTGACGTAGCCCCTGGAACGCTGTCAGGAACCTCTTCCCCGAAGGAAAATACTTTCCACAGATCTTTCATGCTCACTAAGTAAATCCCTAAAAAGTGGGGGCCGTCGTCGTCCTGTGGATTGATTCTGGCCCGAACTAAGGTTGTTAAATGTCTGTGCAGCCAACTTACGTCACATCCTGGTCCGTGCCTAGTGGTGTACTTTTCACTCGGTGTCATGATCTTCAGTCATGTGGCTCCGCCAGACTACGGTTCCCTGCTCACTGCAGAGATACAGTGATCTGTGCATCTGGCAATCAGGAGTCTCTGCAGCGCTACTCTGCGAGAGCTGGGATGTATCTGACACTATTACATACATAAACAGGCGTAAAGACAGTAAGTTAAAGGTTTCTAGGCATTTCTAGAGAAAAGTGGTCCCTGTCCTGCTGAAGAATGGTACACTAGCCTATTCCATAAATAGATCTGAAAACACTACCCACGCAATAAACAAACCGTTATATAGTAATAATGAACGTAAAAGGCTTTTTGGGATCTTAAAAGCCCTATTTGCGTTTACTTAACCTACTACCGAATCACAAATTGAGTTTGTGATATAGTATTAGGATGGGCGTGTTTAAGGCTTCCCTTCCAAATACTGAATGACCGTGGTATGTGTGAGTGTTTTACAATCAAAATGCAGTCGCAAAATATTTGCAATACACTGCCAATTTCAAGTTGGTGGTAACCATTCCCAAGGAACCACTTCCCCTTTGTGAATGTTTGTAAAAGCATTTTTTTAAGACTCTTAAAACATGAAAAGAAAGATTTTCTTTTTTTTAATGCATTTCTCTTTAAGAAAAACAGGCTGTATCCTAAAAAAAAGATTGCTTTATTTAAAAGCAATCACATGCATGGTGGTCTGCTGACCCCAGCAGGCCACCATGCATGTGTTTTTAGTGATTCCCAATGGGTCCCAAACCAAGACCTACCTCATTAACATTCATGGGGTAGGTCTGTTTGCGACCCACTTGGAATTACAAATGAAACTCAAAAGAGTTTCACACGTTTGAAATAGCGATCTCCTAATTGCGATTAGCAGGAAATCGTAATTAGGAGCTCACTATTTCACAGTTTCTTACATGTGGCCTTTGGTTGCTATGTGCATCTTGCCACTGCACATATAGATTTTGGGGTTGAAAGTGCATCATCACAATTCTATTTGAACAATGTTTACACCTTGGAACAATACTTGTGGGGAAGTCATTGTCCTGTGAGAGCAGGGGGAAGTAAATGGAAACTTTACCTAACCTCAAGCTTCCACAGGACCTGGGGTTGGCCACCTATGTAAAAAGAAGCACCATAGTCCCCACAAGATTCCACTAGCTTAATGTTTGTTTCCATTAGGGGGTCACATCTTAAAAGGTGATCAGAGTTGCAGTGGCGTAAAGGGCAATCGGCTAATGCCAGAAGGGATGTTTTGACAGGTCAGTTTGCGAGGCGGTGTTTTTGGTTGTTTGTGGCCTGTTTTATGGTCGGGGCTACCATTTCTTACTGTTGTTTTCTCTTATATTACAGCAAATTCTGCCTGTGGAAAGCACAAATGCATGCAGTCTTCCACACCTTGCAAAACACCCAGTGCTTAATTTAAGCTGGTGGTTGCAAGAGGGCACCATCAGCACTCATTTGTGGGGACCAGCACCTATTTTTCCCTCGTTGGACTTTGGCCCCCAGCAATAGAGATAGAAAAATACAACAGGGAGAAAGAAGGAGGAAGAGCAAGATAGAAAAACGGTGACACGGGATGGAAAAGAACCAGCAAGAGTGAGATAAAGATGCAAGGTGGTGAATTAAAGAGGCATAAGGTGGAACGAAGATTACACAGCATTGGTACTCGGCACCCCAACCAATTGCAGCATCGACGCAGGTTCCTGAGTAAAAGTTTGGGCCTGGCACTCACTCTTTCACACATTAAGCACTAAAAACACCTAAACAGATTGTCTTTACAAGTTCAAAACTGCCCCCAATCTGCAAATGTGGGTCACTTCTTTAGTTATCTGATTTGCTAAGGAGGGGGGGCACTTTTTTCAGTGCCCGGGTTTAATCTCCATCCTAGTGTGATACTGGACGTGATGCGAGTGTAAAGCACAACATGCCAGACTTCAAAAACAGCTGAAAAGCAAAGCCACAGAAAAGAAAGTCCAAACACAGCATGGATCTATTCTTGATACTACTGAAGGTCAGATTAAATGTATGCATGTGCGCGAGTAGTGGGACTTATGTGTGCAAACAGAGCTACGGAGCAATGAAGCACCGTGTGGCCAGTGAGAGATCAGAGGGGCGATTGAAGAAGGTTTACAATAAAGTAGTACCATGTAGTTTCCTATCATGGTGAGTAGTATTGCATTTTGAATAACACATCTCTCGGTTCAAAATAGGGACAGGTGACCAACAGGAAATGAAAGATTACTGTCTTATAATAAAAGCGTACTCTTACTTGGTGATTTACACCTGTGTGCAGACAGTTTGAGATCAAAGCCCTGGTGAAATCAATAATGCACTACTCTTGTCTATGTTATTGCAAAATGAGGTATAATACGTGCATATGCTGAATGAATAGGTCTTAAGCACACTCTGCTTAGTTTGGGCAGTTACCGCCAGGGAAAATCTGATCGCGGGTGCCTTTGCTCACCTAGAAGCGGTGACATTTTTGTATAGATCCTAATGGAAGTTAGTGCTCTATTGTCAGCAAATCCAACAAGTAGACATGTTACCACTACATCGGGGCTACACAGGCCTATAAGGGTCTAACAATGTCTAAGGGCCGGATTCACCTTTTGTGTGACTATTGTTAGTTGGTCTTTTCTCTCTGTGCAAAATTGTACGTAGTGTACAATTCCACGCAGTGGAACTGACAGCTGAATGTACAAAAGCATTTTTTTTTTCTTCATGGCCCTTCTTTTGCACCTCCACCAAATTGGATTGTGATCCACCCACCTCCCTATGCTGAAAAGGACAATTTCAAGGGTTGAAGAGGTTGAATTTCAGATTCTGAATGTGAGTGTGCCTTTTGTTCCTCTCCACAATAACAAAGCCAAGTATTGTTTCTAGGATTCCTTTCCTGAATCCCTGACAAGCATAAATGAAGGAATTTTAGCCATGACCATATGTATTTGGCCAAAAATGCATTTGTGAATCTGGCCCAAAATCTATATTGAATCCTAAAAAGGGAAAATATTAACTAGCAGTTCAAGGCACTGAGTCTATATCTGGTCTAAAAAGACTTAAGCAGCTAAGATCCATGGCCCTAACGGTGGGGCAAAGTCACCCTAAGGCGTAGTGGTTGAGGAGAAAGTTTCCTTGCTTTGCTTCCTAGTGGGCTTTTATTCATCGCTGCAAGGTATTTTTCCAGTTGTCATGTTCTGGTTCACCTTTCACTCACCAGTGCAAGACAAGATAATTCTCACCTCTGTGCTTAGATGTGGGCCACAACTGTGTGTACTACAAAAAGGACTAGGGAGTTTTTTCAGTTCTCCTTGTGGAATATGACCGCAGTTGTGAATCCACAATGTGTGCCTTTCCTATTCATCTTCGAAGTGGAGATGTCCTCCCTACTTGCAGTAGACTCAGAGAGTAACAAAATTGCTACATTATATTTTGAGGCAAACTGATCATTTCAAGTCCAATCAAAAATCATGCAAAATGCTTATCTCAGTAATTTATCAGGGATCACAGAAATATGTTTGCTCTATTTTAAGGATATAGTATCCAAATTAATTGCCCAGTGAATATAAATGCCATTACACAACCATGATCTCTGACTTCATACAGACTGTCGACTCAGATAAAAGATATGAATGTAGAAACTGAATGAAATGCAGAATGATTATTTAGATTAAGTTGTTACTTTCCTTTATTTGATTAGTAAATAATTGATGCTCCAAATTTTAAGTACTTCATATAGCTCCAATAAATAGCAGATCACTTTACTGAGAATATTTGCATTGGAGTGGGAGCATCACAACGTGCTCTACGTAGAACAGTAGTGTGTGTTGAGCCCGGTTATAAATTATAAACCAGTATGTGATGGTGTGTTAATAACACTGAATTCCAGGGTACTGGAACACACATTGCTCACTTGGTATTAACATTGCACAAATTTGCAAACTGAGGCATACAGATAAAAGGGATGGGCAGATACCCAAGACAATTCTGGTGAAGTGCAAAGCTGGGATAAGACTCCATCTCTCCAGGTCCCGCTGTCACAGTACAGTCATTGCACCACCAGGTCTCTTCTACGGGATGTCAGTTTCCTTTATTGGCGGTAGATGTTTTGTTTGGACCGTTCCTAGATGATTGAGTGAGTGTGTGTTTGTGTCACTCATTCAACGTGACCTTAAAGTTTTTATGATCAAGGTACTTATTAGTTCAGTCACATGTTAAAGAGCGCCAGGTGACAGATCGCTAGAGCAAAACTCGGGTCCCTAAACTGTCATAAAACAGAGCTACCGATCATCAATGTTCCTCTCCGCAATGGCAGTCAATAACATTTTTTACATCAGAATAATGCACTTTTCACTTAGTTAATAATGTCATTGTTCTTAAGAGCATGCATGCACCGTCACCACTCCTCTTTGTACACTTAAAACAAGTTACGCCAAACTTTGCCTTATTAAGCAATACTTTCTTTTAAATAACAGGTGTACTATTAACCAACTCAAAATTGTTTGCTTTATGACCCTGAAAGGATGAGGGGTTGAGTAGTCCTGCTGTCATGTGAATCTGGAGCCATCAGGCAACACAAAAATGTAAGCAGTGCCTGCCAGGGGTGTAAAAAAAAAACCCTAGCCCCTGCGGTGTGAGGTGAGGGGTCCGAACCCGAGGGGGGCCCCTTAGCACAGTAACCTGGCATGAGAGCTCATGAGTGAGTCCGGGGGGGGCCGCTCCATGTATTTTGCACAGGGCCCCCCTCAAATTTCGTTACGCCAGTGCTGCCTGCATTGGTTTGTTCTTCTCTCTCACTACTATGAAGTTATTGCTACGGTTATATTGCATATAACACCTGAAAGGCACACAGAGGCAGTCTTGTACAACCATCAAACTTTGAGTCAGTCAAATGTTTTAACCGGCCATTAGAGATATTCACCAGCAATCACATTGAGCAAACTTTTCTGTTACACTTGATTGTCGCTGGCAAAAGGAGGCCCTATACATATAGTGTCACCTAATAAAGACTGAAATATCATGGCAGAGCAGTCAATGATAGCAAATCTATACCAATATTACAAGAGTCAATATACATGGAGCTCAATATTCAAGCATTCCATAACATGGCATACAATTATTCTCCACACTAAATTTGAATCCACAACTTATCTTTAATTTGAGATAGGACACTCGGAGGAAGAAACCCAATTGCAGAAAAGAGGACACTACACCCGAAAATGTACAAAAAATGTGAATTCTATATTTGAGGCACACAAAGTACTAGGACATTGTCGGACTGCGCAAACAAACACTTACATGAGATACCATGTACAGAGGGATTGGGAACCTAGAAGACAGAGGCTGGTATACCCAATCCTTTCTATAACTGTGGCACATATTTTCATGCTACAACCATCTCTGCATCTTCACATGAACAGTAGGCATCCAAGAAAAATTGGGTGTCGAGATGTTGGACACACCTCCTAAATCTGAAAAACTGGATGAAAAAGGAAATCCACTGCGGCTTTACTAACTACCACTTTGATTGATTGCTTGTGTTGGTCCATCACTGCACTGACCCTGTGCAATACTCTATCACTTATAACTTGCCAAAGATTAAGAAGTAAACAAAGCTATCACTAAGGAAGTAACCAGTGAATTTGGAGTAATGAGGTTCAGGCTCTGGGATCAAAAATCCCCAATATCAGACTAAACTGACTGCGAGAAAGAAACAACCCCTCTCCCTGCATAGGACCTGATTACAAGTGGGCCATGAAGCTCTAACCCCTGTGCAAATCCTTTTGACTTTTTATGTAGATAACATAAATATGAGTTGTGCGGTAAGAAATATCTGTGCAATTGTCCACATGTATATTTCAGCAGATCAAACCTACTAAAATGTAATGTTGGGGAGGGGGGGCAGCTCAGTAAACACAACCCATGCGAAATATTAGAAACCACCAATTCTGCATATATTTCCTAATTTTCATGAGGAAACCATGTTATTTATTGGGTTCACTAAATATCTCACCCCATTCTTCCCCTTTAATGATGCCGAGTCTGGAATTATGAGCTGTGTGGTAAACACCCTGCACCTTCATCTTTGCCCAGGTAGGTTTCAGCAGGTAAAACTTGGTGGAATTTGCCCGGGTAAAAATAGATACTAAATACGAGATGAATAGAATTTGATTTAGAAAAAACATGTTTCCCCATGTAATTCCTAATGTTCTTTAGGAGCATACTAGCTGCAGTAAATGCATCACCTCATCCTACCCACCTATATTCGGGTCATGATCTTGTGGTCTTGTGATGTGGCTTTGGCCAGCTGCCTTGTGAAGCTGGCCAGTAAACTGCTTTAGGATAGTGTGCTGGGTTCAATATATTGCCAGGTGTTACATCTCACCATCATTCTGAGCAGTCAGGGATAATCATTGAAAAGGATCTCTTAGCATGAGGACGCTACTTACATATGTGATTGGAATTTCTCATAAAGGCTTCAAATGTACAAATTCTTCCAAATAAATACCCTGGCGACCAATGTAAGAAACCACCCGTCGACCATGGAATATGACAAAACTTTCCAAATCAACCACAACATATTAAAATACCACCAACAAGAAAAGTCGAGATACACCAGTGGAAAAATAAATGTACATGTTCCTTAAAAAAGCAAAGGATTTTTTAGATATTCTGCTTCGTGTGTTGCTAGAATTGTATGCTGTTAAAAATGACAGTGGGAGCTTAATGTTCCTATTAAAGAAATAATACTTGGCATGCAGAAAAGTGATGAATTTGCAACAGAGGTCCAAAACGTGATTAATTTTTTCCTATGCATTCAGTGCTGAACAAAAGCCCAATTTGGAGGCCAGTGGTCTTTCAACAGCAGACTTTACTTTAACTTTACTAGGAGGAAAGAATACTAAATTAATTGGATTTGGCAACTAAGGTTGATGATAAAGTACCTGTCTGGTTGCAGAGTTTATTGACAGTCACCGAATCCAGTGAAAACAATATTTTAAAAAAACTGAACATTTCCTGAAACACTGCACACTAAAGACAATTAACTCTCCAAAGAACTGTCATACTATAAAGACACGAAGAAATCACAGCAGTGAAAGAATTTGGGCAATTCACCCAACTCAACATCCGGCTTTTTCAACCTTATACGTGGCCCTCATTCGTGCTGTAGCACTACTTACATGTTAGATCATTTTTGTTTGGATCATGATAGGGTTCCACTGAGCCATCTCACTAGAAACACTTCCCCAATACTGTCTTTTTCTTAATTTATATCTTTATGTTTCCTGCCTTCCAAGATCGATTCAGAGGACTGTTTGCTTCCTTTTCAAAGTTCCCTTCTGGTTATTCCTGTCATAGTTGTTCACTTCTTTCCATACAATCACTCTGCTGTGACAATGAATCCCCCGTTAAGCTACTTTTCCCCTCCCGCTCACCCAGATATTACTTTTGGAAATTTACTCCATTATCTTTCACATCTATTTCACTAAGGCCTAAAGAAAGTATGTTTCTAGTTTTCGATCCAAGTGTTTTGTAGAGTTGGTTGCTTCACTCTGGAATTCAATGACAGCACTTTTGGGTGGCTAAGTTACAGGACACAGTTAATCTACAACCTCCTCTCCAAAAAACAGCAATCCCTAAAACAAAACATTTTACTTACAAACACTTCACGTGACACACTGGCATTCCAGTACAAAATTTATATATGTATAAAAAGTAATCAATGTACTCCCATGGCACATATAAATTACTCTGGATTATAAACTGTTTACAGGTTAAATGTTTCATCTCTATAGGTCCCATTTGAGCAGCCCTTTGGAGCAAGCATGCATTCCATTCTTAGTCTGTCTCATTTCATTCTTCTAAGGATCTGCAGCGACTTAACTCTTCCAAAGATCTCCAGAGGAACATGAACACAGATGGGCAACCCTGCCACTCTTTGATATTAAATAGATACCGTCAGACAAAAATGACAACAGATCACTCGTTAACAATCCTGCATTCACCTCCAATCCATTCCTTTTCCTCCACATACCACTAATACTGAAATACCTCATTAACAACAAACTCAAAGGCTACACCTTATGCATGTTTTCTACAATCACACACAACACTCTTTAGCAATCCCTCTCCAAACCCCCACAAAAAATCATTAGAACAACACAAGTGCCACAAGAACTCCTGTCTTGGAATCAAGTCGATTACGGGGACCACTTACCTCTTCTTAGGCACTCCACAATACTTATAATGCCAGAGAGCTCCCAACCACACAAACAAGCCAACACAACTCATTCACAGGCACAACTGGCTTGATATCGCTCCCTCCGCTTGTCGCAGCATAACTGTTACAGACACTAGAGGTCCACAAGCCCAACCTGCAAACTTGCCAAGGCTTGCTTATATGCATTAGTAAAAGGTCCACTTAGACTTGCCTTTGTCACAAAATAATATGACCGAAACTGTAGTTATAGAATCCTACCCTGCAACTAGTCAAGACTATCTCAAATTCGAGCTATCACCACCAGGTGCCCCGCTCAACCTGGCCTGTCACACAAATCGACATAATAGAACCTGTAGTGCAACAAGGGCTCAAATATGGCTTGCTGACCTGGCCCTCCTTGTCAGGCAGCAATGACCTAAAAGAACAGTACTACAACAGCTATGAAAAAGCTAAATCAGTACGGGGGGTCAGAGAAGAGATTTCTAAGAACAGCTTCAGTGCAACCTCCCTAACTCTGCAGATATGTGTACATAAATTCCGGGTTGCTCATGGAGTGAAATCAATGCACCCTACTTAGGAGGCCTGTGGATCGATCCAACTTAGTAGCTCTGATGATATATAATACCTCTAACTGCTTTAACATACGAATTGTGGCAGAGTTTTATCAATGACATCCTGCAGATTTCGGAAGGAGATGAATTGAGTGCAGAACATTTTCTGACTTGTCACAACTCTTGACAAAAACTTGTCCAAACTCTTCAGAAAAACTAAACATGACAAAAGAAAACCAACACCTTGGAGAAAAACAGAACTAAAAAAGATAAAGCAACAAATCAGAAAGTTGCAGCGGACCTGGCTCAAAACAAACAACAGTCAAGACAAACTGCAGCTACACAAACTTAACAGGATATACAAATCATCAATCAAAAAAGCTAAAAAAAGATACTACTCAGACAGAATTCAAAATGCTCAATCTACAACCAAGGAATTTTACAAAATTCTCAATGAATTTCGAAAACCAACATGCATGGAAGGAAGTCATCCCACCACTCAAGATTTCACAAACAAATTGGCAACTCACTACACAACCAAAGCAGACACATTGGATAAGAATAAACCATCCCAACCTCTACAGTCCTTCAAACAAATATCCCAGGATGAATTTATGGATTTGGTCAAAGCAAGCAGACCTTCTGGCTGCCCTTCTGACCCTTGCCCACCACAAATCTTCAAGAACATCCAGCTATCTACTTCTGCTGCCACACCTGTAAGAAGAATCATCAACAACTCTTTAACTTCAGGAACTTTTCCTACAGACCTGAAAAAGGCATACATACGACCATTATTAAAGAAAACAAATCTAGACCCGCAAGACCCCAACAACTACAGACCTATCACAAATGGACCTTTCCTGGGCAAATTGATAGAAAGAGCAGCATTCGCCCAGATGTCACAATTCATTGAAGACAATTCTATACTTTCAGACTTCCAAACCGGATTCCGCCCAGGAAGAAGCACTGAATCGGCACTCATGGCAATCTGGGACGATCTTAAAAACACAGTCGACCGAAATGGAGTTGCTGCACTACTTCTCTTGGACCTCTCAGCTGCCTTTGATACGGTTGACCATGACACCCTAACTCAAAGACTCCACGAAGCCGGCATACAAGGGATTGCTCTTGACTGGATTACTTCCTATCTCCAAAAAAGATCGAATATCATCCACTCGCCCCCCTTCTCATCCGAACCCTACCTCACAAAAACAGGGGTACCCCAAGGGTCAATCATCTCACCTTTGCTTTTTAACATCTACATGATATCTTTACCAGAACTGATCAATGATTTCCATCTCACATGCTACAACTATGCAGATGACACACAAATACTACTTCAATTAGAAGACCCCAAAAACATTGAAAACTCACAAATCTTCAGTTGCCTCAGAGCCGTTGATCAGTGGATGACCTGGAGCCATCTCAAACTAAATACCTCCAAAACTGAAATACTCATATGTGGTGACTGGAAAAATTATGACCCACTGTGCGTCTGGCCTGACTATCTCGGACCACCTCCTCAATTATCCAAGGAAGTAAAAAACCTAGGAATCACTATGGATTGCAAACTAACTATGAATGCCCAAGTAGACAAATTAGCACGCACAAGCTTCATCACCTTAAAGACTTTACGACACATCTTCCCCCACCTCGGATTTCCACACAAGGTGCAAGCTACTATCTCACTTGTATTATCCAAATTGGATTATGCCAATAGCCTCTACCATGGATCATCTCTATCTGTTATGAAAAAACTACAACGTATCCAGAATTCCGCAGCCAGGCTACTACTACATATAAAGCCGCAAGCCCACATCTCCCCTGCCTTGAGAGCACTACACTGGTTACCCGTTGCCAGAAGATGCACTTTCAAGCTGCTTGGTATCACCCACAAAGCTATACGTGGAACAGGACCGCTTTTTATCAGAAAGAAAATTACCAAATACATCCAACAAAGAACCCTCCGCTCAAGACTGGCACCCCGCCTTAGAACACCACCATACAAGAAAAAGACTGTAGGTGGTACATCCTTCTCCGTCCAAGCAGCCAAACTATGGAATTCATTACCCCCAACTATAAGAGCCACAGATAACTTTCTTGTTTTCAGGAAACTACTCAAGAGTTGGCTCTTTCCTTCATAACCCCCTTTTTCAAACAACTATGAACTGCATATGCCTATGTGGATAATTATTTTTTTCAGATTATACGTATATTTCTATTTATTTATAGTTTCTTTGGAAAATATGTATTTCTATTTATTTATAGTTTCTTTGGAAAATATGTATTGCTACTGTCATAACAATAAAATACACACACACTCTTTTAAACCTGTCTGACTAAGTATTTTTTACCCATGATTCTAATTATGTATTGTATGTGCATATGTGTGTATATTCATGTGTGTGTGTATAAATATATATATATATGTGTATGTATGTGTATATGTTGTTTCTGTGCCTGGCATGTTTGTGGATCATTGCATGGCTCCTGGTTTTTGGGTTGTTATACTAGATATCTATGAATTTCTGCTCTCATTTTATCACACTTATCTACTTCATCACTCTTATGTCATGTCTCTATCAAACTATCCTCCATTCACACTCTGACTCATCCCAAATCCCTTCGACCACTTTCATCTCCTAAATACCTCTGCCTAAGCTCTTCCCTCCACCTCCACATCTAACTCACCAAACCTCACTCTACCTCTGTGACCTCCCACACAACCCTACTAAATTCTCCTGCATTCATCTCACCCTGCTACTATGCTCTCCCTAACCCTTCCACATCCTCTTTCCCCTCCACCCCCCTTTTATTCATCCCAAGCCTTTGGATTGAGTAAATGAAGGATATACTCCCAATTAACACTTCTGGATTTCTTTCCTCCTCCACCCCTCCATTACTCCAGTCATTCTAACTAACAAACTCTCATATCCGCAACTCAAATTAACTCATAATAATACTAAAACTGTACTCCTTATTAAATTATACTAATCCATCACTAATTCTTGTTGGATACCGGAGTAGCGTGCTACTCATCGAAAAGCGCTTCGACGCCTCGTCAGGGGTAGTAAGCGCTATATAAATACGATTACAATTACAATTACAACTCTAAGAACGCACACCTAATGATGAACATTAATAGAAAGTAACCAAGTTTGTTAGACTTCAAATTAAAACTGACAAAAGACAAATACATATCTATTATTTCACCAAGCCAACAGACAACAATTCTCTGCAGCGGTGGCTAGTTCCTCAGGCTGAGGATTACAGATTACTATCTTTATAGGCACACAAACATCACGACCAAAAAACTGAGGGACTGTTGCTATCCAAAAAGAATAGTAAATATGCCACAGAAACATGCAAGAAATAACAACAGGCATTGCCTAGCAGAGAACCATGAAGAACCAACACCGAATAGAATTATGTGTATTTCTATTTTGTCTACTCTGAATAACGAAATAAGACAAATCAACAATTGGAGGATATTAACTTTCGATGACACATTGTCCAAACCACTCTTTGCATTTAAGCATTGAAGAGTGGTAGCACTATCTAGGATCCAGCAGAACATACTCATCCTAGAAAAAAATCTAGGAGCAATTTTATTATGGATTCTTCAAAAACCCACTGGAGACTGTCCATCTTGAAACTGTAGTGTTTGCAGTCACACATCCCCTTCAAAACTATTTGATCTAGGTGAAGGTACGACGTAAGAACAGGCCACTTCGAAACTGTAACATGCATATGTATAGGATAACTTGTCCCTGTTCACTGAGATATGTAGACATAGCGAAATGCACAGTGAAAACCAGAACACCTGAACACAAACCACGTTTATGATGTGAAAATCTCACTGCTAAATTGGTCGCACATTTGATATAATGTGCACCATACTTCAAATGCCCTCCAATAGACAATAACTGAAAAGGAAAAGGAGAGAAACTACTCTCACCTAAAGCAGAAACTGTTCCATAAAGAGCAAAATTTATTTTTTAAACAGTTCACAGATGAAGTTGGGCTAAATGATAAAGTGGAATTACATTCATTAACAGAATAACAACCAGTATTCTCAAGAATGCTTCAGATCAAAGCCACAAAAAACTAGCCCATTTCACACTATCAAAAAATGTATCTAAACCTAGGGACTAGCCTGTGTATACAATCTGCTTTGCGAAATATTTGTCCCTAGTGTCACACATAATACTTAAAATTCTAAAAAAACAAAAAGAACAATATTTCAGATAATAGACAATTTTCACAGTATCCATATAGTAGCCTTACCTTCATTACGAGGAGAATCATTCACAAAAAAGAGTGTGTGTTTCTCCTATCCTGTGTTCATTGCCTTTTGACTATAACAACTATCATAACAACTATCCCTATTCTGCTTAACTTAATAGAACATTACAGTGAAAGAAGTACTGGCACACAATTTGATCTGATTGCGAAAGACTACACTTGTAATCCAGTTGTCCCCTCAGAGGAGCATTGCCATAGTGACCTCACATGCAGACTGCAAACATGCGTCTAACCTGGAAACGTGCAACAGCAGCACGTCTCAGACTCATACCGAAAAGAGTAGCGAGTCAAGAGGTGAAAATGTAAGAGAGAACTGGATTGAAGGTATGAAGAGATTATGTTGTTAATTTCTCTGATATCCTTTCTTTAATAACTGGGAATCCCAACTGAGATCCTCAACACTAAAGTTGTATACCACAGTTGAACATTTGAAATCTTCTTCCTCCACGGACTACTCCTTGTCTGGACATGTCAAACAACCTGTGCCAGTCTCAATAACCTTAAGGAATATCAGTTTTGATGAGCAATGCATGAAAGACTTATATGCAATGTTCGATTCAGCATATGATTGGCAGAGAGCACATGTTTGGTGGTATGTGCTGGTAGTCAAATATGTGTCAGCTCCCTTGACTCTGAGACCCCTGCATAAGTGCTAAGGAGTCAGGGTATCCATACCCTGCCCACCTCCTTGTTTTAATTTACCTTTCAGGACTCGGGAAAAAAGTTCCAGAGTCCTATAATTAACAGCAGAAACATTTGTCCCCATGTTGAAGCCAGCCAACCAGAGCTCATGACCTTGCAGGACCGTTTCAGGTCCTATGGAACTGACCAATCAGAATGCTCTGTTTTGTTTGTCGTTTTTTGTCATTTTATTCCAGCTGGACAGTCTGTTTTCGTTATTTTTTAAACCTTAATATCTCTAAAACAACTGAATGGATTTACAGATCACAACAAGCACACTCTCTGAGTCAAGATCTAACTTAGTTCCAAATTTGGAGTAATTCTGTTCAGCTATTTTCTTCTGTGTTGCTACCTAAAATTCCTATAGGAAATTGCATGGGCATGCTGCTTGACAGATCACCCAAAATAATGCAGAAACGAAATGAGGAGGGTTAACCTTTTTGGGAAATGTTCATGAAGATTCATAAAAAATGCGCCGAAGTTATTACCATAACAAAAAATGCTCTTTCTATGGAAACTCTAACTTATGTATAACTTCACAGAGGCGACCACTGCTGTGCAAGATAGCTAGATAGATAGGTAGATAGCTAGCTAGATAGATAGCTAGATAGATAGATAGATAGATAGATAGATAGATAGATAGATAGATAGATAGATAGATAGATAATACCTCCACTACACATTTCCCATCGTCCCCCACACCTCCTCCTGCCTGTCTTCCATGGACAGCTTGCTGCCCTATCTCCTCCTGTCCTCTCTCCATTGTAACCTAGCTGCCCTCAAGCCAACTCTCTGTTGTCAACTTGCTACCTGAGCGCCTAATGCCCACCCTGCATTGCCAACTTGCTGCCCCAATACCTCCCACTATCTGCTGTCTGTCCAAGCCCTCCCTCTTTCCCACCATTGCCTTTCCCCTGCCTCTCCCACCTATCCTGTGACGGCAGCTTGCTGCCCAAGTCCCTTATGCCCACAATTGTTGTCCATGTTCTTTCACAGCCCCTCCAACCCACCCTCTTTTGTCAGCTTGCTGACCCAACCCTTCCAGCTCACATGATATCGGCTGTTTGCTTTACCAGCTCCTTTGGCCCTCGCTCCATTATCCATGCAAATCCCCATTGCCTCTCACATGTACTCTCACCCACCAGCATCCTTCTCATCCACCCTTCCTCCCCCCATGTTGCCTCATCCCCCAATCCACAGTTTTTTTATTTATTTATTAAAAAGTCGGCAGTAGCGCTGGCCATCTTATATAGATTTTGTCTTGAATTATTTTTAACCATGCTGCACAGCAGTCAATAGCTCTCATATGTGAGACCTATTGGCTTTCCCAATGCTTGTTTAAGACGTCTTGTCAGAGCAAATCATTTGGATTGATCAACTGGCTCATTAGGTATGGTGCATTGGTTTCTTTACACAAGCAACCCAGAGGTTGTGATCATGGATCAACAACAGGTACAAAACCTTACCGACGCCACCAACCACCCCTGGCTTCTCAAAACACTATTAATTCACCGTGGCCTCACACCTTGTTATGTCTCTTTAATAAAAGAAATCACTGTAGTGTCAAAAAATTATTTTTTACATTCACATAAAACTACATTGGAGATCATACTAAAAGAATTATGGGCAAGATGTTCATAGCTTTAGGTTTGCAATTTCCTAAAAGCAAATTTTTGTGATTTGCTGAAATCGCAAACTGCTATGTACTACAGTGTGTTTAACACTGTTTGCAATTCCCAAATGGGTCACTAGGGACCTGCCTCAATAATATTCATGAGGCAGGTCGCAATTTGCGACCCATTGGGAATGGCCAGCAGCCACAAGGATGGTGGCCTGCTGGGGTCAGCAGACCACTATGTTTGTGACTGCTTTTTAAATAAAGCAGTTTTTTGTTTAAAATGCAGCCTGTTTTCCTTAAAGAAAAACAAGATGCATTACAAAAAGTAAAATGAAAAGTTTTCTTTTCATTTTTTTAAGAGTAGGCAGTGGTCCATAAGAACACTGCCTGCTCTTAATTTTTTTTTTAGCACCCATATCCACAAAGATGCAGGGGTCCCTTGGGAACCCCTTCTCGTTTGCGAATGGTTACCACCAACTTGAAGTTGGTGTTAATCTGTAAAAGTTTTGCAACTGCATTCCTGGCCTCAAAACATTCCTACATATCAGTGCATCTTCGCTTTTAGGAAGGGATGACCTGGGCACGCCCTTTCCTAGAAGCGAGTCGCAAGACTCTAATTTTGTGAGCGGGTAATAGGATACCAACTCACAAAATAGGGTTGGTACATTCAAAAAAGCATTTTCCCGGTCTAGTTTCTAGTCTAGTCTCTAGTCTAGTTTCTAGTGAAACTAAATATTCATCCAACACCCTACACTTTGACAGCAAAGGAAAATCAATAAATGGCTGGAAGAAACCTGCATTGGTCACTCATCAACAAACAAGTCAACTTTAAGCTTAAGATGTTCCATCATCATCGTCCTACTCGACCTTCGATTCCTGGGTTTTGCCACTCCTGGAAAGGAGGGTGTGCTTTCTCAGTGATTGCTGCAAAAACCTGGAACTCACTTCTGGCTCATTTTAGGGCCTCTAAACTCTTCTCTCTTTTCGCAGAGCTTTAGTTGTTTTACAATTACTACTGCACATTACACCTAAGGGTCAGCCCTTGACGATTTCAGGTTAATACCGGAAAAAAGCACAAGGTAAATGTTGGATTCACCTTCTCCCAGGTCCACTCAGTCTCACAACAAAAAGTACCACCAGCACTGTCACCAATGCTGCACTTACAAATACATCTGAACACTGGCTTGGCCCTACCATCTCAGTTCCCTTTTCATCCCTGTGGCCTATACCACTACCTGGAAGTGCCTGATGATACAGGACGGTGTGCTTAGAAGGGTCAGATCAGACTGTTACCTCCTGAAACCTCTACTTTGCATTACAGTCGTTGCCGTTTGTGTTTCCACATGGACTAAGCATAACTATTTCCTGTCTACAGTATCTCTTTTTTACCTTAGTAGTGCAGAATTTCTCATAAACCTCTGTGGAAACTACAGTCCCAGTAAGGATCATCCAAACACTGTCCTCTCACTAATAAGGAATGTCAGCATCTTCCATTGGAGACTATCATCCTTCCAATACTGGCTATCGTTCGTCTGCCTTTCATGGCCATGAACATATCACTGATTCTTCAAAGCAACGTCATCCAGCTCCAGGCAATACTCTCTGAGCTGCTGGCACTCACACCACCATGCACTTTCAAATACTGGGCTTCACCTCCTAGCTGGGCCACAGGAGGGCCAGTCGCTAGTGTGGTGGAGTCCTTTTCTTTCATGTTCTTATGTTTCACAGTTCTGGGTACCTTTAAGTAATAGATGCCACTCTTTGTATTGAAAAATTATCCTTATTGATTAACTATATGGGGGTTATAAGTTAATCACATTAGGATACATCCCACCAGGAGAACTCAGGTCTTCTCTCTGTTCTGCCATCCCCTTGTCTGCCCCCAATCTATTTGTATTGTGGCCCACTGGTCTGACACCTTCATTTCATTAACATGCATTCATTATATGATTAAATTACTTAACTGAGTTCACTTTGAAAATGAGCTTTTTGATATACTTCTTGAAACACAACAAATTGGTATTGGTTGCAAGAGGATAAGAAAGATGCTCTTGAATATGGGGCAGAGGGAAAGAAAAAGAGTACAGTTAAAAAAGCAATAGTTACTGCAAACTGCATATGTGACCTAGAGGGGAGAATCAGCTGTCAGCCGAAGCATTTCTGTAAGTGGATTTGTATAGACACGCGACACAATCTGACAGCAGTGAGGACAGGTATATCAATATAAGCAGTATTTGAACACTACACTACACTCAGCATAAATACACTGCTTCCTTTCTCTCCGTTACATTATGCACTGGGGTATCCCAGATTCTGGATCTACCACTGAGACGTACATTATCCAAGGGAAGGTGAAATGGATTGAAATAGGTGCAAGTCCTATTCTGCCTCTCTCATGGGATGCCGACAATTTCTAAAACCATATATCTGCCAATAATTTCCCAATGGTAGGAGTACAGAGAAAGATGTAGAGTAGAACCAAAAGATGTTACAAAAGACAAGTCAAAGTTGCTCCTTGCTCGGATTTTGCTCTCTGATGCTGGTAGCTCTGACTTGCTTCTCTCTCCCACCCAATGGAAAGAGGAGGAGGATCAATGGAGCCCATTTCTACAGCAAGAAACAGCATGCTCAATTTCCTTCATATCCTGTAGGGCAGAGTGTTCTTATGTAAAGTTCAACCAGAGATTAGACAAAATAAGATTGGCTGATACATGTGAACCCATAGGCGAAGCATAACAAATCTACTCATTCTGCAATATTTATGCAAAATGACTTGAATATTCCTCTAGGAGTTGAAACAGACATACCGCAATGTCACTAAGTTCAGAAAGGCTGTTCTTTCTAACAAGAATGTGGTATTTCCCCCTCCCTTATTTATCACTTTGTGATTCTCAGTAGGCGCCATGAACCCAGTCCTGGAGTATTCAGCCTTGTGGTGCAGCACAGTGTCCAAAGTTCCTTTTATATTACATACCTATAAAATCCATAATTACTCGCGATAGTGCATTATACTCTCTGTGCAGTCACCACACCTAGAGCAATTCAAAGCACATGATGTACTTGTAGCCAGTCCAAGTACAGATCAAAGCCTGGACTGCAATGTTGGTTTGATTGAAGCTGGGAGTCTGCTGCACAAAGGTAAGTTTACTCTTTTGAGTACGCTTACTGTTTATTTAGTATTCACAAACTACATGTTTAATTTTACTAATGCTAATTTTACGATTGCTGACACTCTGCACAGTGGCGGAGACTCCACACATAAAAAGAGAAGCCTGTCCTATCTTTATATGTGCAGTGTTCCCCACCCCAACTATGGAGTCTCCACAGTCATAAAAGTACTGTTAGTAAAATTAAATTCGTTGCTTGTGAATACCCGAAAACATTAATAAACTTACACAAAAGTGTAAGTTTACTTTTGTGAAACAGGGCCTGAGTTTGTAAGAGGGAATAGGTCCAGCCCTAAAAACACTGCAGTTTTACTGCTTGCTTTACTATGAAGGAAGAATAGGGTATTGATTCATTTACAATATCTGTACATACCCAAGGTCCTGAAGAGGGTGTTGGCAAGATATGCATCATTTCCTAAGGTGATTGATATTGTGTAGCCAGATGTCATGTAACTTTCTCATGGCCAAGTTTAATGGGATTTTCTTAACAAAGGGTGTTGCTTTCACATTAGCTTACTTGATAGGATGTTCTATAGGGTTTAAATAGCAATTCTAAGAAATCAGAATATGCCCATTTCTCCTTTCATAAGCCAAAGTACAAATGGACCATAATACTTCAATATGTGGAGTAACTCCAGGTACTGCACCCTGTAATATATCTCAGATATATTCCAGTACAATAAACGTGCCCATTTTTCGGGGAGTGGGGGAGTAGTATGGGTGTAGGGGGATTGGAGAGGAGGATTACCCAGTAAATTCTAACATACAGAATTTGGAACCTGGTATGGGGGGGTCATGAGCTATCGCCTATACAGGGCCCAGGTACAGACACAATCCCCCAGTGCTGGATGTTGGAGTTAGTCCTCAGCAGGAGTGCAGTGGATAGGGATTGGAGGAAGGTCTTTTTGATGAGGCCTATGTAATGTTCTTCAATTGGAGAGCAGGTTTCAGTGACTTCTGTTTCAGTTCTAACAAATGCTTGGTTAAGAGGAAGGGGGACTTCACAGACATATTTAACAATAAACCAATGGACAGTATTTTTTGGCCGACAAAATGTAGATATTGGCATGAATTGAATTTCCCTTAGCAGTAATAGGGTCGAAGTGGCCCAAAACGTTGTCAGGTTCTGTTAGTTGATTAAGTAAATTCATTAATTTGTATTATTAAGTAATATATCAGCATGAAAGTTTCTGTATGACTTGGCCAAGAGAAAAAAGATTATGAGGAGGACTTTTTTGTTTGAACTTAAGGCCCAAGTAGAGAAAAAAAAATTGGGAGGGGGTGGAGAGGGTGAAAGCTCGTTCAGCATTTTTAAAAGCTGACTCTGGAGTACATGCAGGCATGGTGACATGCGTATAAATGCAAGCCTCCCTGTTTTTAATGGGAAAACACACAGACATATGGGCAGATTCACCCCGCCGAAAAACATTACAGGGTTTTTACTTTCCAACAAATTTTTTGTGTGCTAGGAATGTGCCCTATTTTAGCACAAATTGTGCTCTGTGATACTTTGCTTTCTGCTGTCCTCTCTGTTTAGCGCAACACAATGCAGCAAATCTGGTTGTTGCTCAGCCTTGCACTATAATTTAACAAATCTGCCCGCCCCATAGGTTAGGAGAAAAAGAAAACAACATTCAAATAAGAAAACTTGTTTGAAAATAATTACCTTTAGTCTGAACAGGACTATCCCACTGAATGTTGAATATCATAATTTCCCAGGAAATCAGTGTTTAATGAAAGAATACATTATCAATACTCATCAATATTAATTTAAGTCTTACAATAACAAAGTGTAGCTATCACAAAGAGTTTTGAAAGTGTTTAGCATAGACAGTGCCTTCTACATACATACATCAAAATGTTTGTGCAAAAGTGTTTTATTCTATTTATTTCTACACGATTTTGGAAGGGGGCACCAGAGTGGAAGCAAAGTGGAGTAGCTGGAAGTCCTACTTTTGTTCACAGTTATGCTAGATAAATTGAAACTCTGTAGTCTTTAAAATAAGATTTTTTCAAGCCACTGTAACTCGCCTGAACAATGCATCCAGCATTCCTGGGAAGAACACGGTGAAAGAGTCCATTGAAAAATACAGCAGGATATTGCAACATAGCTTCTAATCTTCTGAGCCAAATGATACAGAGTCCCAGATGAAGCGAGCACATGCACAAAAGCGAATAAAAACGGTTCTATATGAGAAAAGGAGGATTTGGCACCTGCCAACAGCAGCCAGAAGTACAAAGATCAGATCCAAATTGACCCCGTAAAACAATAAACGAATTGTTACCTAGCTGGAAGAGTGACTAACTACTGTATACATAAGGCAATAGCTAGCCCCAGCACCCTCTGGTCTTCATTAAGTTACTAAAATGATGTGATGAGATCGCCACCGAAATGATTATGGAAGGCTGGGCAAACCCCACTTGCTGGGCAATGACTTTGCAGTGGGATGGGAAACCATGCTCGGGGGGCAGAGGCTTTCAAGTAACAGCGAGCATACCTCAATGCCTAGCTATTGTGATGCAAGGCAGCCAAGATTGCACTCTATTCCCACTGTAGGTCCAGAAGGGTGGGATCTATGCTAAAGTTATGGATGTCCATTTATGATATATATATACATACAATACATTTAATTGGAACATCGTTTACCTAATCGATCATTAAGCTGAAAATCTGGCATTGATCCGACCCTATTGGACATAGCATAGATACATACCCTTGCCTTAGAGGGACAGAAGTTGCAATTGCAGGTTCATAGAATATGCAAAAGTAATTGGCTTGATCCCTTTGTTCAGGCCAGATCAGACATAGAAACAAACATTGGCAAAGTGTTACCCAACCTTTTGAGTTTGCAATGCTTTTGTTAATGCTGGCCTTCATCTGAAAAATTAAACCAGTAACTGACGATGAGGGACAACATTGGAAAAAAACTGAAGTATTTTCACATATACAGGTGCATGCATTAACACACATCACATCTATGCGTCATCAGGGTGGTGAATTAAAAATAAAATGAAAATACTTGATAACACATTTAAGAGAAAGTGGTGGCCCAGTAGAAAACTGCAGCTAGCTTACTCCTCCAAAAACAAAAAAAGCAACAGAGGAGTGGGTGAGTGGCGAATGCTGGGTTGTTAGCAACAGGGCAGGGCAGGAAAAGGAGGAACTGGTGGGGGTTTGAAAAGTAAACAAAAAAAAAGAAGAAAGCTAAAAGTTTTTGCGAAGGGTTGAGAGAAGTAATGGACGCGCTCCGGGTAAAGAAGAACCATGCGATGAATACATGAGAAAAGGGGTTTTGTGGCCGGGGGGGAGTGGGAGGGGCACGAAAACATATGCACTCCTAAAGAGTCTTCAAAGGAAAAAGTAAAAATAAGTTCCCTGAATGTAAGCAGTGAGTGGGAGAATACAAATCATCAAAGAAAAACAATGATAAACAAGATCTGCTACAGGAGAGGGACACAAATAAATAGATGAAGGTAAGCCATCACATAAGATGCAAGCACATATGACTATCAAGAGAACCAAACCAATGGTAAGCAAAAGGCTTACCCAATGCCCACTGTGTATAATGATATAGTACACAATAGGCTTTAAACAACAGACAGCTAAATGCTGTCAGTAGGCAAGACCTAAAATAGAGTAAAAAGAGACTAAGCAAGATATGTGAAGACGTCACAAGAGTCACTGGTGTTAGTTACGAGTCTTACATTTTTTTAAATAATATATTCTGAGATCACACTGCCATGTGAATAATATTTCGTAAGAGTTTTGTGAAGTGAAACAATATATGTTTGAGAAAGGTGAAGTGCATAGGGTTTCACAATCAGCACGTTGTCACCAGTGTTGGTGTAAGCATATGCCAGTCCACCTTGTAGAGCAGTAGGTGTGCACAAGTGCTTTTCGTGCCTGTAAAATTATCGTAGCACATAGCACATTATAGCCTCTTGTCAGAGAAGCACGTGTGTGAGGAACAATGAAGGATTAGGCGAAGAAGTAAGGGATATTTGATTGAAGAGCTGTGTTTAATGTAGAAGCAGAACATAAATGTAATAATATTTAGGTGAGAAGCCAGCGAGTCACAAATCTGGCCCTAAATTGCAAAACAACTTAACAGAAAAGGAGGACAAGGACTGGAATTAAATGAGGTTCCCTTTGTTATCAGCATCTGCCCTGATGCTGATTATCTCCCAACCTTTGCACTAGACTTTATATAATTACTTGATAAACTGGCAAAGAAATTATAATGCTCCAAAATGTCCCTATTGTGGTCAGTTTACTCTATAAGATCCCGAAACAGCGAGGAATCTAAAACGTACAATTTGAGTTGAATTCATAGCGCAAACTAGGAATCGTGAAGAGAGATTGCTTCTGTTGTCCGTTTTAGAGACTTTAGCTTGGTTGAAAGAAATACACATCTATACAAGTATATTTCAGAAAAAAAGGAGATTAATATCCCCCAGATTGCAGTACTTCCACATTGTAATCGTAGTTTTTCATATGCCAAAATGATTAAACTATTAAAGCAATTGTATGCAGCTAGTTTTTGTAAAATACGATTTATTTCTTCAAAAAGGAGGGTTTGAGGCAGTGGAGAGATGGGACCTTTATGAAACCTATATGAAGTGACTCGGCTGCAGAGCCGTATATCAGCAATAATTTCTGCTGTGCTCGGGATTGAATACTTAATAAACAAAATCCTAGCACCAAGCATGAATTTCCCATGATGACAAATTAAAATAAGCCTTGGTTCTATGGCAGCTGCTAACCATGGAAGGTGATCAACACAGCAGCCGCGTAAGGCAACAGCCAAGAGTGTGATGCCCCGACTCCTCATGGCTGGCTATGGCTAGACTGGGAATATCTCCCTGACCCACTAATGCCCTCTATGCTACTCCGGCAGTAGTTTCTACAGTACAATAGATTACCTCCAATGGTCCAAAGACTCCCTCTTGAATCTTAAGGGCACAACTCCTCTCGGATAGTGACTGATGAGTAATGCTCTGATGTTTGGGTGGGATACTCAGCATCTATTGTCAGACAAGCTGGATGAACACTGTCTGCTGCACAGCAAACCCTTCTCTGTTGAGGACACTTGTTAAATCACAGCTCACACTAAAATGAATCCACCTACTCCTACCATAGAAGGGCACCCACACTTCATCTGCCCTGTGTCATGGCTAGAACTGCTATCCTTTCAGAATTAAACCAATAAACACCAGTAAATAGCGGAGCCACACAACTCAGGGCCCGCACCTGATATACAGCAGGAGTTTAAGAATTCAGCTTGGACAACATGTTTTCACACACAATTGGCCGGGTTTAGATTTTGGTTACTCCATCATAGCGTAACAGATGTCCCGCCCTCCTTATTACAAGTGCTTTAAGATACAATGCAGACAGGATAACTGTCATGTTGTGTCAGAGTATCCATCCGCCAAACTCTAAAAAAGGCCTATTATGTGCAGCCCTGATACAAATTCTGTAGAACAGTGTGTTAATGCGATCTGAAGAAGTCTGAATGACATTGAGTATGAAGGCACTATGTCAGTTTGGTGTATGATTTTAGTTTAGTGTCATGAAAAAATATTCACAGTTTTTAAACTTTTTTGCATAAATGCCGTCCTTTTACGTGATAGAAAAATATATTAAAACTATGAAGGTTTCACTAAACGTGTAATTCTAGCAGATGTCTATACCAAACTAAATTTACACATACTACTAAATTTGAACGGGACCATGAATATGAATTTCTCTTTCTTGCAAGTGTAATCAAGAGAAGTAGTTCAGTAGTTTGTATCCAGAAATAACTATGACAGTGTGACCGTTTTCACGTCCACAGAGTGGTGAATGTTTGTACCCTGAATGCAACAATTGTTAAGCCACTGCCACGGCTTGAACTTTGGGTCATCTGACTTCCTGCCACACGATCCTACAATTGACAGTGTCTCCTTCCCTCCAGTATACTTAGAATATGAAACAAGGGGCACATTATCCCATATATAATTTAGTAGATATGTTTGTGATGGAATAGTTGTCCACCAAACTCCGAATCAGGCACTTGCTTGTAGCAAAGAAAAGCATCTTATGTCACGCCCATTTCAGCAGTAGCCTTTTATCTAACAACAAACAAAAAACACAGAAGACACGCCCCTTCCTCTTGTATTCACTGTGGCATGTTCCTTTTGTGGTGCAGTAGGTGGACCGCCACGTACTGACATCACAATGAATGTTCTGTCCTTCCTGCAGGACTGCATGTGTCCTTGCACTGAACGGCGGGGTTTGTTGTTGTTAATCAGAAGATTAAAGACCACTGAAACAGCTGCTACTTCCTGACAAGCAAAATGTAAACGCTTACTTTATAAAGCTGAGGTTGTAGAACTGAACTGTGAAACTCCAATGGATCATTTGCGTTCCACAGACAGGAGCTCTGCCTTGACAAACCTGAGCGCAGATAAGAACACGAGTGAAAACCCTTGATAAACAGGGCATAGTTGTGAGTGCATGTGGGTAGGCGGCGTCTACCCACTTTTCACAGGGTGGATGCCATCCACATGGCCAAGAAGTTGGGCCCCGCTGAACTCATCCTGGTGTAATTTTCAGACACCGGGACAGATTCAGCAGTGCCTGCATGATGTCTGCTTTTGTTCCAAGCAGCAACATCAGGCAACAAGGGGGCTTTGTTATTTTAATTTCAAGCTGGGCCCAAAACACAGGCCAGATTTAAGCGGCCATTAAGCCTCCTTTTGTTTGAGTGTTTTGGCTGGGAGCTATCTGGAGCCTCACACCCAGATACAAATCCAATGGAGGGAAACAAAGGCCCACGGCTTGTTATTACTTCACAAGTCCTTAAGAGAGGCATGTTTTTGTCTTTGTTCAGTCCCTGTACATAACTGGTATGCATGTACTGTGAGGATGTCAGATGTGTTGGTCTGTCCTTGTATTTATACACAAAATTAAATACAAATATTTTGTTTATTTTATAGCACTACTCATCCCAACGCAGGGTGTTAGAGTGCTTAACAGCACATGTAAGCATTGTACTTTGGCAATAAATCAGGTAAGTGTGCAAATCAAGGTATAGCATGTGTTACATAAGACAGTGAGGGTTACAAGATGTAGGAATCACTTATCCTTCATTGCTCACTGTTCGATATTTGAAGGATTCCAATTTATAAACTTCAAGCAACAAAAGGAACTTTGTGTTAAAAGCAGACACTCACTTACCCATCAATATAAAATAAAAAAGTCATCTGCATGTTACATAATGTACTTTGCAGGAGACATATTAATCATTCTGCTACATTGATTCAGAACTGGGACTAGAGAAAACACAAATCTTTCCAGCAAATGTGTTAACCCAGAGAGTTATGTTACCATTATTATTATTCCCTGAGATTAACTGGGCATACAAAGATCTCTGCAGCAGGTGCCTTAACACCATAAGATATTTTAAAATGCAGACTTTGCAACCAGTTAAGCAGAACAGACTTACAGTTGTGTTTCTCCTTGTTGCCAATTTCTCTGTGGAAGTATTTAAAAAAATAAATGTAAAAGCTAAGGCCCAGGTTTTGCATCAGTTTTTTGGCAGAAACCCAAGGCAAAAGTTTGTTAAATATTGTAATGCGCTCAGATGTACTAAGGATAGGTCTGCTAAACATATGTGTGAGGTGTTAAGAGCTGATGTCACATCTTGTGATATCACTTCCTGTATTTTGTCATGGGTTGTGATGCTACTTCCAGTGATGCCACGTGCAATGTCACGCACCACAATATCATGCGCCATTATGTCACTTGCATACTGCCTAACTTGGTTAGTTCCCCCACTTCTTTTTTAGGACTTGTGACCTGTTCATATATAAACACCAAGTACCTCATTAGAAGTTAAGAAGACTTCATGATGTGGCTGGTAACAAGAGTTACTGGCCGAGTCATGAATCCAGGGAGATGAAATATTGCCTCATGCCATAAACTTCACAGTTTCTCAGGGATATATTTGTGAGCTAAAACCTGGTGCAATATGTTGCTGGAAAATGGTTTGTTATTGGGGAATTAGGTACAATGATTTCCCCTGTTGTTTGGCATGTCATAGAAGACAACTCATAATTCCATATTTATGGTGGGTTCACAATTAGTGCATCGGATTTATGGATGCAATTGGAAATAATTCTAGGCCTGACTGATTTTCCCAGCTTGAAGTACACCATCTAGACAAGAAGAATAATTGCTGGCGACCTCTCTCTCTCTGTCTAACTGACAAGCAAGGTCTCACGTCTTGTCCACCTTCCTCATAGTTGCTTGAATTAGCAACCTCGCACCAAGATCCATGTTCTGCAACACACATAGTACTTGAGAGAATATTTTTTAGCTACTGAGGTGAAATGGACACCCCAATAATGCTATTATATTGACTATCCACTTTACACTTTAGACAGAACTGTCCCGAAAGCAAATACCACTTATTAATACAGCTGTTTCTTATTGCTGCAAATAATGGGTGTTACTATCACCCACTTTAACGGTACTCAGTTAATCTACCATAGAAGGAGCCCATGAACTAGCAGGATTGGAACTCGTAGCCCACAGATCAGCGCATGTCTCAGTGGTGAGTATTTAATATACTGGGCCATTCTACGAGCTAACAATGCATGGAAGTCTTTTGGGATTTTGTGAAAAACCATAATAGTCCATTTCAATGTACTCATAAACAATGCTAATCAGAAATTTGCTTGCAGTGATATTTTAAGCAGAGAATCTACATTTATAACTCATAAAATACACAGCGCCTAATTTGAGTAGGTGGTTTCCGGTGCACCGCACCAGCACTTTGCTATCACACCAGGACTTATGACAGTCTGCCACACGGTGGTGCTGTCTGTGTAATTTAGGAATTATAAATACAAAAGTTGTTTAGTTATTCAATATACATTGCAAAGGTCCAATACCTTCTGCCCAACCATCCTAATATTGTTGGGCACCTGGAATAGTGTGAACTGCCACACTTCTAGGAGTGTGATGGTTAGTAGTTGTGTTGGTACGGTCATTGGCAGCCCGTGCGGGGGCAATAGATGGTGCAAGCTGCAGTGGGCTCCCGAGGAGGTTCCTAGGACTTAATTTTTTTTACAAATTAAGCACTGAAGTTACAGAATGAATTAAGATATCTCTTCAATATGTGAGCAGAACTCTCAGGAAGCCCTTGCTCCTTACAATTGCAAAAATATTTGGCAACTATTATTGCTTGTAGTTCAATAATAATGAGAGCAGTTGGAAACTAGCACAAGAAAACGTAGCACGTTTACAACTCCTTGCATTTCTCCAGCAGATTATTCATTCAGGAGGAAAGAATAGGAGTGTAGATAGGAGTCTTGTGTCATACAGGGTGACAGATGTGGCTCCACTTCACCCAATTGCCAGTATTAGGTAGCTGAAGACAGACACCATTTGGCCCAGGAAAGGGACATTGTGCCTTCTGATCGAAAATGGGACAATGTCCTAAAATGTACAAACAGTGCATTGCTCCCTAACTAGGGAATTCTCTACAAACACTTATACATGCATAGGTTCACACAAAGAGCAATGCCTTTTCTGAAACTAACAAAGAGAAAATAAAATACAAAGGGACCTATTACGTGGCCCACAATTGGTCCCTAAAAGGCACAATTTGGAGGCATTTATTTCTTGGTAGGATTAAAAGCCGAATCCTTTTTATTAGATCTTTTGGGCTCTAATTTACTCCTTCAGAGATGGAGGTAGGGAGGAGAAAGGAGACATGAAGAAAGAGGGGCCTACACAAAGAAGGTGATGGAGTTGGGAGGGCTAGAAAGGGAAGAAGGTTTACCAACCTGATGAGGATCTTGTTTCCACTGTGACAAGAAGTCACTTCTAATCTGCTCGGTTATCGTTCTGATGGTGGCAAATGAAGGTAAAGTGCGTAGGTAAGTTGCTGGCTGGGACAGAGAGATTTGCAGGAAACCCTCCAAGTTGAAGCACACAGATCTGTTTATACCCTCTAGCTGTCGTGACTCTCACTGAGCTACTGTGTATATAATGAAGCAGAGTGTGCATCCTTCAGAGACACAGCCACCTCCTCTGGTCTCACTCTAGCACCCTCAAATTCCGGTCTCATTTGAGAAAAGGACACAGAAGAAGTAAAAGCCACCCATTGCTTCCCTAGGTTAAATGTCATCACTGATTTGATAACCAATATGCTACATACACTTTAATGCAGCAGAGCACAGAGTCCTGAACTTTGGAGTGCAGAACCAGAACAGTTTTTTAGGTTGAGCATAGCAACGTGCAAGTGCTGCTTTTCCAAAGTGTTGGTATGTATCTGGGCTTTTAACCACGCCCACTGCACACCCATCACTATCACTCGTTCATAGGCTTGCCCTTCAAAAATCCATTGATTTCGTTGGTAACTGCTTTACGTTTGTCCCTCCTTAGGGTGGTTTTGTACAGCCTTGGCCATCAACTCTGTTACTTGGCTAATTGTACTTTTGCCTATAACTTTGACTGCGAGCGAACTTCTTTTACCTTTTGTCTCTCTCTTCGCACTCATGGCGGTGCTTTGAATCAGCTCGCTTATGTCAACTGTTTTACTTTTTATTTTCAGTTTGTGTGGAAAGAAAAGCCCAGTTAGGAATTTACAACTCTAACAGCTCTACCTTGAGCAAACACGAGACCCATTGCATTGCAAATGCTTGTCTCTATTCTTATTCCCATTAAATTCGGAGAATTTATGCTGAAGCTAGGAAGCCTTCTATACACTAGGAAGATATGCGAAGTCTCTGAGATGTTAAGGAGCATGTACGTCTGTCAGGCATTAGCTGCTTCCTTGGATCTTGATGCAGGACCACAAAAATACTAAAGGATGAGATTTCTTTGAAGGATTCCCTTATATGTGCAGGTTGAGGACTGGTTTCAATGTAGTGAGAAAAGCATTCTGCTGTCCTCTCGCGCCAGTGAGGACACATGGGACCCTAAAAATAAAATACTCAAATATTTTTTCTAGCAGCAGATTAGACACTGATCGCATGGTTGTGCTTGGAAGTCTCCATGGGTTACCTATGAATGTCCTTCCTTCGCTGGTGGGGAGCAGCAGTTCATAATTTGTACTGGTGGTTGCAGGCAGTGTGCACCAGCGCTCATGTTTGGGCACTTGTTCTTGTTGTTTACCATTTTCTAGACTTTGTCCTAGAGCAAGAGCTAGGAAGGTAGAAGAGGTAGAAATGAGAAAGATAGGAAGAAAAACAAAAAGAGAAAGGAAGGAAGAGAATGGAACTGGACTTGTGCAGTGGTGGAAGAGAAAGTCAAGAAGGGGAATCAAATCTTGGCAGTCTTGGTATTCAGCTGCCCCCACATTCAGTGGTGGTGGTGGCAGCAGACCCCTAAGAAAAAACCTTGGGCCCCTGCATTTTTTTTTCTTTTTTACAAATTAAGCACTTAGAAGCAGGTATGTTCAATCTATCATTCAGCAAATGCATTGAATAAGTTGGCATGGTCACCACATGCCAGCCACTCTTACACAGACTCAACCAAAATATTGCAACCTTTTTTAAGATCACACAGAACATCACTACTATCAGCATTACGGAACAAGCTTAGACCAATGCACCAGCCGTTCGTCCTTGCTTACAGATGGCACAAGCCATGTGCTAGCATCCTGAAGTCCTAATGTGCAGCACAACGCCTGTCAGAATTTTACCAGACGGTTTCCTGAAAATTACATTTGAAGGGAATTGCACTGTACTCTAACAGTTGGTTTCTTGTTATTTTAGGATTGAATTCTTCTTCAGTCAAACAGAAATCTGGTCCTAACTCGCTGAAAAATAAAGTGCTAGAAACATTTTGGGATTTTATAAAAATCATTGGGCTCCTGGATTCAAATGGAAAATCATATATATATATATATATATATATATATATATATATATATATATATATATTAAAATCCCCCATAAGGAAGTGGAAGATTAGGAAGTGCTTGGAGCTCCAAAACCGTGTTAATCGTGTATGCATGTGGTATTTCTATAGCACAAATCAATCCAAAAGGCAGGGAGTGACGTACAGGTTCAAAGACAAGCATAAAGTCAGCAAGTTATAGGAGAGGTAGCTGGGTTGTGGATGGTGATGTAGTGTTCTTTAAAGAAGTGAGTCTTCAGTTCTTTCCCAAACTGAAGCAGTGCTGAGGCCGATCAGATGGATACAGGGATGTTTTTCCAGTTTCTGCCCGCATAGATGAAAAAATCCTACTGCCTTGTTATTTCTGTTCTTTTACTCTTCTTAAACTGTAGATGTAAACGTTCATATGAGCATATCAGCATAACCTTGTAGCTGACCAACACATCTGTGTTAAGGTGGGAATGTGAACCAGATGTGGCAAACAAGCACTCTTAAGGAACTCGCACGACAATCTGTTGTATACTGAAGATGAAGTCTGGCGACTGCCAACAAACCATCCACGTCATAGTGGGAAATTAGAAAAGGCATCGCCAAAAACTAAGGGAACAGAAATCATCTAAAATAGAAAAGCTGCCCCCAGAGGGTTATATAACGTAATTTATGTGTGCGTGCATGTATTTGTATCTGTGCTGGAATGTATGAATATTGTTTGAATGTGCTAGGACACAATGGGCTCGATTCACAAACTACATTTTATATTGTGCTATAGTAGTATTACTCAAGTACTTCAAAAAGCAGTTCACAAATATGTGGTCAGAGACCACTGTCTCTCCTGTCTCTTCTGCACAGATCTCTTCCCATGTAGACATGTGATTTAGTAGTGCATGCGGAGGGGCTAGAGGCAGTCGTGGGAAAATGGTGAGTAATTACTACTAAATGGAGGATGTTGGAAACATTTAAGTAGGGGTTTGGTAAGGAAATCCTAATACAAAACACCCATCCACAAAACAGTAAGACAATTTGCAATTCATAAAATACCCTTTTAAAATGACAATAGCCAGAAAGTTGCCAAAACAAGCTACATGTACTCCAGTCTTCCTTGGAGTAAGTCAAGCAGGACAAATGGTCACACGCTGGCACAGCAATACATTCCCATAGAAAACATTGAAGGAAGGAAATTAAAATATTACCCCACAGAAACTAATGTTTAATAAACTATTGTTTAATAAACTATATTAGTTTGTCATTTTCATATATATAAATATATATTTTTGTCTTTTTTTTCAAAGTAATGATCGTCACTGTGTAGTTATAGTTAGGTCAGTCTTTCCATAGAACGTGTGCCCCAACAATGCTCTGCTTCTGACCTCACAGATTGTACAACTCATACATGTTTAATGACAATATAGATGACATCACTGATAACATCTCAAATGACATCATTGATGACAACGCTGGGCATGGTGTGGGCACAGGTTCTAGTTGGTTCAGTAAATTATAACTAGTGAATTTCAGTGTTTTTGGTTAAATATTACATTTTAACTGTGATTTTCACCCAACCATAACATCACATTAGCCCTTGTTTTTTTCAGTGAATTTCGGACTTTTTTTAATAGTAAAGTAAGGTATTATTACCATACATAACCATAACACCACTTTAACCAAACACATGGTATAACTCATGGCATCTGCCATGCACAAAACACCTATTTACCAAATGCACAGATACATAAAAATCTTTAAACAAGCATTTGTAATGCAATGGGTCTCACGTTTGCTGGCGTTCGAGCTATTAGTGTTGTGAATTGCTAAATGGACTTTCCTTGCCACATAAATTGAAAATGAAAAGTAAAACAGTTGACAGAAGCGAGCCGATTCAAAGCGCCATGGCTGCCATGAACGTGAGCGCGAAGGAGAGACACAACAGGAAAAAGAAGTTTACTCGGCGTCAAACAAATCTGCAAACATGCAATTATCCATGTAACAGAGTCGATGGCCAAGGGGTAACAAAACTGCCCCAAGAAGGGGCAAACGTAAACCATTTACCAATGATAAGAAAGGATTTTTGAAAGGCAAGCCCGTAAATGAGTGATGGTTATGGGCATTCGGTGGGCGTTGTTAGAATTCTACAGATAGATTACAACACTTCAGAGCGCTTGCGCGCTCAACCTAAAAACAAGAGAAAAACAAGGCAGATGCCATGAGCCATGGCATGTGTTGTGTGAGTAGAGATCTATCTATCTATCTATCTATCTATCTAAAATGGGACCAGGGGCTCAAAAGTTTTAAGCAAACCTAAAATACCTTTTTAATGGAAAATGTGGCTGACCCATAACTACGTAGTGGTGACTGCCACTCTGTAATATATGTATTTTATGCAATAGCAATCTAATTAGTTTTATTGATATTTTTTAATATAATGCTAGACTTAGTTAAAGTAACATTTTTTAAGAAGTGTAAAAAAGATTTGAAATGAATTAGGTATATAATGGTTAATTAAGGATACTAAGGCCCTCATTGTGAACATGGGGGTTCAGACCGCCATGCCGGCGGTGGCGGAAAATACCACCACTGGCATGTCAGTCTGAACTGCCATATTCTGAACAAGGGAGGGCCGCCACCACTGCCAGGCTACCGCCACCAGGCAGCCTGACGATGGCAGAATACTTTATACAACAGGGCCGCGCTGCTCTGAGGATAAAGAACGCTTGTTCCTCCAACCTTTCCCTGGTGGGTTCCCCTGCCAGGAAAAGGATGGCAGAAGGGGTGCTCCGGGGCCCCACATGCAGTGCCCCGTCGCGCAGGTCGGGCAGAGATCTGCACAACGGGTGCTGCTGGATCCACCGCACAGCGGCATTGACGACAGCTCCATGTTCCCGCCCGACGGCCCAGCAACATGTCTATTATATGGCCAGCGGGGTTTCAAGGGGGCTGGCTGTCTGTGAAAAGACCACCAGCATGAACACGGCGGGACAGTGTTCATAATGACCCCATAAATATTGAATAAAAAAGAGAGGGCGAGTATATTTTTATTATTGTTAAAAAATGTAATATTTGTAAATTAAATTCATATACTTGTTTTATTGCTATTATGCAATACACATTTAATTTTATGAGTTAATGCACTGTAAAATTTTATTTTGTTATTTTTGTTAACAATACATATTTTAAATCATTTTAATTGTATAATCTATGTTAAAATATTCTTAAATATTTTATTAAACAGAAATAATAAACTGCATTAAATTTCCTTACACTCTTCCATAGAGAGATTCCAACCCCAACAGATAAGATGTCCACTATCAGGAGAAAAGTTACTCGTAGTAAACATGCAATCATTAACAGTGTTGTAGAAAGCTTCAGGGGTGAAGACATACAAGTCTACACTTAGGGGTAAATCTCCACTTGGAAATGGTCAGTAGATAAAAAAGGGGAGAGTTATACCTATGTGTAGGACTAAATAATCATACATATGTATATTTATGTAGATTTACCTTCGCAGTCGCTCACCTCATATTTGACAATAGGTATTATTGATTTGTTAGCTATTTCTTAGCAGCAAGGGCCCCCTGTATACCACTTCAGAGAACAGAAGAGTAAGAAAGGGTACATAATGGGTAACATAGTCCAATATTGCCATCAAGGACAGGAAATATGAAAAACCATGGTCGAAGGTAATTACTAGATGGCAAATATAGAACTATACAGATAGTACCCCAGTATTGTGGCCTAAATATATTTTGGCAAAAGCATTTTGTTTTAAACATTGTTTACAGAAATATGGCCTACTGGAGTTAATAACAGAAAATATACACCCATTGGAGAGATATTATTGTGAATGATATTTAGGATTATGTGATTTTTTGTTGTTGTGATACTTAGGGGGTCATTACAACCTCGGCGGTCTTGGAAAAAGACCGCTGATGTTGCGGGAGCCAGAATACCGCCATTGCCGGCGGTATTCCTGGCTCCCTATTATGACTTTTCCGCTGGGCCAGCGGAAAAGTCACATCAACATTGCTGCCGGCTCGTAATAGAGCCGGCGGCAATGCTGATGTGCAGCCGGTGCAGTAGCACCCGTCGCACATTTCACTGCCCGAAATTCGGGCAGTGAAATGCGCGACGGGGCTATGCCTGGGGGCCCCTGCACTGCCCATGCGCAGCGTGGACAGATAATGCTATGTATCACAAACTTTCATTTATTTACTTTTTTGATGGGGGTGGGGGGTCCAGGTGGACCTTGAATTAGTATTACCTGATGTAATCGGCCCCATTTCTGTCCTGAAGCTGGTTAATAGCCAGAGGACACATTTTGACAAGTGAAAACGCTTGGATAAAGTAATCAGCAGATCTGTGACTCACTCGAGGTAATTAAATCAAGCAACAACGCAATAAATATCCGCCCTGCAGCTGAACTGTGTGTCCTGTAGTTCAATTCTAGGGCAAGGGCAGATTAAAATGCTACCTTGGCCACCACCAGCAGGGGGCGCTACGCTGCTCTTAATGGCAACCAAAGTCACCAAATGCGAAGTGAAAAACATACTTCACATAGGAGGCACGAATCCCTGCACTACCACTGTGAACGCAGTATATTTGTGTGATTACATTTTATAAATCTAAACATGCTAATTTAGGTCCAACGAGTTAAACATGTCTGGGTATGGCATTAAACAGTTTCTGCTCACTCAAGTCTTTTATTGTGGGAGCTTGAGCTATTTTTGACCAGCAAAGTTAAACAACTGAACAACGATCATAAATTAAAGGGGCAGGCCTACACTTTGTACATTCAAACATCAAAAAATGCTTGATCGTTGTCGCAGCACACGATACTCACTTGTTCTTATGCACACAGTACTTTGATTACTTAGCGAATTATTACTCAAGTTTGTGATAAGACATCAAAAGTGTAGCGAGAAACACATCCATGAAAAACAACATGAAAAATTACAAAGCCCACTGAAGATGTAAAAATGCATTACAGAGTAACTTCAGACTCAGCCACCCTGACAGCGATTGCGGCCTCAGTACGGGTTGGCAATAGCTATACATATGGAAGTACAACGCCGTCCTCGACAGTCAAAGGCGAAGCAGAGGCACTGAAGTTTTATTTTTACTAAACATTCCAAGATGATGCCTTGCATGATATGATTCTGGGGTGCAAAATAATACACTATTCATACCAAAACAAGACTGTTTTACAAAATCGTTTTTAGGTTCTCTTCTCCAGACAAATACCACATTCATACAAATATACACTGTTGTCTGAAACTACAAACTGTAAGATTGGTACACTCTTTATGTTGTCTGTCTAAAACCTGAGCACTTTTCATGAGGCTGTAAAATTTGCTGGGCTCTGTTGTGTATGACCTGAGATTGCAAAATTTGTGTAATAGTTTATTTTTCCTTTCTGTTGCTTCTAGGAAGTTTCTCAGGCATAACATGTAACGGAGAATCTAACTGGAAGAGGCAGAATGGAAAAAAATGAAGTGAAATATAGAAGTGGAGAATGATGCTAGGAAGCCCCCCAAACCAATTCTTTTCCTCCTGCTCTACTTGTTGGCCAGATGCCTAAACCAGTGACCTAAAATGCACTAGGACTCCATCTGGTGAGGAAATGAGCTTTCTAGAGCAAACTGCTCCATCCACAAAGCTCGTCCATCATTCTCATTACCTTGTCCACCCTCTCCTCTCTCCTGGTGCCTCTTTTCCTTGCCTCCCCTTTGCACTTAAAATATTTTGACAAAATATATTTAAGTAGTACAGTGCAAACATTCTATATTGTTGGGTATTAACGTGTTCCCAATGATACGGTTTACAAAATACCAAAATAGCAACACACATGAATTTCAACTCAAAATAATAAAAAGAACACCTAATGCACAGACATCCAACACTGCACAGATATGCCACTTACATGGATATCAACATATACACAACAGCATCCGCTCATAACATCAGCTCTCACCATCATAGTACATGTCTAAAGAAATCTACTAACATCCATCCAATACTGCAAAGATCTCTGTAAAACCACCCAATAAATACACTTAAAGTTCACCAGTCAAAGCTACAGCCAGATAACCCAGTATCCATGTAAGCATTCGGATAGATCTTAAATTACACCTGATAAACTTAGACTACATCTGAATATCAACAACCAAAATATCAGATATCCTTTACTGGCAGCTCCTACTATAGTCCACAAACACCAGATACCAGTCTGCAATACAATTAAATAGAGTAGAATCCTCAAAACCACAGAGTGAAGGCACCCAGCCCTATTTACACTGCAAGCCCATACCAATGGCAGAATGTGTGCCATATAAATATGTGTAACATATTAGAACATTGGAATGTTGGACCTCAGGGATAATGCTGGTATAAGTATTCAGATCTAATATTCTGATGCTGGCTTTTCTGATGCTCTCTTTTTAATTTAGAACATTTTACCCTCAGTGGGTGGAATGTTCTAATAGCCTTATACTTTCTGTCTCATGATCTCCCTTGTTAAAGGCCCTCACCAGATGATTGGGTCTATATCTTGGTGTCAAGGCCTTCAACAACTGGTCTAGCCCTCATTAGTGGGCCATAAGACTATAGCATAGCATAGCATGGTATGGTATGGTGCTGCGGGCTGGAACTGACAGGCCTGACTGTCATCATTAATCTTTACCTTTACACGACTGATCTCTCAAGCAGTCTAGAGGAACTACATGTAGAACCTGGGAAATCTCATTCATGGTGGTCATACTTTACTGAGTTCTGTGCCTCTACACCACATGCTGGTGCCTCCCTTTTAGAGTGTTTGGGTGAGGTTATTGGGAATCCCCTTATTATCTCACAAATTCCCTCCAGAAGTATCATTGAGTAGTTGGGAGAAAAATAGAAAGTGTTTGGCACCACAGCAGTAGCAGGCATCTCTTAACCCCTTAGCTGCTGGGTCTTACTTTGGGGTAGTTTGTGCTTAGGCCTTCATAACTTTTTGTCCACATAAGCTATCCACGCCAAATTTGTGCCTTTTTTCCAACACCCTAGGGATTCTAAATGTATACAGAGTTTGTGGGTTCCCCTGGAGGAGACCAAGAAATTGGCCAAAATACAGCTAACATTTCGTTTTTTTTTCATTAAAATGCAAAAAAGGGCTGGAGAAGGCATTTGTTTTTTTCCCCCTGAAAATGGCATCAACAAAGGCATTGAGGTGCTAGAATCACCATCTTCCCAGCTTTCAGGAACAGGCACACTTCAATCAGAAAACCACATTTTTCAACACAATGTTGGCATTTTACTGGGACATACCCCATTTTTACTATTTTATGTGCTTTTAGCCTCCTTCCAGTTAGTGACAGAAATGGGTGTTAAACCAATGCTGGATCCCAGACAGCTAAACATTTCTGAAAAGTAGATAGAAATCTGAATTCAGCAAGAGTTCATTTGTGTAGATCCTACAATGTTTTCCTATAGAACATAACAGCTGAAATAAACAAATATTGAAATTGAGGTGAAAAAAATAGCAATTTCTGTCCACGTTTTCTTCTATAACTTTTTCCAGGTATGGTCGATTTTTGAAAGCAATATATTGTTACGTATGCTGGACTCTTCTGGTTGTGGACATATATAGGGCTTGCAGGTTCATCAAAAACCCTAGGTACCCAGAGCCATTAAATGAGCTGCACCTTGCAATGGGTTTTCGTTGATTACCGGGTATACAGAAATTCATTTGGTGAAATATAAAGTCTCAAAAATAGGTATCAAGGAAACCTTTGTATTTCCTAAATGGGCACAAGATAAGGTGTTGAGAATCCGTGGTTATTTGCACATCTCTGAATTCCGGGGTCCCAATACTAGCATGTGAATTACAGGGCATTCCTCAAATAGACTTCTTTTTTACACACCATCTCACATTTGGAAGGAAAAAATGTAGACAAAGACAAGGGGCACCAATACTTGTTCTTCTATTCTGTGTTCCCCAATGTCTCCCGATACAAATGGTACCTCACTTGTGTGGGTAGGCCACAACAGGAAATGCCTCAAAACACAACATGGCCACATCACATTTTCCCAAAGAAAACTGACCTGTTTTTTGCGAAGTGCCTTTCTGTGGCGTTTGGCCTCTAGCTCAGCCGGCACCTAGGAAAACCTGGCAAACCTGTACATTTCTGAAAACTAGACACCTAAGGGAATTCAGAATGGGGTGACTTGTGGGGCTCTCACCAGGTTCTGTTACCCAGAATCCTTTGCAAACCTCAAAATTGACCAAAATAAATACTTTTTCCTCACATTTCGGTGACAGAAAGTTCTGGAATCTGAGAAGAGCCACAAATTTCCTCCCACCCAGCGTTTCCCCAAGTCTCACGATAAAAATGGTACCTTACTTGTGTGGCAGGCCTAGGGCCGGTGTCAGGAATGGATTACACAATGGTCAATGTTAGTCCTTACATGAGGGCAACTGTTGATCTTGGGGTAATCCATTCCTGACGCAGGCACTGTATACAGGCACTCAAGTGGGGTAGCATTTTTATCAGGACAGGTGGGGAAACACTGGCAGCATATTCCTGTTGTTTGTCTGACAGAAATGCAAGAATAAAGAGTTTTTATTCAACATTTCACCTTTGCAGGGTATTCTGGGTAAGAAAACTTTGGGGAATCCACACAAGTCACACCTCTGTGGACTCCCCCGGGTGTCTAGTTTCCAGAAATGCCTGGGTTTGGTAGGTTTCCCTATATGGCCGCCGGGACGAAAAACGCAGGTGCTTGCCTTATAAAACCAGGGTGTTTTCTGATAGATAATTTTAATGTCTCCACAATACGATTTGGGCGGTGGAATTTGGGGCTGAAATAAAATGGGGAGCTACCAAGAGAGCACTCTCTATGTGCTTGCCGCCACATGCACCTGCTCTCTGGATTGGGCTAACCCTCTATTGTCCCGCTGCACAGACTGTGCTTGCGAAGGAACAGCAGGACTGTCCTCATCACCTCCCTCAGAATCACTGAAAGAGGAGTTGTTGGAAAAGTCACTCCCAGAGTCTCTGCCATTGTCCTATCCCTCAGATGCTGTCTCAGTATCTTCTGTCTCAGTCTCTGATCCAACATTAGAGCTGTCCTCTATAACCCTAGTTAGGGCCTGAGCAGCAGTCATCCCACGAGACGCCATCTCTGCTACTGTCTAAACTGTTGCTCTGAAACACTAGCCTACGTAGACAATCACAAAATTGCTGGTGGGTGTGTGTGAGATGCATGCAGCAGTAAAGGTCAGTCACCTTACCTTTGCTTCTTCCCTCAACCAGCACGTTCTCTCAAGACATTAAAAAAAACAAAAAAGAAACACTATTACTTCACCTTGTCACCTACCAATCTTTTACGCCTTCGGTGCCTAGTCCAACAATCATTATTGGTGCTCCCACTCCCATGTCCTCCTCCTCAGATTCCCTCACTACCACTCAGCAAAAGTGCCCTTCATCTCTCCATAGCCGCCCTCGCACAGACATTTAATTTTTATTATAGCGCAGGTAATGGCTGGCTTTACTAATCCACTCAGCTATTTACATAAAATACAGGTTTGCTCTTTGCAGTAGGCATATAAATCTTCTGCGCTACTTTATGGCATCAAAACTGCCACTAGATAAAAGTCAGATCCTTTTGTAACAGAATCATAATCACAAGAGTTACCTGACTTTTTTATTGCTGCCTAAAAGCTACAGTTGAAATGCATCAGTTGAAGTATATGCATTGCTTTGAAGACGCAAGCTGCAACTGCAAGAGAACTGATGGCGAATATATATATTTATATATATATATATATATATATATATATTTATATATATATATATATATATATATATATATGTGTGTGTTTGTAAAGAGATCACTTTTATCTGTGGGTGTGGTTTCGATCAGCCCCCAGGGAAACCACACACACATTGACAAAAGGTATATATATATATACACACAAATATAGCGCCTTCCGGGACACGGAAGCTCTTCTGTGTCTCCCGGGTTTTTTAAATAACAAAAAAAAAATCCTCCGGTGCAAGGATTTTTTAACCCCCTCCCTGGTGTCGGCCACTGGTCGTGACCTCACCATAGGGGTTAAGCCCGTATTTGTTTTTGCATACACAATAACAAGAATGTGAGCCAGATTAATGGGGTTCTGTTTTTAGCCTGGACAAATGGGGTTCTGTTTGTGAAGAGAATGTCTCTAAAAGAGGTCTTACGATTCCTTTTGAAATGGCAATGTACACACTATGCTATACAGGCATACGCTTTTATATTCAGCACATTTTTAAGTCTGGCTTTTGAGACCGCTTGAGCTGTTTAGCCAGATTATTATTTTTCCCCAAAACAATACAAATGATATACATAAATGAGGGTCATGATCAGCAGACTTCATCCATTAGTCTGCTAAATTGTCATTCACATTTTGATTGTGCCCATCACAGCATACAACATGGGTGAGTGGTCAACACACATTACCCATAATCTCCCTGCACTTCGAGAAACTGCACGAAGCCTGTGCACTTTGTTCTCATCTGTGGCAAAGCTAGTTCAAGGAATGCTTTATTTTTAAAGGTATTTTCTATACTAACCTTAAATAATGGCTATCTGTTTTCCCGGCACTCACTCTTAAAGTGCTATTAAATGTTTAAGTGACATTGAAACAGTGTAGCTGCCTGCAATTTCAGGGCTTGGTTAGGTGGTCATTTCTTCTGGTCTCTCTCACAAATAATTATATAACGTGTATTACAACTGAAAGCTTGTTGTATAAATATCATTTCTATTAAGAAGCTGTATCGTTTAATTTTTATTGTAAGCATAAGTCTCACGGTTAGGTGATGGTATATTTTCTTTTGTTCCATTTTATGGCATACAGTTGGCATACTTTGTTTTTTCTTAAATATCCAACATACCAGTTTGCCAACGCTAGTACTATTGGCTTTACCAATTCTTGTTTTACATGGGTGCTCTTCAGAGAGTTAAAATGCACAGTTCAGTGTATTTTACACTAGCTACTCAGATTTTTGGACGGATGGTTTCTTTCTGTAAGAGAAAATGAATCTTTTCCCTGACACTGCACCTCTCCTGGCACTTCTACCAAGCTAGGTAATTCAAATTCTCAGCCTTTCTTTATCTTGGCCTTGATGATGTACTTTTGTTTTGCTTTTCTCTTTCAGTTTATCCCATCTCAGCTAGACACGAGGTCATCTGCAGAGCAATTTACTTCATTATTCACCCTTCTGCTCATGCACCCAATGATAAGCACGCCATCCATTGCTTGTTGCCCCTAGCGACTGAGATAATATACATAATGATCCATTAAATAACTTTGCAGTGAAGATGCTGTAACGGGATTAGTGAGAAAATCCGGAGGATAACATATTTTACACAAAAATACTTATGGAATGATGCTAATGTAAAGTGCCGAAAAGTGTAATTGTTTTGAGTATTCTTTTTTTGCTTATTAGCCTGAAAGACATGTTAATATTATCTGTCATTATCTCAGATCATAAAAATTCAAGAAGACTAATTAGCTTAGTGAGTTCATCCCATGGAGAAACAGGCACTTGGCAAACATCAGTGGAGAGGGTCGAAAGCCGGACAAGCATTGCACTGACAGCAGATCTGGCCTTACTGACTGTGCTGCACCATGCACAGGCCCACAGCTCGCCTTCATTCAGATGGGCAGAGACATTTACCGGAGGTTTACTACGAACAGAAACCAGTACAAAGAATGAGCATCTGCCTGCTCTTGGGCAACGGTACATGAGCAGAACCAAGAATGCATGAAAAGGGGAATAAAGCATGTGAGGAAGCAGTAGGGCTGAAGACGACATTGAGGCACCTAGGACACGTGTCAGCATGTGTTATGTGCACCATGCCAGTATTTAGCAAGATCCATGTATTCTTCGTGGAGAAAATCTAATTGGGGTTTAACAGAAGCACACTGCTGTAAAATAAGTAACAACGGCGCAGCTGCATTTTGCAGAATTCGAAGGCTACAGATAAGATTATTAGGTAAGCCAAACAACATTGCATTGCTATAATGTCACATTTAGATAGCTGCCTTGATCGCCAACGTTCTCTTTTTAACTTGGAGGCAAGGAACTTTCCTTAATCTATTTAAAAGGAAGTAACATAAACAGGGCTTCTGGTTTTATGGTATCTATGTTTTTTACATTTCAATGTGTATTTATCCATGTTTATTTTTAGGTAATTTTATCTGTATGTATTTATATTTATTTTGTGTTTTCTGAAAAAATGAAGCTGAAACTGGTGTATTTCCACAGGTATTTAACTGATAAATGTACACTCTTGAACGCCTGACAAGTTTCAATGATAGGAACATCCACAGATGATAAATCAATGCAGTTATGTGTAAGTAACTTTGGTATTAACCTTGTGCATATGTACTGCTGTTTAAGCAACAATACTAACACTTCTAGCTTTTTTTAACCACCTTCCCTGTCAATATGCACAGCTATGGCCTGGCAGTCATGACTGAAATCATGAAGAATCACACACATAAAAAACCTTCCGTTTTTATCCACATTTAAAAATAAATACAGACAGGAAAATATATTTTTTCTGTATGTATTTATCAGTAAAAATCTGTAAAAACAGAAAACAGGGAGCCTTAAACATAAACCAGCAAATTTTGTTGATGTGGGAAAAAGTTAAGACATGCCAACAGTAACATCAACGCTTTTGGTCATATTAGCAGGGGCTGGGGTGGGGCCGAACGCCAGTGACTATCAAATGGGGGTCATATATAAGGGTGATTCCCTAGAATAAGCATCTCTATTTTCAACTAAAAACACATTATTGGTGTTGGACTTTCATTTAAAATGTTTTTACTTTTATAAAATGAAGTACTTTAATTCAAGCATGCATAAATACTAAACCTAAAACTATAAATACACCCAATGAAAATGATACCGTATTGCATCACCTAAACTCTAGATCTGTGTCAAAACCTTTCCTACTGGCAAACAACTGAAAAGCTCCTCCCAGCGGTGTTTGTAAGTGAGACGCACTGTTCACTGCTGACTCATGAAGGTATTGCGGTTTAAAGGCTCAGAACTGAGCAACACACAAAAGTATCAGTGTTGTTTCTTTAAGGAGATAAAGTACTTTAATGCACACACAAGTAGGTGCTATGCACACAATTGCAAACATTTGCAAGATTTGAGAGGTAATTACATATTGGGGCCCCTCTTAAAACGGCCTTGAAAAATACCCAGGGTTCAAACAATGTACCCAAATAAAAAGTGCAGGGGCCAACTAATCCTGTACATCTAGTCTCTTAATGTGAATTGAGATACACAATATGACAATTTACATGCAAGCATAAATAAACACATGGTCTCAGGCTAGAGAGACCAATGAAACACTTTAGTGAGACTTAAAATAATATTTGACAACGACCTTAATTTTCCAGATGGAGATGTCAAGTATTTTCTTGTGCATGATCAAAAAAGTGACATACGTTTTAACTCTCTTTTCTATTGCATTTAGAAAGCATGGTAATACCCTTTCCTACTTTATTGTTCAGTTAACAATGTACAACCACATTTATTGTATTTGTCAGAAAGGTTATAAAGTAAATCTCCTTTCTGTTGTATTTGCCACAGTGTTCACAATGTAAAATGCCTTGCATTTGCGAAATCCAGTTGAGACGATCATAGGGCAAGTGAAAGTTACTTGGACCCATTTGTATCAATGGGGATCTTTCTTTGCTGTCAATGAACCACTGTAACGCAGTCCCACAGATTGAGGATCAAGGACAGGTTTTAGAACTAGGCTCCTAGGGTATTGAGGCCAAGAAGTCTACTGACACTTCATACTTCTTTAAAAAGGAGAAGTACTGCAATGAAGAAGCAACTAGTTATTGTATTAAATTACAAATATTTACAAGATTTCTGGTGGAATTACCAATTGAAACCCATCCTAACGGTGCCATGTAGATTAATAAGGTGCATATCACTTACTGCAAAAAAGAATATCACACGGAGCAACTGACCTTATAAACCTAATGTGGTTCTGTTATATGTGTGGTATGAGGTGACAATTTTGTCACCAACAGGGCCTATTCCTAAAAACAAGCATTAAAAGCCAACCGGTCTTGGCAATCCCAGAGGTATTGGCGTTGGCAGTGTCAATATCTTTTAGTCATGTCGAATAGCAGCATGTGTATTTTTAATGCTACAAATTTACATCAAAGCAAGCAAAGGCACTTCATTGAGTAAAGTTAAACTTTCATGCCACCTATAGTTTAACTCCATTCAGCTGTTTTCAGTGTGTCAAGGAGTAAATAATCCTATAGGAGTTAAAAAGTGAAATGTCAGTTTTGGGATCCCATCCCAAATTGTCTTTTGCTCCTAGTTGATGGATCTGCATGATTCTTGCTGTATAGATCCCAAAGTGGATGTACTTTTTTTTCCAAACGTTTTGTGTGGAACAGTTGGAAGGCACCAATGCATACTAAGAAATAAAAGAAATATTTTTTAACAGTAACTCTCAGCTAACCATAACTTGATAATTAATATACAGGAACACACACAGATATATGCTAATTACAAAACTACTACAAGAATACCATTCTCTTACCTTCAAATCAGTGTCCCTAGTCTTTAAGGTTACCATTGCTGATTCTGAGAGTTACCAGGATTCACTTGTTACCCCAAAACTTAAATAATGACAGACTCCTGGACATTCAAGCCATCCGTCAGAAATTTGCGTTCTCTTCTGGATAAACTCATCCATAAATCTCTGTCACAATAGCGCACTCCGCTCAAAACATAGTGCAAAATATCTAAACTATTGATGCAAAATATGATGCAATCTAAAAGAGCTCATTAACTGGGTCTTGCTGCACTTAAATGAAGTCTCGGATTCCCAAGCAGCCAAGTATACTTAACATAAATGATTAAAAAAGGTCACACAAGGAAGATTTGTGGAAGTCGTTGAGACAAAATGCAATGGTTGGTGTACTACAGTCAATGAATAATGCAGTCTAAACTTACATGTAGATCATCGCAGACTTGCTCAAAACAACTGTTTAAAAAAAGCCATAGACCACAAAGTTACTGGGTAAGATCATGCTCGTTTCCTACTGTTCCATATAAGTAATAGCTCTTTATCTAATATCTCAAGTAGTGCATGACAGGAATACTGTCTAAAAAAGAATACCAAATAATGGCCCCTATTTCAAAGAAAAGGGGTGCTTTATTGCTGCAGTAGAGTGGAACACTTGATGTTTGCTGTTCACATACTTGTCTTTTTATTCATTCAACTGACGGGATATCTATACAGTTTGTTGACCTTTAGAGAGGACCGTGCAAAGAAAAAAAATACTTATATTTAACAGCTTCCCCATATTGGAGAAATGGTGTAAAACGTGATGCAATATAAACATGGCAGTAACTCTATTTTTGTAAGGCTCTGTTTAAAAGGGATCACATTTACATACACTAAACATCAGCTGTAATGTGAATAGAGATGCATCAAGGTTTGTTGCTGATTAGTGACAGATACAGGGTCTCCTCTCACCATCTGGTTTTTTTGTGCCCATTGGGGCTCCTGCTTCTACAGCTCTTTGCTGTGCACTGGGTGGTGTGGAGCCCGATACCTAAGTGGTGCAATGCCAAGAGCAAATATTGTGGCGGCTGTGCAAGACCTATTTTAAGGCCCACCGCATACAGCTTCTAGAAAGTACAAGGGGCCAGATAGTGGAGCCTGCCATTCTTCAGGTTCGCAGGTCTATCTACATGGGTGAGGAGGTGGAGTAACACTGAACAGCTTGGCCAGAAAGTCCCAGAGTTCGGTGTTGCTCTTCTTGTTCTTGGCTGATATCAGCTGCAGAGAGTTGAAGCTGAGCTGCAGGATCTCCAGGGACTCATCAAAGGCTGGCAAAAAACAGGTGCCTCTGTACACCTCCCGCTGTGTGCACACAGCACAACACAGCAGTGAGGTGAACTGCCCAGCCACACGTGGGGAACAACAGCCTACTGGGGTGAGAGAACTTTCGGGGCGCTGCATCACTGCGATAAATGTCCTGATAGGTGGCCACAACTGAGCAGCTGTAGATGAAGCAGGAAAAGGTGTGGCCATCTTGAAGTGCAGATGATTAATTACATTTTAAAATGATCCCTTCTTCAGTCTACATCAATGTAGATCAATGCAATTGGCAACATAAGAGAATAGTCTTTGATTTTTTCAGACATTATCCTTGCTGCTTATTTTTAACTGTGTGTAATGGGTGCAATTTCATTATTTCTAATGGCAATCACATCATCAATAAATTTGTGCAGCAGTTTATACAAGAAAATGTGAATTTTACATTACTTCAGATCTACACAAGTTTAATTAGCGATGTTCCTCCATAACCTAAATGGAATAGCCAGGATTTCCAAAAATGGCTGCCATTTTACACAATACCTTTGTAGGGTACAAGCAAAGCCTGTGGCTTTATCATTTACGGCTTTCCTACTATGAGATAAGAACAAGCTTTCCAGGCCTGTTTACAGAAACGGACCAGAGGTCGAAGGGAGTGAAAAGAGGACCGATTGTGTTAATTGTTTTTCAACAAAGAAAAAAGTAGTTACTAAACCAGATGCTAGTGACCAGTGGATTGATAAACTACCCAGTACCTGCTCTCAGGGAGGGCTAAACACAGTAAAAGGCATGGCAAATGTATGCTGTGGACAAATGAGGAGAAGGAAGAGGAAACCAACAATGGAGCCGGCAAATGCGAAGCCTATGAGCGGGATGAAGCCTTAAAATTATATACAACATGTTTAGAAAAGAAAGCGCGAGCATTGTCTAGTTTAGACCTAACCAGCATAGTACTTATATAGGCATATTTCAGCACATTTTCAGTATTTCTTTATTGACTTTATATACTGCATATCACCAAACGTATCATGAAACGTGTATTTGACACATGTTTTGCAGGTTAATCATTATAGCCAACATGCACTCATAACAAGGACCATAACAGTGCATAGTCACCATAATAAATCCATTCAATAAATAGAGCTCACAGCCATACTGATACTGACAATAGGAAAAACAAGCACAAAGGAGCAAAGCAGTTGAGTGTTTAAATATCTACAGAGTCATATTGCCTACAATCAAACAATCACGTATCAAGACTATTATTCTTAATCTTTCACCATACAATCATGGAAACTCTCAGGATGACAATGATAAGACACGGAGACCACCTAACAGAGCACCAATCTTGCTGACAATCAGTTCGACCCCAGACAGGAATATTTATCTGCTCTCATAGCAGCCTCCTATCATTTATTGCCTCTAATTTTGTAATATACACATCCCCAACAGTCCCAACTAGAACCCTGCCCCCTGCTATCAAGCCAATGTAAGGACATCTGACCATTTCTGTAGGTCCATAAGCCAGCACCTTAGAGCAGGACTTCAATGCCATAGTAATGCGATGTTTGAACAGCATAATTGCCAAACCTACAAATTCACACAGATAATTATAACTTTTCGGTTCCGACATTAGGCCCAGTAAGCACAGTCTGGGTGTAGGATGGATAGTCCGATCAATGAGCTCAGAATTAACACCTCATCACTTTCCCATGCGTCTATTTCAACACATAACACCTTTCATGATCAGCAAGTTAGTCCAACAAGATAATCACAATGTAAAATTAAAGGCCGACTACTTTGTTACAGCATTTAAAAATCAATAAAATAAACATTGATTTTAACATGAACATAAATATGGCCATTTAGTCTCAGCAAAGAGAAACACATGAAATAATTTAGGAAGACACAGAGTGTACACTAACCTGAACATTACGTCTCCCTCTACAAACATCAAGGTTTTTTGTGGCCATATTTTAAACGGGTATATGTAATGAACATGATCCTATTGCATGTCAGTGTTTTCAATATATAACTTCTTCTTACTGAAGTTGTCACATACATCAAGGTATTTGTCACGATGTTCACAATTTAAACCCTCTTGCTATTTCATTTGCCAGAGTTCACAATGTAAAATCACTCCGTATTGCATTTGTCAAAGGGTTCACAATGTAAACCCCCTTCCCATCCTGTTCATTAGTGAACTGACAATCATGTTCCTATTGTATTTGAGAAATCTGGCTCAGGAGGTACAGGGCAGCTGAAATTATTAGCCACAAATATGTCAATACGGGTCTTTCACCTGGAGCCTTTTTTTCCCCAGACCACAAACTGGAGACCAAGTGCATATGTTATCTTTTTTCTGTAAGGGTAGCCAGGCAGAAAAGGCCAAGGATGACCTAGGGAGGTGCTGTGGGATAGAATCTCTGACTACAACAAAACACAACATTAACACTCAATGAGACCATGTCCAGCTAGTACTGTTTCTTTAAAAATGTAAAGTACTTTAACGCACATTAAATTAAGTACTATTCTTAAAATGCCATTTTTGAAAGATTTCAGATGGAATTACAAATTGAAATCCTTCCTTTCTGGGTGTCACAGATTAACCAATGTACAGTTGCATACCCTAATCTCAGGGGGCAATTAAACCTGTAAATTTAGTATTTTCTAATTGTTTGTGATGGACAATGTGATGACTTTAACCATAAAAAATAGCAAGGCACCTATATGAGCCTATTGATAGTCAACTGGCTTTACATAATCAAAAAGGTTAGCCCACAGGCTTTAACAGGACTACTGCCTGTGCCACAACATCTAACAATCAATTAGGCAGGCCTTTTGGTTTTAGAATGACCAAAATGGTGTTCATGTTGTCTTGCTTGGAGAGAGACATCAACCAATGGAAGAAGACCCAAAGTATACATTGTCATGAACAACATGGGGGTCATTACGACCTTGGCGGGCGGCTACTGCCGCCCACCAGGCGGTAACCGCCGTGCGGCCGCACTCACGCGGCCCCCATTATGACATTCCCGCTGGGATGGCGGGAATGAGGCCGCAACATAGGAGCCGGCTCCTAATGGAGCCGGCGGTGTTGCGTCAGTGTGACGGGTGCAGTTGCCCCCGTCGCGCTTTTCACTGTCTGCTATGCAGACAGTGAAAAGCTGTCCGGGGCCCTGTTAGGGGGCCCCTGCACTGCCCATGCCAGTGGCATGGGCAGTGCAGGGGCCCCCAGGGGCCCCAGGACACCCCTTACCGCCAGCCTCTTCCTGGGCGGTAGGGGGGTCATAATCCCCAGCAGCGCTGCCCTGGTGGATTATCACCACCGGGGCTAAAACGGCGGTAAACCGACGCCCCCGGCGGTGCGACCGCGGCACTACCGCTGCGGTCGTAATAAGGGCCTCTGTACCACCAGCCTGTTGGCGGTACGGATGCCACATTACCCCTGGTGGTCTCCGACCGCCAGGGTCGTAATGACCACCTATGTCTCCTCTGGAAACACCAGTCATTTATTGTGGCTCAATGTAAAAATTGATACATGGACTAAAACCTTTCAGTTCAGAAAGTAAAACTACTTCCTTTTATATTTTTCAAGTAGTCTAAAATGTAGAGATTCTGCTTATGGTGTTTGTAGTGAAGCTCCCAGTGTAAAACCCCTTCCTACTTTTTCAGCCATGGGCTTACATCAGGAAAAACCTTCTCTTACTATATTTCATATGGGGTCTGCTTTACCAATGTTCCTATTAGTTATGAGTAATGGAACTGATTATTATGAGAACTAAAATTACTATTTTCCAATCAAATGCTTGTAAAGATCAACATATAGACGGAGCCACAGCCCCATTCTTCTGGTGATCACATAAGCCTAATGATAGGTGCACTGTCAAGCTAGGCATACAAACCATTGACATCAACAACAAAAAACAGGACGTGGAAGGGGAGTTGGATAACCAACACCTAAACCCTTGCCTACTAAACTAACTTTAGCTTCCATTTTTACAAAATACTTGACAACAGGCATTACAATAACAGCATACTCTTGAAAGCCTATTGGCTTTAACATACGTTTCTCAGAATAACTAAGCCAGGTCTACCATCTTTCCTGGAATGTTTCCTACTAAACAGAGCAGACCAATAGTATCTGGCATAATATTTCCAGTGAACCAATCAGACATGTAGCCTTTGTCACTGGCTTGTCACTATAACTAACACAGACGTACTATATTAAGCAGAAGATTTTTAACAAGGCAGCCATTAGGCATCAAGTAAAAAGAGTACAAATATATACAAAATTACAATTGACAAAATAATACACAACTCATCATAAGGAAGCGGAACAGGGATTATCACAGTACAAATCTTGTCCTCTCAGTGTTTGTCCGAGAGGTAAAGCCAAAACTTTTGCCTGTGGTAATACATGTTACAAAATACCTGGTTACTGGCTTTAATACACTATAATAACAATCGACTATTACCTTTAATATATGTTTTTCACAATAAATAATTCAGTCCTACTGCCTTTGTTATAAATTTTCATAATAAAAAGAGAAGATCTATGGCATCTGACATACCATTTTCTAACAAACCAGTCAGGCTTACCGATTTGATCATTGGCTTATCACCATAACTAAGACAGGCCTACTACATTAAACATAATCAGCACAACACAAGCAGTCCTTTTCAGTGAAAGCACACAATTTCTGTCGAGTAAAATCCAGTAGGGAGGAAGATAAACATATTGGCAGGGCCAAAGCCCTTCTCTGTTAGGGCTGCAAAAAAAGACTTTTATTGCTGAGCCAAATCTATAAAGGTATTTTCTGCCATAAAAAATATGTTAACAGACAAAACTAACTCCACTTACACCTGCCAAGAATTCACAACAAGATCCCTAGCAAGCAAAAATAAATGTGCTGCAAGTTTCTGCATCCGTACTAGTAAATCCAGTGAAAAATATAGGAAGTTGATGGAACAAGGTGTGGTTAGCTTTCTAATTTTGAGAACGCCCTAAAAGGATGTAGCCTTTTGGGCATTCACAAACTGACATCCACCCCTTTTCCACCTTGGAAATGTTCAGAAACTTAGGGCCTGATTCTCTAGTGGTGAGGGTCAGACCGCCGCAACTGTGGCGGTCTGACCGCCACATTACAACCCTGGCGGGCACACCTTCCAGGGAATCACCATCTCCGCCAGGAATTTTTTTTCCAATGGGTCGACAGCGGCCTGTGTTGTAACCAGCCACGGTGGCGCTGAGCTCCACGCCACCTGACTGATACAAACCCACTTTCTGCCAGCCTTTCAATTGCGGGGACCCCGCCATTGAAAGGCTGGCAGTAAGTCAGTGCAGGGGATCATAGGGGGGGCGCTGCACTGCCCTTGCCCATGGGCAGTGCAAAGGCACTCCTGACCAGCACCCTGGGACTGCACACTGTTTGCTTTGCAGACAGTGTACATTCCGAGGGTGCTGGAGTGCCAAGATATTGGTCTCGGCTCCCTTAAGGGAGACGAATATCGTAACACTGTTCCCACCTGGCAGCCCATGGCAGGAACCATGTATTACAATAAGGGCCGACTTTAGCACTGGTGGCGCCCTGTGCGACAGTCTTTTTTTGTGCCTCCTCCCCATGACCACCTCCTCGGATTCCCTCACTTCCACACATCAAATGTGCCCCTCATCTCTCAATAGCCCCCCCCTTTCACATACATTCATTTGATTTAAAGCGCTTGTAAAAGCTGGCTTTACTAATCCACTCAGCTATCCACATAAAATATAGTTCTGTTCTTTACAGCAGGCATATTAACCCTCTATGCTACTTTATGGCAAGTCAAAGCTGCTGCTAGACAAACCTCCCACTTCTCTCCCTAGCAGGAACATTAACCACAAGAGGTATCTTGACATTTTAATTGCTTCCTGAAGGCTGGACGCACAATGACCTTTTTAGCAAGTGCTTTTAAATCCCAAGTTTCTAAGTTATTGTTGAACACAGAGCCCCCCTGAGGTCAGCACCCCCCAATTCAGGTCAGCACCTGGTGCTGCAGTACCGCCTGCACTGCCCTAATGCCGGCCCTGATTACAATGTTACCGCCAGTCAGCCCGCGGTTCAGCCCAGCGGAAACATTGTAATATGCTCGGGGGGATGTCACCACCATGGCTGTGGTGTCCTCCCCGCACGTTTGACGGTCCCGTGGTGGGACCATCAAACTCATAATGAGGCCCTTTGTTTCCTTTGAGGAAGGGTAGACGGATTCCACATTCCATGGGGCTAGGTTTCCTTCCAGAAAAAATAAATATGCATTTACAAAGAAGGTTCCATTAACTCTGTTCTTCAATCTATGTTATGAAGATTTCCACAGTTGGGGGAATAGGAGCCTCGGGAAGATATCATATGACCTTCCCAGATTTGAGCTAGGAAACCTGTGCTGGTGCAGTTTTCTAGGTGAATTAATAAAAATGTATCTGAATCCACAAAAATACTAACTCTGCACCACTGTTTAGCCATACTTTTACAGGTGCAAATTTACAGTTTTCTTTCGTGAGATATGATACCATAATTTCATTGCCTACAAATTGTGTGACAATATTCTGTCCTAAATAACATTTACAAAAAATATCGCCCCCAAGAGTTAATAACAGAAAATCTACATCCAATAGAACAATATTTCTGCAAAGATATTTAGGCCATAATATTTTTTTCAGACAATATTTAGGCAACAATATTCTGACTTACAACCTATTTGGTCCATTATTTCTCATACAAAGGATTGATTTTCCTTGACTGCTGACGGCCTGCACTAACACCAGCACAGCCCACCTAAGCTCTTTCAAACATCCCTTGAAGTTACAGCTGAAGAGAGCTCTGTGTGTTCTCAAGTGGAGGAGTTGCTATAAATTACCAAAATGCACCCATTTATCAGAATGTTAGCTCTCTGCCACACCACAATGTTTTGAAGATTTCATAAGATTTTTTCTTTATGAAAACGGAATGTTTTGCTTGCACATTGCCCAGGAATCCCAAAGGCACAAGAGCAGTGAGCTGCAAGACCTATTTGTAAAATATGAACTTTTCTGCGTTTATTTTGGCAGTTCAGGTTCAATAATGTTTAAGGGACAAGGTAGAAACTGACAGAAAGGCATGAACGACAAGACTCAGGGCCTGATTACGACTTTAGTGGATGGGCTACTCTGCCGCAAACGTGACAGATATCCTGTCCGCAGTATTACAAGTTTCATTATATCCTATGGAACTTGTAAAACGACAGACGGGATATCTGTCACGTTTGTGGCGGAGTTTGGGATATCTGTCACGTTTGTGATGGTGTATCCCATCCGCCAAGGTGGTAATCAGGTCCTCAGTCTGAAAAGGTGAGGAAGTGCAGTGGTTCTTTCCAAGGGGCTCAGTCAGAAATTAAACACGACATAGGGCAAGCAAGATAGGACGCAGTATATATCATTGTATTTGTGGCAGTGAGGAATCATTGAAGCGTCACATTGGATAACTCAACCATGACTCAACCCTCGTGGTACATTAAATCAATTAATTATTTATTTATTTTTTGAGGGCCTGGCACCTGCCATGTGCTGCCTGGTCTCTTTACATGTCGGAAAAGCTCATTAAAAATCTCATTCTTTTTATTTACTGATCCAAGTGGCATCGGCGTTTTAGAACAGTAGGTAAAAAGAAATTGGCACCCGTGCCTTTGTGCTGGCACGCGCATGCAGCAGAATGATGAGTCTGCCAGTAGCAGCTACATTGTGGCCTATTTGTTTGCTGATGCTACACAAACGATTGGCAAATCCAGCAAGTCAAAGAGGCGAGACTTACATTCTTTACCGATGCTCATTTCATTTGCTGTGCACACATCCATTCCTGCTGCACTTTAGAAAGAAGCTGTTGAAGCATAGGATAAAAAAACAACAATTTTGAAAATGCTATAGGACAACACACTTTATGTTTAGTGGTCAATACTTGACGATGGCAAGTAGGTGAACTTTTATTTCATGGGTGAAGTTTTATTTCATGAGCAATTATAGGTCTATGTGGTGGTTTTTAATGATATTTTAGCTTCACTATTACAGTCGCCATGCAAATTCCTTGTATCTTTTTTAAGTTTTACTATAACTTATTCTATAGTAAAGCTTTGACTGCTGACTACTTATATGTTCCACTGTACGTGAGATTAGGGCTCTATCTTCAGTCACATATTGTTAAATACCAGGGTTTAATCTTGCCAGTAACATGTATTCGGTTCACAAAATGAGGCTAGGATTCCCCCACTGCTATGAATTGTTGTTTCCACTCATCCACCATTCAGCTTCTTTTGCTGGCTTCTGAATGAGGCCACATATATTCAATAAATGTTTTTTTTTTAATCATCAAAATTAGTATAGCCTAAAATTTATTTTCTGAATACGAAGTAATCTATAAGAGGTTTTGTTCATACATTTAAGGGTGAATGGCCAGTGATTGATATCAGAGCCTCTTCATTGTATCATTAACCTCAACAACATGACCCTGTTCTCACTTTTAATTCTATTGCGTGAAATAAATACAAGTCAGGCACTGAAATATGTTCTTCTTTGTTGTGCTAAAAAGACATTGATCTGTTCCAGCAACTTTCCTGCTTACATGAAGATAGAATACATGCTTTTCACTCGGTGTACTTGGCTAAAATCTTGCTCTATCAAATTTACCACGTGAATACTCTAATTAACTTTATATTTCCTGACCTAATACCTAGTATTTCAGCCCTACCAATGCTTCACATTTATTAGAGATTATCCTCCAGCAAAATATATAAGAATTCTAAAAATAATGACAGCTTAGGGGTATTTGCCTTTAGCCTTCATGAATATCTCAACAGAAGGGAAATTTGCCTCATTCTGTGATAACTCACATTGTATTCAATAAATACAATATTCAATACTGGATTCAATAAATAAAAACCTCATTGCCTAAAATGACTGCTCTCATTAAATCACTTCTCCCTCACTAACTGGCAATACGTTTTGCAAAAGAAATAATTAAGAGGCTAAAGATCTACAAAAAGGACCTTTAATGCCTTTCCTGAAATGAAGGTAGTTCTCTAGGCCTCATAAGGCGGGATCAAGGTCATCTAAGAAGCTGGGGCCAAAAACTTTAAGGATATTCCTCTGTGTTTAAATCTTTTGGTACTGTGTGTAACAAGCTTAGATGCATTGGATGACTTTAAGCTCCCCGTGCACCAGTATGATGTGCCCACTTTTTGTTGGTAGATTGGACCTTTTCCAGTAAGTGCCATGTGTATAGTACCTTGAATTTGCTCCTTTATTTTACAGGAAACCAGTGAAGACACTTCATGGTGTGTAAGGTAGGGCTCAAAGTGACATTAAGGCAAATCCTTTGCAGTTTCTGAAAGTATTTGTTCTATTGTCAATTCGACAAGATATGAAGATGTGAAGGAGAAAGTTGATTTCCATTACCATGGATAGTTGTAAGTTAGATTTGTTACCCACTGAGTCTGACGTGGACACAGGGACATTTAATTGTCGAAGAGATTCCTTGATTTTTTGATTTTTTTGTCAGAGATGAGAATTATCCTAAGGCCACAGACCAGGTAAAAAGAAAGTTTGAGATCTCAAAGATGAGGACCACTGTTTTATTGCAAATTAAGTAAAGTAAGCTTTAACTCATTCCGCATGCGTTCCAAGCAAAGAAAGTATAGTTAGACATGTCACTCTAATTAAAGACAAATGTGGGAATTGTCAGCATGAGTCTGGTACTGAAGTTGAAAGGTTGTGATGACTTTGTCAAAAGTGCACATCTAAACACTACTTGAGAGAGGTAACAACGTGAACCTTGGGGAACCTCACTTCAGACACGGTTCCACTTGGATTATGTACAGCAGATCGTAATTGGTTCTTTTCAGTTCTTAAAATGTACTGAATCTGATGATCCACAATGTCTTATGTGCCTGAAAAGACAAGGAGGGTCGGCATTGCTGATTGGTCCCATTCCGAAGCTTTATATTTCATTTTGACTCTGTGCCTCTTCCTGGCCTGAATCCAGAAAGAGCACGCATATAAAATCATCTGCAGTCTAAATGAATGGCCTATAATACACGTATCCTGTTTACTGCAATATGACAAATGTAATAGCTTCTTTAATGTGAGGTCCAAAGGATTTGCATTGTTTACTAAAAGTAGTGTTGTGGCATTCATCCTTGTGCAGGATCTGGACATGGTATGAATAAAAATGATGGCTTCTCTCAAAGTGTCAAATAAGCAACCATTCACAAATATCTTACTAAAAGTGCTTAACATCGGATTCAGAGGAGGTGATTATACATGTAACTCAATGTCAAAGGTATGGTTATGAGCTACTGAAGCTTTATATTTAGGCAAGGGTCAATCATCATTTTTCCTATATATTTGCTGACTGTCTACATTCGATAGATGTGTTACTTATGTTTCAACCAAATAGGTTGCTTCAGAGATGCACCTATTTCCTGCTGTGAACTCTTTTACAAATAAAAATTGCTACCTTATCTTAAATTCTCACGCCAAGGGCATACCTGATTTCATTTCCCTTTGTCATGTCAACCTGACATGGGCTCTCAGATTTTGCATCAATCACCCTATGGTTATTGATAGTTCCATAATTTGTATTTCCATGCCTTCCACCTTTTCTCATCTGTCTGTCTGACACCTCTGTTGCCATTTTCCACTACCTCAAGAATACCTTAAGCAACCACCATAAAATGTAATCAGAACCTTTTGGCAAGATCCAAATCGAACAATTTTACTTTGTTGGGCTTACAAGAATTCCCGAATTCTCCTAAAACGTGTTGGGAAATAATCAGCCCCAATTCTTTATTAACGTTCAATGGGTCTTGGCACTGGCCAACAACAAATCAATGTTCTAGAACGGTAGCTAAGACTTCGGGTAAAATCTACGCAGTCCACATGAAAGTGAAAGTGTTCAATTGATAATGTTTCATTCATTAGACTAAAAAAGGAAAGCCCTTCACTTGGAATTTTCTATATTATGTTATTACTGTATTACCTGAAAAACGTAAACCCTCATGTGTGCACCAGACCTCATAACACTCCAGACCATCTGCTCTCTTGATGTTACACTATATTCATACATGGATGGCACTCAGATCATATTCAGAATAAGTGACAGGAATGACAATGACTACTCTTTACAAAGCTGTCACTCTGCTACGAGCAATGTTATGGGTGTCCACTGGCATAAGATTAATACTGAAGAAACAGAAATATTGATCATCTATGGAAAGTCTAATCTGTGGGACCCTGCTTAACGGCCTTTGGAGTTTGGTATCAGTCCCCAACCCACTGATTACATAAAAAGTCCTGGTCCAAATTTGACTTTTCTCATCTTAAGTTTATAAAAGTATGCAATTGTACACACCTAAATTCATAAATTAAATACTTATGTTTAAGTAAAGCGATATCAGGTTTGGAATTATAAATAATTGGCAGAAGATGATTTAGAAAAATAAAGAAAAAGTTATTCAGATATTTTTACGTTTCTCATGTTCTTCATTGATATCAGTTTTTCACCTAGCTCAAAATTGTGCTTTGAAGACACATTCAGTTAAAGTTGTAAATGAATTGTGAATATTTACTTTCTAAATATATTTCTAGCTAATATTTGCATTTGTCAAAGTTATAGACATTGTTCTCATGCCCTTCCTTGCTGTACCCCTGCAAATAATCTCTGTAGGTTTTAGTAAGTTTGAAGACATTCATTAGATGCTTCCATTCCACATTGAGATCGCTCCCTAGCAGGCCATATGGAACTAATAGTCCCAGGGTTTGGTCTGGTTCTGACTCTGCCAACTGTTTACATTTTTAGTACAAAACATCACAATGTTTGTGAGATAAAACATACTGTAGTTCTTTCTGCTCTTCTAGAATGTCACTTTGCTTATATATGCCTCGCTTTTGTGTAAAGAATTGGATCCATGTGTGCTTTAAAAAAAAGTCTCCATATGTTATCAATGAAGCACATACAGTAAATACAGATGGACACAACTGTAGTTCAATTTATAATGATGTTGGATCACAATAGCTTAGATGACACATTTATTTCATTTAGCGGTTGCTCTTTTGGTGGAAATCTGCTCCTTTAACCTTCCGCGTCTTTAAAATATTACAAAGTTATGTACTTATGACAAATAAGCAAATTGCCAAAAATAAAACAAATAAAGGTCAACTCGTCAGTTAAAGGTAATGAAGTTAAAACTATGACAAAACTTTTTCCGAGAAGCATGCTTAAGTCGGCAATGGGCCGGGCCTCTGCAGCAGAGACGGGTTCCAGCATGCAGAGAAGGAACAGAACTCTCAATCAAAATCTGAATTTATTCAGAGCTATCTCCCCTGTAACTAAGCGCTGAGATCTAAGGCGCTTCTGCTTCGGGTGCGCAAAGGCGGGGCAAGCCGTGGGTCTTCAGGGGTCAGAGTGTGCCCTTCCACTTCCGGAGGAGGTTAGTACTGCTTGGTCGATGGGTGCAGATCAGGGGTGTAACAGAGGTTCCCGCGGTGCAGGGGCTGGAGGGGGCCGGCTTACTAATGGTGGAGTGGAGCCCCCTTCCCCCACTGATGTGAGGTGTGGGGGGGTCCTCAGCACATCTTGCAGCAGGGGGCTGCTCACGTCTTGTTACGCCAATGGTGCAGAGGGGAGGTGCTCCCAAGCAGGTGGCGTGGGGTGCATAAGAAACAGAGGAGGCTGCGTGATGAGGTGGAGGGGCAAATACAAATAAGAGGCAAACAGAACAAAATCAATATGCTATACTCAGACGTTTCCGCCTACCGTTTTCTATGTTGCGAATCATCGCCGATTGCATAAAAATGTAATAGAACAGAAGGCACTATGCAGGTTGAGGTATATACATAGTTAATTACTTTACACTAGAAGTTCAGCACTTTTTACACCCTCCCTCCTCAAGTCTAAATAAATATAAACAAACTATCAACTGGAAACACCCTTCTGCCCTCTTAACTGAAGAAGGTCCAATCAGCACAGTGATGTAGGATGAAAAGGGCTGGCTGCTGCCATGTACTTAGGTAAACACAGCCCCCTCGCCACGGTTGTCTTACTGAACGTTGTTAGCCTCGCAGCAGGCAGGTCTTTCTCTTTTGATCGCCACTGCAGTGACAGAGTGCAGGAAAGTGATGCACGTGGCCCGGACATGTTCTTCCAGCATCGAGAACCCTGCGTGTGCTCAGCCTGGTCCAGTACTTAATTTGTAAATAAAAAAGGTGCCAGTGCCTAAAGCCCTCCTCTTAAACACGCGGCTGCTGCAATTAAATGTGCGAACACAGAATACTGAGGCGGCGTAATCCTGAAGCCATATAGGGCCTCTTCACTCCATATAAAGCCACTCCCTGCCCCTTCAGCTCACTCTTTCAGCTTTCTACTTTCTCCCTTTGTGGCGCTTTTTCGTTTTTCCCTTCCTCCGTCTTTCCCTTATGTATCTTTTGCTCGCAGCAAATGCGGGAGGCAGAAGCCTAAGCCCCGGCCCTCAAAAATAAGTGCCGGTGCTCAGCACTGGGAACAACAAGCACAAATTAAGCACTGGCCTGGTCACCACTTGTTCACCAGCTGAGATGCAAAGAGCAAGGTCTGATGATGACAAGCTTCTCTCAGGCAAAGCTCACCTCCAGCCAGCGCTCATCCGTTTTCTCACGAAAATAGACAACAATAAACTCGAGGGACAGAATAAGAGAGGGGTGGGGAAGGTAGAAGAGAATGTGATCAAAGACTCAGGAGAGAGAGAAGTGAGTGGAAAAAGACAGCATGGAAATTAAGGGAGTCGGCTGATTAGAGTATTTTTGCCAGGGCTGCCTTTTGTTTCCCAGTCCGGCCCTGTGCACCAGACACTTCCTTAAAGATCCGTGTACAACTGTGCACACGCCATCACCCTATGCTGTCAACAGGATCTGGACACCTGTACCCAAGAAGGTGCCCTGCAGGGCCGCCTTTAGCGATGGCGGCGTCCGGTGCAACAATCTTTTTGGGTGGATCAACAAGGAACTCTGCAGCAGGTGCCTTTAAACTGTACGTTGTGCTAAACATTCAGGTCGGCGCCCGGTGCGGCCGCACCATCCTAGAGCCGGCCCTGGTTCCCTCCCTGCGATACCAGCCTAAGCTGCCCAAACAGCCACGCTGGTGCGTACACAAGGGAACATGGCAACTTTGACAACACAAGAAAAGTTAGACAGCTGCACTACATCTCTCACTTCTTGGAAAACCTCATGCAAACACCTTATTACTGCGCTTTCACTTAAATTACAAGGCATAAGCAAAGGCAGCGACTTCCCAGGAATATCAGGTTTATTTATGCTTGTCCTCACGGAAGCATCACAAGTCTGTCTGTTATATACCTACTCCGACCTCAGGCCTTCCTGGGCTCTGGGCGCTCGTTCAGAGCAACTGAAGGGCAGCGTCTGGTGGCTGATTTTAGCCACACCAGAGGGACCCCGCATATTCTTGAGTTGAACGGTCCCTTGTGGACACATAAGCGACAATGCTGTGCGACTGACGCTTTCTCCAAAGGTAAGGCTTCATTACACTTCTGTTACCCTTTGAAGGTGGGGTAAATGACTTTCAATATTCCATTCCACAGACCTGTTTAGATGGCAGCATGTGGCTTGTAAACTGCTCCACACGGCTGTCTTCACTGCCCTTCCCGAGCTCCCGACCTCTTCTCTAATCTTAAACTCTATATTGGCCTGACATTCATTTATCTCCCACAATAGTTCGACTAGTGGATTCTCTGCTGATGTTTTTGCTCTTGTCCATTTCCATCTGTCACTAGCAACTATTATTTTTGATTGTATTTGAATTCCTCGCACTCATTTTATAGAAATCATGTTTACTATTGCAAGACCCTGAGGCTACCGTTTGTTAAGTGCCATACAGAGTTCATCTCCCTGCAGCGTGGGCAGGAGAAGACTGAAAATGTAGGCAAAGGCTCGCCTTCGTTAACTGTTACATCGAAAGGTTCGAGGTCAGTGAGGTTACAGCCCTCAGGGGTTGCAGGCCGTGCGCAGTTACACGCCCACTAGTGGCCAGAGTATTTGCTGTCAAGAGCAGGGCCACTGGAATTATGCGGCAGGAGAGGGCCACATTATGCGGCAGGGTTGAGCAAAATTATTCAGCAAGGAAAGGCAAAAAGTGTGGCATAATGCGACACATTTTGAAACAGGATTACTTAATTATCTCGTCATTTTTAAACTTGGTGACTGCCTGGGAATTGGTTGCACCTCATTAGTACAATTTCAAAACCCACATATCGCAATAAGCAATAAAAAGGTGGCAAGCCCAGTTTGGCAAGGGCCTTTCACTGCGCAGCCACACGTGGCTGCATTTTTGGTAACTTTTGAACCGTTTGAGTTAAAACATTTTGTTTTCCTTTAAATCTGCAGATTATGCGGCAGATGATTGTGTGGCAAATGCAGCAAATCTATAATTATGCGAAAATTGCCGTGGGTGCAGAATCAAATCATTCCAGTGGCCCTGGCCAGCAGCCATCAGACTTGGTCGTGATCCAGGAATGTCCTTCTGAGTGACCTCAAGATCTGTGAGACTTTTTGGTGAATGAGGGAGAGATGCTTTTGGTTGGAACAACAGTGTTTTATTTTCTTCTCATTTTAGATGTCCTTTAAGATCATACAACCTGCCATTCGGACAGCCTAAATGTGCTTCACTTCTGAAGGCGCATTGGGGAATTAAATCCCCTCTGAAACTACATTCGAGTACGGACAATATAAAATGCGAGGCACTCATGCTTTTAATGCCATTGTAATGATAGAGTGGAGTGTTTTTTTTTTTACTCTTACCAATTTTCAGATATGAGGCTAAATATTTGGTGAGCAAAACGAAATTCGGAAACTGATATTTTAAAATAACTGTATAAGGTCTCTATAATAATATAAATATTTTTTATTGTAAAGAACCTTCCACCACACATGCCATTCTGAGTGACTTATATAGCAAGTGTTAATATTACCCATTTTAATGGCATTCGTTTTACTTATCTCAGAAGAATGGAAAACCGAGATACCCTGCGATTTAGCTTGTAACTTACATATTACAGTAGATGTCAACAGCGAGCGTTTAACGCAGTGAAACGTTTAACTGGCTCTGTCCAAAAGTCAATTCCTAACAAATGGCTGTGTACTTGTGTTTTTTTGTTTTTGTTTAATGAACAGCATAACCATAACAGAAAATGCTGTAAATGTAATTTTGTCAGTGGCAACATGATGTGTATCCTTAAATTACGCAGCCCTTTAAGGGGGGCATTGCCTACCCGGATCCTCAACCTGCAGACTTCGAATCTGCCTTAAACTTCTTATTGACGAATAACCTCTTCTCTTTTTTGTCCGAATAATCTTCGTTTTATCCCATTTGTACTCATGCCTCTATAAGTGACCACGACCCTGTCATAAATTCGAGGAAGTGCGCCTGCTGTAATCTTTTGAAGATTCCTGTGTGCACAGCGCCTCTCACTGGGCCAAGGCACTCGGCAAACACTTCACCTCATCGATCATCTCGCAGGGAAAGAGCACCAGGTGTACATCTTGCTGATTTAGCAGATTCACTTTCTATTTTCTCTGGGATGAAGCGTTCACCTTAGCCTGTATGTCAAACAAAAGGTATTGGGTGCTTTCCACGTATCCAACCTGGTCTTATAAACAGTGCTTGAAATGAAAAAAATAAAGTGCGGGTAGTCAGTACCGGCCCATTGAAAGCACTACTTATAAAGCAATATTCAGCCAATACCAATACTCGCAACAGCAGACCCCACCTGAAAAGGTGATGTTCATCTGACAGCCACTGTTCACTTGTGGATGGATACCTAACCCAAGAAATTGCACTGGAATGGTAAGGGAAGGACATCTTTGTAAACTCATGGCTGACTTGTGGTATACACAGCAAAATGCAGCGCCCTGTGCAGGGAAGAATTCACAAAACGTGTAAGGATCAGACTGCAAAATAACGTCATGTCAAGGAAATACAAACATAACATCAACCACCATTGAGAATTCAAAAAAGGTCTGTGTTTTTTCTCTAATCGAGACCACAGTGTCTCCCGGATTTCAGCTTGGACAGATTTGTATAAGAAGCATTGGAAACAACCCCTGGCACTCTTTTACTTGCAGCCGCATGTGTGTGTAGCTCCTACAAGCCACTGTGTCAAGTCGGGAGCACCTCAACCTCACCGCACCTCTCACAAGGACACCGCAACTCAGCTTTAATGGATGACACTGCAACAAACACCTTCCTACAGTCCAAACACTGAAAGATTGGTTAACTACCTACTGGCCCACTGGAAGAGCACTTGGGCTTCAGAAAGAGGTAGGAAAGCGCTATAGACATGCCAGAACATACAGTAAAACATAAGCAAGTTATACCAGCGAACTGGGAGGCATGCAATTCTCAGTTGCACTGTCATGCTCCCCTGTGTTTACTCAGGCTGCCATGATCCATTTACAGCCTAAAATCACTCTTTCTAACCCACGTCATTGTAACTAGACATATTTGTTTGGTTATTTAATTATCGGCCAGGATGCAAAGTGCTTCAAAAGAAGAGATTAATTTGTTCAAGGCCGAGATGCCCGCCCGAGGCTGGTGGGACTGTGTGGGGTCTGTGGACCCGCTGCACACTGTGCTGCCATGTAAGGAATTGGAATTCAGAAGTGACTCAGTGGACGCTGTCGCCCAAACGGAAGTATGGGTCGGTCACGCGACCCGCGTGGAGTCCGAGGCCTGGCAAGCGCGCGGTCATGGCTGGCAGGAGCTTTCCTCAGCTTTCCACAACGCTCATCCATGCAGCAAAAACAATTCGCATCTCTTCATTTTCACAAGTCACATTGGAATCTTCCCCTCGTACAGCAGTTGACAACGGTCCACCATTAATGTGAACAGGTCCCTGGCCCTCGGCTGTACTTTAAATTAAAGGCGCTCGCACCATTGTTAAGCAGTTCATTCATCCAGAAAATAGCATCGCAGAGAAAATATCCTCACTGGGTGTACACATACTCAGGGATTTTGTGGGATGAAACAAAGGGTGTGGGGGCATATGTAATTAAGGGTGTGGCTTAACACGAACTACATTTCTGTGAGTCCCACACTGTGCAACCCAACCAGTATTTTGGTTCCTCTCTGAGCTTTCTGGTATTGCATCCAGATATATAACACTACAGCAGACCTACACCTGAAACCAAACACAAGAAAAGGGGATGGGAGGAATGCTTGCAATAAGTCTAACCACTGGCAATCACTCGGGAGAACATTCCAGCCCATCATTCCTTTGCCCACCATGTCACAGCAGTTTAGACCCAACCATATGCAAATCATTCTTGACTGTGCACCAAGAGAAACTGCTCAGCCCAACCTGCAAGCCCAGTTCCTCCCTTCAAAGGAGCACAAACAATCCAAGGTGCTTCAACCTCATTGGAGCGCTATAGTTGGGTGTAGCTTGGTTCCAATAACATGGTGAGGTGGCATGGAGGGCAAAAGAATGATGGGTTGGAATGCTACCCCGAGTAATTGCCAGAGGTTAGATTTATTGCCAGCATTATCTCCATCATCTTTTGTGTGTACAATACACTTAAACCCAGCCATGGCTATTGGCTTTTTCAATGGTTGTTAGCTGTTTAAGATGAATAAGTAACAACAATGATTTAGTTGTAAATAAAATTGAAAACACTTGCATTCTGAAATTGCGAGACTGTGAACTAAAAATTAGTGAGGTGTTGTAAAGGGGTAGTGGTCTTCAGAGTGCCTCAATCTCCCCAATTAACCTCACTTCAAGTTAGATATGCACCCTTTTCCTCTCCACATCTCATCCATCCGCATATCTTACACCTCATCTTTTCCCCCTTCAGCATCCTCTTTTTCACTTTCTCTTTAATGCATTTCCTTGCATCTTCTTCATTTCATCACCTCGAAAAGCACAACTCACCCATGCAAGTCTGCATTTTTTTAATTTGGCCTTTTCAATATTTTAACAACTACATACCTCCTTCATACACATTTACACAGGATCACAAACACAACTGAAATACATGACCATTGCTCTCTGCACTCTGCAGAGAGGCCAAGGATTGCATGATCATGTATTCTGAACACACTTCTGACCCACTGAAAGTCACTGTGAGAAACTCATACTCCCTTCAGTCTCAACTCTTCAGAGCTCTCAATCGTGGTCCAACATAGACACACGGAGGCAACTCAGTTAAAAAAATGCAATGTACAAGAATAAAAGGCTACACGAAAGAAATAGCAAAGCATGATACCGAAGCATGAGATGCTGGAAAAAGATTTTAGGGAATGCAAGATTAAATAAAATGTGAAATATAAACAGGATCTAAATAGTTGACATGGATTACCTTAACATGTTTACATTCATTGTTCAGAAATTGGATCAGTGTTTTGCAGGTAAAGTTAAGGACATTTCCAATGTCGATTTTTAAATGCTACTGGGCCAGAGCGTCAGAGGGACATTGCCCCTTTAAAGCTCTGTCCAGGCCCTTCATTATATGACGTCAGTGAGAGAAGGAGCGTTTTGCAATAGACTTAAAAGTATTATGCCTCCTCACCCAGCCTTTCTTCCTTTAACATTTTATGAACATCAATAAAGATGGTTAAAGCTACTGCCCCTCCTGAAGCTATAAACACGAACTATCACCTTATCAACCACATACAGCTGAAGGGCTTCCAGGCTACTTAGGCACACTTAGCGCATAACGAGTTTTATGGTGTTAAGAAGCACTGTATAAATGGTGCAGTACAAGACATGAAGTTGTAGGAGTATTCATGACAATCTTGTAATAAGAAGGAATAGTGAGGGATAAAGAAGAGAAATCAGCAGCTATATCTCATAGACTGGCACTCATGAGGGACTTGGCATTCCTGGTGCGATTTTACAATAATAACTTTGTACATAGCGCTTCATACCATAGTTCTGTCTTTATGACACTGTAAATAAAATGTGTTACTATAACTCAGTTTCACCGGCCTCAGAAGGAAAGAAAGACTGAGTTATCAGTGTATTAAATGCTCAGTGGTGACATCCACAGCTCTGAATGGCAGCAAGGCTAAATGTGTCTAGACCAGTGGCATAACGCAAAATGATGGGTGCCCCGTAGAATTTGATGAGTGCCCCCTGAGTCTCCAATATCTTAAACAGATATTCAAACCCTGGGGCTGGAAGAAGGCCCCTCTGAAGGTATGGGGGGCCTGAGCTGCAGGGGTTGGTGTTACGCCCCTGATCTAGGCTAGTTGTAGCTAAGTTTACTTCATTGGTAGCCATTTTCCTGTCCACATTACTTTGCGTGGCTAGCTTTTAAGCACCATTTTTGTAGTGATGGCATCTCTTTAGAAAGTAAGTCGTTTTGTCAGATTTCCTATGTCTGTTTTTTAGCTGCAAAGTACGCCACTGTGAAGCAAATTACAACTGAGTTGGGTGTAGATGCGATGTCAACTTTAGGGATTTGAGGCATCCTCACTGAAAGAGTACTGATACTCACTGTGCTGGCACTGCAGTAGGCCAGGACTTGCATGGGAACTTGAAGTACTTATTCCACCACTTCTTTATTTGGGGAAATGAGAAAGAGCACACGCCTGCCATCTTACACGGACCCTAGTGAGCTCAGTTACCCGGGATCTTGATTTATAAGTGCAAACCTGTGTAAACGTGGTAGTACTTGGTAAGCCAGGCCATCAAACGATTTTTCAGAACAGAAAGGGCCATCTACTATAAAGATGAAAATTGTGACACCAGTCTACGAAGCTCGAGTTAAATGACTTTTATGACAACCTGTTTTGCACCGATAATGCACCATATAGGCTAGTGTTATACATTGACCCAAGGCTAGAGGCAAGTGCTCACCACTGACATCTGCTGTGATTTGCTTTTACTACAAGGACAACTCAGCCTTCCAATGAGTCAATGTAGATAAACTAGGCACCACTAAAATGGATAATGGCAACATTTGGGGGCCTTATTCACAAAGTGCATTTACCATAGTAAGTAATACTACTCACATGCTACAAAATGGTTTTCTTGAACCTACAAGCAAAAGCCTCCTCCTCTGCCTTTTGTATCAACGAGGAGCGCTCCACACAAATATGTCAACGTTTTAGCAGAAAATAAGGGAAGGATAAGTGGGAGTAGCTGGAAAATTGGGAATATTTACATTTTAGGGCAGAACAGGCAGTTTCAAACACACACAAGCCAAGGAATAAGCCCCTTGCTATTCACAAACTACACTTCTAAAGTTACTACAGACCTAAATGTCAACACACTGGATACTGTACTCAAGCCCAGCCTTTGATTAAGTCAAGGACCCAACAAATGGCCACTCAAATGTTCTGCAAAACACTCCCATAAAACAAAATGGATGCAGAGACTTCAAATGACACTCCTTAGGAACTAACTGTAAATAAATGCATAACATTACTTAAACATTTCATATATATATATATAATATATATATAGTGCATGTACATATTTTGGTTAATGTACACATATTGTAAATAATTATTAAATAATTATTCCCTAATTTAAAAATGTAATACACATAATTTAATATACAAGATAAATTAAACATTTAAACTTTAGTTTAAAGACACAAGAATAGTGCAAATTTGTTCAACACCATTTTTAGCAATACATAATACATAATAAATACAAATAAAAATGTACCTGTGGGTGTGAATCTTTGTTTTTAAATTATTTCTCAAGAGAAAAAAATATTTTTTAAGTAAAGCTTACAAGGCTCGTCCAGTGTTGTGTGCATTCATGTTGCAGATTGTGCGCTACACGCGCTGATAAAGGACGCCGTGACTCTAGTGGTTCTTTGGAAGCGGACCTTGTGGGTACCTCATAATACACAAATTCATAGATAGGTAATGCATGAAAAGTTCAAGCCCTTCTTGTCTATTGTAGCACCTAGTTACCTATGTAGTCTCCTCCTTTTACTTTGATTTCGACCAACATTTACTGGTCTTTGTGGATGGCATGCTGAAGTTACATCGCTTACCTATCCATCACTATAAAGTATTGCGCATTCTCCTATGTAGCACTCTAGGCTGTTTCCCTTCTGCTGTAGCCCAAAGGGAGGCCTATTTTGATTTACATATGAGCACTTCTGGGGTCTTCTAGAAGCTCCCAGATTCCCTGTAGACCCTCACAACCACTTCAGCGCACGATGACCTCAACTGTGCCAAATGCAGTACTTTGGACCCGATTTGCATGAACAAGACATAAGCCTGTACTTTGGAGCATATGTGGGAAGTGCCAATAAGTCCATCACTTCTGCTGTGCACATACCAGGATACGTCCCTCAGTGTCATAGCCACTGCTTCAGATTTATCAGACACGCTCTTCCAGACAGGCCCAAAAACTACAGACACATTGCACTGCCTGGGGGACACTTTTTTTTTGCCATTGAGTTCATACAGGCCAGCATGCCCTTGAAATATCGCTTAGTACAATGGATTGCAACGTTTGTTTAACCAGAGTTTCTCTTCAGGAGACGATGTTTGTATTCTTAGCTTTATAATTATGAGACATATGGATAACCCTATATTTTTCACTGTGTCACCAAAATTGCTACTTCATAGTCCTTTAGGAGAGCAAAACTGAGGAACAGGCGGTTGGGGCAGTCACTTTTCAGCCCACAAGGACAGTACCACACCCCAAAATGGTGAGGAGGAACGTTGGTGTTTAAGTGTGTAATTAAATCACAAAATCAGTGTCTAAGAAGCGCAGTCATGTACCAGTACAAAAACACATGATGATCTTGGGTAAAAAAAACTTCACTTGTTTAACTTGCGTGATCGCATTACATTTATTTTATTTCTCAGAAAGAAGCTATGACGTTTTTTTGTGTCATTGGCTGTACAAGCCCTGAGGATAGAAACAAAATGTATCTATTTTAAGTAGAGTTCATACATGCTGCTCTCTCCCTTCCCGTGAAATGAGTGGTACGGTCTAGATGCGTGCCATGTTAGCCGTAATCACAGCTTCACAGCCCTTGAGCGGAAGTGACGATACATCCTGGTTTCCGAAGATGGAATGAGGAGGACCTGGCTGTCGCGCTTTGGCTATTTTTAAGATGATTAACTTGTCTTCTTTCAAAGGCGGATGACGAAAGCACGCAACCAAGGTCAACTTTGTTTCCAAGTCACTCAGGAAGTGGCCTCAGATCTGCCATGAAGGTGGCATTCCAGCGACCGGAATTCAGTCCGTTGTTTTAAGATAAGGCAAAATAAGTGAAACAAAACAAGGTCAAAGCTTTTTCCAAGTGCAGACCACAGCCACATACATTACCGCAGAGTCTTGTTAGCGCTTTCAAAGCCTTCTGGTCAGAAACATCTAGGCGGCTGCTTCTCTTTGCCTTGTTTTGAAGTCACCCACCAATCTACCTCTTCATGATCCCATCACAGGAAATAAGACCATAAGGAAGTTGTGTTTAAAATTCGTAGGAACGGATCGAGCCCAGATGGTCTCATCTGCTTAATTTGTGAGCCAAAGCGCTAACTAGATCTGACTAAATGGCTCCCAGAAAGAAGAGCAATATTGCCGACAGGAAGCTTGATCGGCTGTATCTCATATTGCATTACATGGTTTCCGACTGTACGTAAGGACCGTGGGCCCATCTGTTCAGCCCATTCCACCGTCCTCAGCAGCGCAGTATCGCCAGCGCCGTCTTTTCTTTAACACTATGTTAGGCCCCTATTTCTGTTACTGGCTCCTCATTACCACCTCAGCCATAGTCAGTCCCAAGCATTTGCCAACATTAATTGAAACATAAGGAAGTTTTGAGGTGCAACATTCACACCACTAAAAATTGCCTACGATTAGATATACATGCCTTATTGACCAAATGACCAGCATCTAACCCATGGGAAACTCAGACCAGACTCAAAATGTATTACCAATGGGGCTTTACAATATAATATATCAGATACAAGAATCATAGAATACCAGCCTAACATATCCTGATATCCATAGGGTACCAACCAGTGGGGCTTCATCTTACACCAGAGGCAAAATGCTATGTTGTTTGATGCGCCAAATATCCTTCTACCATTGCTTATCTTAAGCGATCAGCTTCTGTTGTCACTTGGGGTTTCTACTGAAAGGATGCAAAAGAGATTCATAATTTGGCAAAAAGTGTCCAATAGGGAAGAGAATAAGGTAGACACCATGATACGGCTTATTCATGTTATAGAGGGCTACAGGATGATGACCTTCCAACAAGTTTACTGCCTTCTGCTCGAACTACCCTGCTGCTCAACATGATCTTACAACCTTTATGCAAAGTTAACTATTGTTAACTTGAAATGGATGTAATATCACATCAACAGCAGAGGAAGGGGCCACTAGCTCCGGCTTTATTGCACGTGTGAGGGCACTGACTGTACAGGTCAGCTTCATACATTCCCAATACGTGACTGCCACCCTGCACTAGCCTCAGACATACAGCATGTGAGCAAATGAGGCTTTGGTGGGGCTTGTCGATCAACAGCCGGTGTGCCCAATAAGAAGCGGGGATAGAGGAAGAAGGTCTAACTCAGTCCTGTCCAAACTTCTGACAAAGCTAAAGATCGCCTTATGCAAGTGGCACCTTGTTCAATCAACCGGAACCCCGCGCACAGGAAGAGTGCATGGCGCATCCATTATACTTGAGATAAGCCTGCCAGCGGAAGAGCCAGTGCGTTTCTTGGTTTTCTATGTGGCCCTGATTTTCCCTACAGAAGTCATGCACTACAACCCCACAGCTCAATCTCCACAACACCTACCTTCTGACCCGCCTCGAGCTCTCCCATTCAGCTCTTCTGAACTCTCCCATCATTCCACACTCTTGCCTGCTTTGCTAGCAATGCAAGCTGCCCCAATCTCCATGTTTATAATTTCCCCACAACAGCACAGCAAAAAACACCCATGTCTAGAGCTCTCCGGCATTTTCAGCCTTCTCTTTTATTTAAAATAAAAAAATAATAGCTGATCATTGAACCGTGTGGCTGCAAAATTCTTCCTCAGCAGTGTTTAGCCAATGAAAATGTACATTTAATAGTTTTATTCAGTGAAGATTAAGCCAGTTACTTTTCCCAAGTAAAATAGATCTTATTGTCAGATTGGGTTTGGTGTGTGACGCAAAGATGGGTGTTCATTATGGGAGCTCAGTAGAATGTGAAGAGAGAGACGTCCACCCTCATCAAGAATCTAGATGGCAGTGGAATAAAGCCAAATGACAACCCCTCTCCCCTCCACAGAATGTGAAGAGGGGCCCCTGAGTCTCCCATATATCCCAGATATCCATTGGCCTTGGGCCTTCTGGGCCCCCAGAAAGGTTGAGGGCCCTGGAGGCTTGGGGGTGTGGGTCCTGCACTACAGGGGGCTGTCAGACGCCATGGGTTGATGAAGGTGAAGCTAAATATGTTGTTCAGGCGCACTTCCGAACTTTGCAAAAACACAACCGAGCTTAGATGCTGGTATTTCTCAAATAATGAACAACAAAGAGGACGCAGACAGGGATAGTATGATGAAATTAAAATTAGCTGTGCGTGTCTATACTGAATGTTAGTTCTTGATGTTATACACATTTGCAGCATCTGTGCTCAGCATGGGTCATTTTGCGGCAGGAGTCAGGACGTTTCAGGATCATATTATTCAGCACAAGAGATCACCTGTGTCTTTAACAAACACCACAGTTGATCTGGCACGAAATGAAAGATACCAGTCGAGTTGGGCCAAGGTTGCTTCCCCCACCGTTGGTACTGAACTGTGACCTTGAGATGATTTTGGATTCGAAAATTGCACTTCCTCCTAAAGCAGTGCTTAATTTGTAAAGAAAAAGGCGATGGTGCGCAAAGCCCTCCTCTTAAATACGCGGCTGCTGCAATGAAATGTGTGAACACGGAATACTGAGGCAGCATAGTCCTGAAGCCATCTTGGGCCTCTTCAATCCAAATAAAGCCACTCCCTGCCCCTTCAGCTAACTCTTGCAGCGTTCTGCTTTCTTCCTTTAGGGCAGTGGTTCCCAACCTGTGGTCTAGGGACCCCTGGGGGTCCGCGAAGCCTCCTCAGGGGGTCCCCGACTGCTTGGAAAATTAAATAATATCAACAGATTAGGCCCCCAGCTATCAGTAATGACTCAGTGGGGGGTACTCGGGTTCCAATAATGATTCAGTGGGGGTCCCCGGGTTCCAGTAATCATAACGTGGGGGTCCACAGAAGTCAAAAGGTTGGGAACCACTGCTTTACGGCGCTTTTTTGTTTTTCCCTACCTCCGTCTTTTCCATATGTCTCGTTTGCTCGCAGCAAGTGCTAAAAGGCAGAAGAATAAGCGCCGGCCCTAAAAAATAAGTGCCGGTGCTCAGCACCGGAAACAACAAGCACAAATTGAGCACCGTCCTAAAGGTAGTAATTTATTTAAAGTCTCATGCACAGAAGTGTACGTGTTGATAAAAGGAATATAGCTATTATTGATATTCCTATTATACAGGATAAGTTACAGCGCTGCAGTGCTACAGTTCTGGAGGACAGTACCGGGCTATCGTTAGAAAGGCGCTTTGTATATGTAACCGAGTGAAGCAGCAGGCATTGAGTTGACAACACGTGCGTACACGATGACACGATGCTCGTCCTAAAAACACTGTGGTTATAGTATCTGTTCTTATCAGGTCTAAAAAAGATGTAACATACCAGTCAGTTTTGCTGTGTACGGATTTACCATCTAAGCCTAAAAGCACCGCAGAAAAACAGGCTGTGGTCCAAGGGCAAACCGGAGAGTCGTAGAACCAGTACAACTTGACCCTACACCCTCTTTTATACATTGCCACATGTGTATGCTCTGGCTCGACTTTACGTAGGTCCCTGTGCTTCGATTTCCCCCCAAAATAAGCACCTATAGTGGGTCTTGTAATTATATACAGTTCTGATTTAGTCTGTTCAGACAGTAATCGCCTGCAGAGAATTCACCCGCATCGCCAAACTTCCTGTTCCCTTTCCCAATCTAGAGTTGAGGAAATTCTGGGTTTTTGCCCCTGGTGGAACCTCGGCCCCCAGTGGAAATTCTTGACCTGGCAGTCCGTATGCCACTGTGCCGCCAGGTCCTAGTGCTGGCAGGGCAGTGTGACCCTATATAGATTTTCCTCCCAGGAACTTGCATTCGAAACAGACTGCTCAAGGTAAGGGAGATCCCTCAGTGGCACCATTGTACAGGGAAAATACCACTCTGCACACCACAGTCATTGACTTTTGTTTTTCATGAAGTAACTAGAATGATGCCCACTTGTCAAAGTCTTCAGCCTTCAGAGCAAGGGCCACTGTGAGATCCGGACCAGGAAGCTACAGATCTCTGAATCTGGTGGGCGGTCCTCCGGTAGGAGAGCAGAGAAAATAGCCTCAGCTGATCTGGTGTGCCAGCCAGGTGCCCGCTGCCCACTGCCCACTGCCCACTGCCCGCTAAATGAGGGCCTATGTTTTTAGTCATAGACTTTCCTTTGAAAGGGCATTGAATATTAACACTTGTATTCCAATTGCTTCCACTGTGAACCAATAGCACAACATCCAGAATGTAGTGATTACTTTAAAGAGAATCCCGGAAAAGATACATAGTATCCTTGTGACGAAAGGAAACCAAATAACACCATATGGGTAGTCAATCCAATTATGCATAACCTGAAACACACATACACACTGAACCTCATTTAGATAGTGGCAGATGGGTTACTCCGACACAATGGTGATGGATATCCCGTCTTCCGAAATCGAAATCCTTCACATTACAGGAATGAGACTAAGGGCCAGATGTAGCAAAGGTTTTTACCCATTCTGTGTCTATGGGAAAAAGTGTTCGTCCATATGGCCCTAAATCAACTATTTTTGGCAGCTGAAGCACGCACATGCAACAGAAATAGTCAAACATCTACTATATCCACATGTGTTCTAAAAGGAAAAATGCTATGAGCTTCAAGCTTGCCTAAGTATGAGGAAAATGATTTAATAGCCAATGTTGAAAAAGTGATGGGGTATAAATGGAAAAACAGTCAATTAAGTATTTGTGGAGGACTAATGACGTAGAAAGCTGAATTTATTCTTACATCAAATTCATGATAAAATATGTCTTTTTAAAGATATTCTATTGATAGGTATTATTTTATATAATTGAATGACACATTGATATATTAAATGTTTTAGTGAATGTTGTAATACAAAAATCCGAAATAAATTGATTTTTCTTAATTTGTGCTGTACTTCTTTACTTACTCTGAAGCTACTTAGAACTTCCATTATCTTAACTTGATAGTAGACTGCTATCTTCCAGTGTCTTTGGTCTTGCCTATCCACAATGAACAGTAGGATAACGGCAAACTCTTGGAAACGCAATAGCGATAAATTAGGGATCCTGTGTTTGGGTGTGAGAAACTTCAGTGGACCCTTGACCGCAGGCCCCATAATTTGAGGCTCTGTCCCTTAGTGGCCATGCATGTCTGTGCTCTGTAGGGCCTAAAAGCAGGTAATCGACCATTGCCCTTCATATTTATGCCCTCTGCAGAGCTGGTACCTCCGTCAAGAAGCACTAGGAAGACTGAGATGGACTGAGTTACAAAGGTAAATGTGGTTATAAATGTCGTTTTAAGACCGAAATTACCTTTTCTATGCCTGCAAATAAAGCACAAAGTGATTCCTAGCAGACATATTTGCATTTATGAGTGCGGATTGCTCCACCACCAGTGTCGATAAATCAACGCTTATGAATACCACTCCAGGGGTGGTAGGTTGGCCTTGCAGGGTCTTAAAGAGAATGGATGGCCCAGAGTTGGTGAGGTGTGGAAGAAGGGCTTTCTCATTCCTCCATACAGATTGGTCATTTATAGACAACTCTGTACAGGGGAAAATAGGAGCTCTTGGAAATGGTCACAGGACATTCCAAGTTGGTGACCTGCGCCTCGAACAGCTTTTCAGATGTATTTCTTGGAATGTTTATGAATCTTAAATAGTAGTAAATCTGCACCCTCACAGAAACGTAAATATATATATATATGAATAGAGCCCACAGTTACATCAACAATATATCTGTGGTTAGATTATTGTAATCAGCTTCATCTAGGCCTCCCTCCATATTTGTTCACTTTTCTCCAATAAACTGGAATATTATAACATGGACCTCTGCCTGCTGGATGATGACTGACATGAGCAAATTTAAACTCTTGACTCTGTTTCTGGTACAGCTCTACTACTACTCAGTTGCACAAAGAACCTTCTTTAAGTCCCTCATAGCATTATCTGCAACATGGGCCATCGTTCTTTACAAACTATTTTGAATAATTCAAGTTCCTATACAACGGGCAGAAATTCGCTCTTCTTTATACTTGATCTTCCATTCTTTTAATTTGTATCTCTAAGTAAGGCGCAAACAAAGAACTCTTACTGCTAAAACAATAAAGTGGGGGGACAAAGATTATGAAAAGGAAAGAAGAGTTCATTGAAATTAGAACTGTATTATCCTAAATCCACACTCGCATTTGACTATAAAATTAAAGCACAATTCCACCGCCTTTGATACAAAATATGCTAGAGCTTTCCCAATGCTTGCTTCTCAGGAAATGCTAAATGGTGCATATGTAAGGACTATCCATCTATGTTATGAAAGTCTTAAGATTTCCAAAGACTCATTATTCATATTTACTACTAACATACATCAATACATAAATCCCTTGCTCACCTTTGTGTTCTCACAAACCTATATCCCAATGCTAGCAGTACGAGTTGTGATTAACATGTTGGGTAATAATAGCTTGAAACTGGATTTATGATTCCCATATTCTTTTTTTAGAATAATTTGTGAATATTTGAAGAGCAAGGAGCAGTGTAGTATAATGTGATAGCATGTAAACGCCATGCCACATCAGAGAGTAGTACATATAGAGAGCAGATCTTGCCACCAATGAGGTTCACACACACTGTAGCAGCCTACTTAAGAGGCTAGTGCTAGATCTAATTTATTGAACTTAGTCATCAAATTTTACTATCTTCAGTTTTCTAAAGTGGGGTTTCCCTTCATCAGCTATGCACAGAATGGACTTTCCAGATGCTATATAACAGCGACTGAAAATCATCATTTACACTCATAAATGAGAGAGGCACGTAACGTGACGTGCTTACGTTTTCATCTTTACATTGTTAGTAATGTGCAAGTATACATGGATGGAGGCTCCTTTGGGATGCGTGTTTGCAGTGTACAATAAACATAATGCTCTGGCACGCGGACAGTAGAAGGTCAACACAACTGGAGTGTGTTAATATTGTTGATGTGCTGCTTTGTTGGGCTGAAATCTGTTCGGTGGCGAACTCTGACCTCAAGTGTCCTTGTCCAGCAGAGTGAAGGCATGTGCTGCCCTCAAGTGCCTTTTCCCCCCCGCAGAGTGCTGTCCGACGCTGACCTCGAGTGTCCATTTCCGGCAGAGTGATGTTGGGCTTCGACCTAAAACACCCTTGTCCTTCATCTCATCATACATCATTCTAAAGTGAAGAACTCCTGTCCTACTTAAGGCGTTTCTATCACTGTTTTCCTTAATTTTCCAGGATTTATTTGCACTTGTTAACTTTGTCTCTGTTTTATTGGAGTCTTGGTCTGGTGGCAGGGAATCCATTCCACGATGACTCAATTTCACGTGAAGCCTGCCAGGAAGATGCATACGAAAGGAGCAGAGTAGGATTAAATGTCTTATCCCCTTCTCACATTAGAGTTGTTGACAAGCATTTTTCCGTAGCTACATCATCAAAATGCCTTGTCATGGATCTTTAATAGGAGCCTTAATAGAAAGAACACATTGACTTGAGAAGCTCCCAGAAGACTCTCGGGAAATCAACCATTAGTTCGGAGTGTGGAATTCCTTTGAAAATAAACACATTTCCTTCTCTAGCCAGTCATCTTTCGGAGATGGTGAATCCCTTTGTATCACTGAAATACTGATCTACTCAAAGCCCCACCAAGCCGCCTTCCAATCAGGGCACATCCACAACAGGAGCCCTTTGCCTTTTGTGAAAGACAAGCTTCACCCCCTGCTTCACGTCATGCTTTTCTATTTTCACATTCCTGTTCCACAGTGCCTCTATAAACAAGTCTCAAAGGATCAGGGCTGTGGCTGTCCCAGCAGCTGTCATCATTCAGCAGATGTTTAGCGTAGTAGATAGCTGTTTTATCTGCACATCTGCAGTGAACTGAAGCACAATAAAATGCAGAAAATAACTTCAGAAGTTAAGCTAAAAAAAGTGTCCCTTTGGGCTCAGACAAAACAGATACATTAGTTTGGTAAGGCGAAAAGCCTCGTGTGTGTAACATCATAATGTTATTTCAAGGGAAACTAAAAAAGCATTGGGAATGTGAACAGGTCTAATCTTTTTAATATTTTGGAAACATATGCAGATTGCAAAATTAAAATGGTAAGTATATAAAGAATATAAAATTGGATGAGTTGTCAAGCCTCCTAGGCACACCGACTTTAACCAAGAAGTACACTCCTTTTCAAGTGAGTGTGCATATGTTTTCCAGGCTAATTGCCTTCACTGGCATTGCAAGACAGTCAAAAGAAGAAGTAGGCTTTACCCGTTGACCTGGGCGGCTCCTCCAGTATGGTGGAGGAGCATCACCCACCCCTGCCAGCAGGAGCTGCACACCTTTAAAAATAAAACGCTAATAAACAATATTTTCTATCGTTTAATTTTTAAAGGGGTGAAGCCATGAGGAATGACAGGCAGGGAGGGGAAGTGCTCAGCACCACCCCTCAGTGCGCATGTATGATTGGTCGGCTGTCTCGGGCCGGTCAAACACACATGCGCACTTAGCTCTCTCCCACCCAGCACTGTGTTGCCGGGCTGGAGAGAGCAGGTAGAGGATCCCAGTTTGCTTCAGAGTGCCCAGCCAGGGCGCTCCAGCCAATCCTAATGCCTGCTCTGGGCAGCGTCAGGATTGGCCACAGGGCAGGCTGGGAGCCTGTGCCTGAAGTGCAACAGAGAATGGCGGTGCGGTCAAGGTAAGTTTCTTTTTTTTAATATATTTTTTTACTTTTGTTTTATTCCCCCCGCTCCTGGCCCACCACTTTGCCTCGTCACCAGCCACGACTGCCCGTTGACTCATGCTATATGATTTGGTGGGCGTAATCAAACTTTTAATGACACTTAAACAGACCAATGGATTAAGAGCTCTGATCCAAACCTCTTATGTATTTCTTTATATATGTATTTTTATTATGTGTGTTTTTGGGAAACAAATGTCTGGTGAGACAGCTAAAGCATTCTTTTGTACAAACCTAAATCATTGTTTTACGCTAGATTCATTATTAAGTGGATGTCTTCTACTGTCTTATTGAAAGTAATCCTCATAGGTGCCTTACCCCCTGCAAACCTGTCAAACTAGATTTACTCTACTATAATCAGGGCCACTCGGATTCTGGAGCACTAAATTACAGGTCAGGGACGACTAAATTATACAGGAAGAAAGGGAAAATTACATGGCGTAACGCAACACAGTCTGTAGCAGTATTATCTCACAATTTTGCCATTTACAAACACATAATTATCATCTGAGAAAAATCTCACAATACTAGCACCAGTTTAAGGTATGAATAAAGCAATCAGAAATGTATTGGTGACCAGCAAACAATTGTTGGACAGCACTACAATAAATCCTATATTTTTTTTAGTAACTCAACAATATTTTTCTTGAAGGCTTCAGCGATTGGTGCATTACGCAATAGGTGTAATCAATGCATATTTGCTTAGAAAGTGGTGCAACCACAGCAATACATAATTCCAGTCTCCCATTCTGTAAGGTGCAAATTAAAACAATTTCATATCTTTTCTTTTTACCTAAATGAATCTTCCTGTGCGATTTTGTTTTCAGTATTGAATTTAAAATAAGATTCTTCTATGTTATTGCTGCAGTCTTATTAATAATGTGGTTTGCACGTCTTATTGTTTGTGGCATCTCGAAGATGGGACTCTTGGATTTGTTTGCACATTACAAATAATACACATAAACACGATGACACATACACCCTGGAGGTTCATCATGTCTAGTGGTCAGATAAATTATTGTCGTCAGAACACCGTTCCTTGAGTAATATTCACTCCACACAGGGACTTGTACTTTGATTTACTTCCGAGTTACCAATTGTACTAAATTACCAGAACCAATCTGATAAATGCGGTTTCAGAATGGAAAGCCCAGGAATGGAAAGGCCCCGTTGTCCCGTCTTCAAAATGGAATGACAAGCCACCCACAACCAGCACATAAGTAGGATTGGCAACATAATTATCTGCTTATACCAAACAGCTAATTAGCTGAAAAAATACCATTAAATTACAAACATATACTTTTACCTGATAATGTATAACGTTCCCAAGAGATACTATTTATCCTGGTTTCTAATTCACTGCTCGGGGGTTTTGAATGTTTTATATTGTAAAGAGTAAAAATACAATAATTTCCTCTTGAAAAGAGTATATGTTAAGTTATGAAAGTTTTAGGAAGTCTACACAGGGCTGCAGCTCATCAGATAATACGGAAAGGCATGTGTATGAAAAATGTCAGAAATGAGTACTTATCAAATCTTTACATCTCAGATACCCCTAGGAACAGGCGGCTTTACCTACCCTCGACAAACTTCAATGCAATGCCACCAGCCAATGCGACGAGACAATACTATAAACATGGAACCGTCACAACCGCAGGTGTGAAAAACCAACCACTTAACCAGACACTCTCGAGCTGTCAGTTTCATGTTACTGCTGTTTGACATCTACTTTTTGGCAGACGGGTGCTCTGTCAAAAACGTGATGGATATCCTTGTTATAGGTGACTTAGAATATAATCTACTTGGAAAAAGGTAGAATGGATAACTGTCATGTTTGTGATACAGTAACCCATACGACAAACTCTAAATCAGTCCCATTGCTAGGGATCTATTACAGAACTGTTGCAAGAAAGGCCAGAAACATGATATAACATAACAAAATCAAAAACCTATAATCTATTTCACAGCTAAATAGACTAGAGTGCAACATGAGCTGCAGTCAAACATTTCCACGTAAAAATGTCCAAACACCCTAAACCCCGCCAGAGTGGCAAAATAGTTTTTTACCGTTTCTTATAGCACAAACTCAACCCAAAAGTATTAGAGAACTTTACATGAGCAACAGTTACATTCCACAAGGTCATATACATTTAAAAAAAATATTTTTGAGGCATGGGTAGAATAAGTTGTCCAAAAAACACAGGTTATTGAGCCGACACCGAGAATGGAACCTGGCTCTCCAGGTCCAAAGTGGGCAACTCTGGCCATAACACCACATCCACTCCCCAAAGATGACACTGATACCCTGGACAAATAAACAAGGTAGGCCCTTCAGATGTCCAGGGAATGTAACTGGACCGCACCTAAAGTAAAGTATAGTGGTTTAAAGTAGGTTTTGGTATGAACCTTGTCTCAATGTGAGCAGAAGACACAAATTCGGTACTAAGGCAGGACTTACTCTTAATACCAATGGGTGTGGAACAGAGAACCATGGGACAGATACTCAATTGTCCCAAACTCCTGACAATAAAGTTAGAGATACTCTGCAAATTGCTTTAACATCAACACTGTCATATCCTTTACTCTAAGGGTGCCCTGAAATGTCCACAACACCAGTAACAGTTGAAACCACCAACCAAAACCTTATATCATGGATCCTGAGAGGAGAGAAACGTTTTACAGTACCTCCACTACTTTATTTAAGGGTTGAATGTGGAGATGTAATGTTATCACCTCCGCCCTACAGAAATTAGAGAATGTTAACCTCAGGATAGAACTGCTGATGCAAACTCCCTAGGCAAACCTTGACAATTCTACATTCCCAGACTTTTTACTAACAAGTACTGGAGATAGAGCACAGAGAGGGAGAAAAGTGAAACCTTAAGCTGAAATGCTTTCATGGGAAGATGCCTGGAAAATAGAAGATAAACTGGCATGGACCCAGCAAGGCAATGTCACTTGAGCACCTTTACTCTTCATTCTCACCATAACCTTGATAATGTGGCAAACGTAATATTGCCAAGGTACGTAACAAGGATAATACATTTATACTTACCTTTGTATACTTACCTCCTCAATATTTTGGTCTTTGTTATTTTCATATTTTAGTATTCCCTGCTCAATATTCCAGAATACAACCCTAAATGCCATTGGAATTAACTGTAGAGTCATGGGATCATGTTACTGAAGATGTGTATAACCTAAGTTGACACATATGCACCCACAAAATGTGTAAAACTGGCTGATATGGGGCCATACCCTTGTTACAAAATAAAGTGTTGTCGCTTGCACATGCACTTACTTAGCCAGTTGAGGGATGTGCATACGAAAATAGGGCACAAAATACAAAGAAGCACTTTGCACCACAAAATAATCATATCATCAGTAAGATTCCCTCTTTTGCATGGGACCATATCACGCAAATGAGGAAGTACCAAATGCATATTAATTTGGCTCTTAACTTGACACACATGCAATCAGTAATGAATAAGGTGGTGCACAAAAAACAGGAGTTCTTTCTTTATACAAAATTACAAAAGCAGTACACAAACGGTTCAAATGCCCCTTCAACTCTCAGAGCTGTTTTGATATTTGATCACACTGGATGTCCAAAATATATTTGTGTGTTTGAGATATGGCAGAAATAATGTGTTTTTATAGACTCAGATATCTGTGCTCTTATAGCACCTGGATATTATAATTTGGTTGGTGAAGCCAGTAGAACCCATGCATCTCTTTAACGATAACTAGGGCCACAGGAATTATGTAATTTTATGGCTGTTGTATTTTAAACATAATTACTGATTTCCTGCACATCTACATAGACACCAACTTCAACATAGTTCGCATATGTCAAAAAAAATGGTTACTACTAGAAATGGATTAAAAAAAGGACTTTAAAAGTGCCTGACGTGGTGTCAAGCAGTTGCAGAACCTTGGAGAGTTTACTTGATCGCCTTTTAGTTGCAGATTCCCGTATTTAGGTAGTACTAAATTGTTTCTAAAGATGTGCAAATTTTATGCAGACAGTATTACTATGTGTTAAAATGACAAAATAGCGAAATAACACTGCCATGGAATATGCTGCATTGTATCATTTTTCTTTTCTTGTTGCATCACTTAGTAAAACCTATCACATAATTTAGTCCACACTACGGCATCATTTTACAGGCCCTCCCTCTGATGAATGAGACTATTGCTCTCCTTTTGGTGAACAGTCCTTAAAACTTCAGTTCCAAAAATGGCTACACATTTTCACACCATTTATATTAAGGTCACTTGTACAGGACACAGCCTTCCTGTCTATGAAAGGTGGGGTTTCTTATTGTACTCAATATAAAGTATATACCACTCTCTCCCTTTCAATCTGAACCACAGAAAACTATGACTAGATTTTAGCTCCTCTAACGGTCTAAAAGCGAAGACTCATCAATCTGGTAAATCCTAAGGACAGACATCAGAAGCACAAAAAATAATGACCTTCAATAGAACACAGTCGCCAGCATAGGATGGCTGGAAGAACTGGTGGTATCTTTCCGCCACTTTCTGTGTAGCTGCTTGAATCATGGGTGAGATGGTGACTCAGCCACAGGGACACTCCACTGTACTAGCTCCACACACGCCCTTCTTCAACACACATTGGTCCGCGTAGTGTTGAAAAAGCAACATGAGTTAGAATAGGGCAGAGAAGGGTTAGTCAGACAGTAAAAGGAAGATTACCAGTTCCACAACCTTAGGGCAAGTAGGGTCCCTTCATACCCACAACCACTGTGTCTGACCGAAATTGCCACTTAGCACTGCAACCCATCTGCCTGACCAAAACATGTCCGCCATTCAGAATCTACCATGCGTGAGCTCCAGGAGGCCCGGTGCTCCACATATTACCCTGGTAGCTCAAGGGCTCCTGCCAAGTCATCACTAATTGTTCTTCTGGTAACAAACCATAGATATCCACAGACCCTTCAACTGGAGGCCCAAATCTCATTTTGCTCACATTTTTCTGTAAAAAAATAGAACTCATCCTTTTTCACTATGCTAAAATATAAAATTATCCACAGCATTATAATAGACAAATAATACTTGATTCGCATTCCAACATAAAATCCTGACCACAGAGCTGAAAAGTTGCTGTCCATGCAAACTCCTGTCGGTTTTGCCACTGAAAAGGTTCATTGTTCAGGCTTCGCCTCTTCCATTGAAAAGGAATTACCCCCTTTGAGCCGGTGCATTGAACCCTTTGAAAAGAAAACTTTGCACACTGCAAACATGCTTCGCTCTCAAGAGTGGGTCGTTTTCTTCGCCATTGATCGAAAAACAGTAGCTTTCAAGAGACAGATTCCACAGCAAAATGCCACAGTATTTAAACCCAACTTTAATATGGAAGCACGAGGCGCAGTCCTACTTCTGGTTCCATTAACTATTCCTCTAAATCGTGCAGCTCTTTGACTATAGGATTATACAAAAAACAAGCCTCCGTGACATTGTCACTGCCGTGGAACAACACGACGTGCAGTGACTGCACAGTAAACCCTTAAGGTGTAACCTGCAGGGGGGAGTCCAGGTATCAGTTCTTCAAGATGACCGTATTACGTAAGGAAACCTCTAGCTTATATGTTTGTTTGCAAATAAAACTATGTACAACATACAGAAACAGTTCTACACACGTATGGCCTTATTTAGAGTTTGGCAGATATGGTACTCCTTCAAAAATTTATCGGATGTCCCGGCCACTATATTGCATTGTATTATAGTCTAGCACAGGGTTCTTCAAAGTCGGTCCTGGAAAGCCGGGTCCATGCCAGATTTTTAGCATATGTAGCTTTCTAACTACGATAGATTGAACATCCGCCACGTTTTAACAGAGTACCATTTCCACCAAACTCTAAATAAATCCTGTAGTTTATGATTAATATAATAAATGTGGTATAATTGCAGTTCTGATTGTGCAGGATCTTTTTACAAAATTTGAGCAAAAACAAGATCCATCCTTTAATTTCTGCTGAGAAATACTTAGTACAGTTGATTGTGGTTCGCAGATGCTGCTGGACGCAAAAGTATCTGTTCTTCTTGTGTTTTATGACACCACAGTACAGCATTGCTAGCTAAACTCTGGTTCTTTTGAGACGGAACGTTCCTACATCACACCTTAGGAAATATCTTCCCGCTTCTGTACTTCTATCAAAACTTTGGCAACCTTATAATGCTGATGCCCCCGTCTCTCCACTCCCAAAGACGCCATTGTCAAGGCCAAACATATTGGCTATGCAGCAACCAATCTCTAAACTACTCAAACCTACCCATTCTACAATTAAACCAAAAAAAGGCAAATTTAACAATAAACTGAACTGAGCCAACTCCTGAAGGAACACCAGACTCAGGAGAGTGAATGCCGCTAACCACGCACATCAGTGAAGAAATCTTAAACTCCCTCTCCTGGGGTAAGTAAAGAACCATTATAGCCCTTGATTGTTTAGGAGCATATGACAGGGTAGATCATGACATGCTTCTGGGAATGCCAATAGATTGGGCAAGTGTGCCCAGACTTACTCTGGAATGTATTTGGTGTCTTCTCCTCAACAATAATTTACAGATTTGCAATTGTTAGTGACCGTTCAATGTGGAAGGTGCCGTGTGGAGTGCCATATCCCCCTGCTGTTCAGGAGCTATGTGCATTCTCTGGCACAACTCCTCATCAGAACGTTTTTTGAATGACAATGATATATAAATCCACTTCCTCCAGGAAAATGGGCTATCTAGGGAATCTGTCAACAGCCTTTAATTAGACCAAGTGTTCTACTTGATGAAAGAGAACTTCCTGTGCATGATCAGAAACAAAGGAAGGTAACGAGTCTGTCTCACTGCGTTATGATTGGCAAAAATCTCAGGGACTTCAGCCATAACTTAAAATTTAAGGAATATGGGAGCCAATTTAATTCTGAGCTCTTGTGCATTATATAAATGAACCAAATATTCAGGAGTGCTGATCCCTCCTTACTCTGGAAAATCTCGCAAATCCTCCAAAATAACCATCAGGTAGAACAAACAGCAGAGCTATCAGTGTGCAGCAGGTGCAACAGCATTGGGGCCAAGAGATGTGATGGGCCCACTACAGCTTATTATGGCTTTATTTTACTACCCAGTGGGACCCATTTTCCTTGCTTACATTTGGGCATGTGCCATCTTCGCTATGCTGCTGAGCGGAGCTCAGAATTGCTCGAATCTGACATGCATATACTAAGAGGCATATTTACAAGGCAGTGGTGCAGTGTGGCGCTGCACCCAAATTGGCAGCACCATGCTGGGTCACTTCAGAAATGCAGGGATACGTCGTATTTACAAAAATAAACGCACCCCTGTGTTTCCCCTAGCACTGGCGCTAAAGTTATCAGCCTAGAGCCAACGCAGGCACCCTTGCACCATAGTGTCCTTCCTGCACATAAACAATCAATAATGGCGAATTGTTGCACACATAGAAGTAGCATATCATCATTATTTAATGATTGTTCATGTGCAGGAAGGGACACCTTCCTGCACATAGACAATCATTAATGATGTTTTGCTCTTTCTATGTGTGCTGCAGAATGCAGCACTCTTAGAAAAAGCAAAAACTCAGAGAAATAAAAGTATTTCTCCTCATTGCGCCATGCTAAATCTGCCCCTGGGGTGAAGTTAGTTTTTGGCATTGTCTCAGATTTACGTTTCCTTGTAAATCTGGGGCGGTGTCAAAAAGCAATAGGTGTTGCGTGGGTACACCCACAGCAACACCCATTGCATGCCCCTCTGTCGCAAAAACTCTATCGGGCAATATTTACAAGGTGGCATTGAGCCACAAAAGGTGGCTAAAAACCGCCTTGTAAATATGGTGCAGGACGCAGCGCCACCGAAGTGCCACAAAAAGTTACGCTCTGGTGGCACTAGGGGCTTGTAAGTATGCCCCTTATAATATAAAGACCTTCCAAATAAACTAATTGACTGGCTGCCCAGATTACATTAACCAGCACATAAAGTGCCTCACTGGTTTCCAGTGATCTTAAAAATTTAAGTTGAATGTTATCAATACAAAATGTAAAGCTTGTTGGGACAAAGGGTAAAGGGTGTATTCTCACTTCGCACCAGAAAAAAAACTGATTGCAAATCTGTTTATTCAACGAACTTTCCCTTTCGGTTACTGGGAGCCTTGACCTCAGGCTCCCTGAATCCATGCATGCATGTTGATCAGAGCTCTAAGCACCTAAAAGTGAACAGTTCAAGGTCTTCTTCCACCGAGCTCTTTGTGGTATAGGGATCAACTGGAGAACATCAAACACAGACACACCTGCAGCACCAGACACTAAATCCTCATACCATCTGGAAACATGGTCAAAATTCATAATACTCATAAGTGACCAATAGGTAATGCATAGGCCTGTCTAAAACCACGAAATAAATAAACTTCTGGAAATTATTACATACAGATACGGTGTTTACACCGTTATTCCAAATTTCCTTATATTTCAGGAGGATAATTTTATTAGTATACTGTATATGGAGTAAGAAAATGTCATATCTGTTTTAAGTCTAAAAGCATTGGCACAATATAATACCATAAGCATGGCATAAGGCTTTCTTTTTTGTAATTTAGTGCACGGAGAATTTAAGAAGGCATTATGTTGCAGGCTGGATTGAGAAATTGATCATTTGTATTGGTAAATTATTTATTGACGGCTGAACACATCAAACGTTCTTGTTTACCTCACAGCTGAAAGTTCCCCCTACTTACACCCCATTAGTCATCTTATTAATCCTGATGACACAGAGCTTTTCACAATAAAGAAATCAGTTCACACTTTAATGAGTAATGAAAAAGAGCACTGACTATACAATACACACACATGTATCAAGTCTAGTTCCATAAACAGTAATGTCAAGTTAAACAACCACCTTTCGATGGCCCGAAGGCAACTGTGTCAGTACAGTCATATAATTTATTTACAGCAATGATTAATAGCTCTGAAGGGGAAAGACAGCCTGAGGCTAGCACAGCTGTTCATTTCATTTGGGCGAAGGAGGAAGGTGGCATGTTTTCGTTTCTGTTCAAGAGACAGCTCACTGTAAATCAATCTCTCTCTCTCTCTCTCTATATATATATATATATATATATATATATATATATATATATATATATATATATATATAGGAAATTGCCTGGGGAAAACGTGTTTTCTCTCTCTCTCTATATATATATATATATATATATATATCTATATCTATATCTACTGTATATCTATATCTATATCTATATATAGATATAGATATAGATATAGATATAGAGAGAGAGAGAGAGAGAAAACACATTTTCCCCAGGCAATTTCCCATAGGGATTTTAGACATGACTGCAGCTCGAACTGCTGGATGGAATTACACCAAATTCGGCATAACGCTCTATCTTGTTCCAGAAAGAGTGCATGTTGTAATTTGGTTTACATTTGTTCAGTAGTTTTACAGTTTTAAAGAAAAAAGATTTATGTTCATCTAGAGACATGGATCCACCTTAGTGGATCCACGTGACAATAGCAATGCCAAGATTGGCTGGCTGCAACATGAAAATAAAGTTGCAGCCGCCATTTTGTGAATCACGACACGGCTCCTGGGGGTGGAGGAGTGCGAATAAACTGTAAATAGGAAATTAGGGGTCAGGATAGATGCCATGGGACTGATGGAGAGGTCTGGGAGAAATCCCCCATGGACATGAAATTACCCAAAAATGTTTTTCTGCGGTGCACGAGGATTTGCGGATACTCTGCGTCACTCATAGACACACAAAACCACTCCCACACCCACAAAACCACTCACACACCCAAACAGCCACTCACACACCCACCCAAATACCCACTTACAGATCAACAAAACCACAACCACACCCAGTCACACATCCACCTACACACCCATACAACTACTCAGATATCCACTCACACAAGGGGCGGCTCCTTCACAATGGCGAAGGAGCATTGCCCCCCCCTGGCTAAGAGCCAGCAACTGAAAAATAAAACAATGTTTTGTGATTGTTTTATTTTTTAGCTGCTGGCTCAACCAGCAGGTGCAGGGAGGCGTAGGGCTGGTGCATGAGAGGGGGGGCAGGGTGAATGGAGTCGGTGCACATGTCACTTTGGCCGGTGGTGTTGCACAGCTGGGTTGGAAAAACTGCACAGACTCCCACGCAATGTCTGACTGGCAGAACAAGCCACTTAGACCAATCCTGACACTCCTCTCAGGCTAGGCGTAGCCCAAGAGCAGTGCCAGGATTGCATGGGGAGCCTGTTCTGGTGTCCTAGGGACTGCTGGGACACCAACACCACCAGAAGAGGAGTGAGGTGGACAAGGGCGGCTAGAAAAGGTAAGTTTATTTTGTTTTTATTATTTTTGTTTTTTTCCCCAGCCCTTGAGATTTGCGGCAGCCGCTGCTGACTCACACACCCATACAGCCACTCACACCCACCTGCAAAATCACTTGCACACCCACTCACAGACCCGCACAGCTACTCATACATCCACTCAAGCACACACTCACACACCCATTTATAAACCCACACAATCATACATTCACTGACACACCCACTCACAGACCCACAAAAGCACTCACACACCAACTCACACATAACACTCACACACCCACACACCCACAGCAAAGGGTTGGCTGCATGAAATAAAATGAATGGTAAGAAAACTGTACTTGGTGGGGGCATGAGTTATAGTTACTTTAGGACGCACATTATAGTTGCTTCAAAAAAGAATAACTACAGATGCTGAATTCCTATGGCTTTGTGTGTGTAAAATCTGAACCTAACTATAACATCCTTGTATCTTTTGTTTTTTTTAGTGAAATATATATTAGTCTTCAAGTATTATCCACACTTGGCTTCTACTCGCAGGACTTTATTACAGTGTGAGCAGTAGAATTGTGCCTGAATGCATGTGGACATCTTCTGAAACAGAAGTTCACTTCAGAGTCACGGCAAACGAGCTGATAATGTGCTTTTACAATAATTTGTGTCATTTTTCGTTTAAAATGTAGTCATCCTTGTGTATTCATTAAAACTAGATCTTCATTAGTATTTTAAAGCCAATAGTTAATTTTTAATTGATGTGCATTAAAGCTAAAAAGAACCAAAACAAGTTACTATCAGGGGTGAAAAGTGAGAGAACTGAGCAATGAAACAATAGCTATGTGCACTTCATTAAGGGAATGTGAGATCGCTCTGGCTGAGGGGACTGACTGTAGGTTTCTTTACTCCGGGAGCAACATAGATCACTTTAGTAACAGAAAGGTTTCCTTACATTGAAGAGTTAATAGGAGCATTGGGTAGATTTTTTTGATTGGATGAGCTGCCACCAATGGTGTTTCTTTTTCTCTCTTTTTTAACTTTTGGTGGGAAGTGTACAAGCGAGTAAGTGGAGCAGGTGTGTTTTGTTTGGGCAGAGGAGGGGTGGCATGTGCAACTCTTTTCTTTCCCCACTCAAAGTTTTGTGGCTGCAAAATGTGCACTACGGGTGAATGTGCCACGGAAGAGTCAGTGAAGGAAGTCACGAAGAAATAGCCTACACCTGTGCCTTGAGAGTATGAGGAGGTTAGGCGAGGGAAGGGACAAAGTTTTTCTAGTGGATAAAAGCACCCAAGTCAGAGAAATTCCGGAATTACACAAGCACTTTGAGAGGGGTTGGTTGGCACTCCAATAGCCACAAACGGCAGTGGTGTAACCCAAAGTGATAGATTCTCCCAGCAGAGTGTGGTGAGAGGGGCATGAGAATCCCCTATCTCACAGGTATTAATACATTTTTGTCTGAATGACCCCCTACCCCTGCTCATGTAGTAGAGGCCCCCTGCACCCTAGGGGCTGTAGTGTAAGCGAAGGCCTGTGTTACGCCCCTGGCATATGGGGGTGAGATGAGGGAGCATTGTGGACACTGGTGACATATTGGTGCTCTAGTTAAATAGAAAATGCTGACTGATGTGCAGTGTGTGAACACAACATCAATTTTTAGTGCTAAAAGAAAGAAAGAAATATTCAGGGCCAGATCCTAAGAGGGATACAAACCATGGGTACAAAATGTTCACCCACTAACTTTCGTTACTGTAGGGTGTGGTAATTAGTAGGTACTCAATCTGCACCTTAATTTGAGTTGCACCTAACTTGAATTTGCAAAATGTGGAGCAGTGTTTTGTAGCCAGTTTTAATGGACCTAAATCGCAGGACCAAACTTCCATTCCAGATGAAAACACACATTTTCACCCAAGATGAGTCTGCCACACCCCTGGCGATCGTGCCATAAGTGTTTATTTAGGGCCTACCTCCTGGCTTGTTATATGTTCTCTATCTCATGTTATTGGAAATATCATGTTACAAAGCGGACTGAGGATAACAGCATTAAGAACAAAAGCAAAGGGTGATGCATGAGGAGATGAGATCAGACGCTAAGGCGAAGAAATAGGAGAAATGGAGTGATGGTAAAACTAGTGTACTGTGGGGTGGGGTACAAACTCCTTTGAGAATAGATATTTTTCACATATGGCAGTCAATACAGTATCTTTAATTCTACATGCTTAATAATAGGGTTGGGTGGAATGTTTCATTCTGCCCACAGAATTTGGCGACCCCACATTACTCTTGTAACACAGAGTTATGGCTAAAATCTGCCAATCGCCGTGTGGCAATTTTTTGTCCAGCAGGGCTCCAGAAAATTTGTGAGTGAGATTAGGCATCCCCTACCATGATTTTATAATATAGGCGGTTGAGAGCACAAGGCTTCTTTTCAAAGTGGATGTGCTTAAGTAGATTTTCTTCCTCAGCGGCAGCAAAATCAACTTGAATGGCCGCAATCTATTTTACACTATATGGTGTTACTCACATTGATTTTTCAGCACTACCAGAGCTAAATAGCAGTGCTAGCAACACAACATGTATATTTTTTGCCCATTGATGGAACATCACAGAATTTTACAGAGCTTTTATGTACTCAACAGAGTGAAACTCAGTGAGTTCCGCCAACTCCTACTTAATACACAAGGCTTTACAACAGTGTCTGTATATCATATCATGAATGGACATTTATCATTGGGTAAATTTACCAAAACACAATTTACAGGCAAAAGAGGTGCATGAAATAGTCAATACACTATAAAATCCAGGCTCAAATGAAAAGACAAGACTGTATCCAACACCAACAGTGTTTCCTTCACAATGCAAATAATCTTCGAACAATGAATTAAAATGTATACGTAAAGGTCTACGATTTAGGTAAATGCCTTGATCCTCTTTTTAATAGTATCTTAAACCCAGAGACACTAATATAAGTGTCTCACACAATTTCAAAAACATATCATCAACAAAACCTAAACCTTAGACAACAATAATGTCAAGATCTGAGCGACTTCAGACAACAAATGCTCAAGTAATGTAATGAAGTAAATTGTCATGGCCATCACACACAATCCAAACTAATATTTTTTTTAAAAACTTTTTATTCAACTTTTGCAGAACAAAAATGTGGGCAGTGATCATAAAACACATTATTTATAATTTATAATGTAATAACAAAGGCAAACGTTTCATCATACTACACTGTAGAACACATCCATACCTCTTCATGGACAGATCGCATTCAAGATCGTTCTCGCTGTCCCAGGTTGTGGTGCCTTCTCTGGCTTGCTCTCAGTGGCTATTCTGGTGCCACCTCGATCTCTCTGTAAGAGTACCAGTGTCTCCAAATCTTTTCCCATTTTTTCATATAGCCCCTTCCTTGGTGTATCACTTTTTCTGCACTTTGGCACCAGTCCATGTCTATCTGCCACTCCTGAAGTGTAGGAGGTTGTGGTGCTCCCCACACCTTTGCAATATTTCTCTTAGCCACAAATGCCCCAACCTCCAGCCAAATTGTTCTATATTTCAGCCATACCTGCTTGCCCTTCACATTAAGGAGGAGCCACTTGACATCTTGAGAAATTGCCACAATGCCACCTGCGCCATCAGGCCTATGTCACCCTCAAATCAAATCAAATCAGGGTTTATAAAGCACAACTACTCAACTATAAGGGTATCAATGTGATACAGAGGTTTGTCCTCTGAGCTTCAGTTGAAGAGCCAGGTTTAATGTCCTTCCTGAATTGAGGTAGCTATGGTAACTGCCTGAGGGGCAGGGTGTTCAATTTCTTTGCCACAAGGTAGGCAAAATATCTTCCACCAGCCGAGGTCTTCCGTATGCGGGGAACAGTGGCTAGTGCTTGTTGAGCGGAGTGGAGAGGTCTGGTGGAGGAGTGGAAGGTGATGCGGTGGTTGAGGTAGATGGGTCCTAGGCCATAGAGGGCCTTGTAAGTTTGGACAAGGAGCTTGAAGTGAATTTTTTTCTTGATGGAAAGCCAGTGGAGGTCTCTTAGGTGATTGGAGATATGTTTGCTGCATTAATGTCCAGGATGAGTCATTTTGTATGTTCTGTCATTTCTTCAGGTTCTTCTGGGTGGTACCGGCGTAGAGGGCATTGCCGTAGTCGAATCTGCTGGTAACCAGGGCATGGGTTACGGTTTTGCGGCAGTCCTATGGGATCCATTTGCAGATCTTCTGGAGAAGTTGGAGAGTGTGAAAGCAGGAGGATGCGACTGAGTTGACCTGGCAGGTCATGGTGAGCTATGAGTCCAAGATGAAGCGGAGGTTGCGTGCGTGGTTTGTTGGGATGGGTGGGGTGCCGAGGGTCGATGGCCGCCAGGAGTTATCCCAGGCTGATGTGAATGTTCCCAGGATGAGGATCTCGGTCTTGTCAGAGGTGAACTTGAGGCAGCTGTCCTTCATCCAGGTGGCAACAGCTTCCATCCCTTTGTGAAGGTTCTTCTTGGCCGTAGCAGGGTTTTCAGTGAGGTGATCAACTGTTGTCGGCGGCATAGGAGATGATGTTCAGCCCATGGTCCCTAACTATGGATGCTAGCGGGCCATATAGATGTTCAAGAGAGTGGGGCTCAGGGAGGAGCCCTGCGGAACTCCGCCGCTGATCTCCATAGGTTCCGACAGGTAAGGTAGGAGTCTGATTCTCTGTGTTCTGTGAGACAGGAAGGAGGGTATCCACTGTGGGGCCTTTCTGTGGCTGCCGGCAGTGTGTGGAGCCTAGAGCAGAAGGTGAGGTGTGAGACCATGTCGAAGGCGGCCGATAAGTCCAGTAGGATGAGGGCTGCTGTATGGCGGTGGTCAAGGAGCGAGCGGATGTCATCTGTGGTGGTGAGAAGGGCGGTCTCCATGCTGTGATTGCTCCTGAAGCCTGATTGGGAGGTGTCCAGGATGCTGTTGTCCTCGATGTTCTTACGGAGCTCAGAGTCCTTTAGGAAGGTGGCAGTCTCTATGGAGCAGTTGAGCATGTGATAGATGTGTTGACCTTGTTGAAAATGTGGTGAAGATAGTGGTCCATAGGGGCTCCGAAGTGGAGCGGGTCTCGTCTGGGGTGAGGGTGGTCCAGTGGTGCAGGGTCTTTGGTGGTTTGATGGGTCGGATCTACAGGGTTGTTGGGGGGGGGGGGGTTGGAGACCTCGATGATCCAGTTCCATTTTCTGCTTGGGACTTGGAGTGTGTGGAGGCGGATGGTCGGTGAGGCTGAAATGGATGCAGTGGTGGTCAGTCCAGTGAAGTGTGGAGGTGTTGTCGACAGTGATGTTGTTGCTGGTGGAGAAGATGGCTTTGAGCATGTGTTCAGTGAAGTGTGTTGGTGAGGTGAGCAGTTGCTTTAGTCCTATTGTGGAGAGGTTGTCTAGCAGGGAAGTGGTGTTGGTGCCGTCGCCATTGTCAGTGTGGTAGTTGAGATCTTGAGGAGGAGTAGTTTGAGGAGAAATGATGTTGCTAAAGGTTGAGTGGGGGCCGGGTGGCCTGTAGATGAGGGTGCCATGGCAAAATGACATGGTTGTGGTGTGTATCTGGAAGTGGAGGTGCTCCATGAGTGTTCTTCTGCGTTGGTTGTCAAGTGGAGGGAGGATTTGTGTACAATGGCTAGGTCACTACCTGGGGTAGAAGTCCGGTCTTTGCGGAGCAGTTTGTAGTCGATGGGGACGGCGATGTCTGGGTGGGTGGAGTCTAGTAGTTCCCAGAGTTCTGTGGTGTGTTTGTGGAGAGAACAAATGTTGAGGAGAATGCAGCAGAGATGCTAGAGGTTGTGTTAAGCTCTGACACAGTAATATCGTGGAAAGAGCTTTATTCAGAAACCACCAACCGAACAGCAGCTCCTTCAACCGTCCAGTATCTTTCTCTGTCAGACTCACCTCAAGACCACTCAATCAGAATCTCAATGGCAGAGATTCTAGACTGTGCCCAACATTCTTAAGCAGCCACAACACATCCCCCCTATTACACTAAAGAAGGAATACATAAGGAAAAAAAAAAGAAGAGAACCCCCCCCCAGAAAAAAAGAGAAAATATAGGATAAAAACAAATAAGCAACAACATGACAATAACATGGCAGAAATAACATGGTAATAACAGAAATGTACATTGCACAGAAGAATGCAGGAAAGGAAGCGTCAGAATTCAAGAAACATAGTCCTTCCACCACAATGGTTTAGAACGGAGTCTGAAAGGAGTTTTCTTGCATGGTGTTACCTTGGACTCATCCCTTGCGGTGTGGTTAGCGGTGTGGTTTGCTCCACGGTTAGTCAGATTATCGGAATCAATCCTGGGGATGTTCCATTTTGCAATTCTAGACATACTCCACACATCACCATTATCCAGCACAACCACATTTTTCCTCACCTCCTTTATACGGAAAGGACCTTTGAAACTTGACCTCCCTTTTGTTTTGTAATTAGGGTCCTTCAGCAATACCAAGTCATCAACCTTCCACGCAACATCGGACACACAAGATTTGGAATCATACTGCAGTTTGTACCTTTGTCGATGATTGCTCCTATGCATGGACGCTTTACCAAGTTTCTCCTGGTCAAGTTTCTCCGAAACACATGATCCCAATTTATCTCTGAACCATGCTGTGAACATTTTATTGCAGCCCAACCTTCCCCTCATGTACTCAAAAGGGGCGATTCCAGTAACGCCATTGGGAGTACTACGATATGCCCACTATTGGTCCCTCAGGAGATTCCGAAGAGGAACCCGAGTCTCAACTGCTTCCTGGACACAGTACTTCACCATCCTGTTCATACATTCTGCAAGACCATTGGCCTGGGGTAAGTACAAGGCAGTTCTCAAATGCACAATAGCTAAAGAGTCCAAAAAGGACTTCATCTCCACAGATGTCAACTGTACCCCGTTATCTGTAACCAAATGGCTGGGTACACCCTCTTGTGAGAATTCTTCCATTAAAAACTCAATCACCGTCCTGGTGTCTATGGAGTTAACACACTTGGTCACTACCCATCTTGAAGTATAGTCCACCATGAGTATGACGTACCGTTCACTAGCAGGGAGAAGATGGAAAGGGCCCATAAAATCTAGACCTAGCTTCACCCAGGGCCTCTCAGGCACAGCAACTGGGGAAAGTGGGGGTTTCGATACCACTTTACTCTTTTCATTTTGTGCACATGTCACACAATCTTTAACCACCGCTTCGACCTCACAATCCAACCCTGGCCACCAATATATGAATCCCAACCTTGATTTGGCCAGATTCCTGACCCTCATGAGCCAAATTGATGATCTTACTTCTTAAACCAATGGAAGGTATACACTTAGTACCTTAATACCTCACAACCACTTAAAGACAGTTCATCCCTAATGTTCCAGTAACTCTTCAAAGGTTCAGGAATGTCATTATAGTCCGGCCACCCTCTTACAATGAAACCAGCAAGCTCATGTCTAATCGAATCTTGATCCACAGCAGTCTTCCACTCATCTTCATTTATAGCCAACTCATTCACCCAGCTAATGACATTCTCATCCTCGCTTTCGTCATATCTATCAATTGAACTTCTAGACAAGAAATCTGCTACCGTATTCTTCGGCCCGGGTACATACTCAACAGAAAAATTATACTCCATTAATTCTTCAACCCACCTCTTTATTCTAGGTGTTAATCCCTCACTTTTCTTTGAAGAGAAAATTTGTACGAGGGGTCTGTGATCAGTTCTCACAACAAAGGGTAATCCCCACAGATAGAACCTGAAATGTTTGACTGCCCATGAACACGCAAGAGCCTCCCTCTCAATAACGGAATACTGTTGTTCTGACCCCTTCAGGGAACGGGAAGCAAAGGCAATGACTTTCTTCTCTTGTTTTACTCTTTGGATTAACACCGCCCCCAGCCCAGTTACACTGGCATCGGTGTACAAAAAGGTTTTAGCGTGTGTGTCAAAATGGCCTAAGGTGGGCATTTTCCCAATGCAGTCTTTCACAAAGGTGAAGGCAGCTGCACAGTCACTAGTCCAGGCAAATTTGTTTCCCTTTTTCAACAGGGATCTTAAGGGTTGGGTCACACTCGAAATGTTGGCAACAAATTTAGAATAATACTCTGCCAGCCCTAAAAAGGATCTCACACCCTCCTTGTCTTTGGGTTCAGGGGCGCTGACAATAGAATCAACCAACTCAAACTTGGATTTAATCCCTTCACTGGAAATAGTATGACCAAGGTAAGTTACAGAAGAAACTCTAAACTTGCACTTTTCCTTCTTTACCGTGAGGCCAGAACCAGCCAGTCGACACAATACTTCTCTAAGGATTTTGTCATGTTCCTCTAACGTTTTGCCATGAACCAAAATGTCGTCTTGAAAGAATAGGACTCCCAAGACCCCCTCCAAAACTTTCCTCATAATGCGTTGGAAACAGGCAGCAGCGGAGGCCAACCCGAAAGGCATTCTACGAAACTGATAGGCTCCTAGCGGTGTCACAAATGACGTGAGGTGTCTAGAATCTGGGTGTAAAACAACCTGGTGATATGCTGATGACAAATCTAGTACACTAAATACTTTTGAACCACCCAGCCCTGACAATTCCTCAGAAATATTGGGCAGGGGTTGGCGATCAACCCAAATGTGCTTATTAAGGTCTCTGAGGTCCACACACATGCGAATTTGTCTCCCATTGTACTTTGGCATTAGAACAATGGGAGCCAACCATTCAGAGGACTCTATCTCCTCAATCACACCAGCATCCAAAAGCTTGTTAAGCTCCACTTTGAGAGGTTCTAACATTAATTTTGGAACTCTCCTCACTTTATGCAGAGAAGGAATGGCATTCTTCTACAGAATAATTGTGTGTTCAAAATTGGACAAACAACCTAGTTCTTCTCTGAACACAGTAGGGAAATCCTTCAGAATATTAAGATCTATGTTGCTATCATTCACTACCATGACCTGACTCTTGGCATTGGGGTCCAATTTAATCCCCATATCACGTTGGTGACGCCAACCTAGTAGATTGTTCCCTCGTTTTGCGACATAAACCTTTCCTACAGTGGCCTTACTTTGGAATTGAATACGCATGACCTTATAGCCAATCACTTCTATTTTAGATCCCCCATAACTGACAGGGTTGATATCAGGTACTGTTAACGAATGGAAATCCTCCCCAAAAATTGCCCAGTAATTCTTATCACCCACCATGGTATAAGGAGAACCTGAGTCAGCCAATACTGTCACAATTTTTCCATTAAGCTTAGTAGCACACTCAGGCATGGTTACAGGTCCTACATCTACCATTGCAGAATCATTCACAATGTTGCTGGTATCTGAATCAATGCATAGGATCATCTTGTTAACATTCTCAGTGACTGCATCTATATTGTTCTTGTCACTATTGCAGACTCTAGCATAGTGCCCCTTTTTCCCACACTTCCTGCACTGAGAATTCTGCGTGAAACAATTAGGACTGTTCGCAGTGTGTCCTGTATTGCCACAACGGAAACAACGTTGAAGTCTAGGCTCCTTCTTCCTCTCTTGGGTAATTCCTGGGGTTTTACTGTCACTGTCACTGCTGACCTTCAAGACTTCCTCCCAAAGATGTGGTGCTTGAACCATGCACAAATCGTTCTCTCCATGGCCATTCATCTTCTTAATCCAACTATTGGTGCTCTCCATTCCTTCAACAATCGCAATGGCCTCTCTTAAGTCTGGGTTTTTTGTCAATAATTTTTCCTGAACTCTCTTGTTGTTAGTACATCTGACGAGTTGGTCACGGATCAGGGAATCTGTGATGTCACCAAAATCACAAGTGCGTGCTAACGTGCGCAAAACAGCAACGTAATTACCCACACTTTCAGACTTCCCTTGTGAGCGTTCAAAAAAACTTGTGTCTCTCAATAACAACATTGAGTTTGGATTCAAAGTGTGCTCCTAAAATGGCCACTGACATCTCATAGCAGTCTCTGGGTTCGCCTTCTGCCCCTCCAATAGACAAGGTCTCAAGACTATCATAGATATTCCTGCCTTCAATTCCTAAATTGTGCAACAAGACCGCTTGTTTCCACACAGGAGAGAACTTTTCCCCTCCTATCGCTATTAAATAGGAATCAAAAAGATTCTTCCAATGTTTCCACAGAAGAATCGGGTCACCTTTATCCGTTAGAAAAGGAGGAGGCTGAGACATTGTAGGAGTAGCCATAACGTGTATACAATAAGGTAACTTGCAATTGTAAGTCTTATTATACACCTATGTAGAAGAAAGTCTCTTTAAACAAGGTAAACACTGTGCAAGGTACGAAGTCCGCAATTATAACTAACAGAATTGGTGCTAAAAAATAAAATAAAAATAAATCTGGCTTGAACGATTGAAACGCGAGCGCGTTGCTAGGCAGCGTTTCTATGGCTGCGCACGCAATGCAGGCTTGCGTTATTAAGCCTCTTGTATGCTTCTCGTTGCCAGGGCCGCGTTGCTAGGCTCCTGTAGCAATGAAACGTGCATGCACCCTTGAGCGCGCAAGGTCCGTTGGAGGCCCAATACCACGCGCCAGTCTTAAACTGCAGCCGGCTAGAAATCTGAAAAGAAAAAAAAAGGAACAAAAACAAATCCACTGTTCAGAACAGATAGAAAATGTTCCTGAATCGTGTGCTCACACCCACCAAGTGGAGGCCGCCGAAGACGATCACACTGCTGTTGACACCGAGAAGAATTGATGAAGGCCGCCGAAGACGCTCACACTACAGTCAGCACAGTCAACACAGAGAAGACCATCCTTACAACCAGGAAAGCAGGCACCTTCACCCGAGCAGGTAGGAAAAGCGCAGCAACCCCGTAGGAGATGGCGTAACGACAGGAGAGCAGAGTAGGAAAGTCTGTGGGTTCTGGGTTGATGGTCACCTCGTCGCCAGTGTTAAGCTCTGACACAGTAATATTGTGGAAAGAGCTTTATTCAGAAACCACCAACCCAACAGCAGCTCCTTCAACCGTCCAGTATCTTTCTCTGTCAGACTCACCTCGAGACCACTCAATCAGAATCTCAATGGCAGAGATTCTAGACTGTGCCCAACATTCTTAAGCAGCCACAACAGGTTGGTGTTCGATTGCTCAGCAGTGGGAGGATCTGGTGCTTGCTGTAGGGTGAGGGTGTGGTGGCAGTGGCAGTGGAGGCAAGAGAATGGTCCATGAGTGTCACTGAGTGATGTCTGATGGTAGGCGGTGGATCGTCCTGTGTTCAGAGCATGGAGGGTCTCCACGAAGGTCGGAGGACCAGGGTTTGTGGCGCTGGGTGTGGTCCAGATGCAGACGGGCTTGCCTTTGGTGCACTGCCGGAGTGCCTGCTGCACGTGGCTGCGCAGTGGCCACCTTTAAGAAGAGAAGGGAGCTGGGGGGTCTGGTTGCAGGGAGGGAGAGGGGCACAGCTGCAGGGGTAGCAACCATGAGGGAAATGCAGGGAGAGTAAAAGGCTAAAGGAGAGACAAAGAGACAAAGAGACAAAAGTTAAAAAAGACAGCAAGATACTTACATTTAGATGGTCACTAGACCACCAGGGATGAGGCACAGGTGGGAGCATGCAGGTGGAGGTGGGCCTCGAACTGAGAGTCAGGCAGGCTCTCAGTTTGAAATGCAGCACAGGCAGCAGCAGCAGCCAATAGTTGGAGCTGCACAGAGGAGGGCAAACAGACGCTGACCGTGACAAGTCCACAAAAAATGTAGAAAAGTGTACTAGGGAATGTCGGGGACTGCTAGTTCCCATCGTATACCGCCTCTACATTGCGGAGTGAGATGGGTCGATAGGAGGAGCAATCCATGAGTGGTTTGTTGTTCTTTGGGATCACCACGATCGTCACTAGTCTCTGGGGAGTTGGCCTACTTGCAAAGCAGTGTGATACATAACCAGTAGGTGTGCAGTCACCTTGTTCGTCATCCCCTTGAAGATTGCGACTGATAGGCAGTTAGGTTCCAACAGCTTCCCTACTTGCAGGGATCTCAAGGCTTCTATGATTTAATTTTGAGAGACAGCACTCTCTAGTGCGTCTCTGTCAGCATTAGAGAGAGTTTGGACATGAATATCTTTAAGAAACACCTCACATTCTCCGATCATGACCCCAGAGGAAGATGTACAAAGAAAGCCTCATAATAGGCAGCAAAGACCTCCGCTATGTCTTTGCTGACTAGCAGTGATCCCCTTTTACTATCTTGAATACGCAGCACCCCTCCCCTTTCCTGGACTCATCTTTCCAGCCAGGAGCCTTTGCCCTTTATTCCCAACCTCTATAAGTCAGCATTGCATACAAAGTGTGTGTTCCTGGCTAAATATTCTGAAAGTGATGGAAACTTGCTCTGTTTGAGACAGAGCTCATGGCTACAATGTGCTTCTGTCTGGTCAGGGGGGACACTCTCCAACTCCTGAATGTCCCACTCCATGGCCTCCAACGCCTCTCGCTTTTCCTTTTTAGTTCTTACAATCATAGAGATCGCTTGGCCTTGAATCACTGTTTTGAATGCCTTCCACACTGTAGATGGGGATAGGACTGTACCCACATTTCCTTGGAAGTATTGCAACGCTATCTTCCTAAATTGTGTCATCCTAGTCTTATCTTTGAAGTACCAGGGGTCTACGTGTGGTTCTGCGTCTTGCCTAATAAGCGACTCCAGAAAGGTCACCTCCAGTGGCAAACGATCAGATATTCCTCTGGCCCCATGTTTGGAGCCCACAAATCTGATCTGTGTACTGTTGCATGTTGGGTCATTAGATAGTTCAGTCGAGAGGTGCTGGAATGGGCTACTGAATAAAATGTGTATTGGCGGTGTAAAGGGTTATGTGATCTTCAAAGATCCAAAAGGCCTAAGGCATCCAGAAAGGCAGGCATTGGAAAGGACCGCACCCCACCAGTTCTCAGGCCTGTCCTATCTATTATAGGGACCATTACTGCGTTTCAGTCACCCCATAACCAGTATACCCGGAGGCATTTCACCTAGAATGGCACTAAGGTTTGGCAGTGTTTGTGCATGTAGTTTGGGTGGTATGTAGACCGAGTAAATATTTAAGGAACAACCCTGCCAGCTTCTGGATTGTGCCATATTCCTCCCCAAGGGATCATGTCACGGAGCCAGGGGGATATCTGGAAGAAAAGTTTTAACCAGTATTCCTACTCATCTGGAGTCGGATGTGAAACCTGCAGGCATCATCAGTGAGTACCTCATTCTATTCATGACCCTTCAAATGCATTGCGTGTATTAGAACTATGTCTAGGGGGGGGGTGTCTCTTCAGGTATTGCAGCACCATTGTTCTCTTAATTTTGCTTCCCAACCCATTAACATTCCAGGTCATTATCTATAACTCATTCTTGGGTGAGGAATCCCGTCCCTGGGTGTGAGTCATCTGTCCTGTCTCGTGTGTCGTATTATCCTAGTCCAAAATGAATTTCCCACTCGTACCTCCAACACCCCCATGTTGCCTCTTTCGGAACTTTGCCCTGCATTGTGCAACTTCTAAAATAAACAGCAGCTAAAACTAAAATCAACTTTTGCATTGTACTTAACCCTAAATGCCCCCTCCAATCCCTGCTGCAAGGCAGGCCTAAAACTGCCCACCACCCCAACATGCAGAGTCCCTGTCACCCCAATAAAGCCATGCTACTATTAGAAAGTTACTTGGACACCACCCAATAAACTGTTGCTGTTTCATCAAACGGTCAACCATCCCAATTGTAGAAAATTGTCCTCCCCCCAAACATTTACACCTCACTGTGGTCTCAGATCTTCTCACGACACAATCAGAGTGTAGCAGTCTGTCGGCGACACCCGGAATGTTTTGTTGTACTGGCCAGAGTCTTTGCCCATATCTCCCAGGTCGCCCATATCTCCCAAGTCACCTCCAGGGATCGACGGTCGTCCAGTGGCTTGGTGCCTTTTTTGTTGGGTTTCTGTTTCTTTTGACGACTCCCCAGCCCTCCAACCAGTCCCATGCTTCCTTGGGTGTCTTGGAATGCCAGGCCTTGCCATCAGCAATGACTCAAAGTCTCGCCGGGAACATCATCATGTATTTCAAGTCCGCTTCTCGCAAGGCTTTCTTGACTTCCAGGAAGCTAGCTACATCGCTGGCGTGGACTTGGACTGTAAATCTGGAATAAAATGGATTCTTGCATTTTCATATTGGATAGCTCCTTTTTCTCGGGCTGTTGGAGTATGGTGCCTTGGTCCCTGAAATTGAATATCCATGCCAGTATGATTTGGGGTAGCGCCCCTACTTTGAGTGGGGCGATCAGTGCCCTGTGTCCCTTTGAACTGTAAAAACGTGGGAGAGTCTTTTTTTAGACCTATGGTCTTGGAGATGAATTCCTGTTTAAAGACTTTGATGCTAAGCCCTTCAGCCTTTTCTGGAATGCCTACGATATGTTCCTTCTATAACTTGCAAACCCTTTTCTTCAGTGATTTTGTGGAACCTTGCAGAACAATCACATTAGGTTCCTCGATGTGGCCTTTTCCAACAGTTTCTGGTAGTCTGCCCATAAGAGGGCAATGTCAATTATCACTCCATCCAATTTCAGTTCTATGGTCCTGTTTAGGTCCTTTATAACTGCCTTTATTTCTCTGGAGGCTTCTTTCTCCTGGGGCTGGCATGCCTCCTGTCCTGGAGACCCCTCACCCCCTGTCAATGAGGCCGGAAGTGTCACTGTGTATCTATCCATCTTATTCAGTTGTTGCAGGCATCCCACGCATCCCCCAACTATGCCAGGGCTGGGCGCTGGCAGGCTGTATGATCCAGGCCCCTCTTCCCTATTGCTTTGACAGTACATCAGCTTAACTGACCTACCGGGCCTGGGAGAGACACAGTGCTAGCCGTTGGTGGCTGGATCTGGTATGGCCCATGAAAGGGTGGGCAGCTATAAGGCATCTCTGCAGTCCAATATCTCACCGGGGAGCTAGGGACTCGCTCACCGAGGTCGCATCAGTCGGTACCGCTGGTGCTTGCACAAGAGATGACGTGGCCTAAGGCGGACTCCCGTCCCAGAAGTTCCCAAGACAGTGGAGATATTCAGTCCTCCCTGACACAGGTGGGCCTAGACAGCGTGGCTCACAGTCACCTTCAAACACCAGTCCCCTTTGCTACCAGCACTAAGTCATATGCGGTGCTCACCTTCATCGCCCCACATGGGCTGGTATACAGGGCAATCGTAGGCACTGAGATCAGGCATCTAGACCCCAGTTATTCCACACCACAGTCCAGTGCTGCAGGGGCACGCTTACAGGGTGTGCCTGCTTCCTGTTGTGCAGGATCCGGCCACGGGCTGGCGGTAGTGACCACTCTGGTTGTTTACACCTCGTCCTGAGCTGATCTGGGCTCAACCTCTGTACTTTTCAGTCTGTGCCGCCGCTCCGATCCCTGCAACACCTCCCCTGCTTGGGCCAGGATTGCTTTGAGCACCACAGGCCTCGTGATCTGCTATCTGTCACCCACGGCCTCCTGGAAGATACTGTGCTCAATAATCATTCTGTGGCTCTTTTGCTGCTCATGGTGGATTGAGTGTTGCTGCCTGGTCGACGATAGTCTGTGCAGATGCAGGATGGTTGAACTACTTACAGCGGAGCTGCCTTAGGCAGCAGCCATTTTTCACGGCATCAATCCTATCTAATAAATAGCACTGAGAAGCCTGTGTAGCCAGACAATATATGACAATTAAATTTAAATCTAATGACAAACAGCCCACCAAAGTGACATTTCTTAAAGAAGGAGTATGATGCAAAAACTTGCCGTTTGCTCTTTTCACGCGGTCAATAGTGCCCACAGTTTCAAGGTTCAGGTAACTTAGATCAGTGTTGAGAAAACAGAGCTGGTCAGGCAGAATCAAAACTGTAGACAGAGTGTCAAGCCATTAATGCTCGCCCACCCATTTATTGGAAAAGATGCTCAAGGTAATCTTAAAGTTACTACTAGCCTGCCAAGGTAACTGAACTAAATCACTGCCTCTAAGTGTTCAAAGCCTACTAACCAAGAACAATGCTTATTTACTTTCCCGAAAACTCGATTTTTGGTCTTGCAATAACACATTTCAGAAGGCTATTGTTATATTTTCACAAATCGCCAAGAACCCGCTTTCTCTCTCTGCATTTAAACTCCGCACTATAACCAGGGTTTAGAAGTGCCTGTGGCAAGAAGTCAACTCTCACGTTCACTGGGCCATGAACCATCTAAATCTATGGCTAAAACCCGAGTTCAGCATTGCGGACACAGCCTGCATGTCCTTCGCCCTAAAGACTCTTACCACTTGGCCAACCGTCACACAACTCCTTAAAAATATGTGTATTAATCCCGAATGTTGCTCTAACGCACCCTGCAGTTGATTACATATTCAGTGGTATGTTAGGTTTTATAAAATATTATAAAATAGGAGTAAAAGTAAATCTCGATTTTAGTCATCCTAAAATCGTTTTTCCAAACACAGACTTGCTGCTTAAACATGGTCTTCCCCAAAATCTCAAAACAATAGTTCGATTTGAAGAAATAAGACTCCTGATTGGCGTGGTGGCCACCACTTCCTCTAGTACTAGCAGCCACACGATGATATTTTGTTAAGTTAGACATATTTACGTAGAGATCATTCTGCCATTGCAATGGCCTTGCTGTGGCAATGTTGCCTTGTGCCTCTGACCCTGCTAAAGATTCCGTCACAGACCAGGGTCTGGTATTGTTAGAGAGATATCATTTGGAACAGGGTGGAGTTTCCATTCCAACACACTGCATTCCTATGACATTCTTCACAAACTACGCACACGATGCCCAAATCCTGCCTAATTGCCTCATGCTCTTTGGCGGTGCAAGGTCAGAGAAAGTATACACCTCCTCCGACGCCATGCCCCTGCACAGCTGCTCATAGCCTGCAGCAGGTATAGCAGGTGTGTACCTTTCAAGGTGAAGTCAAGTTTGGCTGAGTTTCAGCAGCTGGAGCGAGAAGTTACCATTATATTCCACACGCTCCTAAGGGTCCTTGGCAGAACAAAACGCACAAGCGTCACACAACTGGAGCGCATACAGGAAAAATATCGGTAAACTGCTACTGTAGAGTCCTATGGCGTACCTACCCCCTGGGCATTTTGGAAATATGTGTTCTCTTGTTATTCTGTGAATTATGCCCAGACTGTACCTATTAACTAGGGGTTAAGGCACATAGTTGTGTAGCACCCCGTGCAAAGGTCACCTTTAATTGGATAATAAAATCTATTTGTACAATGTTTTCCTCTTCCAGTGCTTGAGTTCTTGCCAATCTTTGGTCCTGCGTGGTGAATGCAAGTTTATTTCAGAAGTGCTATAGCCTTAGTGGCTGCCATTTGGTTTCTCACTGCTGCTGGAGAGATCTGGGATCTGTGGACGAGGTAGGGGCAGATATGCGCACCACTGCCCACTGATAAACCAGCTGCCGCCTTCATTTCACTTTCAAGACCTTAAGTCCCCTTTCCTCTCGGCCTCCCATGGAAGGCTTGTCCTAGAAGTCCAACATGATTGCCGCAGACACCAGGATCTGCCATTATCAAGGGAGGAGGGGATTGTTTTAATCAAAATATGACCAATTATTGATCTCGACCAGGGCTTTTTATGGAAAAACAACACTGTATGTGAAACAACGTAAATGCACATGTTTATAAATCTGGTGAGAGAACCAGCATTTCTGAAGTCCATATCCAAATTCTAAAATGCATTGAGGAATTGCGACATGCAATGCATTGGGCTGCTTTGTAGATTCATTGGTAGATCGCTGAGCGAGTAATAAGGACTTGCAGGAATCCTTTGGTGAGGCCTTATTACACATTACTGAGACAAAAGCAACATCACATGTATATGTATGACTATTATCGTATATTTACCTTTCCCTGGACTGAAACCTCTGACATCACAGCCCCTAAGAGCATCCCTACATAGTTCATGCCAGGCCAGTTGCTAGACCACTAAACACCCACTTGAGTCACTGGGCACTGCATTGGGGTAGGCATTTAGGGCAAGAGGCAGCCCTGATGGGCATCAATAATGGCAGCCTACTGGCCCTTGAAGAGCAACAACCATTATCTGGATCTTGGGAGGACAGGTTGTCTACTGAAATCAGTACAATAGTTTGTGGCACATACTTATTACAAGGGGAAGTTTACAGGTGGTATGGTCTTTGCATCTGAAAGGGCACTTGCTTGCAGCAAGTGGTACATTTTTGCAGTTGTCTGCTATGCCCTTTAGTACTACTTGCACTGTTGACGCCCCAGGTGATGGGGCTCCATGGGAGAAGGACTGCTTTCCATGGTGACAAGGTTTCTTAAGCCATGTGGTAAGAGTGTTGCCAGGGACTGGGAGCATGGATCTGTGGCGCTGGCAAGAAGGTTGAATGCTACGGGCATCAAGACTGTTTTTCATTGATGATGGCAGGCAGAATGGATGTTTTTTTACTAGTCACAGGATGTCAGCTGCGGGCAACAGGGTTATTTGCAGTGGGAGGAAGGGTTGCACTATGGAATCTGAAAAACTCTATTTTCTTCCTTTCCCAGCCCTGTTAAAAATGCATTTTTACAGGTTCTGCCTGATAAACCTATAGTCACAATATACAATGTTTGTGAGCTGCTACCACCTTATGCCATCCTTTTGTGCCTCATGACTGTCACCATGCTACTCTGCAGTGCCATTTCACAGCTGCTGCCAGCTTTGCATTTTGGATGGTGGCGTAAATCTATTTTAGAATGATCTTCTGGCGAAACTGTATATTTCTCCTGAACTGAAATGTTGTCATTTGGTTCTGAATGTGGAATTTGTGGTAAAAGACTGAGTTGCTCCTTTATTTGAGTACATCGCCTTCAATTGAGGCATAGGGGTGAGAGAGGTAGAAAAAATCGAATTTTAAAGTAATACATACATGAATAGTATTCACTTTGTTAGGTCCCTAAAACAGGTTGTGACTCCCTTATTACATTTACTCTCTCCCAAATTCCTAGACCAAAAAAGCGCACTTATGCCAGTCGTTCCAGAAAGCCTTTCAGCCCAATGCTCTCCTAGGACCACTGTTTTGCCAGGCTCGCCTATGCTGTCACCAGGTTTATTTCAGTAAACATGAACAACTCTTATACATAAAGTGACTAGCAACATAACAACATACCACAACACAACGTAACCTACCCTTGCAATGCTTAGAAATAAATAAGCGGGAACAAAACAAGACATCAGTAGGAACAGGTAATGCATAAGATAGTTACAGTCAGACTGTAAATTGCTATAAATGATGCGGCAAAGGGGTACAGCCATGTCGCATTCTACAGTAGACAAAATTAGCATTGGCAAAGGCAATAGGTCAGGCTCTGGCTACCACCCCTTTATGGCTTTTAGACAAGAATTTGGGGTCTTGTGGGAGAGATTTGCGTAAGCTAGTTCTTTTCTCACTGTGCCATGTGGTACAGGTGTGCTTTCTGTAATAAAAAGGTCTCACAGTGAGCTGCAAACCTTGATTAGACTAGTTTACTCAAAGTCCTCCTGCTAAAGCGCTGCTTGGGGTAGGGCAAATGCAACTAAATGAGTGTGCTGTAACTAAAGATTCCTTCTTGGTGAGTAAGAGTCAGGCAGCCAGTTCATGTAGGTTAACAGGTTGTAGGTTTACTGAAGAAGTAACAGGTTACGTAGTAAAGAACCTCACCAGGAGCAGCATCCTCTCTGCTCAGCCCACTCTCTGACTGCCAAGCAACCTGAAGTCACTCACCAACATCCCAAGACATTACACACTGCTGAGAGTGCTTTGTGTGAGAAAACAGCTGGCTATAAAATACCATTTATACATATAGATTCAACAATATTTTATGCTGATAAAGAGTCCTCAGCTTAGAAATCCAAGGATCAGAAAGGCAGTGGAAGTGCTCAGCCGGCACATCCGGAATGAGCAACACAACAATACATGGTGGAAAATCATATAACATATAAATGTTGCAGGGTCTTTTTTCAAATTTATTAATTTCTCAAGAGAGGGAGTCATTTTTGTTTGGTCAGGAGTGGCAAAATTTACTATCAGAAAAAATCATCTTCAGTAGAGAGAGAGAGAAGTAACCAAACATTGACACAGCCAATAGATCTTGTATTTTAAGAAAAACATTCCAAAATGACTACATTTGTACACATTAGGCCTGGATGGAGTTTCAGTTACATCGGAGTCATTTCAGCAATTCCGCATTACTCTTAGGTGCAGAATTATCGATAACAATGTGATTACACTTGCTTGTGAAATTAAGAGTAGTTTGAGAGGGGAAATCCTACAGTGAGAGCACATTTTTGCTATCTGTGTTTAGTTGCATGTCGCACTATTTCTTAGCACAAAATGCATTCTCATATCTGCTTTGGACTCAAGTGCATTTTGTGCTCAGAAAATAGTGCTAAATGCTGGGAGTAAGCTAGTGAAAAATCCTATTTCAAGAGTACATTTAGCGAGCATGCGCAGCTGCTCGCACCGGCTATTCATGTTCTGTTGCATTTCTCAGTGCAAAATGCATCCTTGCACCCATTTTGGATGTGAGGGGGCATCTTTTTGTGCTACAAACTGGTGCTAAGCTCAGAATTACTATTCTTGTGTAATTCTGCGTAATCTTGCAGAATTCTCAGGAAACTCTGTATCATTACGCTACAAGGAATTATGCGAGGTGCAACAACTCCTAGCGCACATGTGTTACAGGCTTTTTACGGTTTCTGTTCAGACAGGGCTGATGGCTTTTTCAGGATGGTATAGTAAAAATAAGGTGTGCTGGTGCTTAAAAAAGAGGAGAGCATGGCCTTTGGGCCCTTTACAGCTGTCAGGCCTTTAGAATGGATAAATAAATATACAGAAATGGGGTGCAGAATGAGGAGGGGCGGGAGAGTCCCAGGAAGCAAGAGATGAGCAGGGAAGTCATAGAGAGCACGGGCAGTGCTTAATTTGTGTTTGTTGTTTACGGTGCTGAGCACCAGCACTTATTTTTGAGGGCCGGTGCTTAGTCTGATACCTCAAGCATTTGCTGCAAGCAAAATACACGTTTGGGATAGATGGAGGAAGGGAAAATCGAAATAGCGTCACAATGAGAGAAAGCAGAAAGCTGCAAGAGTGAGCTGAAGGGGCAGGGAGTGGTTGTAAATGGATTAAAGAGGCCCGAGATGGCTTCAGGATTAAGCTGTCTCAGTATTCCGTGTTCACACATTTTATTGCAGCAGCCCCGTGTTTAAGAGAAGGGCTTTGAGCACCGGTACCTTTTTATATAAAAATTAAGCACTGGCACGGGGTGTGGATCCTTGTAGGAAAACAAAGGAATTAAAAAAACTTAAAACTTGGTGAGTGGGGCAGGGGAACAATGGACAACTGGTACTGAAAGCAGAAGCAGGGGGCATTGATTCTACGGAAAAGAAGGGAGAGAGAGCAAGGAAAGAGGAACTGCACTCTCAAGGAATGTCAAAAGAAATAAAAAAAGAGTCCCTTTAAGTCAGCAGTGGAAGGATACAACTCATATGCTGCAGGGTGAGACAAACACAAAAATGGGGAAGAAAGCTATTGAATAAGTAGCAAGAAAGTGACATAGACAAGGAAATCATGAGCAAACAGCTGCCCATTCTAATTATTGTATTGCAGACAATAGGCTTTCACTAAAGTGGCATGTAGACAAGAACTAAAAGGACAATAACATACACTGTACTTTATATTGCAATCCAATCACTTGTACTAAATCCCTAAACAAAATTAATTGCACAAACAAACTATTTACAAACAGACCTTGCATTTCTTAGTATGCATAGTCCAATAAAAAGGTACTCAGACACAAAATGTGAAGACAAGAACAGTACCTCAGCACTCAATAGGTAGATCCATGCAATGCGGTATGGGCACCAGTAAAGTCCATTAGTACAATAATATCCATGGCAGAAACTTTATTCAGTGTTGAAGCAGTCCAAAGTACATTTCCAAAGGACAAGTATTACAGCTTCAATGTTGTTACACTCCAAGTGTGTTCCCAAACGACAAACAAATCAGCCAACACATGTTTTGTCACTGAAACATGACTTTTTCAAGGCTAGATACACATTTAAAAGAGTCTGTTAAGAATTCCTAGTTCCAGTATCCATATTGTAAAATTCAAAGTCATCAAGAGGCATCTCAAATTAAAATAAGTGGCTAGATATGTGAAAACACTCTGGGCCGTGATAAGCCCTATCTCGTAAAGAAAGTAGCCACATGTGAAGTCTATATGGGGTGTTCTGGGGTGTGCGTTCTCTCTTATTACTACTACCCATTTTTCTTATACAATCAGACACAAAATGTATTCTGTTACAAACTCTTGAAGCCCGCTGAATTGTCTAGCAGAACTACAGGAACGCACATTTTTTGCAATCCTTGTAAATTCTTCTCATAGGGAATGCTTAGGTCAATGTCTTAATGCATAATAACATGCAGAGTTGATCAAGCGCTTTACACATATGGAAACCCCAATGTTTTCTGTCTTCAATTTAGTTATGAACAATCCAGATACACATGTTCACACATGTGGGGAGCAGACCTCCATCTGGCACTGGAAACAGCATAGTGAGAATGCCTGCTTCAAGGCTGAACTTGATTATTATATATTTCCCTGGAGCCACTTCCTGGGATGATAATTGAGAGCCAATTCTCTGATAAACGTTTGGTCTCCCTTGACCAGTAAAGCTCATGAGTCTAATGTAAACATCCAGTGTTGGATTCAGAGGTCATCAGTGCTGAATCCAAAATCTAGACGGGATCTTCTAGATCTGGAGATCTACTATGATGGAAATTGTGATTGAATAGCGTCAGTACTTTCTATTGTGTCTGGAAGCGTATTATACAACATTGCCAGTTTGCATGACACAAGATGAGTAAATTGAAAAGAAAATGTCACTCATTTTTGTTTCCTGGGTTTGTGCCTTCCAGTTACATTAATGTTAACCCTGCTTTCATGTTCTACATCCACTTTCATACGAGTTACCCAGCAAGAGTGGATCTATACCAAATTTTAAGAATAAATATAGGCTTTACAAATTAGTTTTATTTAGAAGTTATCTTATGTGGATATTGTTGGAAATGGCCCTTTTTTCAGGGTCATCCCCAGTCTTTTTGCCTCCTTCCTCCTATTTTTTCTGACCTGTTTTTGTTGGCTTTAGGACTCTGGGCACTTTACCACTGCTAACCAGTGCTAAAGTGCATATGCTCTCTGTATAAAGTGTACTGTTGATTGGTTTATCCATGATTGGCATATTTGATTTACTGATAAGTCCCTAGTAAAGTGCACTAGAGGTGCCCAGTACCTGCAAATTAAATGCTACTAGTGGGTCTGCAGCACTGGTTGTGTCACCCACATTAGTAGCCCTGTAAACATGGCTCAGACCTGCCACTGCAGTGCCTGTGTGTGCAGTTTTAAACTGCCAATTCGACTTGGCAAGTGTACCCACTTGCCAGGCCTAAATCTTCCCTTTTACTACATGTAAGGCACCCCTAAGGTAGGCCCTAGATAGCCCCATGGGCAGGGTGCAGTGTATGTTTAAGGTAGGACATATACTAATGTGTTTTATATGTCCTAACAGTGAAATACTGCCAAATTCGGTTTTCACTGTGTAAGGCCTATCCCTCTCATAGGTTAACATGGGGGCTGCCTTTAAATAGCCTTAAAGCGCAGATTCCCTTTGAGAGCAGATGAAAATGTGGAGTTTAGGGTCTCTGAACTCACAACTTAAAAATTAATCGTTTAGTGAAGTTGGTTTTCAAATTATCTGTTTGAAAATGCCACTTTGAGAAAGTAGGCATTTTCTTGCTTATACCATTCTGCGACTCTGCCTATTTGTGGATTGTCTGTCTGGGTCAGTTTGACAGTTGGACTGTTTTGCACGTCTCTAGACAGTGACACAAAAGGGGGTGGGGGTGTAGCCTGCATGTCCTAATGAGCCATCTGAGCTACAGGGCTGGGAGGAGTGGTCATTCACACCTGAAAGGACTGTGCCTGCCCTCACACAATGCAGTCTCCGCCCCCCTGGTGTGCGTCTAGGGCCTGGCCTGGACAAGGAAGGAACTTGCAAACACTTGAGACTTTGCTTTGAAGTTTGATAGCTTCAAAGGCAGAACAGGGTATAAGAAGAAGACCCAAAACCCCAGACTTTTAGAATCTTTCTGGAATCAAGAGGAACCTCTGCCCAGGAGAAGAGCTGAAGAGGGAGGAGTACTGTCCCTTTGGTGTGTTGCTTTGCTGGACTGGCCTGCAGTTGCTGCTTCTGCCAGAAAAGAGTGCAAACTTTGCTGTGTGTCCTGCTTGAGAAAGTTCTCCAAGGGCTTGGAGAAGAGCTTGCCTCCTGTTGGAAGTCTCAGGGACACCAAAGACTTCAGTTTCCTCGACCTCCAGCACTGGTAACTGTGTGTTTTGTGCTGCTTAAGAGGAGAAACCACCACGATGCCGCCAACGATGCCGCTGGCCTACACCGTGACCTGCAGATGCTGCACGGAGTTGCATTGCCCCGCTTTGCACCGCGACCCTGGTCTCACCGACGCCATCATCGGATGACTTCACAGAGCTGCTGCTTGAACCGCGACCTGTGGGCCCTGCATTCTGGCATCGCTTGCTCACACTGCAGCCTGGGCATCCCCGACGACTCTGCTCCTGCTGACACCGGCGCGGCTGCCTGTACCGTGGCCTGTGGACACTGCTTGTGAGGTACACAAAGCACTGTCCCATCCCGCACCGCAGCCCCGGTCTACCGACGCCAGCACCATCGACTCCTGTGTCGTCACCAGGCATCCTGCCTGCACGTGGCCTGTGGACATCGCTCGGGAGGGTCACGAAGTACCATCCCGTCCCACACCACTGGCTTGGGCCTACCGATGACAGTGCTTCAGCAACGATGACGCAGCTGCCTCCATGGTGACCTGTTGACACTGCACGTCGCACCACCCCGCTTCACACCGCAGCCCTGGTCTCACTGACGCCGCTGGGCACCGTCACCGAGCCGCTGCCTGCACCGTGACCTGTGGGCACAGCACGTCGCATCGTCCCGCTTCGCACCACAGCCATCCACGCCGGCGCACCAGATTTCATCAGCCTGGAGTTCGATCTGCAACGTGTGTGACATCAAGGGCCCGATGAATCCTGCACCGACTCCGAAACTGACACCGCAACCTCAGCGACGCCACTCTCCGGAGCTCACCGCAAGGATCACGTCGCTCTGCAAATCCAAGGTACTGTTTGCGGGTCTTCCCGACACCGTAGCTGGCCCGCAACACTGCGGCCGGCCTGAACTGTTGGTTTTGCTGATCACGACGCCGTGAAAGCCCCAGGTGGAGCTATCGACTTCAAGGAACTGCATTTTTGAGTAAATCTTGCAGAATTCATATTTTTATTAATGTATGTTGGATTTTTATCGTATTTGGTCTTGTTTTATATAGATAAATATTGGCTATTTTTCTAAAACTGGTGTGGTGTCCTTTTGTAGTGTTTTCACTTAATTCTGTGTGTTATGTGCAAATGCTTTACACATTGCTTCTGAGATAAGCCTGACTGATGGTGCCAAGCTACCAAGGGATGAGCAGGGGTTATCTGAGCAGGTATCTCCCTTATCCTGATTAGAGTGAGGGTCCCTAAGTGGACAGGGTGCAAACCGACTGCAAACTAGAGACCCCATTTCTAACAGATATTTTGCACATCTATCACGGATTCAGCCCTCCTGGATCGGCGCTGGGTACCCGTTACATAAACCATTAAGCAAACTATTTAAGAAGGTGTATGCACATCTGTTTTTTCATCTTGATTTGCTTGTAAATAGGACTGTAGTTTGAAAAGCTCAGTTTCCACAGCAAATATCAGTGTAAGACATGCAGGTCAGAAGACTAAACACAAGCAATGAGGAGAGTGTTGCATGCATGCTAGTGAGTTGCAGACAGCTTGAAGGAAGGCCAAGATTTAAAGGATAGTTATCTACAATGATTAATTTGAGCTGGTGGTTGCAGGTGGGTCACACCGGCACTCACTTTTGAGGACCGGCACTTATTCCTACTGATCAGACTTTGAGCCAGAGCAAAAGAGATAACAACACAAAAGCAGGAAAGGAGGAAGAACAGAAAGATGTAAAAACAGTGACAATGAAAGAACCCAGAGATGAAAATGAACAAGATTGTGTGAGATGGAGGGACAGGGATGAATGAAAGAGGCATGAGGCAGAATCAATACTATGCAGCCCTAGTATTTGGCATGCCCAGTGTTCGAAGGCACTGGTCTCAGGCTTCTAAACAAAACTTTGGGTCCCGGCACTTATTGGTTTACAAATTAAGCACTGGTTATATGACTGTAGAAGACCAAGCGCGAACCTTCCAACAGGCATCCACAAAGCTTTTGCAGTTATGAGAATTGCATGTATCAACATCATTGTTCCCTCAGCCATCTGTTATGATCTATGTTATCAAATATTTATCAGCAGATTAGCCATCACCCAACTTCACCATCACCCAACTTCACCAACTCTTGGTCACGCCCTATGCTTAGGAGTACTATGCTGACTGCCTTATGTGTGCCTGCTGCAATGGTATCTTAATCCATAGTCTAATTTCTTAAACATTTGATTTGTAATAATTGTTTTTCCCGGCCACAGAAACAAGTTGAAATTAAATGCAAACTTCAAGTCAGACGCCCTGAGGAAATGGACTATGCAGGATTTTCAGGATATTCATATACTATACACTTATTGAACCTTAAAAGGAACTATTCAACATTGTCAGTAGTTATCCTGAACCCTCTCCAGGTCATGGTTCGGGAATAACAAGCCAATTGGATTCAGGAATGGTTCTGGAAGAGGAGAGTTACTTTAACTATTTCAGTTTTGGCCTTGTCTTGGGGCAAGAAATAATGTGGGCATAGCTCCAGTGCTATGATCTATTGGCAATTGTTTTACTGTGGCTGGACCATTTGGAACAAGAAACTGTGCATGTGGCAGCACATTACGATATTTTACACAAACCAGGATTTGAGGGGAAGGGAATGGTAGGAACAGATTAGCAAGACATTATTAGATAGGTCATTGTACACTTAATTTTCCAGAATTGCAATACAATAACTATAATTGAAGGCACGAGAAGCTTTGCCCTGAATAACACAGGTTTTTTCTTATGCGTGGAATCTAGGCTTACTACTATGGTGTCCGGGTTCTAAGATAAGCAATTTAAGCACCAACTCACATATAATTTCTCCAACAGCTACCAATAATCTAGATGTTGCTATTTTTCTCATCGTGGTTAGCATTTTCATACCCCCATTCTATTTCTCCTTTCCAGTTAAAAGTACCTTGGGCACACATATGGGAAGATACCAATTTGGACCACCAGAGAAAACCCTGTCCCACATGATTGCAGACTTTACTTAGGTTTTCAGTAGAAACCCAAAATGCTACCCACTATGTCATTACAGCAGCCTTCACTTGTGTGTGTGCATGTGCTGAAAGAGATACCGACACATTTTCAGTTCACTTTCACTAGACAACAAGCATTGGCAAAGACAATAGGCCTCACTGTTTCTGCCAGTGCAGATCTATTGGATTTGCCAATGCCTTTTGTATACAACGTTTAGAATCGGCAAATAGGAACAAAATAAGCTTTAAGTGGATGGTGTGCAGCAAGAGCAAAGAAAAGCGCACTGATATGTATGTGTGCATGCTTCATCATGAACGCATTTATATGGGCCATGATCCTAATCGGGCCCAACATGATGAAGTATATGCTTACGGACGTTACCACGTGGATGGCAGTTCTATTTTTGTTTTACTTTTCCATTACAGAGTGTCAGGCACCCATCTTCGAGCCATAAATAAACAGAAATAATGTATATATCAGCAAAAACATACTTTGAAATAGGAGAAACATAGCAGAAAATTGTAGCTATTTAGCACGCCCAAATACTTTTAAGGAACCATTTTTTTGGGGGGATGGTAATGGGAGGGGTGACGGAGCAATGGAGAAGTAGTGGATGGAGGGAGAAGCTAATGATGGGGGTGCAACAGTGACTGGGGTGAGCAGTGACCGTGGGAGCACCAGAAGAGCTTGAGATGAGCAGGGAATAGTGGGGTAAACAATGGATGAAGCATGAAAGAGGGAGACTTTTTAGACAAAAATAGCACGTGAGGGAGAACAAGAAAATGCATGGATTCCCACGAAGTGCTGAAAGAAAAAAAGGTTTTATCTGAATATGAGCAGTAGAAGGATAAAGGTCATCCATTCAAAGTATGAGTACAACAGATATGTTCCAATAGGGGGACAACAAAATAAGAAAAAAGAAAGCCAAAAAATGAGAAACAAGCAAATGAGATTGACATTGAAAACCAACTAGTGGTAAGCAAAAGATTCACGTAAAGCCCACTGTAAGTACTGGTACTGTCCACAATAGATCTTTGACGACAACCAGCTAAAAGCTGTAGAAGACCCATAAGGTAGTCTCCTTAACTTGTGAAGAAACACTTTTGGTTCACCACTACATAAATAAGAAATGTTTAGAATATCTTTTCTTCATAGCTGCTCTGCTAGCCAAGTAGAAGTTTCGGTCCTTCACGGCTGCTCTGTAACCTGAGTAGTAGATTTCTGGAGCTGGAGTCCATGTGCCAGGTAAGCCTGCTTCAGAATCGGTTTTGTCTTGGGCCCAGGTATTTCCAGCTGCTCGTATTCGGTTGTATTTCTAGCTCTATGTACAGTTTGCTTCTGAACTTACATAATTGCTATTTATAAGCTTATCAGCCCTCAATGGATCCTGAAATTCCTTAAATTATTCCTGGTGGCCATGATTTCACCCTTCCAAAGAGCAGGTCCTGATTAGAAGTGTTGAAATTCTGTCTCAATGATAGACATATCTTGGCTCTACTTCCATCGCCCTTTTTAATATTAGTATTACATTACTTTTAGAAGGGAGCCCATGCCTTATTAGATCTAGTTTCAGAGCACCGCTGTCTACAATAGAATAGTTACCAGTGCCTTAAAATATACCCAATGAGACCCCGCTGTGGAATGGTCGCCAACTCTGTTATATGTCCAACCTCGGAAGCTTCCGGGCGTGGAACTACATACGTATCAAAACCCTATGTGATATCTGGGAGCGAGACCACATTAAGTCCTTCCCGGGCCTTCAGGCACAATATACCCTTTCTAGAACCCAGTTTCAGCAATACCTGCAAGTCAGGCCTGCTCTCACTGTCTACAAGGAAAACCTAGGAACACTCCCAGAGTACAGTCCACTGGAAGCGCATTTGCTTATGGGGGCTCTACGGAGGGAGGATGTCCCATATTTATTGGTCCACAATTAACAATGACCACGAAGCATTGATCCCCCAGACCTCCCATTTAAGGAAGAAATGGGAGGTCTGGCTGTGTTGATGATTTTGACTGGCGATTTGTCCATATAGCCCCCCGTGAGAAAGCAATGTCCTTTTGACTACATCTTGTTTAGTTAAACTATCTTCACTCCACGTAGCTTACACCCTTGAAACTGTGACATGCCCAGAAACTGCATTCCAATACTTGCTTTCGTTGCCCTTCGCCGAATGCAATTTGTGTCCATATGACATGGCTATGTCCCCTGATCACAGAGTATTGGAAGAAAATAGCACAGTCCTTGTCCCAGGTCCTGGGGTACACTCTAACGCTGACACAGGAAGAGGCCCTGGTGGAGTTCTAAAAGACCTTGGCAACCCTGAGAGGAGGGGTCGGAGGGGTGGGATTGCCAACAGTGGTGGTGAAAAGAGATATTGCTCAAGAGTGGAAATTCGCCACTGCACCATAAGTGGTGGATTTGAGGAAGGGGATGGACTGGTGTGTGACACAAGAGAAACCTCTGTATGTGGCAAAGGGTTGGCCCGACAAATTTGATCACATACGGGGGCTGTGGTTGGAACATTATGGACTGAGGGCGACTGTATAATGGTCCTGGTTAAGAAACCTTAATTTATTGTCATGTCGGGTGTGGTCGGTCGGCAAGGGGGGTGTTATGTCTTCCTGTATCATACCATGTATGAAATCAATAAAAGTGGTTTTCAAAAACTATACATAGAATAGGTTTTGGGTCCACCCTTCAGGAGTATCTCTCTTGCCTTAAGGTGTTGGCTGTTTGGTGTATCAGTGCACCTCCAATTGACAGCATGCATTGTAGTACCTGAGGGACTATTTTATACCTAAGTATAATGAATAATCACACATGAAAATATTTTTCTTGTATATGTATTGTATGTAGACAGCATTTGCTGTTTGTTTTTTTACTTCAACAGACTTATTAATATTTAAGTTAGGATCCAAAATGCAGGCCAAACTCTGAGTTTGCTAGTTCTTGTTTTCGTATAGCTTTTTATTGCTGACTTTTACTCCTCTCCTTGGGGCAGTTCATCTTTTACCTGGAAAACAGATTAAAGAAAGGAGAGTGCACCAAGTTTCCTACAATCAAAATGGGCATGGCGTTTTCATTATAGTATTTTTTTGTAACCTGCAAGCAATAGTGCTGTCCAGCAGCAACTGTTTCTGTCTTGTTTGGGACGAGCATGATACTCACTGGAGAACAACACTTGACAGATGGGCGCTAGAATAGCCAGTGAAATAGGACACTGATTTCCTGCACCTGTCCAGGATACTGCGTCAGAGGGCTTGGATGTTAGCCAATAGATCACTTTTCCTCCAAATATCTATTATTTCTTTCTGTTACCTGCCGGCACACCTCATGAAATCCTTTTTACAAATTTCTTCAAACTCATATTTAAAAAATTGTGGATTTGCCCTTTTTTTCCAAAGTCGAAACATCATCTAATTTTGCGTAAAGGATTTTCTTTTGTGCCCGTGGAGGCTGGGGGCGTCCAGCTGTTCCGCCATTGCTGCCAGCAGATGCCACGATTGTGTCTCAAGACCACAGCATTCGTCACGCACTGCAGTCAGCGTTCCTTTGCAGCGGTGAACCGCCGCACAGACATGCATCACTTGGCCATTGTTTCTTAAAGCTTCAGTGTGAACAGTTCTTCCCCCTAGCCCCGCGCGTGACACCCTGCCTTCCACCAATCACCGACTTCAGACACATAGCGACGCTGTACTTCTGACGTGGGCTTTCATCTATGAGACAAGCGCGCAACAGCAGTCCAGTGTCGTTTCTTATCATCAGTTAATGGTATGCTGTTAAGGTTACGTTTCTAATGAAGGACTAAAGCCTCTTAGTACTGACGCTGTACGAGCAGGGTCAGAGTGGGATAGAAAATAGGCCCCAGAACCAAAATAAAAGTAGCACCCATTAGGAGGGTGTCATCAAATTGGGGCAGTGTTGAACTTCCAGTGACACGCTGTATAAGTGTTTTGTAACCTATCAAAAACGACATGGATTTGAGCTTGCTGCAGCTAATGTTTGTTTTAATATCAGGGAAATAAACAGGAATAAAAACCGGCACAGCAGACCAGAACCGGTCCACACTCTGACCTGCCAGACCAGTCCATTGTGCATTGACTGATTGCACTCAATATAGGCCAGTTCGACCCTGTGTACGAGTACATGTTAATTAATGTTCGGTGGCATAAGGTAAAAATCTCTACCCAGAAAGCATTGAAACTGATGGTCATGTGGAAAGCAGGAAGCATACAATCTTCAGAAGGACCTCAGTGATCATAAGAAACAAAATTCACTTGATAGAAGAGTGCAAATATATATTAGCACCCTAATTGAACTACAGAGAGCTGGACACCCAATCAGCCTGCTCAGCGGTGACAGGGCAGACATGTGTGCTAATAGAACTATTGCCCTAAGAGCCAGTCAATAAAAGTAATTAATGTCACTTCCCTACATGGCTAGTCCATGCAGTCAGGTGATGGGCATTAACTAATGACCATCTCTGTGGACTTAACTGCTATTGGGAGAATCCAGAGATGATTCCTCTAACGCTAGATTGTTGACCAAAGAGCGATATTGGGGAAAAATTTACGAAGAGTCAGTTCATTGTAAAGGGCCAGGGCGGCTGACAGCAGAGTTCCTGCTGGTCAAACATGAACCCCGGCCTGAGTTCTCCCCATACCAGCACGTGCCCGAGCCTTATTCCTTCAGCCCAGATACGGAACATTAGCAGTTAACAGCTTTACGGCCTGTTGGTCGACCAACAGTCCCATGTCTGATAAATGCATAAACTGCCATTTATGTAAAGAAACTCCTGAGCATGTTTTATTTTTCTGCCCCTTGTATAAATGTCCCAGAGGAAAGTGGATTATCCCCTTGTGCAAGGTATTGCTATTGCATGATCGAACTAGTGCCTACAGATTATGCAAATATGATACTTCCACGTTGATAGTAAGCTCTGTTTCCAAATATCTGTCAGCAGCATGGACAATTCGTAGTAGGACTATTTTAGACCCTAGTCTACTGGCTGAAGAGAGGTCCAGCAGCTAGTGGACGAGGATTTCAGACGGTTAGGGAACTTAAATACGATTATCTGCGTTGTTTTACCTATGATATTAGATTTTATTCTTGTCTGTGTTTTTTATTGGGTTTTCTCATTCAATTGACTCATAGTATCGTAGCATATAGCATTTTGCAAATGGCAAGATTTAATTCCCATGAATAATTTATTCAAGAAATGAGGTTAACCCTATGGTACCCTTTTTAATGTTTGGTTTTTAATTATTGCAAGCACGAACTATTTTATGAAGTACCACAAACCACTTTTCATGCATAATTTGCATTAGAACAGTTTTTATAACATCAGAAAAGATTTAGTATACTATCCGTTTCCCTTTTAAACTGTTTTGGTAAATGGTATCCAATAAGCTAGGAGGTATCAACTAAGGAGTATCATTCAACATTTGGTCTGTGGGACAAGGAGTGTATTAAATTGTATTTGTTTTTTTTCTTCTCTTTTCTCCCTTGTGATGGTTATGATCCTTGTTTTATCTTGTATGTATGGTTGGTTTTTATCCTTTTTAATGGCCTAATTTTAGACAGAATAAACTAAAAAAAAAAAAAAAGTGCTCTGTTAAGAAACCAAAATCAAATAGGTAAATCAGATAGATCAAGTAGATCAGAAAATATCCAGCAGAGCACAGGTACTACTGGCATAGCAAAATCCAGCAAAACCTCCATCTGCTCTAGGTTTTGTGTGCTAGAAAAGCATTACAAACTATACAATTGTGTTATCCTTTCCAAGCAATGGAAAGAATGAGCATTGACAAAAGGATGTTCACTGTGATGATATACCACACACTAAAAGAAAGTTGATATGAATATAGTGATAGCAATATACATTGATATCAATATATCTATTCACTGAAAAAAAAGAAAGGTTACAGGGACATTATAGTTAGGAAACAGAATTAAAAAAAACATTGAGATGCACTTACAAAAACACAAGTTACATGGACATTATAGTTAGATTCTGAATTTACTTGTACAAAACCATAGAAATTCATCAGTTAAGGTTAGAGTTAATTCAAGTACCTATAACTCGTGCCCTAAGGTAACTATAACTCACGCCGCTGCTATGCACAGTTTTCGCTTTTTACTGTTATTGCATATATTACGTTCATATTATCAATTATGTTAGCAAAGATTTCATGAGTGTTGCAATATGTGGGGTGATTAGCAGTGCATGGTGAGGGCGCAGCTTCTCGTGACCTTAGCGCACGAGTTAAAGTCACTTGAAATAGCTCTAACTGTAACTGCTGTATCTCTATAGTTATGTACGTTTAAAATGTAAGCCTAACTATAACGCCCCCTTAACCTTTGGTTTCTTAAAGTGAATTTCAATGTTTTTAAATTCTATTTCGTAACTATAATGTCCCTGTAACCTTTGGTTTTTCAGTGAATTTCTATGTTTTTTTTACAGTAAAGTAATTTTAATTACTATCTACACTAATTCAACCATCACTGCACACGGCCTTGGCAGTGCGCGGCGGAGGTTGGCTGCAGGGCCTTGTCTGCAGCCAGGCCTTGCACTCAATCACTAATAACTATCCAACCCGGCGTCACACACAGCCTTTGGTCATGCATGGCAGAGGTTGGCCGCAGGGCCTGGCCTATGGCCAGGCCTTGTAGGCATCCCCCTATAACCACCCAAGACTAAGCCAAGCATGGCCTGCGGTCCACCCCCTATAACCACCCAATTCTGTGCCACGCATGGCCTTCGACCTACAGCCAATCCCCTATAGCCACCCAAGCCTGTGCCATGCACGGCTAACCCATCTATAACCACCCATGCCTCGCCTGAGGCCAGGCTCTTCAGTCAACCACTTTTAAGCTCCAAATCCCGCGCCACACACGGCTGAAGGTGTTTGGAGCTTAAATGTGGCAATATTATATACATATTTAAGGGGGGTGCACAGGCCCCCCCAGTCCTCAGGGACCACTACCTCTCTGCGGGCACCTAATATAAATTGTTGGGAGCCAGATGGACCCTTCTCAGGCCCCAGGGATCACCACCTTCCTGGAGCAACAATAAATAAATATATGGGGGGAGCGCACAGCGCCGCCGGGGACCACCACCTTCCCAGGGCTGCATAAGAAACGATTTAGCAGGGGGCCGCAAAGACCCTTCCCCTCGGGCCCCACCACCTCCACAGGGCTATATTAAAAAATGTTATTGAGGGGGCCGCATGGACCTCTCTGGCGTCAGGGAGCACCACCTCCCTAGGGCTCTTCTTAAATTAGTTATAGGGAGGCTGCAAGGACCCACCCAGGTCCCAGGGACCACCATGTCCCCGGGGCAATTTTTAAATTATTTTTAAGGGGGGGCGCTATAACATGCCCAGGCCACAGGGACCACCGCCTCCCTGGGGCTATTTCTAACTTATTTACAGGGGAGGGGGCAACAAGGACCCCTCCAAGACCCGATGACCACCACCTCCCCGGGGGTTACATTTTAAATCAGTTAGGGGGGTCTGCGTGGATCCCCCCGGTACCTAGGGACCCCCATCTTCCTGGGGGTATTTGTAAATTGTTTTATGTGGGGTGGCAGCATGGAACCCTTCGGGCCTCAGGAACCTCTACCTCCCAGGGGCCAATCACCTAAATCATACATTTTAATTTAAAATCCGCCAGGTCCCAGACATGTTTTAATGGGTGCTCTGGTCCCATCCAGAGAACCCTGTTTAAAGCTTATGGGGACTGTGAGGGGAACCTCAAGCACCCCCCCCCAATCCCAGCCATCACCTGTGGGAGCCAGCATTGCTTTCACAATCTGGGAGCTGCTTTCAATAGCAGCTCTCTGCTTGCGGAAGCAAGGTTCTCCTCTTTTACCCTGCACACTCCACTTTCAGCAAGCAGAAGCAGTTGAACAGCTCCCACTTGCTGAAAGCGGAGTTATGTTTGCTTTGGCCTAGTGGGAGCTGTCAGCTCCGTCCAAGTAAAGGCAAACTGCTACCTCACGAGGGTGGGCAGCTCAGTAGGTAGCAGGAGCCAGCACTGGGGGTGGCGGCCCTCCAGGTGGGGGCAATGTAGCCACACTCTTTATGTTGTATTTTCCCCGATGAGGTGGCGATCCACAGAGCACGGTGGCCACGCAGGCCCCCTGCGTATAATTAAGAGCATTTGCCCCAGGGAGGTGCCCCAAGGTTGTGGTGGTCCCCAGGGTGCAGGGGGACCAAGCCCCCCACACACATTATTGCACATTGCCCTGGGTAAGTGGTGGCCCTTCCTACACAATGTATTGCAGTTTGCCCCGGAGAGGGGGCAGTCCCTGAGTCCTGGGTTGGCCAAGCGGCCCCCCACACTTTATTGCACACTTTGCCCCGGGGAGGTGGCAGTCCCTGGGGGGCCATGTGACACCCCTGCACACATTATAGCACTTGGCCCCAGGGAGGTAGCATTCCCCGTAGCCCAGGGGGGTCCGCAGAACCGCCTCTATTATTCAAAAAGTATTTTGCCCTGGGGGGAGGTGGTGGACCCCAGGGCATGGGGGTCCATGTGGCCCCCCACATACTATTAAGTTTCAGTCCCAGAGGGATGGCAGCCCCCCCCTACATATTTTTAACATATAGCCGTGGGGAAGTGGCGGTCCCTAGGGCTTCTATAAGCCCTAAGAGGGCTATCTTGTCCACAATGTCCCCGGGACCTGGGCCACCCCGGGGCACAATTTAATGGAAGCTCAGGAGATCGCGCCCACCATTTTCTTTTCACAGTGAAATTCACAAATATTTATGATTTTCGCTGTGATTTAAATAAGATGTTTTTAGCCCTAGGAGGGTCCCTCGGGGACCCCAGCACCAAGGCTAGGGCGGTAGGGTAACAGTACCCTGTCCCTTTTTCTTTTTTTAATGAGATTTGGCTGAAGCAGAATCTCAAAATGGCTGCCAACACCTTCTGGTTGCAGTATTGGCCTACAATCAGATCTCTGCACGAGATTGGGAGAATTCACAAAGCCTTCTCGCCTCTTCATATAGAAATTTGGTTTTCCTTTCATTTCTCTTAAACTACTAAATAGATTTACACCAAATAACAAAAAAGCATACTCTGCGTACCAAACACTACCTTTCTGCCAAATTTGGTGGTTAGTGGTTCGGGCTGTAGTTGTGTTCAAACTCCAATTGGAATGAAAATGGGAAATGCACCTTTTTTTACCCCCTCCCTCTTTTTCCTCAGCCCCCGCTTGATGTCTTACCCTGAAACTTTCCATGCACAGCAAGATTCCTGAGCACACTTTTTTCAGGGAAATTTTATGAAGATTTGTCAAACTGCGCCAAAGATAAAGGCAAGTCAAAAAATGCTTTTTCTTAAGAAACTAGGTCCTAACTATACCTACTGGACACAGCCAGTAGGTACCATAATACTGATATCAAAATAGATAATAATATCATCAATATAAAGATAGGTCCTGTGCAAATCCCTTATGCTCACTCCCTCCCACCTCACTTCAGTACGCATTCTCATCACTAAAATGTACAGGACACTACTGACCTACTGAGGCCATTATCTCGATAAACTCATGACCAACCACATGCAAATCAGTCTGCCTAACCCCTACAAGAGTGACATCAAAGAAAAATAATAATAATAAAGTTAAGGAAATGGACAGCATAAAATATAAGCTTTTGGTTGAAGAAGTCAATGTGTTTGCTTTATCTCCCACACAAGCTGGGCAGATTATTATGGTTCCAAAGTCTCTGTGACTGGAACTACTACATTGTTTTCCTTCCATCATTAGTAAACACAAAGTATGCAAAACCACTCCAAAAGAGGTTGAACCAGTCTGCCAGGAGCCTGCATCAGTGTGTTCAAGAGCAGTAAAAAATAATATCTGAAGGCAGTGTATATAGCATAACTTGTGAGACAGTCATTGTTATACCTGGCAACCTTGGCATGGTTTTCCACCTAACTTTTTTGCCTTCATACCGCCTGTTTAGACTAAATATTGTTTTTGTTGGCCCTAGGACTCTGCACACTGTACCAGTGCTAACCAGTTTTATGTGCTTGTGCTCTCTGCTTAAAACATGGTAACATTGGCTTATACCCAGTTTGTATCTTTAATTTACTCATACGTCCCTAGTAAATTGGCACTACATGTGCCCAGGGACTGTAAATTAAATACCACTAGAGGATCTGCAGCACTGATTGTATCACCCACTTAAGAAGCCCTATAAACATGTTTCAGGCCTGTCATTGCAGCCTGTGTGTGCAGCTTTAAACTGCCATTTCAAGATGGCAAAGTAAACTCTTTTACCAGGTCCAAACCTTCCTTTTTAATACATATAGGTCACCCCTAAGATAGGCCCTGGACAGCCCTGAGGGCAGGGTGAAATGCATTTAAAAAGTAGGACATGTACTTTTAAGTTTTACATGTCCTGGTAGTGAAAAACTCTTCAATTCATTTTTCACTATTGCAAGGCTTATCTCTCCCATGGGTTAGCACTGGTGTTACTTTGTTACATTTTATAAGCGTAACTTACAAATGGAAACAGGTAACCCCTTCACTTTTGGTGTCTCTGGAATCACAATGTAAAATCCTAACTTATGGTGAAGCTGGATTTTAAATTAGAATTCTGAAAATGTCACCCTTAGAAATTTGGCATTTTCTGGCCTTAGCCATTTGGTGCTTGCAACCTGTCTCTGGTTCACATGACTGGGTGTCGCCGACAGTTGGGTGTTTCTCCTGGACAGCCACACACAATGGGGAACCGAGGTGTGACTGGATGGGCCACCGTGGGCAGTAAGAGTGGGAGGGGCTGGTCCCAGCCCCATATAAACCTGAATAGGCTATGTCCTGTCCACACACAAAGGGCTGCATATCCCCTGTAGTTAGTATGGAGCCAGGGCCAGGAAGGCAGGGCATCTGTGCACTTCAAATGCATGCCTCTAGAGGCTTCTCCGCCACTTCAAAGGCACAACTGTGCGTGAATACTGGACTTCAGCTACCAACTCTTCAGTAAACGTCTGAGCTTGTGCATATTCTGCCAGGAAGGAAAACCGCTGTGCTGCAATGGTCCAAATTCTAAATGTGTTTGCATCTAACATTCAGGAATAGTGATGTGTGTTTTCAGTATTGCAATACAGCACTAGCTCACTGACTTAAATGAAAATAATAATTGCAATCCTCTAACAGTTATCACGTATGAGGTCCTGTTTAGATTTAAAATAATTTTTTAATGGATGTTGCATGGTGTTGAACAACAAAACTACATTTCTCTGCATAATCTCTGTAACAACTTCAAAAATTCATTGAAGAAAAACAGTGTTTAAAATAATCTGTGTGTAAGAATCATTAAATGCCACAAGGGCTGGTCTGTTTGTAGAACACAGCCTTCTCAGATATAGAGATATTAAGACTATCAGGGGAACCGTTGGAATGCTGAGGCCCTGGGCCAGAACCCACTTTGCCAAAGCTATAAAACATCCCAGGTCTGCTGGCCGCCTCCTGATCTGAACCTCAGGGACATAAAAGGCACCCCAACATCCTGAACCAGCCTGTGGACCCAGCTGCAGCAAGTTCATGGCCTCCAAGTGGTGCCTCTCGTGTCCTGGACCCTTTGTGTGGCTCACAGGTGCGGAAATCAAGCTTTTGGGCTCTTCGTGAATGGGCCAGTTCTCACCGAGACTTCCACACACGCACTACAAATCAGGGCAAAGCTCTGTCAGCCCAACTATTCACATTGCATCATCGACCATTCTCAGGGACAGCCACTGCAAAACTCCATGCATGCTCTTCCTGCTCTTCGTAGCCCTCTGCAATGCAAAAGGGACTCTTGCCATGGACTTGAGAAGGTAAACCTTCAGTGGGACTAATCTGGGACTGTATCAAACCTACGCTCCATAAAGATTGGCATGAACTTTGACCCGGTCCAGCGCGACCATATATCTTGAGTTCGTCCTTTGCGCTTTTTCGCACTATTTTCACTAAATTCTTTGAAAATTCTCCTGTTTTACTGATTGGATTTTTTCTATTTTAGTCTTAATTTACTTATTAAATTCAGCTCCATTTTTCTAAGCTGGTGTGTGTTATTTTTGTGTGGTGTTTTCACTGTGTAAAGTGTTGCACAAATTGCCTGTGAGCTAAGCATGACTGCTCTGTGCCAAGCTACAGAGGGTTGAGCATGGCTTAATTTGGGGTTCACTTGTGCCTTACCCTGACAAGTATTGTGATTGCTGTTTGACCAGGGTTCACACCCTAGTCCACCAGTAACCCAATTTCTCACAGTGAGGAAGTCCAGGAATATGTAGGAGCATTGTACGATGGAGTTGAAGAGGCAGGTGCATCACCAGCACCGCCATGCCAGAAAGACTCCGCCCACCGAATTACGGGACGTAATATGACTTAGCGGAGTCTTGCTGGCGTGGTGGTGCTGGCTGTGCAAAACGGCCAGGACTCATCCTCTCCCAGACGACCAGTTCGCCGAAAAAAGGTACGTTGATTCTCTAAAAGGGGGGCAGGTGATTTTTGCGTGCATGTGTGTGGTGTGTGCATGTATGTGTGCAAATGGGGGTGTATGAGTGCATGTTTGTGAGTGAGCGAGTGAGAGTGTCTGGATGTATGCGTGTGGTTGGGGGTTGTCTGCATGTATGCAGAGGGGAGAGGGTGTGTCGGGGTGCGAGTGAGTAGGTGAATGCATTGGGATGCATGCGAGTGGGGTGCATGTGTGCAAGTCTGCAAGTGAGTGGGGGTGCATGTGTGCAAGTCTGCTAGGGAGTGGGTGTGGTTATGTGAATGTATGTGGAGGGGTGTGTATGTGAATGTATGCAGTAGGGGGTGGGAGGGATGTTTGCGTATGCGGTGGGAGGGATGTTTGCGGTGGGGGTGGATGTTTGCGGTGGGGGTATGAATGTTTGCGGGGGTTGAGTTGTGGATGTTTGTGGAGGGAATGGGGGTGTGAATGTTTGTGGAGGGGCATGCTTATGTGTGAGTGGAGGTGTGTGTATGTTAGTGTGAGAGCGGGTGGGAGTTTTAGAATGGATGTGTAGGGTTGGGAGGGTGTTTGGATGTCAGTGGATGGGTGAGGGTGTTTGTAAGTGTGTGGATGGGTGGGGGGGGTGTCTGCATGCGTGTAGACATGTGGGGGTGCATGTGCCAGTGACAGGAATGGGGATTCCTGTTGCCAGGTGTGTTACCGCCAGGGTTTTCGTGGCAGGGTGACCGCCACAGTAATCCTGGCAGTCTGCAGCCTTGTAATCCGGCCGGCAGACAGAGGCCTCCCACCGGGCTGGAGAAGCTCACCGCCGGCCGCGTCTTGCGACCGCACCGGCAGGCCAGGCGGTGTTGTGGCGCCCCACAACTTGTAAGGCGGCGGTCTTTACTGCCGGGTCTGTGGTGGTAAGACCGCCACAGCAAGGCTGGCGGTCTACTGACCGCCAGCCTCATAATGAGGGCCTAATTTTGGCAAAAGTTCGCCTTAATAACTAAGTAACAGTTTGAACTGGGTAGTCAATAATGGAAACACCCTCTCTACAGGAAAGTAGCACCTCCTAACCAGCTTATATAGCTCTATTAACAGTGAGCCATGATTGAGTACCAAAACAACAGTCATTACTGAGATCTAGTATATGTTCCTGAAATAATACCACTCCTTAGAGGTGACAGGGGTGACTAGGGAGCTAATATTTAAGCTACTCCAGTTAATAGTGCCAAGTTGCTCCTGTTGCTTTACTTTCTAAGAGACCTGAGAATACACTTTTAAAGGCACAATTCATGTTTCTTCCGCAGTCTGGGCAAAGTTGAAGACAGAATAGTTTAAGATTGTGATGTGATGAGAACATCTGGTGATTGCCAAAGAACTGTCAGTACTTGAGCGACGCAACTGCGGTAATGACATTTACATGGAATTTCAGTGTGTCTAATGGCTAAAATTCAATATGTCCAAAATACAGACTTTTTTGTGAAAACTAGTTTTATTGAACCAAGGTGTAAATAATTCTGACATAAATCACAGTTGTGTTTTTCGGTGTTGTTTTCAATCTCCTTTCATTAACCCTCACAAGATCCCGCCATCCCCAAAACCCACAGGAATCCCCAGTACTTAATTTGTACAATAATAAATGCCAGGGGCCAAACTTGTTTGCCAAAGCCTGCTGCCAGTCTGTCAAATGTTAGGGTTCACAAATACTAAGACTGCCTATCCTTGATTCCACCTCATGCGTCTTTAATCCACTGCCATGCACTCTCTGACCCTTTATCTCACCCTTGCCGGTTTATTTTAATGTCTGATTTTTCCCTTTGTCACTGTTTTTCTGTCTTTCTCTTCCTCATGATTTACTTTTTTTTCTACCTTTCTCCCTCTTGTTTAGGTTCACGTCTAATAATTGAAAAATAGGCCCTGCTCCTGTAAAAGAGTGCTGGGGGGCACCACTTGCAACCACCAGCTAAAATTAAGCCCAGGGTATCCCCCTCTAAAAGGAGACATGCCTAAAACGGCCTGCAGTTTCTCATTTTCCCCTCAATTTCTGATTTCCTAGTCTTTGCGGTCTAATTCCCACCAATGTTCTCGTTGCTTTCGCCATGTATGTTGAGCTCTTCTTTCTGATCTCTCCTGTATGGGGAGTTCCTCTATGTAAAGCTCACTATATGGTCAATTCTACTGAGAACTTCTCTCAAAAAATGTTTCAACCTGACACATCATCTCTAGCTGTGTATGGTAGAACCATGCATGTCCCACATCTCCAACATCTTACCTTCAGGCTACGGTAGGTTTCTTTCATCTTATGTGGAATCAGGTTACAGTGGAATTTAAATGTGTGTCACTGTTCCCTGTGTGGAACATTCTTATAACTGTATACAGCATCGTCCCATAAAATGTTCCCATTCCTTCTTTTCTATTTCTATTTCCCCCGTAGCATTTTCTTCCAGTTAATTTTCTAGCCCCTATTTCTTGCCCCTTTCGCCAACTTGTAATAGTTTATACAATTATGGGATTACCCTTTTTTATGTGTGGCATTTTTTAATCCATTTTTCAAAATGTGGACGTTCTCTTGGGACTCCATGTTTCCCGCTCAGATACAGAGCCCAGCGTCTCATTGTATGCAGGAGAGCCTATCATTTTCCATCAGTTTTAATTACTGTTGAAGTGTTTTAATTACTCCCTTTGTAAACAGGTTCCTCAGTGTCAGATAGCTCCCCTTTTCATAACTCGATAAATTCTGCATTGTAAAAGGGAATGGGTATGTAGTCAGACTCAGATTGTTATCCACAGCACCCCACGATCCCGTTAGAGAATTCATTTATGCAATCATTTTAGGTCTACTTGGTCCCGCTAGCCATTGAGCATCCCAAACTGTTCTCCCCATCACAGCTGTATCCATAGGTAACCATTTGTATCAGTTTCCTGAGAGGGCTCCACTTGGAGGAACTTCAAGTGTGCAGACTGATAGTATTTCCAAAGATATGGAAAGGCCAACCTCTTTGTTTCTCTTTGGCAAGTGTAGTTTTCTCGAAATCCTAGCTCTTTTACCACCCCAGACAAAGGTTTCAATTTTTTTCCGAAGACTGAGTATATCTTTCCTAGGTATCAATGTGGGGCATGTCTCAGAACTGGTACGGTAAGCATGGGAGTACGTTCACTTTGACTGCAAAGATTCTTCCTAACCATCAGAAATGTCTGGAACTCCATCTTACCCACCATGCTTGGATTTCTCTTTTCAGAAAAGCTAACTGCGGTCATAACAGAATGCCAGGATTTCGAGGCTTAAGTAGCATGTGGCGGTACTTTACCACCTGAATGGGAATTCCCTTTAGAGCTGCTGTGTTTCTTTGTTGGAAGGGGTTTGGCATTGAGGATCTCATATTTCTCTTTATTTATACTAAACCCTGCTGCTTTTCAAATATGTCAAGTTGATGGACTAATGTGGATAATGACTTTGTGGGGTAGGTCAGTGTCAAAAGGATGTAATCTGCAAATAGGCTGAGTTTATAATGTCCTCCATGCCCCCAATATGTTAATTGAGGAATGTTAAGGTGTTCTCTTATTGTTTCTGCTAAGAGTTATACATATAGTGTAAAAAGGAGCAGTCAGAGAGGGCAGCGTTGTCACATCCCCTGTACAGTTTAAAAGACTCTGACCTTCCCCTCCATTTACCAATATTTTTGTATGTATCAAAACTCCAAGTTCAGAATTGTTTGCCAAACCTGAACCTGTATAGTGTTTATCACAGGAAACCACAGCTAATTCAGTTGAATGGCTTTTCAAAGCTGAGGGTGACCAATATCACTGGGATTAGTTTCTCATTAGCCTGCTCTAAGAGATATATTCTTCCTATGTTGTGCGTGTGTGATGTCTAACATCCCTGCTGGGCTTTGGGTTCAATGTGATGTCAGACTCACTCCTTGTTGCTGTAATCCCTGTGGCTTCTGTGAAAGAAATTAATAGACTCATCATTGTGGAGAGCAATAACCCTGTCCCCCAAGGATCTATAAAAGCCTGCTGTGAATCTGTGTGGTCTTGGTGATTTTCCACTTTTTAAAGTTCTGATCACTTCTCAAACTTTATGGTCCTCCGTGGAACTATCAAGATATTTTCTTTGCTCCTGTGTAAGCTGAGGCAGTTGATATCCCTGTAGATATCTGACACCCTCCTCTTTGTTTCCCTCCCTTCACTGTATAGATGATTTTTGTAATGCACAAATGATAAATATGGGCAGAAATCTGACCTCTCCATCGAATTCCATCTGATGGCCGTCGGAGCTAGGACCACACCCACAGAACACGCAGGAAATCTAGGGATCATCCTAGACAACAAGCTCGACATGACAGCTCAAGTCAACACAGCTGCACCTCCTGCTTCCACATCCTATGCATGCTGTGAAAGATATTCAAAAGATTGCCCCAGACAACCAGATTGTCATGCAAGCACTCATCACCAGCAGGCTGGACTAGGGCAACACTCTCTACACTGGAATCTCCAAACAACTCCTGCACAGACTCCCGACCATCCAGAACACAGCCGCAAGACTCATAATCGACCTAGCACGCCACACCCACATCACACCGCACATCAGGAAACTTCACTGGCTACCCATTCAAAAGAGCGGCCCATTCAAACTTCTTACACAGACATACACAGCACAGGACCAGAATACTTGAACAGCTGCATACACTTTCACCAACCCACCAGACACCTACGCTCTGCCTCACTCTCATTTGCATCTGTAAAAACAAAACTGGAGGTTGCTTATTCTCCTACATTGCACTCAAGACATGGAACTACCTCCTTTAACAGATCAGATCCTCCTCCTCACTTCTTAAGTTCTGGAAGAAGCTGAAGATCTAGCTCTTCATATAAGCACTGTGAGTCCACACAGCTACACACCGTGCCGAAGTCCCTGGATACCCTCGCAGGTGATTAGTGTGCTATGCAAATCAACATAACATAACGTAACACCTCGGGGGACACACAGAGTATTTACTCACCATTCTTCTGAGGAATGGACAAGGCTAATTTGCTACAATTTGTGTAACAACTGGATTTTTTTGTTAACTCCGTGACTTCACTGACGTAACATTGATGGCAGCACCCCCAATCTGAAAATTGCTTCAGCATCACTGCTGACAGAGAGCAAATATTTGATGACAAAATGACTGATCTGTCAATCCCTGCATTAATACCTATGGTTACTGTCTAAGACTGCTTCCTCTGGCAAACCTGTGCACCCAGTGAGTGTGAAATCACACCACCCCTCATTTTACTCACCGTTTCCACTGGACTCAATGCATTCCGCCACCTCTTTCCTGCAGCCCAGACCACAGACCAGGCCATCGTTCTATTTTAAGCAGGCCTTTAATGGACCCTCATCATCAAGCTCCACATGTCTTACGCACAGTTTTTTAAAATTCCCTCCTTGTTTGCAACAGCAATTGTTTTGAGCCCTCCACTCTCTCTGTCCCCCACTGTCCACTTGATACTCTCCATCCTAAGTTTCATGCCATGCAGTTCACACCAGTTACAGGTGTGGCAGGTACAAGGGTGAATAATGTCCCCATGTCCCTCTCGAGCCCTTTGCGGATCACAGGTAGATCAGTCCTACGCAATCTTTGTGCCAGTCTCGAGATGCCAGCGCATCAGTCCTTTGGCCCAAGGACAGTGACGAGGTTGTTGCTGTTTTTGTGCTGTGGAGAGTCTGTTTTGGTCGTTTTAAAGTAACAGCATCTGGTTTAAGACAGCCTCAGGGAGCTCTGACACAGTGTAACTGTAGATAGATGGAGTCGGTGACTAAAGAGCAGATCGCAACATAAAACACAGCTATTGGCTAAGCATGTGGTGTAAATGTAACAAATGAGATACATTAACTGACACCAAACATTGTGGAGGAAAATGATGAAAAGAGACTTGAATTGAGCATTATTCTAATACACGGTCATTTCGTGTCATGTATACATAGTTCATTGTATGCTAACACTGTTTCACATTCCTTCCGTTTGGTATCTATCAACACTGCATCGCCTTCCTTTGGCTTATTGCCTTTATCACTGTATAATGTCCTTTTCGTGCCCCTGTGCCACTTCGTTTCAGACAGGTACTTTTAACACTGTGTTACAACCCTTTAGCTCGGTGCCATTTTAACCCTATGTCACATCCGGTCTGTTCGGTGCATTTAAAAATGTATCACGCCCCTTTAGTTTGGTGGTTATTAACAATGTATCACAACCTTTTAACTTTGGTGCTTGTTAACACTGTATCGTATCTCTTTAGCTGATGCCTGTTAACATTGTATCACATGCCTCTAATTCACTGCATTTAAAAATTGTATCACATCCTTTAGTTCGGTGCCTGTAAACACTGTATCACATTCCTGGTCATTTCTTATCTTTACTGTAGGGAGAATGCGTGACTGTGTACAGCAGGCAGATTAAAGCAGGTAGAGTGTGGGCCTCTACAAAAAATGTTCAGTTCGTCTTTCTTTCTTGTGAAGCTATTCCAATTTTTAACCATATTGTATTAATGTCCTTCTGAAAGAATTCAATTTCTTGAAGGCAAATCATCTGAGAAAGTAAAGCAACGCCCTGACGCTATCTCCAGGTCTACACTTCCTGTTCTCAGAGGTGGTCCTGCGTTGCTTCCGGTGAAACTGTGCATCCGGGTGAGTGTTCATGGCCTCTTCACAAAGACAAGGGAATGGTGAAGATGCAGTCTTTAAGGAAGAGAATGCACACCCGGCAGAGCTTGCATGGCCCTGGACGGGCTGTGCGACTCTAAAGTGCACTAAAGACTGTGTGCGGGGGGGGGGGGGGGGGGGGGGGGGGGGGGGGGTGAACATGCACCGTATTCATATACTCCCCTGCCAGGTAGGCCATGAGCTAACACATGAGGAATCCGTGCACCTGCTCCGACCTGCCCAATATGTATGCAGGGCACGGCCCTTTTGTAGCCAACATTGCTCCACTGAAAGTGTGTTCACATGAGCCACCCGTCCACTTCAGCGCTGACAGCACACCACACCCGAGATGCCATAGGCACCCCAGGTGAAAGCCGCGAGGGCCCTGCATGCCAGACAACCAGAGCGTGAACTCCAGCTCAGAACTGCCATTTTCACTTTTCGCCAGCTTTTCGGCAAAAGGTCAAGCAAGATACCTATCATTAATATACCACTGAAACACAACCGCGTCTATGTTTCTTAATCATTAGTTTGTGGCGAGCTCTGATTTATATAGGGTGGAAATGTGTACTAACTGTTATTGCCCTAATGGTTTTTAATTATTAAAAGGTACCAATTTCGAATCAAAATATAAAACTGATTATGGAGATGAGGAAAAGGCTTGTGCCTCCCAGAGAGAGATGTGAGAGTGACTATCCTGCAGGACTGCATGAACTGACGAAAGCAGACCTCCCTCACCAATCCCTGATAGGCAGCAGTATGGGTACGTGCCAGTCTGGAAGGGACCAGCTCACCAAACAAAGGGTTCCTTCAGCTCTGCTGTCTGGTCCTCTGTTAATGCTCACCTGCTGAAGACAGATATGTGCACCAGATAGAAACGGCTTTTGTTTAGGAGAAGCGATTGCGACAGAAGACGTGCATGCCAAAATCTATTTCTAACAGAAAGGAGGAGCCTGAAACCTACTAAACTATAAAGGCAAAACATTTAAACCTTTTAGATATCCTCGACAAACAAGGAGGTTCAGGGGCTTTTGTGCCCGTGTGGATCATTAGCAAAGGTATGAGTCAAGCAAGAAGAGAGGGACTTCCATTGAGTTTGGAAGTTTTCCAATTCCCTTTAACTGGCCCCGGCATAACTCGGTTGTTTGAATTACTGCCCAGTTTATGCCTGATGATCAGCATTTTTCTCTTGAGACAGCTCTTTAATCTCACACCGGCAAGGTATCCATGAAGGTCACAGAGTTGGAACTGAGCAAGGACAAACTCAGAGGCTGTCAGCAGTTGGAAATTTTTCTGAGGGCTAAAGGCCCTCCAGCAGGAGGAACCAGAAGTAATGTATTAAGGTAAACTGTTTGCAAAACAAGCTTTGGCTGAGCCAGTAGGTCTGGCTCTAATGTGCCAATGCACAAATGCATGTAGAGTAGTTGTAACCTTCCAGTCTCTGCGTGTGCCTACTGTGCAGATTTTATTCCCCTAGCTTGCAATTCTGACACTAGCACTTTAAGCGTAGGTAATAACATTTAAAAATAAAACACACAGCAGTACCCTAGAACAATGGTGTATTTATGCAGAGCGTGAATACTAATATTGTGATAATGTGGGTTTGACGGGCTACCACTAAATCACTAGCTTCAGCTCATTGCTTCACTCACATCATTCAATGCATGGCGCGCACTTAATTTACTGTACCTGCTCGTCGAATGCGGAGTCAGAATGTGGCAACTTTTCAAAACACCCACATTTTAACACACATTAATTTCTTGAAAAAACAACTAGTCCAGTTCCTTGGCAAAAAGGTAGTGGTATCTGGGCTTTGGAGCCTGGGTGGTGTGATAGGAGGAAAGAACCAGTCTATGGGGGTTATTCTAACTTTGGAGGAGTGTTAATCCGTCCCAAAAGTGACGGTAAAGTGACGGATATACCACCAGCCGTATTACGAGTTCCATAGGATATAATGGACTCGTAATACGGCTGGTGGTAAATCCGTCACTTTTCCGTCACTTTTGGGACGGATTAACACCTCCTCCAAAGTTAGAATAACCCCCTATGTGTTCTGGAAAGTGATGAGAGTTCGAATTCCCCGGGAGTGGCAGGAGGGCACAGGGAGTTATATTTCCATAACGCTTTTGTGAGCCGGTGATATTGATCTTTGTCATCAAGGACGTCCACCAATAGGGCGGCATTCTTGTCCATGTCAAGCCTATGAGTGCTGAATGGAGATCAGTGAGTTTAACCTCACAGAAGGTATAGTCACTCCCCTGCATGTGAAGAAGGAAAAAAATAAAGTGCTCACTGGGAGTCCTGCACAAGTGGTAAATATGTATGGTAACACAAATAGCATACATATTATTGTCGATCAGTTTTACAGTTAGGTAATGCAGTTTTACTACATCAGTAACATAGTAAAACCACGTCCTGGCATGCAAAGACTGAGAAGCCTACCCCAGAAAAACACTGATGATGATGGTGAGTAGAAAAATGCAGAACTGCGCAGTAATGGCAGACAGTGGGCTGTGCCCCAATCTCCACATGGGAGCCGTAAATAATACATCGGGAGGTACTGGGTAGTATTTAACTACTGCCTCTCATTATCACCTATTGAGTTACCACACAATGCTAAATGGGAGGCTACGGGTCCTCATTGCCAGATATACACCACTAGAACAAGAGTGCCGAGTTACAATCTCCAATAACATTTTCTGCTCAGCACAAAATGGTTCTAGGAATCTGCCTCAAAGTTCTCAATACCAGCAAAAAAAATATCAAAAATGACACTGACATTGACATGATGGTGACTGTATGTCTGGAAATAGGCACACTTCCTGGCTACTGTGTTTTGCAAACAGCAAACCGTCTGTAGCTTTTTACAGCAGGAACTATCTCCCATTTAACAGCGGAAGTTCTTTGTTTCATTGAACTCACAAACAGACAAGGCGTCTGTGTGGCCATTTTTAGACCTGCAGACATCTCATTTGGATTCATCAGCATCTACCAATGTCAGATACAGTTTTCTCAGTGTATTTCACAGCAGAAAAACATAATTGGTTTGTGGACCTTATTTTGAAGCACAACGGCATTGTGGATTCGTGGCTTTCCATTTCTAGAGTGGAAGGTCATGCGTGGCCATTCAAGCTCAGAACTCTGCAAACTCAATAAACAAAACCAGCAATGGATCTTTATAGACCATGGCCTATGCTGTACCACTGCTGGTGACAGAAGCCACACTGAAAAAGCTGAGTAACGACCAATCAAAAATATTAGGAACCTCTGGAATCCAAAACTGACATCTTACAAAACTAATTCACTGCTACAGATGAGCAGATCCCGCTCTTCTCCACAGACTGGCCCACATGATACTTCTTGTTACTATGGAATATATTTTAGCATTTCACACAATTTTCAAATTATGTATGTTGTGTGGTTGCTTGTAAACGGCACACTGCAACTCTGAGACCACCTCAAAGTGCTGGGTGGTGGGGAGGAAGGTGGGATTTAGGAGATGGGAACATTGGAATAGACTTCTGACTATAAAGAACTGTGCTAAAAAAGTAATTGCATGTCTGCTGATGAATCGCTAGTGCTCAGTCAGTAACCAGCCTTGGGAAGGCCGGGAAGCTCGGGGAGGCACGAGGGGAGTTGGAAACAGCAGCAAAAGAAGAAAGCATGTAAGAAAAAAAACAGCAGGATTGAGATAAAGAGTCAGGAAGTGTAGTATGGTGGTGGAAGAAAGAGGTATGATCCAGAATCAAGGCTAGGGAGCGTTGATATTTGGCAACAACCTGGGTCTCCTGCAATGTTTGTGTTACGCTAGTGGGAAATGATTCAAGTAACAAAAAATAGGTAAGCCATACAGGCATGGGTGCACATACACTATCTATACAGTTTACCAAATTTCTTATTTTTCACAAACATGACAGACATTCTCCGGAAGAGGGAACTTTACCTTTTTCATGGTTTCCCTGGCATAAGTTTTCCTGGTGTGGCCAGACAGGTCTTACTCTTATATAGGGAATTGATCTCAGAGAAGCCATTTGACATGAATGTAGACTTTATTTACTCTTGACATCTTACTTGTCAAGTGAATCCTAAGACAGGGTTAGCACAAATGTGAAAATGCATGTGCTTATCCCTCAAATGTAAAGCAAGGTCCATGCAAAGAAATTCATTTTGTGCGCACAAAAATGGGGCGTTAGTGGACAGTGTTACACATATGTTTGGATCAGGTGTGGTAAAATGAGTGTGAGGGAAACGCATTACAAATGCTGTGGCTACCCATAAAGTAATGGCTTTGTGGGAACTAACATTATTTGCAGTGTTAACTCCCACGAGATCACCCTTTTTTCAACCTTGGCCCGTACAACTCACGTCAACACCAGATCCAGACAACTAGTGGATTTTGTGGAGTTGTAAGTCTCACCTTTGATTAGAAAAAACAGTAGTTCATAATTGTGAGAATCAAGATTGCTGATTTGTACAACAGATACCAATTCATTTGCACATGTGATTTACGTTTCCTGAATGATTGTGTCTAATGTTCTGATTGTAATGGGGATGCTGTGTGATGGTTGTAGAATGCTTGGCGCCTGCACTTCTTTATTGACTCCATTAGTACCTTAGTGGATCACTAATCTGACAAGGCAGCAAGGCCATAATAATGGCACTATAGCACCATACAAATCTTTAACGTGTGGAATTGTAACAAAGTAGCACAACGACCAAGTAGGTGTAAGGTTTTGCATAATGTGTTAGGTGGCAACATCTCACAGAAACACGTTGAGGCATTCCTGGGGACCTAGAAGTTACATCTGCACAGGTGTGTAATACAGGCCCCTGCAATCCCTGTGGTGGGGTGGGGAGCACAAACCCTCAGGGGCCTCCAGTGCTGCCAGGGGCTCCCATTCAGCCCAAGGCCAACGAATACATGTGTTGGAGACCAATGGACCCCTCTTCCCAATCTGCAGAAATGGAGTGTTACACCGCTGCAGCAGCAGTGTATGTTCCTGCTGAATTGCACTACAACAGGTGCGCAGACAGCCTTACAGGATCTGACAAGCATAGATCAGTAGTTTTTCCGTGCAAAGGCGGTGATGGCTGGAGAGAATGTAGGCCTCTCGATAGTCATCCTTACTGGAAGTAGGTGGACAACTGGGGACTGATTTACTGCCCATGTTAACTTATAAATTATCACACATGTAGGTCCTCATAAACTATCCATCCCACTGCCTTATTTCCCCTACATCAGTGGAAGATGACAAAGGTTAGTGTGTTCTGCAACCTAAAGAAGGCACATTACCATGTTCTTCCTCCTTTCGGCCGTCTCCATACTGCAGGCCTGGTTACAGCAGCAACAGAATGTGCAATAATGAAAAAGAGACTGTACACACAGAGTTATTACAATGTTACTGTCGCCAACCTATGGCACACACTCCCAACAAATCAAAATCCAAGTGTGATGGCCTACTCAGCTAGGCATTGTGAATATCAAAATGTAAAAGGCCTGCTGTGACTGAGTTCATTGCAATGTCTGCGTTGTACTACCTGGCATGTGAGCTGGTGGGAACCAGTGTGAAGATGATCTACATACTCTGGACAAAGATTTAAATGAACTGGAACACACCCATCAAAGCCTCACCAAAATATAAAGAAACCAATGTAATATTTGCAAAGGGAAGCGATTCGCCTCCGATCAATAATTAACCAAAGGACCATAATTAAGGTAACGGTTGAACGGTGGCACTTTTGGCTTTCGATCAGTAACCAAAAACATCACCATATGTTTGAAAGATTGCAAGGCATTCCTACCAGAAAAGATCACATTTGCATCTACTATTGCTTTGGAGAGACAGTTAGTTTAAAACATATTGTCATGGTTTGGCTCTTCCCCAGTGTCCCCAGTTATATGAATCCAAAAGAAGCAAACATATGTTTGTGTCTGTAATTTATAGTTCTGAAACTATTTTTCTGTTCAGGAAAAATATTGAATTTATTCTTAAAGGTACTTCAAAGGGGTGCTACACTGATCGGACAAAAGAGTTTTGGTAGTTCAAATTTTCTGTACCATGATTAGCAGTGCTAGAGCTCAAAGTTATCCAACTTTGGCAAAAAGAAAGTGACCATCACTTGCGCAATGCTCTAAAAGTCAACAAAAAGCAGCAGAGCACTCCTCGTGCCTCACAGTGGTCTATGTTTAAAGAGAAGGTGCGAAAGTTGAAGACTGGGACTCAGAACACTTACAGTACCTGCTGGCATGCTAATATAGCATCATTTGCAACTTGGAGTCCTCGGAAAGAGGCCAGACAACACAGAAGTCTACGAAGCAGTTTCTTAGGGCCATATGTACAAACACTTTTTCCCATAGACACAGAATGGGGAAAAACCTTTGCTACATCTGGCCCCTATTTCCCTGTTATCTCACTGCTCAAATCATGACCTAGTTAAGAAGCAGAGCAAGGCAGGAAGGACCTGGTCTTTCCTCCTGTGATACTCTGGTCCAGATGTCTGAGTCATTCAGGGCCTCCCCTGTATGAATCTATTTATTTATTTGTGTCAAAGCCTAACCATGACTAATGGAAGTATTTTTTCAGTGCAGAAATATTACTTCTAATTTTGTGATTGTGTATCCACCTGGCTACAACCCTAGACGGTTACCAATGTTTTACGTTAGTTTGACCATCTGTGCATAAGCACAATTGCTCCTTGTGTTCCCCACAGGGCCAGCGAGTTCTGGTGCTGAGCCACAAGTATCTGTACATCTTTTTACATTGTCACAAAAGGCCTGCATGCTGTACACTGCCCTGACACATGAAAGAAGATCCTTGAACATTAGCTAATGCGGATCACTGTCTTTCATCTGCCTGGAAAAAAGAAGTCTAGACAAAACACTCTTATCGTTTTTTTTTTTCATTTAGCTGCTCGGAGATGAGCCATCCTAAAATGGAAGTTATAGATGCTGGTCCGAGACGGGTTTCCCCTCAGCTGCATGCCCTCTTCAGTCTGCACACAACAATCATAGCAGGAAGCGGAAACCGGCCGCAGTGTCCACGAGGCACTGGCAGGGGGACGTCAGCCAATCGGAGGCGCCTGTCATTGTTTCAGGGAATACAAAAGGCGCTCTGTTGGGAAGCAGCAAGAAAGAAGCCGAGATCTTGTGGCCTGTCCAATAATTACACTGGCACCAGAAACAAGAACCTCAATCAGCGCACCACAAACGTGTCTGATCACAAAAAAGCAAGCGGCTCCGCTTGAACATCCTCTCCCAGCCCCTCTTAAGCTCAGTTTAATTAAGAATATGTGTAAACAGCACTCTGTTTTGAGAAGTCTTAGTTCAACAGTGGGCTCGAGGAGCAGAATAACACCTTTGGGTTTGCACCGCATTACAGATCTTTGGTACGTGTTTTCCATGCACTCCTGGCCATAGAGGAGTTAAAACTGTATATATGTTCGAGACTGGTAAAATAAACAGCAAATTAATTATTAACTAAAGAGACTGCCACAACATGTCTTATGAAACAGAAATAAAATCAGTGTGAGGATGGCACATCAGCCAACCTTTTTTGCAGAGCTCCGAGGCGCTCTTGAGGTGGCATATAGCGCTATACAGCTAACCAGCTGCTGACGACGTCCTCGTTTAAGAGGGGAAGGGTACATTTTCCTAGAGCACGCAATGACTATATAAAGTGTAGGTCTCTTTTTAAAGTCAAGGATGTTAGTTTGGATGCGGGATTTGTGAACTCTTCAAAATGACACACATTAAATCAGTATTCTGCAGAAATGTCTGCCACACATATTATGCATCTTGTGACAAGTTTGAACAGTCCCTCCAGATCCCGCTTTCCCTTGGCACGCGTGCATATATAGTTTTGTTTTCCGTTTCCACCAAAAGCACCGGGTAAACTCCTCGCAAAGACATGTAACAACTGCAAAGGTATTTGCAATTTCGCCTGTGAGCGGTTTAAGAAAGCCATGTACACGGACGAAGTCTGGGGTTATTTGCAGTCTGGTTCAAACAGGAACAGCGGGGAAGGAGCGCTCCTCCGGGGAGTTTAAAACACACTGCCTGACATAGCCCGCAGCTATGCGTTCTTGTGCCCCGGCCCGCTGTCACATGTAACGTGAGCAACGTGCTGCTGCTGGAAGGATAAAACACACACACCAACTCGAGCTCAAACACCAGTGCCACATCCTGCGAGATCAGGCTTTAGAAGAAGCATTTATTGCTGAGAAATGTGAAATGAATCCACGAAGCAATACGAAAGAAATGCAGTGGGTCACAGCACTCCCTCGTCCTCGACACCCTCTTGTATATGTTCTGAACGTGTAATCTGCTCTTTCCACTGCATCACAAATACGTTAAAAATCAGTGCACTTTTCACACCCGGTTTATCAGTTTTGTCAACAAATTGCCTGGATTGGGCCGCTTTCGATCCACAGAGAAAGTAGTTCTGTTTAACAAGACGCACCCCTGATCTAGCAAAACACAATATTTTATTCCCTAAAAAAAAAAAAAAAAGTTGAACTATTTCCTAATAGGATCCAACTGCTAGAGCGGCATGACATCACTCCCCGAGAGGCAGCGGTGCCGAGCCGAGGCGGAGGAAACAGCGCGGAAACTTCACACAAGGGAGGCGAGCTGTATCACTGTACCTGGGGCGGGCAGCGCTCCCCCCTCCGCGCCATGGCTCTGAAGGTCTCTGTGTCCGGCCTCGGTCCTGCCCCACTAGCTGCGGGACCCGGAATCCGGCGCTTCAGGGTCCAGTACCTGCCGGGCTTCCCACAGCTCCTTCACGTGACCTTTCGCGGCACTCTTCCCGAAACAACTGATTGCAGGAAAAACTATCTGGCCGGGCAGTTGTCATGGTGACTTGTTTCAGTAACTCTCGCTCGCTCTCTTCTGCACCCTTTTGTCCCGCCCTCTCTTGTCCTCCTCCCCGCCCTCCCTTTCTCTGCTTCACCCCAACTCATACAAACTCACATCCATCGCGCCAGGGCACACACACGCCTCTGAGATAAACACTATTGTACACAACTCCCTCACACAGAACACAGGGCACGTTATACAAACACACACCACACCCAGGAACAGCCAACACAGCAGGCACAAATATATAATGCATTGACACTTGCAAACACATCACAATGTACACAATGGAGTAACCAAAACAGACACGCAGAATGCAGCATGAACAGAGATCATGGCATCACACTTCACACGTCACACACTAAAAGATCACGCGTCAACCGTGCATACACTACACACAATGCCAAAAACTCACACACGTACCACTCCCGTGTATACACAAATACACTAAAGTGAAAACAGACACGCACACACTGGGACTAAACGTTGGTAAGAATCCGGGATTTAGCACACGGTCTTGGTCAACTAAACCTTTCTTCCTGGCATTCTTTCCTCCACCAATCAGACAGCTAAGCTGAGCTGTGCTGTGCAGCATCGGGGGTGTTGCTTGTCAATAGCCATGTGCTTTCTTTCTTTTTTTGGTCGCAGCATACACTAAAGACATCCTGGGGACATTCAGAAAGCCGAGCTAGGAATGCATTTCACCCATTGCTTGCCTTTGGCTTGGAGTTTTGTAACTGACATTTTCTTGCTTTCCATTTGCTGCTTTGTGGTAGATGGCAGCTTACATACTACAACACGGCTGTTTCTCAGCGACCCACCTGTGGGTTTGCTTTTGGCATGTCTTTTATTTTGTTTTTTGCTCTGATCTTTTCTTCAACCGCCGCAATCAATTACGAGCCTTCGCCGGCACAGCCGCATTCTTACCTTTTTGTAAAGCAGAGGCCCCGTTAGTGGCTTAATCAGCGCAGGTATTCACAGGGGACGGGCAGGATTTCCTGTACTCTTTCATCTTTCTGAAACTGAGAAGAAAATAATGTGGTCAGGAATGCACAATCCATTATCAGAAGACAAAGGTCGCACAACGAAATAATTGTGGCTTTAATCAGACTGCACGTGGGTGCACAATGATGGGATCACTAGGGCCATTTTTTGTGTGACTGTGGGGATCCCAATTATAAACAAGCATTTGCAATGCAATAGGTCTCGCATTTTCTTCAGTTAGACCTATTGGTATTGAAAATTAATAACTGGACTTTTCTTGCTGCATAAATTGTTTTTCCTGCCTTATAATTCCAGTAGCCCAGAATTTAACTAAATCAATTGCATTTACCCTTTTCCTCTATCTTAAAACATATACAATTATTATATAAACCGTTATCAGAAATAAACTTTTGGCATTAGAGTGTAATGATCAAAATTTCATAACAAAAATATAATTTGGGACGGATTGGAGGTTGAAAGGAAAGAGGGAGTCAGGAGTAAAGATGGAGAAGACAAGTGGCGTAGTAACGGTGTCATGGGCCCTGGAGTACGAAAGGAAAATGGTTGACTGCAATTTTGGTAGGAAAAAAAACAATCAGTAATTACAGTTGAGTGAGGTCCGTAGGTCTCTGGGTCCCGGTGCCACTGTACATGTTGCTCCATTGATAACTAGGCATCAAGAGAGAAAGCGGATGGGGCAGAAAAAGAGAAGCGAAAGGAATACAACAGAAAAAAAAAGAAGAAAGAGAAGGGGTCGCAAAGAAATAAAAGAAAGAAGGGAAAGAATGAGGAAATGAAAACACAACTAAAAAGAAGAAATTGGGAAAACATGTGAGACAAAAGAAAAAAGGTAAGGAAGCTAGCAAATGAAAGATAAAGAAGAAAAACTAATAAAGTAGTGTGAAAAGGAAGAGAAAAAATAACATTAGAGAAAAAAAGAGAGACGGTGAGAGAAGCAAGCAGTGAAAGAACTAGAGCGTATATGTACTGGCACATTTACCACAGACACGGATTGGGAAAAGCACTTTGACACTTCCGGTAACTTGTGGCTTCCACGTATAGACGGGAAAAGAGGGATTTCTAGTAAAACGTGAATTGAAAGATAAAGATAAGAAAAATACAAGAGAAAGGAAGGATGAACGAGCTAAAAAAAGTGAAAGAACACGTACGGAGTCAAAGGAAAAAGCAAAAAAAAGACTAAGAAAGAATGAAGAGAAGAGAAACAAATATTGAAAGAATGAATGCCTGATGAAGAAAAAAGAGAGGAACAAAACAAGGAAAGAAATAACCACTTTTTTGCCAGTTTGAAAGAGGAGGTAGCAAGAGGAAGAGGGAAATAAAAAACAGGAGAGGAGTAGAAATAAAAAGTTGAAAGAAAGAGCAAAACTGTTAACGTGTGGATTTTAAAAGCTGGAAAGAGAAAAGTGGGGGAGAAACAAAACATTGAGATTAAGTAGAGTCAAGAAAAGAACAGAGTGAGAAAGGTGAAACAGACCCTCACAAATAAAGATAGCAGCTAAGAATAGATTTAGTTCCCTCCACCACCACGTGTCAGAGTGCGAGACAACAAGGGGCACTGCAGAACAGCAGGAGATGCATTAGCAGAGTTGTATGTGAACCCCAATATAATAATATTGGGGCACTTCAGATCAGGATTGGGGGTATAGTCAGAGCTGTGTCCCGGCCCAGTGTTGGAATAGCAGAGGCAGCAGGTGAGGAATGAGCAACGGAGGGCCATGTAATTCCTGGTATTTGAATAATGAGGTGCTGCTGGTTCGGGTTGAGGTGCACTGACAGAGTTGTATGTGGGCTGAAGTACTGGAACAGTAATTTGCACACAAGGTCAGAAGTGAGGAATGTTAATGGAGCTGTGTGGAACCTAGTATTGGCGTGCCAGTGTTGCCGATTGTTAGCCTGGTGGTACCCTGGCGAAGCTGCAAGGGCGTGTGTCTGAGCCTTAGTCCTGAGAGGAAATGTGTACTGAATGTTAGATTTGATGGATTTTGACAGAGCTGAGGTGGTTCCCATCAACAGTGGCATTGGATGTTAGACGTGAGGTCCATTGACTGAGCTGTGTTTTGCTCTTTTCGGTCCAGTATTCGTTTGGCAGTGGGACTAAATATTACAATTGAGCTGCTGTTATGGAACTGTATGTGAGCGGGGTCCTAGTATAGGAAAGGAAGTGACCTAGCCGGGGTAGAACTGAGGTGCATTGATGGAGCTGCGACCAAGGTCCTAGAAGTAGAACAGCAGTGTGTACTGACAGTGAGAACTGAGGTGCTCTAGCAGACAGGGTATGTGGGGTTCTGGCACGGGCACGCTGAGGGCTTAGAGTGTGTGAACTGACGTGCACTGATGCAGCTGCCCGAGGTCCCAGTACTGGAGCAGCAGAGTGTACTGACTGTAAAAACTGAGGTGCTCTTACAGACGCCATGTGTGGGATTTTGACACAGCTGAGGGACTTGGAGTGTGTGAAATGAAGTGCACTGATGGAGCTGCGCCCGAAGTCCCGCTACTGGAACACCAGTGTGTACTGACTGTAAGAACGGAAGTACTCTGGCAGACAGCATGTGTGGGGTTCTGGCACAGGCATGGCTGAGGGCTTGGAGTATGTGAACTGAGGTGCATGATGGAGCTGTGCCCGAGGTCCCAGTACTGGAGTAGCAGTGTGTACTGACTGGAAGAACTGAAGTGCTCTGGCAGACAGCATGTGTGGGGTTCCTGGCAATGGCACGGCTGAGGGCTTGCAGTGTGTGAACTGAGGTGCACTGATGGAGCTTTGCCCAAGGTGGTCCCAGTACTAAAGCAGCAGAGTGTACTGACTGTAAGAACTGAGGTGCTCTGGCAGACAGCGTGTGTGGGGTTCCTGGCACTGGCATGGCTGAGGGCTTGGAGTGTGTGAACTAAGGTCCACTGAAGGAGCTGCACCCGAGGTGGTCCCAGTACTGGAGCAGCAGAGTGTACTGACTGCAAGAACTGAGGTGCTCTGGCAGACAGCATGTGTGTGGCTCCTGGCACTGGCATGGCTGAGGGCTTGGAGTGTGTGAACTGAGGTGCACTGATGGAGATGCGCCCAAGGTGGTCCCAGTACTGGAGCAGCAGAGTGCACCGACTGCAGGAACTGAGGTGCTCTGGCAGACAGTGTGTGTGGGGTTCCTGGCACTGGCACAGCTGAGGGCTTGGAGTGTGTGAACTGAGGTGCACTGATGAGGTTGCGTCCGAGGAGGTCCCAGTACTGGAGCAGCAGAGTGTACTGACTGCAAGAACTGAGGTGCTCTGGCAGATAGCGTGTGTGGGGTTACTGGCACTGGCACAGCTGAGGGCTTGGAGTGTGTGAACTGAGGTGCACTGATAGAGCTGCGAGTGGGATCCCAGTATGGAACAGGAGTGGGCACTGTCTCTAAGGATTGCGGAGCCCTGATAGAGCTGTGTGCCTAAGCTATAAGCAATTACTAGTGGTCCTCCACCCTTGCTCTCAGCACACAGGCAGGCACACTTGATAAAGAAAATCCAAGCTAAGAAAGGGCGGGAGCCAGGCAGCTGAGAGAGGGTGCAGATAGCCCACAAAGGCCAAATCTGACCAAGGGAGCAGCCTGATTTATAGTCTTGTTTATAGGTAAGCTCAGAGGAAGAATGCTCTGCAAATGAAAAGGGAAGCTTCCCTGTACAGGAGCAGGAAACAAAGTAAAAAAAAGTCCCCTACAGACCAGATAAACAGGACAAAGCGTAATTATACATTAGTTGGTCCCTGCTCCCACACAGAAGAAGGAGGGACAAAGAGGCATGATTGACCACTAGCAAACAAGTATTTTTTAAATTACACTGAAACTAACAAATTAAATAGCTGGAAGCCCTCAGAAGAAGTATACTTAAAAGTATACAAGAGGTCATACGCTTACACTCAACCTAAAAAAGCACATACATTTATAATAAAATAACTAAAGTGAACCTGTTCAGAAGAGAAAAATGAGGGTCACTAAGTTAATGTGTCATCCACAGCTCTAGTGGAGAACACTCAATTTATCGTAGATTATCGTCCCTTAATCAAATATCGTGGAACATTCCCACATCAGACACATCTTCATTAACAACAGATACACCCTCATCCCTTGAGACCATGCAACTCAGTGCATCACGCATGAACTCACACAAACACCAGAACCTTAGCAACAGTTGCTGTCATCAAGTAGTATTGTGAAATAATTCCCCCATCAGTCATAGCTGTGCTGCAATGTGTACTTACCACATATCACACAAACACTGATATCTTCAGTGACTCCTCACGTCTCCAAGATGAGCAGCTTCACAGGTAGGATGGGAGACAAGAGGGAGGCAGCACAAGAGCCGTCCATATAATTGCTCCTCTGGCTTTTTGCTAGGGTTGCACTATAGAAATACCATATAAATACATATACCACTGGATGGACCTTCTCAGGCCAGCCACTAGTGCATGCCATGTCATGCATTTGGCACATCTGGATTCTTGGGCTAAGGGGGGACCCACCTACCCTTGGCTCACCAACAGAGGTGTGAGTGCCCAAGAGCAAGGGAGGCTGATCCTGTTCTGCGCCCTGAACTTGCCGTTTCCATCCATATTATTCCACTGGCTGTGCAGTGTGTGTATCTGATTAGTGTGACTTCAGGCTGCCATGGAACCCACACCAAGCCTACCCACAGACGTGCAGAATTTCCCTCTTTGTGGCAGTCAGGACATATAGTTCGTTAGCTGCACAATTGACAACTCCACCTTGACTAACCATTTCATGATTGTTACCATGGACCCTGCCATCATTTGCTCTGAACTCACTGACAACAAATAGACTACCTGCTTGCTACAACCGTCTCTTTTGAGTTTTGGCATGATTATAGCAGCCATGCTGGAAGTAAAAATGGCCATCCACTTTTTCCATAAATATTTATGGCAACGTTCATAAAGATCTGTAGGACTAAGCACTTCTATAACTCCCTTGTTTAAAATAATGGTGCTGTGTCAACTGCTGTTTTGCAAAAAAATCTACAAAACTGTTCTTTTGTAAACTGTTAGTATGTATTAATTACCGTTCTTAACATTCCTGTGTGTGTGTGTGTGTGTGCGCGCACTCGTGGTACCTCACTAGCAAACCAATTTCGGTGTTTTTCATAAATTAAAGGGATTTCGAGATACTGGTATGCCATTAAGTGGCAGGTGGTGCTGCGGCTTGTAAACCTTAAACTGCTCTGAGGCAGCGTCTATAGCCTCAAACTCCACCAATGAGTAAAATGTTTAAGAGGTATATGCTGTGTATGCATCTATTACAAATGTAACAGCCACCCTTGCATCCCATCCAGGACACCTATATTCTTAAGATGATGTATGACTGCCTCTCTGTAATTTACTCCTATCACAACAGGAGCTGCCATTTTATTTGAATGGTTCAAAACACATGAGTTTCAAAAGTCTCAGAAAACGCACACACGGATAATGACCTTTTAACAGTTAAGCTTGACAAATCTACAGTAAAAGGTGCTCCCTTATTCCTTGTAGGAGGTAACTGTGACTACTACAGGCATCTTCGTTTACCTATAATGATGGTTCTCTTGTGTGCACATATTCAAAGGCTACTGAAAGGTTCCAAAAAAATCTGAATAGGAATAGCCTATGCTGGGTGCCAGGATCCAGCTTAGTACTACAAGGTTCAGTTCTCCCACTCACAGGTGCCCAGAACTTAGTTCAATGCAGCAACACTTGAGTGTGACTGTCCAGGTTGTTGTAGCCCCACACAACTCCGCTCAACATAGCTTTTTTATATGGTGTTGATGCTTTCTGGGTTAATAACAGTCCCTGAGAATGGGTCAGGAACAAAATGGTAATTCAAACACATTTTATTTCCTTAGAATATCACACATAAGTACTGCTCTAAGAAAAGACAATTTATATTTAAAAGTGTTGATTTCAACAGTCTCATCTTATTGCTCAGAACATGAGTAATAACCACACAATATAATTATAACAACACTAATGCATGCTACTAACAGCAAGATTAAAATTAACGTTTTTAACATTGTTAGAATGTCATTAGCAACCTAATACTCACAAGACTACTTCTATGGCTACACTATGAGAGCACAGAGTAGATAACTTGTGTCTAGAGTTTCTTGGGATTCAGCACACTGCATACCTGTTTACAGCAAAGAAGTTATGATTATCAGACTTGGGCCAGGAGAGAGTGTTCTCTCGAAAGGAAAACATACATCAGCTAGGCTCAGCTCCTCTTGAAATTGGTGTCGTATTAGCTCGCAGCACTGAAAGGGTGATGCAGCAGTACAGCAGTCTGGCAGTCTCTGTCAGGATATCTGGCAGGACCTTGGGTGACATTCTGGGGTGAAGATCTCTCCAAATCAACTGACACTTTTTTTTTATAGTATTGGCCACTGACCATTAATCTATATTGGAGAATTTCCAGACATGACCAGTATGAACCAATATGATAGTTCAAGACAAACCAGTATAAACCGGTATGACAAAGGTACACCAATTCAGAATACACTGTTTACATTATACATTCGCTGTCTGACCTTGAAGTATAGATAAGAGAACTTTTTACAGACTTATGAAGCCTTAGGTATTTGTCAAGGTTGCTATCTCTCTGATTTGACACTTTCAGAGGTTCTTCAAAAAATAAGAACAGGTGGTATCTAGGTCAAAGGTAGTAAGGCTATCTTAACGACTGGGCACAACATGGAGACTGGCCTTTGGGTCTTTGTCAGTCAAACTGCAACAAAAAATACCTTAATCTAAAACGTTTTTGTGAGTGATAATCACTGGGTTTAGCCACAATGAATAAAGTCTATACTTTTTTTCTCAAATACAGACTTTATGTTTTTGGACAAGTGACCTTAACACGAATGGAAATATTTTGTTCTTTGTGCCTTAGGGAAATGGTACTATCTTTTAGCTTGCTCTTGTGTGAGATATCTAATGAGCTCCCCAATTTGTCTTTTTTAATCATTTCCTATATCGTTTCTAATTGATTATGTCTTCATCACCAAGGTTAATAATTTAGGTCCACATCTTAAATTTACTAGCCCCCTACTCTTAGTTCGTAAATATCTTCATAGAAACTTTTTTATCACTTCTATGTCTCTTAAAACTAACCGGAGTATTGAATCAGTCTAAAAGCAAAATCGATTGTTTATCCTGACAGTATAAATAGAATAATGAATCTTTAATATACAAAAAAAACTCTAGCCACCTGGTCTGCCAAATATCTAACATCTTGCCCATTAATTTGATTGGTACAATATGCGGCCCTAAGCCATTTTTAACATTATATTTAGTTTGGGTTTCTTACTCATCCTCCTCCTTCAATAATCTATTTGAATTGTTGGCCATGAAAGCAGAGAACAAAGTAGGTCAGCAGTCTAGCTGCTGACCGACAGGAATTTCCTGAACTGGCAGGAGAGGTTCAGGAGTAGGGGTATGGCCTGTGGGGAAAGAAGGAGGGTCAACGTGAAGAGGCTTGTGCCTCATAAGCAGACCATGTACGCTAACATAGAGAAACACAATAAAGAAAGAAGAATCCCAAAGATTTTGGTGTCCTCATTTGGCTGAAGGCTGTCATATCTCCTGCACAACAAAGGTGCTGCAAAAAAAATGCCGCAGTGAAAGTGAATGGTGACACAGGTGAAATAATGTGCTCTTGTGCTGTATACATAGCATATGTACCTTACAAGGGGCTGATGCAAATGTAAATCTTATCAACACAGCTCTGAATGACAGTACAGTGTGTACTTTATTGTAACTGATTTCAGTCCACTAGTGTGATTGTCGACTTTTTGACCCTTGTGAAATAATTTTAAAAAGGGTCATCAGAAGGACCAAAATATAATAACAACTAATATAAACAAGGAATCAGTTGTTGTGATTCTGAATATTGTTTTCCCAACATCTGGACACTGTAACGTTGAATCCAGTAGGATGAATTAAGAGGATCATTAGAAGGTTGATGTTGGGCACCATCACAAGATCAGCTGAAGGCAACCCACAAGCATTCAGAGCCACAACGCAGACCCTGACTGTAGCAGCCTGTAGCAGATCTTTCAACAGTGCCCATCATCAGCCTTCCAGCGATCCTCTTAATTCATGCTATTGGATTTAACTTCACAGTGTCCAGCCGCAGGGAAACCCATATTCAGAAGCACAAGCTACAATTAATCATCATTTTATATTGGTTGCTATAATGTTTTGGACCTCTTGATGACCCTCCTTAAAATTATTCCACTAGGGTCAAAACATCAAAAATCAAACTAGTGAACTGATATTTATCATAATGTATACACTGTACGCTCATTCAGAGTTATGTTGATGAGATTTACATTTGTATCAGCCCCTGGTATTGTACATATGCTTTGTATATAGCACCAGTGCACATTTGTTTACCTGTGTCACCATTCACTGTCACTACGCTGTTTTTGTTGGAACACTTTCTAATGATGCAATGTAATTGTAATTGTATATATATAGCACTTACTACCCCTTATGAGGAGTCAAAGTGCTTTTCGGCAAGTAGCACACTGCTCCAAAACTCAAAAGGATTAGTGGTGGATTAGTATAGGGAATTATGAATATAGTATTAATAACAGTATTAGAATAGGGAAATATGAGTTAATTTGAGTAGGGAACATGTGAGTCTCTTGGTTGGATTGAATAGAATAATGGAGGGATTCAAGAGGGAAGAAAACAGAAAGTGTTAATTGGGAGATCATAGTAGTAAGATGAGGTTCGGGATGAATAAAGGAGAGAGGGAGGAGGGAAGTCTGTCGAATGGGATTAGGGAGATCACAGTAGTAAAAGGCTTGAGATGGGCCAAAGGAGAGGTACATGAGGGGAAATGTAGTAGGGTTGATTAGGAGATCATAGTAGTATACTGATGTCTGGGTTGAGCAAGGAGCGGTGGAGAAGGAAAGAGTTCAGGAAGGATTATTTTGGAGATCATAGTGGTAGAATGATGTTTTGGATGAGTCAGAGAGTGGAGATAGAGGATAGCTTGATAGAGGGATAGGGTGAGACAGAGTAGTGCATTGGAAAAAGTGATTTTATTTTTTACCTCTTTTATATATATATCATTTTTTTGCTCTTGTACAGAAGGACTAATGTAATAAATATATAGATACATGATTACATAGAAAGGGAATATATGTGTAAGGAAGATTATATATTGTGTTTTAAAGTTTTATCTTATAAACACAGACTAGTACTTGACATTAATTTATTTGTGTACTTTTTATAACATCATTTGTTATATTTTCCTCAATATTTCAATAGTGAAATGCTTGTAGATAAATTGTTAAGATAATATTTACCTATCTTGATAGATAAACAAAACAGAAACTCATAAGCATTTAATCAAACAACTTATATAGGAACTATGCAGTGACCTATGAACATGTTAAGCATAGAATAATATATATATATATAACCATACGCAATATGTACATTTTTTAAGCAGGCCTAAAAGTATGTATATATTTTAAGAAAAAAAAAACATTATTTTATACATGTTTGTATATATCTAGATATATATATTTAATCAAATTATAAATGTTTACATACACAGGAATATGCAGCACATTGCTCTGTTCATATGTGTTTATATACTAATCACATCATTATACACTGAATAAATTTAACTGTATCTTGTCAGTTAAATTTCTCTAAATCACCTGATACTCTTACTTGATTAGCTAGAAAGTCTAGACTTACACTTCTTCTGAAGGGACAACAGTTTTTCAGCAGGATGGAACCTTGCCTAAGCTGCATATTGTACCAAACTACACCACTCGGCTGTGATACTTTGAAATCACCCCTTTGATCTCTCTGTGTCTTCTTCTCTCTCTTACACACACACACGCACAACAAAAGTCTGACGCATGCTCTGATTCAAAGCATTCTGCTCAGGGTATTTAGCTTTCATTGAAATTTGATCTAGGATGGGATTGACACAAAACAACAATCTTTCCTGGACTTTCAGTTGCAACAATGAACCACTGTCTGATATCATACAAACATATTTTTAGATCCTTGCAAAATCACATCTGGCTACAGTCACATGCATATGCTAACATGCTTTTATGCACAGCTTGTTTGTGCCTTAAATGTGTGCCTCTGAACTAAACTCTCTGGAGTGCTGAAACAGGATTCCTGTCTCTTGATTGCTTCAATGAACTCATTAATTATACCATTTCCTCTATGATCTCACACCTTTCACACTGACATATTTTGTCTTGTCCCTCATCTCCCAAATAATGAAATAACATTTTTTTTTCTATCTGGCAGGCAATCCCAGCTCATCTTTTCTTACAATTTAACTGTTGAACCCTCCCAACCAACTCTCCCACTTCATGGTCAGCTCCCCAGGTGAAAGCAAAAAACACTTGATGGAGAGCAGGCACAGAGAAGATTACTACAATGGAAAGCAAACATTCCATATGGAGACAGGGGACAGGAGGCATTGATCGACAGTAATGTATTTCCTAGGAATAGTTTCCAAGGAGTAGGAACAGTGCACATGTAGACAGTTCAGGAGAGATGTCACAGAAGACATGACAATGAGCTATAGAGTTCCACTCAGCTAACTAACAGTTCAGGTACATGATGAAGAGAATGATACAGCATATGGTCGTAAAACCACTAAGCTCAAGCACAGGAGCTCATGGAACTATGAGTCTGTTGATGTTACAGTGCCTAAATGTATATAGCTGAATAACAGGCTTCATGCTTAGATAAGACAGGACTAACATGCATTTTTCAAGCAAGAACTGACCAATAGGAAGCATGGCGCAGACGGCATAATTTGACAATGATAAGCTGCATGAACAAGCTTGAAGACCTGATCCCTCATGAGACAGAGTGTGAGGCAGAAAAATGATGCACTAGACCAAAACTCTGAACCTTTAAAATTGACTGCATGTTCAGTCAACTGGATCTTATGACCAATCACAAGTGCAGGTCAGAAGGGATCAGGTGGAGGTTACAGTGCTATTGCATGGGTCTTGCTACACATCTTCCAGGTCCCCTATGACCTGCAAGATCTGCAGTGGAAGCTTGGTCAGTCCTTACTAGCTTGAATGCACCCACAGATAAAACAGAAAAACAACCCACTACAAGAAGTGCAAAGCTATTCCCAATCACAGCAGCCCAAGCATGATCACCAGCTGCACTGACAAAGCAAGGGACAACACATGAAGGTGTCTCTATAAAAACATGCCAGATGGAGCAACAATGAAAACGTGAGAGAACAACACATAGTGAGTCTAGAAGTACAGTGAAAACAGCAGATCCTCATCACCAGCTTGTCCCACTCAGTAGTATTACAGAAGCCACAAAATAGGTAAGTAGTTCATATAAGCAACCAATTGAAAGAACCACGGCCACCATGAGTGTGAGCACGAAGGAGAGACACAAAAAAAAAAAGAAGTTTGCTCACAGTCAAACTTATCACCAAACGTTCAATTATCCATGTAGCAGGGTCTACTGCAAAGGCGGTAACAAAACTGTGCCAAGGAGAGACAAACGTAAAGCATTTACCAATGAAAACAAAGGATTTTTGAAGAGTGATAGCGATGGGCGTGTGTGGGATCGTTAAAAGTCCACAGATAGATTACAACCCGTCAGAGCGCTTGCGTGCTCGACCTAAAAATCAGGTCAATAGGGTCCAAAAAAACTTAATCCTGACAAGGCCTAAGTTTGTAAGGTATTTTATATCCACATATAAATGCTCTTTCAACTTGTCTACTCAGGCTAACTGGCAAGCATGGACTCTAAGGCTTGGGGTGAGTAAACGAGCCACAGAAACAGATTATTAGAAATGTAATGGTCATTTCTAAAGCAAACACCTAGTAACTCTGAGACTATCCACTGGGTTCAAGAAACAAGCCAGGAAAGAAAAGAATTCTGTTGTCAATCCGAGTAACCTTTATTTTAAATGATGTCACCTTTAAAGTACCCCTTCATGTGTTTTGTTCATGGAGGAAGAGTGTTGCTGCAAAGCTCAGTGCCCAACACACCATGTGGTTAATCACTGCTCCATATAGCCTTCAGCAACATCCAGAAGGGGTTGGCTGCAGATGCTGGCCTGAGGTAGACCTTGCTCCAAACCCCCTAGGTGACCAACCTCCGTTTTGCATAGCTTTCAGCCATTAAGTGTGGAGATTTACTGCAGGGCCTAACTTGTAACCGAGGCCTCGTGCCAAATCCACCTTGCATCCAGTCCTTGATGTGCACAGCCTTTTGCAGCAGGTGGGAGAGTGTGGCTGCAGTTGCTGGTCTGTGGCCAAATGTGCTCTCAACCCACCTTGTGGCCAACATCTCCTGTTGCACAAAGCCATCGAGAATGCGCAGAGAAGAGTGACTATGGGAGATTGTCTGCTGTGAGGTCTTGTGCCAGCCCACCACATAGCCATAGCACAGGCTGCAAGCACCTGCACCAAACTTCCCATGCGGCAAATGCCCCATTGTGCATGCATTTAGCAAGTGAAGCCCAGGTCTAGTTTCTCAAATATCATGCAGCTTTGCTATAAGGTGCAGACGTTATTGGTAAAGCACATCTTTTTGATCCTCCATTTGCCCTCTTTTCGGATCTACACTGGGCTTGACTTGCTCAATGTGGATGACATAAATTATGACTTTAGATATCACCTTACCTTTGACATCCTCAATCACATCACTGTAGACACAGCGTAATTTGTATGGTCTGGCTTGAAAGCCCAGCTGCCACCAGATAATTATGTGAGCATCACTATAGAGGGATTTGGCTCCTCCCACATGCTGGGAGTACATGTTTTGATTGGACAGAAGTTGTACGCTTCAACCAAAAAAGTGATTGCTCTCCTTGCAGTGGTGAACATTTTATTTATTTATCAAGCAGCCAGAGCTTGAACTTTCAAGGGCATATGCATGATGTTGTAATGCTGTTAACGTGTCTTAAAATAACTAGATAATTTATGATATTTGTCTTTCCCTGGCTACAGCACAGATGGGAAGAGAGCAGTCATTAACTTACACAGATTTTTAGGTCTAGCTTGACAGTACAACTGTCGTCTAACCTTTTAACCTACACAAATATTATTCTATAGTTCTTTGCTTCCACAAAAATGCATATTTATTTCCATGTCATTTACATAGAATGCTTCTTATTACCATGCAACATTCCTTTAAAGCCAGACCTATTGGCATTGCTAATGCTTGTTTGGTTTTGATGTGTGTTTTTCTTTAATGAAATGCCAGTAAGTCCTGTTATTGATTAGTACAAATATTGTTTCGTCAAAAGCAGCTCATTTGAGTTATGGTTTTTATGACGGGTGCAAGCTATGGCTTGTATACTGATCCTTAACCAGAGACTTTCAGGGTTTTTATATTTTTTTCTGTAAATCTTTTTGAGGGAATTCCTATTTTTGGTGCTGTACTGCATTCACCTGATATCTTTGGCAGTATGCAGCACTGGTTGGCTGCAGGGTCTGGCTCGTGTCTAAGGGCCAGATGTAGCAAAGGATTTTACCCATTCTGTGTCTATGGGAAAAAGTGTTTGTACATATGGCCCTAAGTGCCTTAGCCACTCGTCGGTGCACTCTAGCCCGCGCACACCCTGTTACCAACCACATCCAATTTATATTCTTTTTGTAAGATTCGTGAATTTCCTCAAATCTTACAATCTGTGCTCAACAGGGTGTAGCCACTCATGAGCGTGCTGTTGACAAAGTCAGGTTATATATGTTCAAGCAACTATATTTCTGTGCCTTTCTTAATGAACTGCATCTATGAGTTGCTCTCACCCCTGGGCCCAGCTTCATATAGGGCCAACCCCCGCTGTGCACTTAGCAAGTTAAACCCTGTTATATTTTTTCAACGTCTATGCAGTTCCATTAAATGTGGCCAAAGTTATTAGTAAATCTGTTAAGTGCAAAACAAAGTTAGCTACACAGACTGTGATGTGGCTTCTCCAAGTTAGAGCGTCGTCTTTTGGTATCCACCTTGCCCTTTCTACAATATAATCACATACTAAGTACAGCGGTCTGCAAATGAAGAACCACAAAAATCTAGAATGATAACCCCTGTTCACCCCCTTGGTAACTTCGCACGAGCAGTCAGGTTTATCCCAAGAGCAATGTGTAAAATGTTTGTACATCACACACAACACACGTGACACAATAAATACACCACACAGGAAACGCTACAACAGGATATATAAAAATAAACTGTATTGCATAAAACAACATTAGACCAAACACAACACGTTTCAGTAATACCATGCTACACAAGCAGTTGTCAGAGCATCACACAGGTTACTAGGGCTCTACGAAAGCAAGCAGTAGTCAGGTAAACATATAGGGTACTGGTATTCCGCAACACAAGCAGTGGTCAGGTAAACATATAGGTTACTGATATTCTGCAACACAAGCAGTTGTCAGTTTAGGAGTAAACATATGCATCCTCATATGAGTACTACTACTGCAATGGCATAGTATGCACACATGTATCATTCTGCAGTCACAGGGCACAGCACACCTGTGCACCTAGTAGATCTTATCTGTAACTAGGCTAGTATTGGGGGCTGCAGGAACACCTGTGCTCCTAATAGAAGGGTTACGGCAATTCTAGTTGCATGGATGTCTAGTTGTAAATTTAGGAGTTGCCAAATACCATAGAGTGTCCTGGGATATGTCTTGTGGTATCCCAATATCCCAAGGAAAGCCTAATGGAAGAAAGAATCAGGTGAATGAACCTTTGAAAGAATGTGCTGCCTAGACCATAATAAAACTGGGGTTGTGGCACAACTGCGATCCTATTGGGTTAATTATGGTAGTTTCTGTTGATTTCCGCAGAGATAATCCCAGATCTCTACCGGGGCTCTCTATGGAGGATTTACCCCCAACAAGCATTGTCTCCAGGTCCTGCACAAGGTAGAGAGGGAGGGACATGAGCTCGACACACAGGAGAGCCCTTGCTTGGTCCCTCGCCGCTGTGCACCCTCTCCTGTGAGCGTGTAGGGCAGCTACCTCCATACAGTACCTAAAAGACTGGCACCCTCGCTCATCCGGAGCCGGGTCGAAAACACTCTGCAGTCTGGTCCACCTGGTTGTGAAGACAACACGTCAAGGAGCCACACACAGGAAAAGTGGGCTCGTTGGCTGAATGGCAGTGGCGGTTAAAACAGCCCTGCGGTCAGCCAATTGGTTTCTCCAGAGTCAGGGTGACCGCTGGGGGCCTACGGTTGATGGGGCCCCCCTGAGGAGGATCTTGCTGTGCAGCAGTTGCCAAGGAGGGCAAGAATAGCAGCACTCCCACTACTTACTCAGGAAGAACGAAGGCAGCAGTCGGTGTGCGCTTCCTTCACCACTTACAGTGCTCAACACTTGCTGGTTCCCAAAACAAAGGGAAAATACAAAAGTGTTCACCATGCACTTGTAGGGAAGTAAAGCACTTCTCTAGCGATCAGGAGAGAATGAAGTGCTAACTACGCTCTGGGGTTGTAAAACATAAAACGCTCACCACGTGCTAATGAAGAAAGTTAAATTAGTCAGTCTCATAGCCCCTTGGCTATCCTGCTAATATAGGAACTCTGAGGGATCAGGGGACTGCCATCCAGCCCCTTGAGACCACTAGGTGTGGGACACATAGGCTGCTAGCAAATAGCTGGTCATCAGCTGATTGCTGTGCTTGTGCACCCGCCACTCCAAGGAGCAAGTACAGGAGTCTTCCAGAAATTCCCCATATCATTCACAGTAAACCCAACCCTGCCCTCTCCAAACTAGACTGTTCAGGGAGCTGAGAAGGTGTGTACGTTGAGGTAAGAGGAAGGGTTTGCATAGAGGTTATAAAAAGGACAGAATTCAGCTCAGATGAAGTACATAATGGTCAGACAGGTTGCAGTAGAAGACAGGAAAAGATCAGAAGATGAATATTGAAAGTCAGTGGAAAAATCTAAAAAAGCAAAAGTCTTTCCCCCATGGAAATGCTCTATTAACAATAAAATAGCTCCACCATATTCTGACGTTATAAATTGCTCAAAGAAGAGTTTCAGTAATCTAGATCCTTGAGAGTTAACTAAAAGGCAATATAGATCACATGGGTAACTATATCAGAGACGTTTGGAAAATATACATATGTAGTTGATTATAGATTGTGACACAGTAGCAGCAAGTAGCAGCAAATGTCTCAGAAAAGAACAAAGGTGCCAGCTTCAAGAAGGGCATTAAACCATTTCAGAAACGGTAGAAGGAAACATAATTAATGGGGAAATTATTTTTTAAACTAAAACTAGGGAAATGCAAGACTGAAGTCTGAAGCTGGTAGGAACTTTAGTTATGCAGCAATAAGGCCACAAATTGAGGCAAGCAATGATTCTGCCATGGAGATGAGTGAAAACATTTCATAGGTAATCAAAAAAGTCCAGAGATCCCGAAAAATGAGTCTCTAAATAATAACACAGACAGGAATTTAGCAGTATCAACTCAAGCATTCTCAGATGGCATAAGTTCACTTGGGCTAGCTGCAGCATGCATTAAAGAACCTCCTAAACATCTGTCTCAAGGAATAAACTTATTAATACATCCCATATTTTACTAATGTGGGCAGAATGGGAAGTGGGGGGAATAGCGGAACCCAGGGTCCAAATAATAAAAAAACACCCAAAAGATCAACTGTCTAATAATGGGGATCAATCATGGAACTCAAACATGAAGTCATTGAAACCTCAAAAGACATCTTATATCATGGCATGGAATCAGAAAATTAGGTAGAACAAGAGAACTTCTCCCTGCTATTCAGTTGATCTATGCTTTACTACGGCAACTGGCAAGGATATCAGAGAAAGCACAGACTATACAAACAATAAACAAGACTGAGGCAAAACGTGATACTAATGAAAAGAAATTTAAGGGCTAGGACAGCAATGTGCAAAATTAGAGGAAATATTATTAGCTAAAGAGATGCCCAAGTGGCATATAAAAAAAATTATGATTCAGATTCAGGAAGTGATCACTGCTAATAAAATTAAATTGGAAGACCAGGAAAGCAGATCACATACATCAAACTTTAGATTAGTTTGAGTTCCTGAACTGTCCTGAAATAAAGGTAATATAGTATAAACTAATCTCAAGTACAGTGCTTAAAAAAACATGCTGACTTGACAATAGCAAGTGCACACAGAGTGCCATTCACACCTCCTAAAGAGGGAGGTCAGCCACAAACTATAGTGATTTATTTTCAAAGACAATGGGGGTTATTCCAACTTTGGAGGAGGTGGTAATCCGTCCCAAATGTGACGGATTTACCACCAGCCGTATTACGAGTTCCATAGGATAAAATGGACTCGTAATACGGCTGGTGGTATATCCGTCACTTTACCGTCACTTTTGGGACGGATTACCACTTCCTCCAAAGTTGGAATAACCCCCAATATCTTAAAGCTCTTAAGCTAAAAACCATCAACGCAGGAGGGTTCAACTTTAAAATCTTCCCAGATGTCTCCTTCGAAACTTCGAAGGAACACTGAGACCTCAAACAAGCTTTCGAAAAATTCAGAGAATTGGGTGCTCGCACTCAATTATTGCAACCTGCTAGATTGAAAGTTTTATGGTCAGGATGTTTTCACATCCTATCAGAAACATTTGAGACAGAAAAGCTCTTGAACATTATACAAGACTAATTGAATAAAACAATTTAATCTTAAGAAGCTGACATTCAGAAGACATTATAAAGGCTGTGCACCTGTCAGCCACAGAGAGAGTTCACTTGAAGGAAGAAAGAAAACAGTCATTGTGGAGGTAGTTAGTGGGGACCAGTTACATTCTCTCAGATGAGTCACATGGAGGATAGCTGTATGGGAGGAGGGAGACATGAACAATCTACTTCAGTTTTTAGGTCCAGATAGTAGGGATAAAAAAATAATAAGAGAAATGAATTGAAAGGGACTCACCTCTGCAATTTAGTTACAGATATAAAAGTAAAGGATGACTAGCCCTAGTTATCAAAAAGATTTAAGGCTTTCAGAATCAGAATTAGTTTATTTTAATGTAAATGGGATGTATAAACGGAATAAGTAAAAAGCAACATAATCTTGGGTTTAGTTACACAAACCTGATGTTTTTCTACTTCCAGAAACAAACCTATCAGTTTCCTGTATTAACAATTGTGGATTATGTAAAACACTGGCTCAACATTGTCTCCTTAGTTGAGCATCAGCTAAAAACAAATACAAATATATTGAACTTTGAAATTGTTTCTGGGGTGGGATGACTATAGATTGTTTGGCCCATTTAGTAACTGTCAATTCAAAGCCCCTGTTGAACAACCTATGCTTTTTAAAAATCTGTTAGTCTCATTGACCCCCCAAAACAATCCATTAATAATAAGGGGGAGACTTAAATTTCATTTATGACTTAAAAATGTATACTCTAATCCACTTTGTAAACAAAATAAAACTTGTACAGCCCAATTATTTAGAATAGTAGTAAGGGACCTCAATGCATACGAAACACGGAGAAGGAATAATGCAGATTGAAACAAATATGACTGTTTCTGGCAAATCATTACATATGAGATACAAAAAATGGGAAAAATACTAGTTGCAAATTAGAAAATAAATTTATATCAAGCCTAATTGTGAGCATTAGACAGTAATAACTTGGAAGATATACAAAAGTGGCAGAAAGCTAACATAGATTTCAAAGATCACATTTACAAAGAAGTTCAGCTTAATAATAATACATAGATGTGAAATATCTGTGAAGAGAGTGATTTTGTGTGAAAGTATCTGGTATGGATGGCCAAGAAAAATTTAAATAAGAACGAAGCTGCAGCACTCCCTCACCCACTAACCTAAAACAAAACCAGGGATGAAAGGGAAATGAAGGATATACTGGTCAGTCATTATAAAGAATTATATGCTTCAAATCAGAATGTAGACCTAGGTAAGATGGAACTTTATTTGGATAAGGTCTGTACAGTATACCAAAATTGGACTCAGCCAAAGTCACCTAATGGAAATACCCCTGGAAAGGACAGTCTCCCAAATTAATTTTTTAAGAAATTTACAAAAGATTTCTAGAAGTATATAACAGGTTTGGCAAGTAGCATTTTAGTAGGAGGAACCAACCATCTCACACTAAGTTAACACAGTAAGAGTAATGCACTTTTTAAAACCTGGTAAAAATCTTAAATTGCCAAGCTGTTTTCACCCAACATCATTATTGAATTTAGATTATAAGCTCATAGCGAAAATGTTGACCAACAGGATCAATAAATACATCATTGATTTGATTTATACAGATTAAATTTATTTATTTTGGGTAGACAATTAAGCACAACCACAATATATCTAGAAGAGGCTGTAGGCTATTTTATGCTAAATCAAATCTCGCCCTAATAATGATGTTGGACAGCAAAACATCATTTGATTTAGTCAATTTGAATAGCCTTTTATCACATCTTAAAGTAATTTGTTTTTCCCATACCAGCTCACTGGGTCAATCTATAATCTGCATTCTTGATTAACTCTGCACTAAATGAAGAGTTCAAAGTAAATTTGGAACTAGGCAGGGATGCCCCCATACTCTGCCCTGTTTGCATTCTTTATAAAGCCACTAGAAATTGCATTAAAGAGCAATGGGAGCATCAAACCCCCATCCATTAACTCATCTAAGTGAAACAATATACAGATGACTTAATCATGTTTTTATCACCTGAAGGCTCCAGCATATATAATACCTTACAGATTGGTATTGACTTTAAAGCACCAAGAGGATATGAAATCAACCATGTCAAGACTGGGAGTTTGCTATTAAATTCAAAAGCAGACCATCTTCCACAAGTACTTTGGGAACTATATAACGTAAAACCCAAAAAATAATTAGGGATCTATTTTATTTTCAACATGACAATATTTACAAATTAAACTATGTTGCCGGATAGGAAAAAACCCAAAATGCTGCTGACAAGGTGGCAAACCTCCCAATTTCTGTAATAGGCCACATAGCCCCAATCAAAATGGCCATACTAACTTTGTTATTTTTTTCACATTGGCACCATGGGTGATATATGACCATTTTTTAAAAAACAAACAGAGAAGCTACTCTCAATATATATCCTGGGAAATAAGCCACCTAGGCTACAGCTACATTTTCTATGCTGCACTAAAGATGAAGGAGGACTTGAACTACCTGACTTGAAACTATATTATTTGTCAGCATTTGCATCATATGCAACCAGAGTGAAAGATACATTAAGGGCAAAATTAAGAGATACATTTTGTTCTCTTGTAGTTGAGGAAATACACAGAGGAAACATTCTGCAGCTAACAAAATCACAGAAAAAGTGTGATATTAATCAATGGCATGGTTGTTCAAAATAAAAAAATGTTTTTAAGCAACGTTCAATTCCATTGATCAACACAGAAACAAGACCTAAAAATAGTATATTTCTAACAGGAGAAAGAATGATTACAGACACAGAGACAAAAAACTGGGATGACCAAAAGGTTTTTAGACTTAGTATATCTCCAACATGACGAAGACTAACTACAGACACAGAGGCTAAACACTGGGATAACCAAAAGGTTTTTAGACTAGCTACCAATAGAGGTTGGAGAAACTGATCTGATACAGCTCAATCCAATATATTTCATGAGATAAAATCATGGTGATCATATGCTAAAAGAATCTCTTTTGTTCCAGCAAAAAGAATTTCAAGCCTTACAATTTAACAATGAGTTATAAGATAACCTGTACATTAATGATGATCAATGGCATAGCATACTTGTTCAATGTAAGAAAGTTGTATTTTTCGCAAAAGCAACTGAAAAATCGGAGAATAAGGCTCAAATAAACCTACCATCAGAAATATGGGAAAAATGTAATCCGCTATGAGAAGGGCCAACTTTAGTCAAGTGCAGTTTTATGCAAAGTGGATACTCTATAGCAGTGGTTGTTAACCTTTTAACATTTGTGACCCCATCCCAAGCAATGTTTATGATTTGAATCTCAAAAAAATGAATACAACTATTGAAAAAATATACATCAAACAAATTATAAAATGTTGTCTTTAATTCACAGGCAAAAATGTATACTAAAATTAAAATAATAATGGGAAGGTTGTAAATCTTCAGAATGTTGACTTATTTATAAAAGACAAAGCAATATGCAAAACGCTAGCATATCTGTTTGTCTTTTTGCTCCTAATGCAGGCTCTCTTTTTAGCAGTACACCCCAGGGCTTCAATTGAGGCCCCCAATCATCTATGGTACAGTTTGGTGAACCTGTGCTGCTCTTACAAACAAGGCTAAGGATGCCAGCTTAACCTTTAGCCTCTAATTCCAAATGCTTTCACATTTACAAAGTGTTTAACATTTTGAATTGAGCAGCTTTTTTATGTGTATAGAATTAAATAATCTTCTAATTATATTTAATTTTCTAAACAGCTACGGACCCCTTATGTAGGCTTCATGGACCCCCGGTGTCTGAGTCCCATAGGTTAAGAAACACTGCTCTATATGACTCCTTCCTTCTTGAGCAATATAAATCAGGACATTTAGCCACACTATATAAGACAGGTAGCACAAAACATGAGATCATGGCTTCTTATGGTCTGGTACTGCTCTAAAATAAAATTTGGGGGGAGATGTTTTTCATATCTTTCAGCTAAAATACAGATATTTCTTCCTTTGGATCCTATTGTAACACTTCTGGTTTATTCAAGTCATTTAGACAGAAAAACCTAATATAGCATGAGAGCAATTTCCGTATATATGTTTGAGGCTAGAACAATTATCAGATTCTATTGGAAATTAAATAATATACCTAAGGTACTGGAACAGATTAATAAGCTTAGCAAACTGTATATGTGAATAAATATATATGTGGCAAGGAGAGGAACAAGTGCGAGTTGTTTTAAACAATGGAATAAATTTGCCAATAAACTTGAATGAAAAAGTAAGAGGGAGATACCATTGATTAATTAATTAGTAATAAAGGGACCAAGAAATTTGTTAACATGAGGGTTTTGATATTTCATTAGATCATGTGTAACTATGTATACATTTTTATCATGAACTAATGATGATGCTAAATGTGACTTGCTATCCAAAAAAGAGAGGGAAAAAATAATTAAGCCTTTGGGGTGAACCATGCAGAAGAATCATTTCTGTGACAAAATTGTTAGCCATGTTTGAAGCTGACAGTATTATCCTGAGTGGAATACAGTAAGCCATCTTGGAAGTGTATCTTCTGTAACCATAACCATACTATTATTATCAGAGGGTAGAGGGTAGGCTGACAAAGACATTTGTAGTTATAGTATGCCAAGGGTGAGGTGCCACAGGTATATGTTGCAAATAGGTTGTCATGAGTAGATAAGTAGGCTTTCCTTGGGCACATATTCGATATCTATGTATATATAACTCAACATCTTGGTGTACAGTTGGTCACAAAAAGGAGAAAGCAGCTAGGTCAAGTGTAGATTTCACTTCATCTATGTCCACCTATGTCCATCAACTACTGTATCATGGCATATCTTCAAAACCTCTTTCTGTAAGGTTTTTGTTGGAATGAATAATGTTTTCTGATGAATGGAGACAGTGTTGGTGGACCAAAGGCTTCTGACATGGAGTATCTTCTAGTATTTTCAGATCTAATTGACTTAGGGCATTTCTAGCCCTTTGAAAGAGAGGACCAACGCACTCCAATTAAGTTGTTAAGAGATAAAAGTGCAGGTTCAGAGGGAATTATTTTCCCAGCATAATTTCATGATAAGGCATCGGCCAAAAAGCTTTGCGATCCAAGGATGCAGGCGATAAAAAACAATCTAGGAAAATAAATAAGTCCAACAAGCTTGACTGCTGCTTTCGAATTGCATGGTTTGAAAAAACTGTAAATTCATATGACCTGTCTTTACTTAAAAAAGTTCATATAAATGATTTTTTCCACTCCATGCAAGCAAGTTTAATGGCTAACCGCTCTTCTCTAAGATGGAATAATCCTGTTCACTGGATAGCAATATGCGTGAAAGGGTGCAGTTTTGGTGTTCTAATTTATCATCAGATTGAAGTTCAACAAAAGTCCTAAATCCTGCATACTAGCAGGCACATGAGTGCCCTACTCCAAACTTATAGGTTGTGCATGCATTCAGAGGAAGGAAAGATTGTAGATGTGTACAGAGTGTTTACGTAGCTTGGAGAGAGTTTTTTCAAGGACTATCTTCGCAATTATGATCAATGAAAGTACATTTCTCAGGAAGCCACAGAACTCCCATGATTTTTGCAAATGGTGTCAGGTATTTTGAAGTTATCAAGTGTAAGTTCCTCATGGTACAGAGTGTCCTTGTTAGGCAATTGATGTACACTGTTGCTGTCAGAGGTCCTGTTTTTCAAGACTCATGGAACAACTTTGAGATTGTTTGTTCATGTTTTTAGAAGCAGCCGAGGTCCTAACTAAATACAAAGAAGTTTTCTTAGGAATCCAATCATACTGTAAAAATCTACTTGCTAAAGTATTGTTTCAGAGATATTCTTAAAAGGGGATACATTCATATTTTCTTTCACACATCTTTGCTTATCCATATGAGGAATGAGAAGAATCATAATCTTTGTAAAAGTCTTTCCACACGAGGAAATAATTGTGTTATGGTAGAGATATGTTATTAGGGAAGTCATGTTTTGATGTTAATACAATATGTCCAATTCAGATTCGTTTGTTAAATTACTGTGACTAAAAATAACTTGAATATATATATATTCGAACTACAAAGCATATTGTCACAATGCAGAAATAAGTCACCTCATCTGTGTAAGGAGTTAAATAATTCCAAACTCTTGTAAGTTTAGATTCATAGGCATTATATATATTTAAATTGTCAGGAATTTCCTGCAATAGTCTAAAATATAAAGATAGTCTGAAGGCACATCTTTTGTAATAGCAAGTGTTGGACACTTTAATACATTGATAGGATACAAAAGATCTTAATCTTGCATTTAGATGCTTATTATAACTTAGTAGAAGTCAGAGCCCAGCAGAATTACGAGTAAGAGTGGTAATATTCTGTGTTTCTGTTTTCTCTCTTATGCAGTTACCCTTTCCCTGGGTCTTTGTAACCAACATATTCCTCTTGTGATTGTTTGGTTGTGGTTTCAGAGAAGTGCAGAAATATTCACCACTCCTTTTTAATTCAGACTACAAGGTTAGTGCGTTCTGACCCTCGGTATATTAGTGGTATTGCAAAAATAGTATATTTTTCTCTCAAACCAGGATTTTCTTTTAACTCTTTCAAGGCACACAACTAGAGAAAATAGAGCTAGAGTTGCTACTCTACGCCATTACGATTGCATCCCCCCATCACTCAGAGCCCTCAACTGGCTCCTTGTTGAAGCTAGAATTCAATTGAAGGTTGCATACATAACTCACACAATTCTGGACCAAAATACATGGTGAATAGGATCAAACTACCAGGAGGCGGAGAGGATTATAGAAGTGCTAAATCCCGCATACTAGAACCAGCCAGATTCAAAAAAAGGAAAACCCACGGGCACACTTTTGCCAGATCAGCCCCAAATATAAGGAACTCCCTACCACCTGCAGTGAGAGCAATGAGCTCATTCAGGCTTTTCAATAAGGAAGTTAAAGCCTTACTACTAGAAAAACATATGCCATAAGTGAACTCTTGTGAAACTGGCATTCACCCTATTCAATATTGTATACTATTGTTGTTATGCCTCGCTCCTTGAACTCTATATATGAGAACGCCTCTGAATCTGTTGTTTACCCAATTCGATATTGTACACAATTGTTTTATACCTTGCTCTTGAAACTCTATGTACAGCGTTTCTTAAGTGACAGGTGTCTTTTCTGTACTGCAACCATCATTAGCTCTCTTTGTACAGCGCTCTGATACTGTGAAGGTCATGTCCATGCTTTATACAACACTATAAATAAAATAAAATAAATAAATGCTCCATTTCATGATTTCCTTCTCTCCTTCCTCTGCTAGGTCAACAACACAGTCTGTTTTCAACTTTGGTTCTACTGGCTGATGTTTTCTCTTCCCCCTTTTTTTTCTTTGGTCATCTCAATTCACCTATGTACAAGTGACCTCTGGGTTCAGTTTGATGAGGTGCAAAATATTCTGGAGTATGTCCATGGCCTTACAGTGGAAGTTCAAGGATCTGTTCTTGTTTAACAGTTATTAATTGTTTATATCACTATATGTCTCAATGCTACATCTTAATGCTGGAAATGTCAGATCTCCCTTTCTTTTAGAGTTTTGTGGTTTTTCAGTGGTTGCAGAAATAGACAAACATCACTGCTGAGGCGTCTCCTCTCAAGGAATTCACACAAAGTCTGGGTTGAGTCCTCACGAAAGTCCGTATCAGAAAACTATATGGAAGGGTACTTATAAGGAAGCAGAAAATATTACACTAGATCAGTGGTTCCCAAACTGTGCGCCGCGGCACCCCGGTGCGCCATTGGAAGCTGCCAGGGGCGCCACGTGCATTTTGGAAACATGATAGGAACAATTGAAAAGATTTGTGCACAGTTTATAAATTACCTCTTACGATGAGGTAAAAAGTATTTTGCGGCGAGTAACTCATTTGGCATTTCATGTGGGGGAGTTACATAGGCCCCACCTGTCAACATCTTGCCTCTGGAGCATGGTTTCACCCAGCGTGATTACGTTATCAGAGCCTTCGCTTCTTAGGCACGCAGCAGTTCAAAAGACAGCAGTGTTTGGCAGACCATGCTCATTAAAGTGCGCACATCTGATGGCGCGCACATCCGACGTGTTAGCCTGAAGTTCCTTTTCGAATTTAGGAAAATCAGGCAAGTATTATTATAATTAGGAGAATTAAGGGATACTCGCACATGTGTGTAGACAGCCACCCACCACCCAGTACCGTTTTATCCGAGATTGTTTTGTGTGTAAATGAAAAAATGAAATATAACAATTACATTCTCATCTAATCGGAAAAAACACGCACCAAGTAAAAATTTGGAAGAACATTACATAAGATGTGACAGTTGAATTGATGACATTTCGGAAGGCCTGTGCTGTAACATTTGTTTATTTCCATTGAACAAATAATTCTTAAATCCAAGACTTGTGTGCGACGCCTTGTACAGAACAGAACGCAGAGGCTGCAGGCAGCTGATTATCTCAGGGGTGTGAGTGTTAATTCATTCACTCTTGATGCTGTCAATCGGAGATTGTGCAAATGGTCATTTGAATACATTCTACTCAGTAACAAATCAGGGTCCATTTCCAAAAGAATTATCCCGTACTGATGTTTTACCGAACACATAATTTGTTTTGTCAGCTATGGCCAAAGATTATCCCCCAGAGTGGCTTTGCTTGGGGGTACTTTAATCAGCGTTTCACCAAACTAAACTGTGATTTAGATGGAAATAAGTTAAATCTCTGCTAATAATATTTTGGCTGTTGCAGTTTATTTTCCATGGAGCTTGGTTTTCAGTGAATTGTAGTGCCGCAGCTGACGTTAATTTGATAATTATGAAAAATTGAATCATACGTTCTTCACAGAAGTTCCAGAGTAGTGCTTTTCTAGAACATGGCATTTTTACTGGTATATTCGCTCCATAGTCATAGTTATGTGTTTCATATGATTCACATACTTACAAGCTCATACACTCTGCTGTTTACACTGCATCGCTGGCATCCTTGGCAGGGAATAGATGGTGTTAGCGCTGTTCATACACAAGAAAGCACCACCATGCCATGGAGCACCTACCCCCAAAAAAAGTGACATAATGGGGAGCCGCGGGCAATGGCCAATATAGGTGAAGGGAGCCGCGGGTCGAAAATGTTTGGGAACCACTGCACTAGATAAATATTTATTCAGATTGTATAAAACATGATGTCAGACAGTGTAATGCAAGGTAAGTGAGTCATGATACCCGGGGGAACAAAGTGTTGAGGATGGGCATTAAAAGAAATAATGCTAATGAAATGGTCATTCAGCTTTCCATCAGCTGTTGTCTCAACTAATAGCACGAGCATCCAACTAATAATTCAAGCTCACCCAACTGGAAATGACTGGAGGCTGGGAAGACCCAGCTGTGCAAAGCTTTTTGTTGGGGATTGGCCACCCACTTTTTTGGAATCAAGATTACCATTCTAATCCAAAAAATCGGATCATCGGATCATTACAGGAAAAAAGCCTCAGACCTGTCACCAATTACCTGGATTCTGCAACTAAGAATTAAGAAATAGTATCACATCCAATAAAATATTTATATCTTCCTAAGCCACGCCCCATTATTTTGACTACTGAGAATTAGCTCTGAGACTAGTGAAAATGACTAACAATAGAGGATGATATTTTGCAGATTCCGGTTTTGTTATTGTACATTTCAATAACGTGCCAGTTAAGAAGAACATTATTCGGGTTTATGTTTCAACGTGACTACATTTCTACAACAGTATGAATAAACGATCTTTTGAGGTTACAAAGAACAATAGCACAAGACAATTTAACCTTTAAGCTCCAGGTAAAGACCTTGTGGATTGGTTAAACTTTGGTGAAGAGATCGGTATTGTAAATCAGTTCCCCTGCCCTAGCTAGAGTCGAAGGAAGCATTGGTTTTACAGCACTGCACCCTCAGCTTGCTCTCCCAGCATAAAACCTTGAGCTGATGGCCTTGACACTACAAGGTCATCAGGCCACAGTGCCAGATGCAAGCGTGACTGGATTTCTCTGACTAGGGCTACCAATCAGTGTTGGCGGCCTAGGGCAGGGTATTCATGGAGAAGAATACTGATCAGCCTGTAATATGAGAACTGGGTTCATTTCTTTCTGTAAGGGCAGACCTTTGCCTTAACTGGTAGCCTTAATAAAACACCATTGCTCTTTTTTTGTAGAAAATACAGTGCTCGTTCCACTACAGCTGTGGAGAACATCCTCCTATTTTTTGCCTTCAGCAACAGCTTGTGAATACTACACATGGAAATATCAACAGCAAGCACATCTACAGTCATTATAACCGTAGGACTATTCTACGCCTACTCCATAGGTGAGTTTCAGGATCTGAAAGCTTGAAATACTTACCAGACAAAGCCATTGTTTAAGTGTGTCTGCAGGTAGAGCAATACATGTTATTTTGTATATTCTCCAGCTCATATTTATTCACATGTGTTTGGGATATTGCTTTGGTTTGAATAATCTTTTATGGTTAAATGTGTTGCAGGGCATACGGTTAAGGTCGTATTCTCTTTCTTGCAGATTATCTTTGCTTCAATTGTCCTCCTTTGACTCTTTACATATAAATAGCACTCACTGGGGGGAGCGCCGCCTGTAGCAATCTTACCAACACCATCTGCTGTACTTCGGGACTGATTTATAGGTGGGTAGTAACGGGACATATATTAAACAATAATGGAGGTAGTTGACATCCTGAGGTGCGCAGGCATCCATGTTATTATTCCCTCTGCCTGTGCCCGACCGCCACCTGCAGCACAAAGCATAGGAGATCCCCATGCCTCTGAGGAAATGCAGCTTCGACATAAAGGTGGTTCGGTCATTTCCTGGTACAAGATAAATCCAAGATTGCAGCACACTTCTTTGTGTAGCTGGGTGCCCCAAGGCAAGCCACAGTGCAAACTTGGTGGCGAGGTGAAGGTGGCTAGGAGCTCGGGAGAGCATCCTCTCATCATCTTCCAGAAAAGGCATTTTATTCATGGCCATACCACTCGTGGACTGGGAATTATGAACCATAGGAAGAGTAGTGTTACACTTCAGAGGCTCCTTGCAACTTCCAACTCGACCCTTCTCACATGAACCTTTCCCTCTAGTCCCTATGATGGTAGTGGGAGTCAGGCAGCTTGATGTTGGGGCTTTCTGGACACAAGATACCAACACCACCACTGATGAAATACACAAAAATGTAAAATCAGGAACAAATGGTCCGTCATTTAAGCATGCACAATTGCAGCTCTTGAAGAGCATTTTATACATTCACTGGTGCTCTTTATCTCAGTTTGGGAGCGTTACTGAAGAAACTGAGGATGGGTTCAGTCTATCTGAGGGTGAACAATTCCTGATGGTGTCAATGCACAAAGGAATTTCCAAACGAGATAGTAAAATACAATAAAAGATTGGTGGTATTTGAATCTAATTTAAACGCAGTTGAACCTAGAGTAACAGAGGCAGAAAGGAACATGTGAAATCTGGAGTTGGGCTTTCAATCTAGCTAAGCAATTTACAGGAGAAGGTAACAGAGACCTTTATGGGATGCGCAGTGATGCATGTAGTTGAACCGGTAGGGTGGGTTGACTGCTTAATGAATATGCACAGACCTTGTACCTTAAGGATACTGGGATAGCCAGCAACAAATGAAGAAGATAGGGGAGAGGATGTGGTGGAACGCCCAGAGCTGCAGACTTTCGGGCTGGGTAAATCAAATCAAATCAAATCATTAACATTTATAAAGCGCGCTACTCACCCGTGCGGGTCTCAAGGCGCTAGGGGGGAAAGGGCTCGAACAGCCAAGTCTTTAGGAGTCTCCGGAAAGCGGAGTGGTCCTGGGTGGTCCTGAGGCTGGTGGGGAGGGAGTTCCAGGTCTTGGCCGCCAGGAAGGAGAAAGATCTCCCACCCGCCGTGGAGCGGCGGGTGCGAGGGACGGCAGCAAGTGCGAGGCCAGCGGAGCGGAGGGGGCGGGTGGGGACGTAGAAGCTGAGGCGTCTGTTGAGGTATTCCGGTCCCTTGTTGTGGAGGGCTTTGTGTGCGTGGGTGAGAAGACGGAAGGTGATCCTTTTGCTGACTGGGAGCCAATGCAGGTGTCTCAGGTGTGCGGAGATGTGGCTGTTGCGGGGTACGTCGAGGATGAGGCGGGCCGAGGCGTTTTGGATGCGTTGCAGGCGGTTTTGGAGTTTGGCTGTGGTCCCGGCGTAGAGGGTGTTGCCGTAGTCCAGGCGGCTCGTGACGAGGGCGTGGGTCACGGTTTTTCTGGTGTCGGCGGGGATCCAGCGGAAGATCTTACGGAGCATGCGGAGAGTGAGGAAGCAGGCGGAGGACACAGCGTTGACTTGCTTGGTCATGGTGAGAAGAGGGTCCAAGATGAAGCCGAGGTTGCGGGCGTGGTCTGCGGGGGTCGGTGCGGTGCCGAGGGCCGTGGGCCACCAGGAGTCGTCCCAGGCGGACAGGGTGTTGCCGAGGATGAGGACTTCCGTTTTTTCAGACTTCAGCTTTAGGCGGCTGAGCCTCATCCAATCTGCGACGTCCTTCATACCCTTTTGTAGGTTGGTCTTGGCGCTGGCGGGGTCCTTGGTGAGGGAGAGTACAAGTTGGGTGTCGTCGGCGTAGGAGGTGATGATGATGTCGTGCTTGCGTACGATGTCGGCGAGGGGGCTCATGTAGACATTGAAGAGTGTCGGGCTGAGCGATGAGCCTTGAGGTACGCCGCAGATGATCTTGGTGGGTTCTGAGCGAAACGGAGGGAGGTAAACTCTTTGGGAGCGGTTGGCGAGGAAGGAGGCGATCCAGTCCAGGGCCTGGCCTTGGATCCCGGTGGAGCGTAGGCGGGTGATTAGGGTGCGGTGACAGACGGTGTCAAAGGCAGCCGAGAGGTCGAGGAGAATGAGGGCGACTGTTTCACCGTTGTCCATCAGGGTTCTGATGTCATCTGTGACTGAGATGAGGGCGGTTTCCGTGCTGTGGTTGGTTCGGAATCCGGTTTGTGAAGGGTCGAGCAGGTTGTTGTCTTCCAGGAAGGTGGTCAGCTGTTTGTTGACGGTCTTTTCTATTACCTTGGCTGGGAAAGGTAGAAGAGAGATGGGGCGGAAGTTTTTCAGGTCGCTTGGGTCAGCCGTAGGTTTCTTTAGTAGGGCGTTGACTTCAGCGTGCTTCCAGCATTCGGGGAAGGTAGCAGAAGAAAAAGAAGAGTTGATGACGGTCTGGAGGTGTGGGGCGATGATGTCGTCGGCTTTGTTAAAGATGAAGTGCGGGCAGGGGTCCGAAGGGGCGCCGGAGTGGATAGAGTTCATGATGGATTTGGTTTCTTCCGTGTTGATGTGGGTCCAGTTGTTGAGGGTGATGTCCGGGGAAGCGGGTTCAGTGGTGTATGGTTGGGTCTGGTGTCCGAAGCTGTCGTGGAGGTCGCTGATCTTGCGATGGAAGAAAGTGGCGAGGGATTCGCACAAATCCTGTGAGGGCGTGACGGCGTTGGCGCTGGCGCTGGGGTTGGAGAACTCTTTGACGATGCTGAAGAGTTCTCTGCTGTTGTGGCTGTTTTTGTCTAGTCTGTCGGTGAAAAAGTTCCTTTTGGCAGTGCGGATCAGGTGGTGGTGTTCGCGTGTAGCGTTCTTGAGGGCAGTCATGTTGTCAGCGGTGTGGTCCTTGCGCCAGGCCTTCTCAAGGGCACGACAAGTTTTCTTTGATTCTTTGAGGGTGTCAGAGAACCAGAGAGGTTTTTTGGTGTTGGTCTGTCGATGCGTGCGTTTGAGGGGAGCAAGGTTGTCAGCGTAGTTGGAGATCCAGTTTGTGAGGTTGAGAGCTGCGTCGTTGGGGTCGGTGGTGAGGGTGGGTTGGTTGGCGGCGAGAGCGGAGAAGAGTTGCTCTTCAGGGATCTTGTTCCACTGTCGATGAGGGATGGGTTGAGTGCGGAGGTGGGAGGTCTCGCGTCGGAATGTGAAGTGGACGCAGCTGTGGTCGGTCCAGTGTAGGGCAGAGGTGTGGCTGAAGAAGACGTGTTTGCTGGCGGAGAAGAGCCTTCTCCGTAGAGGTAACCATTGGCCCAACTTCTTGCAGTTCTGGGCAAATCACTTAGGGCCTGATTACAACTTTGGAGGACAGTGTTAATCCGTCCCAAATGTGACGGATATCCTGCCCACCGTATTACGAGTTCCATAGGATATAATGGACTCGTAATACGGTAGGTGGTATTTCCATCACATTTGGGACGGATTAACACCATCCTCCAAAGTTGTAATCAGGCCCTTAATCTCCCCCATGCCTACCAAAAATGAATGTGTACTTGTGTAACGTAACTGGTGCTCATATAAAGCGCTCCAATACCTTCAGGTCGATTTTGCGCTATACAAAACTGCAAAAAAAAAAAAACTCAGTTGATGCGCTAATAGCGTTATAAACTCTGAAGGTAACTTTCCTAAAGGCCGAAAAGTATCATACATTTCCAAATCAAAGGATGAGCGAGTGACAATGAAGGCATGGATGCAGTCTTGACAGTGTGGTGCACAAGACTACTTTGAGAGCAGCAGACCAAAAAAAGAGTTGTTTATTCAAGGATATATTTTCTTGCTATTCTCTGATCTGCACCTGTGATGAGAAAGAAGCATTGCTTGAGGAAGGAGCAAGCACAGGACAGAGCCCATGTCTTCACTTTCTATCCTTCATGACTGAGGATGGTCATGGCGGTAGGACCTTGTTATTTGCCGACTCAGTGGCTGTGGCTAATTAGGTAGAGATTCTTCATCGGGGCGGTAGTGAGAGTTTAGTGTGGTGAAAGGTGAATGGAGGAACCAGTGATCCTGTGCTAGGCTTCTAGTTCAAAGCCTTCCTTCTTTATTTCGGCAGTATAGTAGATTTAGGTTGTCTATGGAGCATCAAAATAAAATCACATAGATTGAAGGTGACTGATCCATTTGTTGGAAATTTCATTCTCTTGCTGTGTGTAGTAATTGTGTTTAGATCACTGTCTTTATTGCATTCTTTTAAATGCCAATAAGCACTTTTAAAAAACAAAATGTGGCAGTAATGTTCATCTGACTCAAATTCTCCATATCCCTCTACAAAGATAGAGAAAGAAAAGCTTCCTACGCTATCAGCTGACTGATACCACAAAAAATGGTGTCAGACAAGACTGCCCGATTTGGGCCTGCAAGTGCAACAACTTTTTTTCAGGTGCACCTTTATGGGAGACTGTCAGGCAAGCTATGGCATGAGCTGGTAGTCGAATGTGGAAGGTAGATTGTTGTTGTATTATAGTTCTGAGTGCGGTGGTTACAATAGGAGGTTGGTGCTGGTTGGCAATACTCAGCTGCCTATTTATCTTAAATAAAGATATTTTGAACATACCTGGAGAAGAGTTTCTTCTAATATGTTAACACGACGAGTGGGAAACTTCCATTGGGGATCAGCTTTTCAACCGCTGTCTTACAGGTGTAACAGCTCTCAGATTTTCAAAGGTATTCGGAGGCAAGGATTTCCCGTTATTATTCCTGATGAGGATGTAAGTGCTTTTTTCGCATAACTGGAGGGTCACTGAAATTCAAAGTTTTACACATGCCCATTGTGCATATGACATCAACACATGGATGCATCCATTCAGAATGATATCATCAACATCAATTGAATGCATGGAAGCGGCCATTTTGTTATCATAATGGAAAGCACTATACGTTCATCGGAGCATTGTGATGTAGGTTATTCATTGATTTCTTGGGTCACCTGACCGTGCTGTACTCCATTTAAAATTCTGCGAGTAGCGGGCTATCTGTGATTCACACACAATTGGTGATTTGTCTGCACAGCCTTATGCTTCTACACTTTTTCACATGGTCACTTGTAGGTATTGCTTCTTCACTGGAAGCACACAAAACAAGCACTGGAGCATTGTTGCCTTCTTCATGTTATGTACTGCCCTGCGTGTGTCATTTGACAGAGATAAGCAGACTTACTTTGAACATTACTGCTATTCTTTGTGAAGAAGAAAGAGTCTCTGGATTGTTCTGACTTGTTCTGACTTGGTCATTCTGTAAAGGTGTTGTTACCTGTATTTTGTTTTAAGATATTGGTGAGCATTCAGCCACCGCCATGTTTTTTATCTGAGCCCGAAGATCTTCCAATACAGTGGTTATATTTATTTGAAGCCTATGTTGAAGTTTTGGAGGATGGTGTTCACCTGAGATAAAGTTATTGATAATATTTTAAAACAGATATTTAGAGCCTTTGGTTTAAGAGAATTTAGGAACTCACCACCATTAGAAAATTCCAGTAATATAAATGTTTACCAAATAGCAGTTAAGCAATTACATGAAAGGCATGGAAGGAAAATGAATGTTATGTTAGAGAGATTTAAATGTTATTCTAGATCTCAGAAGGAGGAGGAAAGAACAGATCAGTGTATAGAAGCTCTTAGGGGATTGGCGGTTAGGTATAATCTTGCGCATATGACTTACAAAAAAGTTTTAAGAGACCAGGTTTCAATAAAAAACAAGTTACAGAAAATAAAAGAAATATTGTGGTTGTGTGGTGAAATGACTTTAAAAGTTGCTTTACATAGAGCAAGAAACATTGGGGAGTCTGAAAAATGCCTACAAGTTGTTAGAAAAGATATTAGAAATCCTAGAATGGTCAATGCTATGATGGGAAATACTAAGTAAGGGAAGGATAAATGGAAGAAAACTGAGATGAACAAAAGTGGTGTAATTAATAGAGACAAGTTGTGTTATAGGTGTGGACCTAATGAACACTTAGTCAAAACAAAACATTGTCCAGCTTTAGGATAAGTGAGTAGTACTTGTAAGAAAAAAGTAAATTCAGTAGAGTGTGTAAAAGCACATGGAGAAGAATTAACTACATTTCTGAGAATGAAGACAACAACTTAAGTATGCATGGGGTAGTACTGAGTGTAAAGGAGGATGCAATTGCAATTAAAAAATAACCAGTGAACTTGCCCAGTTGTTAATTGTTAATTGATGGCATACACATGAATGCTATGGTTGATTCTTGAGTGTGGTATGCCATAATGGGTAAAAGCATAGTTTACAGATTGTGGCCAGAATGGAAGTTATGTAAATCAGATGTATGTCCAGGAATGTATACACGTCATAGAATACCACTGGTTGTTTCTGTATGGGTAGATTTAGAATTTATCACTAAGAAAAACCACTGCAAATTGTATGTTGTGGAAAAAGGTGAGATGATTTTAAGATAGATATTAGTAAATGGTGAATTAAATTAGCTCCTACTGCTAATCCTCCAGTTTATTTAGTTCAAGGAATGAGTGGAAATTGTTCTCAGTATGAAACATTAAAGAATGAATTTGCAGATGTATGTAAACTAAATGATTTCAAACATGAGATTGTACTTCGGGACAATGTTATTCAGGTGAGACAAATAATTCAGAATATTCCAATGAATTAAGAGACATCATTTAAAGGGAATGCTTAATGATCTGTGTATCAAAAGAATTGGGTGAGAATACAGACTGATATCTCCAGTAGTGATTTCACTTAAGGCCAGTAGAGGCAGTTCTTTGATTTGAGGAGTTTGAATGAAGCCATTTGGATGGATACTTTGCTTTACCCAACTTTCAGGAACGTATGTGGCTGTGCCAGTGTTTTTCTACTATTGATCTCACCAGTGCATACCGTTAAATTGACCTAGGTGATAATTTAAGATATTTACAGCTTTTATACCACAAGAAGGGACAGTCCATTATAAGAGAATGCCTTTTGGCTTAGCTAATGCCTCAGCAGTGTTTCAAAGAAAAATGTAGAGAATACTGCAAAACATTCAAGGGCCAAGACAATATCTTAGTATTCGGAAAGGACAAATCTGAACAAGATGTGAATCTAAAACATGTATTGTCTGTACTTATGGATAAAGGGTTGCCGGTGAAATATTAAAAGTATAATTTTGGTAAATCTCAAGTAGAGTATTTAGGTCATGTGATATTGAGTGATGGTATTCGTCTAAATGTTGGTGACATTAAAGCTATAACAAAGACACCATGTTCAGAACAAATACTGTCCCTCTGAGGCTTGGTAGAACTTGCCTCGTGATTTACAGAATACTACTCTACCAAGGTAATATTTTTGAGGATTTTGTTAAAGAAAAATACAAAATTTAGTTGGTCTGAAGAACAATCTGAGCATTTTGTTTTAATTAAGAATGAGATTTTCCTTGCTCCTTGTCTTCAGTAATTTGTGGTGGGGTTGATTGTGTCATTTCAGTGGATGTCAGTGGGTATGGTATTGGTGTAGTATTTGACTAAGAAGGAATTTATGTGAATGGATTGTTGCATGTAACTCACTACACAAGCAGAAAGAAGTTAATCAGTTGTTGAGCGGAAATTATTAGTAGTTTCACTGGCTGCAGAGGTTCAGAATATATGCATGGTGTAGGAAGTTTAAGATTCGTACAGATCACAAGCTATTAGCTAACATTTTAAAGCCAGGTGATGGAAGGAATTTGACATCAAGGTTTGCTTCGAAATTACAAATGTACCATTATGAAAATGAGTATGTTCCAGCAAGAAGTAACTCTGTGGTAGATGGTTTATCACATCTTCCATTAGAGGATAAATGTAAAAAAATGGAATATGGTGATTATGAAAGTGAAGTAGCATTTACATATGATGATGTGTTGCTAGGCAAGAATGTGATGGGGAAAATGGTGATGCACTGTCTGAGAAGCTTTGGTTATGGGAAATGGAGAAATACATTGAAAGGAGGAGTCTCAAAACGTATATTACTAAAGACTGGTCAGGTGAACACAAATGAAAGATTGTTATTCTGTGTATTGGAAAAAGAAAGATGAATTATCATTCTGTAACAATATTATTCTAAGATGAAATAACATTTTTCCTCCAGATGGATTTTGCATATCATTGTAAAAATGGGTCTAAAGGTCATGGTGGTAGTTCTAGCACCAAGAGGAAGGTTGAGGAAAATGTTTGATGGCTGGACACTGACAGCATGGTAGATCAATGAGTAAGAAATTGTGCGGCATGTAGTGGTTGTAAATTGAGAGCCAAACACAGTCAGGTACCATTAGACACAATTGAGTTACCAGATAGACACTGGCAGAAACTTGTTATAAATTTTATGGGACAATTTTCTAAACTACCTTCAAAAGAATCTTTTATCATAGTTTTAGTTGATTATTTTTCAAAATGGCCAGAGGTGCATATGGTTAGTAGCATTACTAGTGATGTAGTAATAGAATTTCTAGAAGAGGTTTTTTTTCTGGAGAAGGAATTCCTGAGGTTTTGGTCTCACATAATGGTGTACAACTGATGTCAGAGAAAATGCAAATGTTTTCCAGAAATTGCAGGATTAAGCATTCAAAATGGCTTTATATCATCCTGAGGCCCATCCTCAGGTAGAGCGTTTTAATAGAGTCATAAAAGAAGCCATATGTTGGGACGGAAAAGTCACTTGCGCATTGATGGACGTGCACCACTGCCCTCACTGCCCCAACTGTAATGAGGTCTGGATCCATGATGTTCATTTCTGCTGTCATGGTCGAACACGGATCAAGACATAGGCCTGTCTCACGGATTACGGTCTTTTTGGACTTTGATGGGAGCCCACAGCGCTATCCTCATAGCAGGGAAAGACCACTAGTTTTACAAAGAGTTATGCAGTATCAGCACAGTGGTGGCAGCATACTGTGTAGTGATCAGCAGGAGTGAACAGGCCTTTTTACCTGTGTCACTGGAGTGAGGTCTACAGGCTCACTCATTTAAAGTTCTGTTGCTGTATGCTTAGCTCACCCTTATGCTACATTGGTTTGGTGTGCAGTGCTGTGCCGTGTGTGTGTGTGTGTTATACAAGTGCCAGACTTTCAATGGCAAAATGTAGGGATGGTGCAGTGCTATGCAGTGCATGTATGTGATATGCATGTACTGGGTATATGTGTGCCTGGGAATGGTACAATACATGAAAGACATAGTGCATGTATATTACATGCATGTGATGGGTGTATGTGTGCCTGTCAATGGTACAATACATGGAAGATACCAGGTTTAATTTTGGGAGACCCTGGGCTAGCTTGAGGAACATGGGGAGGTAAAGGAATCCACAGGCAGATTGGTGGATTGCTGCATTCTTATGAGCTGAGTGTTACACATGGGAGTAAGGGAGAGGCAGGCTCTTCTTTGATTCAAAGACAGGTCACTAGAAAGGGGCCTCGTCACATCTCAGGATGGAGATGGGGCTGACAAGAGAATTATAAGGAGTAGGGCTGAGCCCCTGGGATAACCTTTTGATATATTTATCTCTGTGACTGACATCCACGTGTGAACCTCTAATCAGTCCCATGGCCTGTGTTAAGGGGCCATCAGATTTGGAGTTGCTTCTGTTGTGACAGACTACTTTCAGGAGGAAGGGCAGGGCAGAAGATAGGGTACGTCATATCACATTAGGTGTCTGGAAATGGACTATAAAAGGTCAGTTTGAGATCTTATCAACTGGTAACTCAAGGCAGCCATTTGGGCTGTGCAAGGAGGAGAACCACTGCAAGACTTCACCCTCTCAACCAAGACTGGGGACAAAGACCTGGCAGCTGGGTGAAAGGACATCACCCAGGAACTCCAAGACCGCCTGTCCCTGGAGCCTGGAGCACCAGTGCCTGCCTTCTTGCCCACAGGAAAAGGAGAGCACTGGAGGGAGTGAGGTCCAGTGGGGGATCCTGTTGATGGGTCATTGTCTGTTTGCAGGGAAAAGCCAGTGACCCCCATATGCCAGACGAGGGCTGCAGTGAAGTGAGCCGTGACCATTGCTGCAACGATAGGGTCATCACCTGCGTACAGGTTCTAAGTTGGTGACACCATATGGCAGGTAGGGCCACCATGAAGAGTGCTGCAGTGTCATTCGGGCCATTGCCTGTATGTGGGGCTACATCGGTGATCCTGTATGCCAGGTGGGGCAGCCCTGAAGAGTGCTTTGTACTGATCGGGCCGTTGCTCTAATGAGGATTTAAGTTGGGGACTCCGAATTCCATGTTTGATAAGGTTATAGCTCATTTACAGAGGGGAGTTGGTGACCCATACACTAGAGGGGCCACCGGGACAAGGCAAGAAGCGTGGTCATGAGGAGGTCACCAGTGTGACCCGAGCGGGCCCAAGCCTCGATTGAGGGCCAGCACTAGGAGCGTCGCAACCGCCACACCTGGGGGAATACAAAATGACTTAACAAGCATCTAAGGAGCATCAGGGACCTCCCAGCCACTGCCTCAGCAGGACTGAATGTGAGAGGAACTTGAGGACACCCAACCGCAAGTGAAGAACTTACCAGAGACAGCGGCTGCAGCTTCAAGGCCCATGAAGGGCCCTGCTCAGACGTTCCAGTTGCTCAGATCCTACTGGTGTACGGTAAGACTGATTTACTGGCCAGACAGCCATGGGGGAATTTGCCTGCCCTATAGCACTTTAGTTCTGGAACACTTTTGGCTTTAATAAAAAATCAGAGTGGGACTCTTGAGACTTGCACTAATAATGAGGCCAATGTCAACCTACTCCTTGAATATTAATGAGGTTATTTTCGGTTTGCAACCCATTAGTAGTGATAGGCATCACAAGCATGATGGCCTGCTGAAGTTAGCAGACAACCATATCTGTGACTGCATTTAAATACAGCACTGTATTTTTTTTAATGCAGACCATTTTCTTTAAAGGAAAAGAATGAAATGATTAACTTTCATTTTGTTAGAGTAGGCATCGGTTTGTGGGACCAATGCCTGCTCTTAAAAATATATATATTTTTAACATTCTGAAAGGGAAAGGGGTCCCATGCGGACACCTTACCATTTGCAAATGGATTACCACCTCCTTTGAAGAGGTTGTCAAATATTAATGTTTTACAAACAGAATTTGGTTTCAAAACATTAATACATAGCACTACTATTTGGTATATGGAAGTGATGCCCTAAACACGCCCCTTCCAAATATCAAATTGGGATTGGGTCGCACACCCAAATTGCGTTTCAGAAATGTGTTACTGAATCACAATTTTACATTTCTACATTAAAAACAGCATTTCTGAGGTTGTAAAAGGCCAGATTTTGCAATTTGGGCCGTTTGTATCCTCAAAAATACTTTGTCCATATGGCCTTAAAGCCATGTGGCCTGGTTTTGTGGAGAAAGGTATGCCTCTTTGGTCAGAGCTTTTGAAGGTTTCTATAAGAATTCAAAATGCTGTCAAACCGGAAAATGGTAGCGTGTGGAATCTACTTTGTGTTATCTTGTGGTGCAATGTAGCAAATAGGGCCCACACTAGTGGATTGGAATGAGAGGGTGTGAGTTATTATATGATGGGTGATGAAGTGAACAGGAGTAGATGCTGTATGGTTGTGGAATGTGAGGTTGGTGTGACAGATCCGGATGTACTCAGTGTACATAATGGCACGAGTTCTAGCAAAATTCAAGGTGTAAAAAATAGTTTCTTATGTCGTAGTGAACGAGGGAAAAAGTTACCAAACTATTTGGATAAATATGTTGTGGGATAGGATATCATTATTGATTACATTATTGTTTTATATTCATTTAGTCTATCTTTATTTAGTGTCATTCTGATTGCCAGTTTGTCAAAAGTTTATAACGCTATGGGAGGGAAGCTGTGTGGCGCGGGCTAATAGTGGAATGAGGAAGGCAGAATGTTGATTGTGTTATAGTTCTGAGTTACAACTGGCGAGCCTTGAAGATGCTGGATAGTTCTGCTCGACTCCCTACGTATTTTAAATATAGATATGTTGAACTTACATCCTGCATTTCAATTAAACTACTATGCGGAGCCAGTCCCAGGAAAAGAGAAGGCCTCTGACCTATTGGAAGTTTACTGAACTGTTATTTAATTAGAGTAGACAATTGTAGGCCCTCCTGGTGATATATTGAACAACTGAATAGTTCCAGCTGGCTGTCTGGTCCTGGTTTGGGGTGAGGGCGTTACTGAGTTAGGGTTGCTGGGCCTACAGGGCTTCTAATGCGTGATATACTCGGAGATCGGGGCTCTGACGGTATTTCAAATAATCCTGTATAAAGCTGTCCGCGGTAGGACCTGGTTGTATATCAGACAAGAGTTTGCTGTAACTGCCCTCACTGTAATGTGTCTTTAGTCTTCACACATCTTGAAGCTATTTTTCTCTTAAACTCTCACTATTGTCCTCAATTATTACATTCATCTTACGGAATGTGAATTAATGTAACAATCTAACAACATATTGAAACTCACTTTTCATCTTCAATTCTTAGGTATGCCTCCCAAAGACTGATTTAAAGCACGGGGCCTAGAACAGTAATGGGTCCCCCGAACCTGCATTGATACTGGATATTGTGAGCACCGTACAGAACGAGTACAACATTATGCTTCCACGCTATGATTGTTTAGGGGATTGAAGTGTTCCACGGCAAGGCTCAGGAGAGCATGCACCCCTGTGCTGAATACCGGATTGCGAGTCTCTGCGTATCTTGTGTTTTTTTTGGGATACAGCACACACAACAATTATCCTGCATGCTAGGGGTCTTCTTGGAAATGGTTTAATACCACAGTGGGGAGCTATTTTCTGAAGAGGCATACCATATGCATCCCTCCTTTTCTGGGCTTGACTACCGTCAGCTCACTGGGCTATGGAAGATTGATGACACTGGCAGTGACTGATTCTATTTGCCAGACTTGCCTTTTATTATCTATTGCATGCACAGGTGTTTACTGGTTTCTCCTCTGTATATGGGTTTCAATTAGCTCCTTCACACCATCCATATGGCATTTACACATATTTTTACCCTGTGTATGGGTGATCCTGGGGCATGTGTGTTATGTGTTACTGTTATACCCCAGAAATACATTTTGGATCTCCTTTGGATTAGTGGTTTACAAGATGGAGGTTGGGATGCCTGCTAGTCTTCAACGTTAATTGCAGGGCTCCTCCAAAGCATTCCTGAGGTCCTTTGCAATTGACCAGATGGCAGGGTGTGTATGATAGGAGACAGAGTGGGGGCGGGGGGCATTTGTAGTACAAGAACAGTTCTTGCCCCATTCCTGCTCCATTTCCCCCGGAGATGTTATCCACAACAGGTTGGTAAATAGCTGATGGATGAAGCCTCTCCCTATCTTTGCCTTTGATTTTGGTCTGCCAGACAGGGAGATCCCAGCCCAATCTCACCTGACACTAGAGGTCAAATCCTGACCTGAATCAGTCTGGGAAGATTAAATAGAAAGTCAGGGACAGCATGAAACCAGTCCTGGGGCTGGGTCAATGGAATCCACAATATCGGTTTGCATGTACCTCTGAAGTATAAATCCCTTGTTGGTGTGCCAGAAATTCTCATCGTCCAGCGCCATCAGCTCCCTACCACTGGAGAAACGAAAAAGACTTTTGGTCTCCAGGGGTGGTTACCACTCCAGGGCAATAAGTTCCCACTAGTGCCAAAGTGAATCAAAGGCTACATTTGACATACAAGCTAGATTGATCCATAACCTAAGAATGGGAGAAGACCTTACTGGGGACTGCAGAACTTGCTGAAGAGCTGTTGACAATGATGAAAACAGGTTTAGGCAGAGGGGCAATAAGGTCCATGATGCCAGGAAGGAGTGGTGAGAGAGGACAGATAATCTAGATAGATAGATAGACAGATAGATAGATAGATAGATAGATAAATAGATAGATAGATAGATAGATAGATAGATAGATAGATAGATAGATAGATAGATAGATAGATAGATAGATATGACATGGGTATTTTAGACTTAGAGAAATGTACCAAGCACATGGTATGTGCAAAGTCAGAAAGCACATTAAGACAGTGCAGAGTCATATTTGTTAGATGTAAGGGAGCATGTTATAAGGAAGGGTGAACACTGGAAATCCTAGTAGTTTGAAAGTAAGAGTGGAAGTAGTAAGAAAGTAAAAGCAAAAAAACAACATTTATGAATACTCATTCTTGAAAGTACACCCCATAAAAAATATGTGAAATCAGTGGTGATTCCTTCATGGGAGCTGAGGATGTCGCTCCCTGCACTGTGGTGCAGAAAGTTTAAAAAATAAAATGGTAATAAAATGGTTTTTATTACATTTTATTTTTGATGCTTTCTGCCAACAAACAAAGTGTGAGGGCAGGGCAAGGCCAGTGTGTCAGATTGGCAGCAGTGAAAAGTGACCCCTTTGTTGTGAGTGCGCATGATGGTTTGGCTGGCTACCTTGCTACGGCCAAACCGACATGCACATTTCAAACCTCTCCAACCCGGCTGTCTCAGACAGACGAGTTTGAGAGAAGGCCCAGGCACACAGTGTCTTTTGGAGAGTGAAGTCAGCCCGCTCCAGCCAATCAAGACACTTTATTCATGCTGCTTAATAGCATGAAAAAGTGTCCTGATTGGATGAGGGAGTTTGCTGAGGGCTTTGCGCTCTGAGGACTTGATGCAGAATGAGGACGTGCTGCAGGACACTGTGTAAGGTAAGTGTTTTTTTTATATATATTTATTTGGTTTGTATGTTATGTTATGTGTGCATGTTGTAGTTTTTTGCGCCCATCCAATTTATCTTGCTGCCAGCCACCACTGTGTAATATTCAATAGCTTTGGTCTGTTTTTGATGTTGTATGTCAGTCAATGCATTGCATGGTGTCTTAGTGTCTGATTCAACGGTACATATCAAAGTGTTAGCTCAACTGTTAAAAACAAAATCCTGTTCCATGATAATCCTCAACATTGTTGGAACAGAAATTGAGAGTCAAGATGGAACAACAAAAAGGGTGCCATTTGCTGTAAGCCCAGATCTTGTGAAATGAAAATACATTCATTTGAGAAGGGAAGGTAAATGGAAAACAAGCATTTGCAATGCAATGGATCTCACATTTGAGAGCTATTAGCGTTGTAAACACCTAACTGGACTTTTCTTGCCACAATATCTGAAAATGAAATGAAAAACAGTTTTACATAAGCGAGCCGATGGCCACCATGAGCGTGAAAGAGGCACACAAAAGGAATCAGATGTTCGCTCACAGTCAAACGTATCCGCAAAAGTGCAATTATCCATGTAACCGCCAAAAGTGCAATTATCTATGTAACAGGCTAAGCCCTCGACTACTGCCCAGCAAGGTCATGCTGCATAGGAATGAAAAAGAAAACGTAGTCCTCAAGGCATGCGGAAAACATAGAGCCTCGTATGTTTTCAGTAGTTTACTGGTGCTCTTGAGGAGAGCTAAACACCAGAAAAGGCATGATATATTCATGCCTTTCACTAATTAAATCAAGCGAATTTTAAAAGGCAATCCCACAAACCAATCAAACTCATGGGCGTGACGTGGGTCACAGAGAGATTACAAAACGGCCACAAACGGTGCTCCGCCGGGCATTCTGACCGCAGCGGTACAGCCGCGGCCAGAAACGGAAAGTCGGCGGTGTACCGCCGACTTTCCGCTGCCCATGGGGATTCCGACCCCCTCACCGCCATCCTGTTCCTGGCGGTTCCGCCCGCCAGGAACAGGATGGCGGTGAGGGGTGTCGTGGGGCCTCCATAAGAGGGCCCCACTTTGAATTTCAGTGTCTGCTCAGCAGACACTGAAATTCGCGACGGGTGCTACTGCACCCGTCGCACATCCTCCACTCCGCCGGCTCCATTCGGAGCCGGCATCCTCATGGAGGGGTGTTTCCCACTGGGCTGGCGGGCGGCCTTTTGGCGGTCGCCCGCCAGCCCAGTGGGAAACCCAGAATACCCGCGGCGGTCTTTTGACCGCGCAGCGGTATTCTGGCGGTTCCCTCCAGGCGGGCGGCTCCCGCCGCCCGCCGGGGTCAGAATGACCCCCATAGTCAGAAAAGATATTTATCAACATAGGCATATGCAGTCCATAGTTGTTTGAAAATGGTGGTTATGAAGGAAAGAGACAACTCTTGAGTAGTTTTCTGAAGACAAGAAAGTTATCTGTGGCTCTTATAGTTGGGGGTAATGAATTCCATAGTTTGGCTGCTTGAACGGAGAAGAATGTACCACCTATAGTCTTTTTCTTGTATGGTGGTGTTCTAAGGCGGGTGCCAATCTTGAGCAGAGGTTTCTTTGTTGGATGTATTTGGTTATTTTGTTTCTGATAAAAAGCGGTCCTGTTCCATGTATAGCTTTGTGGGTGATACAAAGCCGCCTGAAAGTCCATCTTCTGGCAACGGGTAACCAGTACAGTGCTCTCAAGGCAGGGGAGATGTGGGCTTGCGGCTTTACATGTAATAGTAGCCTGGCTGCGGAGTTCTGAATACGTTGCAGTTTTTTCATAATAGATAGAGATGATCCATGGTAGAGGCCATTGGCGTAATCCAGTTTGGATAGTACAAGTGAGATAGTATTTAACTGACATAGGTCAGTAGACTCAATTGTTACAGCCCTATGTGAGAATCTTGTGTGCCATCTCAAATTGGACTTGTTAAGACATATGTAGCTGCATCCCTGCCCACTGGAGCACACCCCTCAAGAATGTGTGAAAGCTGAGTAAAAATCTGTGGAAATAAAGCACAAAAGATAGAATACATGTGTAGCTGGGTGATGGCTGAGGGAGTGATACTTAAGACCGAAGAGGTACAGGGGCTGAGCATCAATGCCTTTCTGGAGCTACCGAATCAGGGTGACCAAATCTGACCCCCACCATAAACCCCCTCCCCAACTGAAGTACAACCTAATGAGCAAACACTAAAGCTCAGAAACCCCATGATTGACGTGGAGCTATCATCAGGTGTAAATTCCCCACGCCACCTCCCAAGGTCATAACCTCAAATCAGTATTAGAGAACAAAGACTCCAAGGACATTACATATACGACTGGCAGAATGATGGGCTGCACGGTGGAGCCCGGAGATCCCTTACAGGTATTTGTGTAGGCTCAAGATCTCAGGCCCACACAGTGCTTAATTTGTAAAAAAAAAAAAAGTCAGGTCTCTTGTCAGGAGGCCACTGCAGCCTGCACCACAAATTGCCCCTGATGTGTTACCAATGATAGTAACAACTCAATAACTGACCATCACACTTTTACAAGTGTGACGATTCGGAGTATTCCAGGACCTTAAAATTATAAGAATGGCTTGGGTGGCAAGTAATTGTCATTTTTAATGAATATTCAATTAATAGTTAACTATTGTTGTGGTTATAATAGCCATACTGTCGTAAGCGCCGATGTAGACGATTAGGTGCTGGTGCCAAGCACCAGAAACCCTGGCTCAAATTAAGCACTGGACCCACAGCACTAAAAAAGCTTGCCGACATGCGTGAAAATGTATTAGACTCATGGAGAAGAGAGGACTGGGACAGGAGGAAAGAGAAACTGTGCAATAACTGAACAGTGAGACTTCTCGGAGGCCTGTGGGGGACAGGGTGAACAATGAGGTGTGCTCTTGGTGGATTCTAACATTAGGAATGTCTCAGGAGTGTGCATGCACATGAGAAGACTGTATTGCATGACTGAGATGCCTTGTACCTTAGCATGATGCCAGGATGATTGTAACTGCGTTGTTTACCTATTTAACTTTGCAAAACTCAATAAAATGATGAAAAGATACAATATTTGTGTCTTCATACAATAGCTGCTTCAAACTTGGGTACTGGACTCTATACTCAAACCTCTGGACTTTGTCACAGACTGTGCCAGATTGGGTCATTGGACTAGAAGCCAGCTGCGACCCGACAATACTGGTGAAGGGACCATACACCTCACCCTTTTCCAGAGGATAAGAGTGTCTGTAAGGCTGAGCAAAGGTCAGCCTGACAGACACTCTTCTTGTTGAGGTCAGGCAGCCAGGAGCTAGACATGTGCTAAATGCACAGGCTCCTGGCTGCCTCAGCTGAACTTTGCCAGGCTGAGGATTTCACAGCCCTGTGGGCGTGACCTCCTCAGTTTGGCAAAAGAGCCTTGAGGCCCTCCTGGTCATTACGAGGGGAAGAGTCACTGATTGCCTCAGACCTGGGTGCTTCAGTTTTAAGCCCTGAAGTGCCCAGGGCCCAATGTCAATCAGCGACGCCTCATCACAGAGTGAGGTGGGTTCAGCAACTCTTACTGACCCCATCCCACTCTGTGATGAGTGAGGGACTGCTGTCATTTCTCATTGGCTGACCTGAGGTCAGCCAATTAGAGAAGGCAGCAGTTCCAACCCTCTCGGGACCTCTGAGGCTTTTCTCTCCGGGAGCTGCAGGGCAGGTAAGTTTTGTGTTTTTGAATTCTTCGGTGCATGCATGCACGTATTTATAAATATCTGAATTTGTGGTGAGTGAGTGTGTGTATAAGCGTTTGTGATTGCATGGGTGTGAATGAGAGTGAATGTGTGTGTGCCCATCTGTGAGTGAATCTGTGTACATGTGTGGCCCACGGTCCCACTTCCCTGCCAAAATTACCGGCCACCACTGCTACAAGCACATTGGGTTGGTCCTACATATTCCTCACTTCTTGCCTCCTACACAGTAATGAATTGGTAAAATATTCTTTGAACCCAATTCAGAAGCCATTTGTAATCAAGACAGACTTAAATGCAAATAGACAGAGCTTCTTATATCTTCTTGTGTCATATATTTACTAACCTACAGTTGCTTTGGCATTTGGATTTCATCTTACAAAGTGCTGCTAACTCGACGGAAAATTATGTAGATTGCGAAGAGGGACAGCCAATTTTGTGTAAGTCATTGCCACCTCAGAAAGATATCATCCCAAAATTGATGCGGATTCTTGCTGTAAAACATCCTTCACCTGTATCGTCCTTAAGAAGTTCACTTCTTGTCGAATTTTCTGTCTTGGCTTCCCTGTGCCACAAATAATGCTATGGTGTGCCGGCCAGTTTCACCAGATTGATTCACTGAGTAGAAATGTAAGCTCAGATGTAGCAGCTGGAAGGAGTGCAGCTTGGGTCATCCGTGACATGCAGAAATTTGACAGCAGTAACCTTAGGCTACATATGAACTGTTCCCTGATTTTGCCTCAGGCTGAGTGTGTCTTTGGATCAGATTCCTAAATGTAATTTAAGTTCTGGTTGAGGCCTGCTGACTGGAATTAAGGTCTAACAGGAGCTGTCATTAGGTTTCCTAGAAAGTCTTAATGGAGGAGGTCAAGGGGGGCAGTTTCCTTGATAGAAACCTCCCCGGCACCCTTCTCGTATTTGGATTGTAAGGGAGTCCATGAATCATGATCCAGACTCAATGGAACCAGCTCTTAAACAATGTAGCTCTGACATGATGAAGGGTGTGAGGTGGACCCTGGAAATCGATGGGATTACTAGTGAACCATCAGGACCCCACCATAGGTGACAATAATTGAGTGTCCATATAGTTTTGACAGAAGAGCCAGTAGGTATGATTAAATGGCTTTGATGCTGAGTATTTGTATTAACAGAGATCACACTCTGTCCCTCTCTATCTACCCGGTAATTATATTTGACTCATAGATGTTTCTGTTTTCAAAATTGTGTGATTTGTCGGGTTCCAAACCCTATCCCTAAAAAGTTGCTTATTTGCTCATATTGCAGGTTAAAAATATAAGTTTGGGGGTGATCGAGGGCCTGATTTAGAGTTGGGCGGTTGAGTTACCCAATTGCAAACATGATGGATATCCTGTCAGCCAGTATTAGAAGTGCTTTATATCTAATGGCACTTGTAATACAGTAGCCATGATAGTCCTCACGTTTGTGACAAAGTAGCCCATCTGCCGTTCCAATCAGGCCCAGAGTTTCTATCACTGGCAAGCTCTTTGCATCAAAATTTAAAATACTCAGGTGGATTTAGCCTCCGTCGTCATGAGGGTGAGAGTCCCTATGATGTTTTGAGTAACACTGAGAGAGAGAGAGAAAGAGAGAGAGAGACAGAGTTAGAGAGAGAGAGAGAGAGAGAGAGAGAGAGAGAATCTGTGCTATTAGACTTGGAAGCCCTTTTCAGGTCTCAGCTAGTGACAAATGTAGCCCTCCACTTGCCATACGTATTGCTTCCAGTATATTTTATATATTTTATACACAAAATGGGCTTTGGCCTAGCCCCCTTGCTCAGTGGAATAGCCTGGGTGTCATAGGCCCTTATGCAAGTAAGGAAAATGAACGTCTAGTTAGTATTAATATAAATGTGTATTGGGAGCACTGGGCTGGACTTCAATGGCACTGTCTCTGCTGTACCAAAGGTCCTTTCATCCCTGCTTACGGGTCTCCAAATTCCCAGTTTACCTATCATTCCTTCTCCCCTCCCTACCTCCATCCCTCCTTTTCTTCCCCCTTTCAAACTTTTTCCCCTTATCTGTCTTTCACTCATCCTTATCTCCTTCCCCCTTCTCTCCTGACATCCTTATTTCGTGTCCCTTTCTAATCCTCTTCCCTTGCCCTTTTGCTTCTCCATACCTCCTTTCTCTTTCCCTCTGATCCTTCACCCCTTCTATTCTGTTCCATTTTCCTTTCCTCAGCTCCTTTCACCCTCTGATTTTCTTCAATCCCTTGCTCTTCCATTTCTCCCTTATTTTCTACCCACTTCATACCCCTTTATCCTCCACCCTCCTCAAAAAGGACAAGCAGCTTTCTGTTTAGAATATTTTAAAAGGGTAGCCTCAAAATAGCCTTAGCTGGTCCAGGGCAGACATTGCCCCCTCTCAAGTCTGAGCTCCACTGCAAGTGCACCAGCTGCACCACTGATAACCCTTTTGCATAATTGTATGGTTTGGTAGTTTATCTCACTTTCCAGCTCCTGATTCAAAGGCTTTTTTTCCCTATACTTGGCTTTATCTAGCTCAAAAACATTTTGGTATTGGTCGATATATTCTTCCACAGTTGACTTCAGACCTTGCCTTGCAGTGAGGGACTATTCTGTCTCTCTTGCTCTCTCTGACCCCACTTCCCTCTTACCTTTCTCAGCATCCACCCAGTGTCCTTTTCCTCACCACCCTCTTGCTAATTTTTATTTGTCATCCACACTATTGACAGGCAGCCATCTAAAAAGCTTTTTTTTCACTTTTTCAAGAAGGCCACCTGCATATGCATGAGAGCACCATTTTATGTAGACCCGGCTGTTTGTAGTAGCTGTGAATTCATTTTTATACCTACTTAGAATGCTACTAGAGCCTTTGCATTATTGCATATTTACTCATATTTTAAATGCACTGCCATCTTTTTACCCATCTGTACATTGGGCCTTAAACCTCACCGTTTAAGTAAGGATAGCTTCATTCTGAAGTTGGTGCAACGAAGCAAGAACAGCAGATTTAGTTAAGCCAACCTTTTACCATAGCTTGTTGTATCTTTATTTCAAGGCCTTCTCACGTTCGTCCCACAAGAACAGTTTGACAACTGCTTGTTAGTGGCTATTTGGAGTTTCTGTTTGATCACGAGCCCTATCCCCTACTTACTGCATCCAGAAAAATGGTTTAACAGTAGGGTGAAAGTGTACTGAATTTAACATGTGCCAACTGATCAGACCACGGAGTGCTGGTCTGTTAAAATGGCAAATTGCACTTAGAATATTTTTGATGCTTGTCGGCTATTTTTGCATTTTACATGTGTTAGACTTCCATGATTTTTTCCGAGTGTCTGTATTCTTTCAGATATTCTGGAGCATTGTCTGCCAGGAAATGTCTTCAACTGGAGGTTAAACAGGACGATTAGGATACTGGACTAGGCTCAAAATCATAATCCAAGGCACCAGAGGTAAGATGAAACCTCATCTAGAGGGACACGGGTGGAGCACGGCCCAGCGTAGGATCCAGGGATTTGGCCGGACTTTGCGTGCATTGTATCATGATGTTTGAGACTTAAAAATACACAGAAGTGTCTTTACGGCAGGAAACAACAGGATAACTGGCTGGGTAGGCAGGAATGGGGTGAGCCCTATGGTAAAGGCGTATGCATGTGTGATTCACAGACTAGAGCAAGGGACTCTAGCGAACAGTACAAGAGTGGGGACGACAGACAGGAGCGACAGAACCAGAAGCACAGGCCTTCAAAAGATGAATATGTATGAGAAAGAACTCCTCTGATCCAACCACACCAGCCCCTTTGCTTGCAACTCTAGTCACATAACAAAAGAAAGGCTGAACACAAAGGGTTCTTTGGGAGTGTACAATGCCTTTCCTTTCCTTCCTCCTTCCACAAGATCGGTTAGAGAAATTGTCAATTTGTATTTTGCAAATCCCGTTCAAAAATGGCTGCTGTAGATGTGTGTTCACTTATGGTAGAAATAATTTTATGGAATTTGTAAAAATAAAATAAAATGTTTTCAGAAATGGCTGCCATGAATGTGCATGCACCCAGCATGGCCATCTTAGAATGGGATTTGTAAAAATAAAATATACTTAGAAGGCTGACCACTGGGGATGCATATGCTACCGCATCAGTCATCACTGAATACATTTTATTTTAAAAAATCCCAGTCAAAGAAAGCCACCATGTTTGTACATGCCTTTCCAGCTTCCTTCTACCACACAACAAAAAGCACTAACAAAAGCATAACATTTCACAGCTGAGACCCATTTACTTTACCTTGGCTTGTTCAAAAGATGGCAACCTTGTGCCAGCTTCCCCCAGCCCTGCAGTGATGGAGCTATAATATGCCACCACCTGATGAGTGTGGAAGTCACTACAAATGAGTAGGTACCACTGTTGAATGAACCGGGACAGGATACAGTGGAGCAACAGAGCTCTGGGAGCTACAGAATACTTCCTTGACCGGACAATGACAATAGTTATAGCCCTCAAAAAAAGCATTCTGATTTATTATTTGTTGGTACAGAAAAATCCCTTGCATCATGATGGACGTGTTGCCCTGCCCCGAGTGCACCAGCTGCAATCATATCTGGATGCCTGGTTCTGATTTTTGCTGTCATGGGCAAAAAGGATCATGTGTGTGCACCCTGACATAGGACTTTCTCATGGATTGTGGTCTTTTTGGATTGGGAGGGGCCCCCAAAGTGCTAACCTCATAGTGTTGAAGGACTACTGACTTTGCCTTTACCAGCAGTTAAGCAGCATTTGTGCGGACGTGGAAGCATACTGTATAGTGATCAGTAGAAGTGAACATGCCTGTGTCACTGGCGTGAGGCCTAGAGGCTCACACATCTAAAGATCTGCAGTATAAAAAAAATTACGCTTGAGCAACGCAAGGTGGTGCCCCTATCGTCAGGAAGTGCCCCTAGGTGTCTGGAAATGGACTATAAGGTGTGCAGCTGTGTGCTTAAGTCACCCTTGGCCTACATCAGGTTAATATGCTGTGCACTGCATGTCTGTATATGCATCTGCTGGACGCTTGAGTGCTTTAAATGGTACAATGCATGGAGAAATCTGAAATCTGGGCTCCCTTTTGGGAGAACCAGTGCTGACTGGAGAAGCATGATGAGATAGAGGAATCCCTTCTAACAGATTTGTGGATTGCTGTGTTCTTGTGAGCTGGGTGGGACACACTGGAGGAAGGGAGAGCCAGGCTCTTCAATGGACTTCAAAGTTCCCCTTTCATTCAGAGAGAGGTCACTGGAAAGGGGCCTGGGCATATCACAGGAAGGAGATGGGGCTGATAAGGGAATCATAAAGAGTTAGCCTGAGGCCCTGAGTAACCTTTTGATACACATATCACTGTGGCTGGCATCCAGATGTGAATCTCTATGGAATCCCATGGCCTGGGTTGTGAGGCTATTAGATTTGGAGTCTCTCCTACTGTAATGGACTGCTTTCAGGAGGAAGGGCAGCGTAAAGCAAAGGGCACTTCAAAAGGAAGCAGACCCCCCCCCAAATAAACTTCAAGGACATATTTACAAGAAAGTGGCGCATCGGTCCTGATGAGCCACTTTTCTTGCGTCGCCCCAGCTACACCCAACGACACTACGGTTGCACCACGGCGGTCATTAGGACAATAGAATCAACATTTTGACACTAGTGCAGCAAAACACAGGAAGTCCCATTGATTAAAATGGGTGCGTCATTTTAAGGCCTGATTTGAGCAGGTGTTCAAAATAATGGATAAAAAATAGCACAGTGAAATGTTGTAAATTTCACAGTGCCATTTTTTCGGGCCTCCCTGCATCAGAAAGCCCCCCTTGCATACATTATGCCTGGCGAAGACATACTGTGGCCCAAAGGTTTACAAAGTGGTGCAAGCATTGCGCCACTTTGTAGATACGACGTGGGAGAAAAGCCTCATTAACGCCGCCTTAGTATAAAAAAAATTACGCTCGAGCAACGCAAGGTGGTGTCCCTATCGTCAGGAAGTGCCCCTAGGTGTCTGGAAATGGACTAGAAGGTGTGGAGATCAAGGCCCCCAAAATTGTCAACTGCCGATCAACCAGACAGGCAGTGCAAGCAGGGGAAGCTCTGCAAGTCTTTTGCTTATGACCAGGGCTGGAGGCTAACACCTGCCAGTCTCCCAGCTGGATGAGGGACAATACCCAAGGACATCCAAGACCACCTACCCATGGAGCCTGGAGCACTAGTGTCTGCCTGCTTTCCCAGACCAATGAGCCCTGTGAGGAAGAGGGGAGTTGGAGGGAGCGAGGTCCAATAGGGGATCCTGGTGAGTCGTTCGCTGCAGAGAGGTGTGAGGAGACAGCTGCTGCTCCAATCAGGTCATTGCCTGTGTGCAGGGTTAAGTCAGTGACCCCCATATGCCAAAGAAGGGCTACCGTGAAGAGAGCCATGAACTTTTTTTGTTGCAATGAGTGGATCATTGCCCATGTGCAGGTTTAAGTTGGAGACCCCCGTATGCTGGCGAAGGGCAGCTGTGAAGTGACCTGTGAGCTCTGCTGCACCAATCAGGCCGTTGCCCATGTGCAGGTGTGAGCTAGTGGCCCTGTATTTCAGAGGGAGCTGGTGTGGGGATAAGTGCTGATCTGTGTGCAGTGAAAGTCCACGACCCTCTATACAGAGGGAATCAACATGAAGATTGTATTGCCGAATGGGCTGTTTCCCATTTACAGTGTCATTTGGTGACACTGCATGGCAGAGGGGGCCACTGTGAAGATTGCCGTGTTAATCTGGCCTTTGCCCATGCAGGGTGGGAGTCCGCCTCCCCATATGCCAGAGGAGGACACTGTGAAGAGGAATCTGCTGCTGAGCCAATCAGGCCACCAGCCAATTGAAGAGCAGATTTGGTGACCCAGTATGTCAGAGGGAGCCATCAAATGAAGACAAGGAGCGCAACCTGGTGGATGCCATCATTGTGAGGCGAGGCCTATGTGGGCCCGAGCCCTGACTGAAGATCGGAGCCAGGGACTGCTGACAGCCATACACCCCTTGAGGGGAAGGCCAAAAGAGACACTGTTGCATCAGAGGAGCGCCAAGGACCCCCAACTGTGACTCCTACATAGCCACGTGTGTGATCCTCACCCAAGGCAGCTGCTGCAGCTGCTGTCTTACTGAGAGAAACACTCTCAGAGATTTTGGTCAGATGGTCCTTGCTGGTGCGGATAAGACTGAGCTATAAACCAGAAGGCCCTAGGAGAACTTGTCTGCTGGACAGCATTTCAGTGCTGGAACAATTTGCTTTTTCAAAGAGTTTGGATTGGGACTTTCGAGGCTCAGAATGCTAGTGGAGCCTAACCTAAATGTGACCTATATTGAAAGAAGAACAACCACTACCGCTATTGAGAGGGATGTGGGACTCAGGAGACTGCCATTAAACACTTGAACTCCAACCTCCAGGGGTAGTGGGCATTGTTTGCATATGTCCTATTTCACTTTGTGTTAGAATATAAATACTACTTTTGTCATAAAACTAAGCATTTGTCTGGACAAACATTTATTGCTGCTATTGAGGTGTATTCAGTAAGCCTGTGTTCACCCCCTGTGTCTACTTCCTAACAAAGAAGCTCTGGACTGCTCAACCAAGGCTACCACGGCTATCGAACACAACAGCCCCGGTCTCAGGGGACTGTGTATATTGTTTGTATATGCTGTATTTTTACTTCGTGTTGGTATATAAATACTTCTTTTGGTTGAATGCATTTGGAGTTGTGTGCCTCTGTTCACCCCCCTGCATCTACCTTCTTACCTGAGAGGCCTTGGACTGCTCAACCCATGCTAGTACTAAAAGTCAAGTGCTAACGGGGTACTTAGCCCTTTGCTCAGGAGCAGTAGTAACTCAGGCTTTGGGACATCAGGAGTAAAAGGCCTCAACCCCCATGGTTGGACTCAGTAGCTCCTGCTTGCCCCGTGGCCCTCAGAACAGGGTTCTGAAACTGTTGTTAAAATAAAACCAAACACCTCAGGAAGCTAAACCTCTAATATGCAGCACAGCAAATAATCAATGGATTGTCATTTCAACTGACCAGAGATCTTGCCAAGAAGGTCAGTTCTAATTCTAAAATTCATGCAAAATCCAACAGTTTATATATATTTTCTCTTTATACAAGTCCATGGACACCAACACAACAGAAATGTGTTACTTTCAGAAAAACATGATCTAATTGGCAGGTAGCAGGATCTTCTTGCAAAGAAGATGCGAGATTTTCCTTGGAGCAGAGATAGAATACATGAATATACTGCCCACTTCGTTTTCTTAAAATTCTGCTTCTGGATGCCAATATTAAAGGGAGGTTGCACTCTACTACGAGATGCATGACATGTCAATACCTCAAATAAAATGACTTTTAAGCCTACTACAACCATGGGGTAGAACATGCATTGTGAGGCCAAGTAACACATCAAATTATCAAGAAAACATTCATTTGATTATAAAATATATCGGAGCACATTTAATATGACACACACACTTTCCACCCTTGAGTATTGTACTCAAGATTTTAATAATGATCCTCAAACTATCTAAAGGTGCTGCTAACAGATACAAGGGGGTGCACTGATGCAGAATAGAGCAGTGCGCATATTGAACATAATTCAGCTGTGAATGATGGTCGTGAGCATGCACTAACTCCTGGAGATAGTGTGTGAGGTACGGGCATCGGGCATCGTACCTGGGAAAGTGCAGTGACAGCCACCACTCTGTTCTTACGAGCTCCGAGTTCCGCGGTCTTGGACTACCCGGTAGTGTCACGGAGCTAGTTAATGTTTTATCGATAGCACAGTGAAGTTGCAGAGAGGGGAAGAACTCCATTGTGCACCTGGGCTCAGTGTGCATTATAAACCCTCACTCTTTAGTGGATACAACAGGGCATGCGCGCACTCCATGCCATGGAGCGCCCTGTAATATTATCTGACAACGGCGCAGATGCACTGACCACATCACTATCCGGGCAACACTGCCGCTCTGTGGCCAAGCGCGTGTAACGTGAAGGATTTATCCCTAAAAACTCGGCTGCGTTTTCAGTTTATAATCATGTCCTTCCTCGCCGCGTGTGGACAAACACGGGGAGGGGACAGCACATTGATTTAAAACATGCATTACAGATTTGCTTGAAAATGTGTGTGCTTGACGCTAACAGTTGTGTTACAGATTCACATCTGCTAGCAACCCACGAGGACGCGAGCAGGCACAATTTAAATGGCGCTTTGAACGATAGCAAACGGCGTTAGAAGAAACCTGAAGAAACCTGAAGTGTCTTGAACTCAGAAGTGGTTGTAAGAGTTTGTTTTGCATTTTGCACGGTGTATCTTTACACCTTTTGGTGCAGCGGCTGCTTCAGAACCCGGGCTAGGGAGTTGGGGTGACAGTATAAACATTTGATCAAACGGAAAAATGCTTTCCCAAGAGTAATAATTATAGCTTGTTTTTATATAGTGCTTCACATCGTGCTCTTCTCTTTCTAAGCGCTGTAAAAACACTCGTCACTATTATGCAATTTATGGTACCCAGGTTATCCACGGCGAAAGAATGGAAAGCTCAGTAGGACTTGCCAGAATTTCAGCTTATAATTTTCAGATCATCGCCTTTGTCAGCAGCGTTAACCCATCTCTTTGAGCCACCCTATTGGCAAGCCACACAATTCATAGGTAGAGCTGAGCTAGGTATCTGACTTTTCTCTCAGAATCAAAGTACGAGCTGAACCATCAAAAGACCTATGTAAGTCATGGTCCCAAAAAAGTATGCCAATAAATCTTTGGATTAAGGGGCATATTTATACTCCGTTTGCGCCGGAATTGCGTCGTTTTTTTTGACGCAATTTAGACGCAAAACTAACTCCATATTTATACTTTGCCGTTAGACGCGTCTAGCGCCAAAGTCCATGGAGTTAGCGTCATTTTTTAGCGTGGACACCTACTTTGCGTTAATTATATGCAAGGTAGGCGTTCCCGTCTAAAAAATCGACTCCGAGGCATGTGCGTGGGATTTATACTCCCGGGCAAAAATCACGCCCGGGAGTGGGCGGGTAAAAAAAAATGACGTACGGCCGCTTTTGCGCCGTTTTTTTGCGCCTGCAAAAGGCAGGCGTTAAGGGACCAGTGGGCTCTGGAGCCCACAGGTGCCCCCCCATGCCCCCAGGGACACCCCCTGTCACCCATGCCCACCCCAGAAGGACACCCAAGGCTGGAGGGACCCATCCCAGGGACATTAAGGTAAGTTCAGGTAAGTGTTTTTTTTTTAAAAAAATTGTGGCATAGGGGGGCCTGATTTGTGCCCCCCTACATGCCACTATGCCCAATGACCATGCCCAGGGGACAGAAGTCCCCTGGGCATGGCCATTGGGCAAGGGGGCATGACTCCTGTCTTTGCTAAGACAGGAGTCATTTCTATGGGGGTTGGGAGTGAAAAAAAAATGGCGCAAATCGGGTTGAGGCGAAAAAATTGCCTCAACCTGACTTGCCCCATTTCTTGACGCCCAAGCCCCATATCCCCCTACGCCGGCGCTGCCTGGTGTACGTCGTTTTTTTTAACGCACACCAGACGGCGCCGGCGGCTAACGCCGGCTAACGTCATTCAATAAATACGGCGCCCACATGGTGCTTCAGAATGGCGTTAGCCGGCGCTATTTTTTTTGACGCAAAACTGCGTTAGCGCAGTTTTGCGTCAAAAAGTATAAATATGGGCCCAAATGCCTTTATCGATACCAGAAGAGTCATGAAAATAAATGGCGCCAAGGTGTTTTACAACCGTCATATCTACCCACATGCTCCAAGTTATGAACTCTGCATAGAGGAGTAAAGAATATGTAGAGGAATGATGAAAGCTCTGTAGATATATTGATCCATCATGCTCACCTGCATTAAACATGAACCACCACCACAAACCTGTACACACTGTAATTAAGCAATTATCTTATTGTTTATTGCCGTCTTTGCTATACATCATTAGGAGATAATTTTGTCCCCAAATAAGAGGTCATGTTTTGCACACTGCAAATGTGAGGATATTGTTGACTTACCCGATTCTGATCCAACCACTAAGTTCATTATATATTTGTATGTCATGCGCTAGATCTTCTGTGACCTGTTAATCTGCGCAAACAGCCCTACTCAAATGTCCTCAGCTAATGTCTATTTCAACAGATTCCTCACCAATCCTCCTTCCAATGGCCCAGGAGCGAAGTCTTTTGGTCTAGCTGTTATCTCAATAGGAAATGCCATATTAATACATCGATATGAATGGTTGTAATCAATGTAAATCTTCTAGAAATTTGTCTCCAGTAGTCAGTCAGTGCTCCGAAAGTCCACACCGAAAGAATAAATGGGGCTTCCCTTTCCCCACATTTTGGGCATGCAGAGCAACTGTCAGGGCAAACCCTTCTCATTCTCTGGAGAGACATGTAGATCTGGTGCAGAAAATTGAAATGTGTCAATTTAAATTGACTAGAAATCACTTGCCCTAGAGTGCATGATCTGTCCCATTCTCTCTCTGTCAATGGTGTCTGTAGGTCCACTTTCCATAATTAAAGTGCCTTTAACAGGGCCTTCCTTCTGTCTTTTTCATGGTCTTGTATAAACTGGAAACCAAATCGTAACCCCTTGACCTTGCTGGTACTGTCCCTAATGTTTGTGGCAGTGGGAATGTTGGGAATTCCAGCCAGACTTCTCTGGCTGTCCTGGTCAGCTCTGCATATTGAAGATACTCTCCATGTTGCCTCCTGTACCTCTATATGAAGGGGCTTCTTTACAAGGAAATGTGTTTTTACTGTGAAGGAAAAAACATGAATCTACAGATGTTCGTTTGAAACTCAATTTGGCTGAACTGGTGGATAATCGTGAAGGAGGAGGAGTAGCTCTCCAATTCTATAACTTATATAACTTAAGTGCAGAAGTACTCCATGGGATTTCTATGAATCTCGCAACAATCAGAAATCTCGCCCACATATAGGACAAAACCTACTGAATTAGATTTCCAACTTATTTAAAAGAGCTTTATGAATCCGGCCTTCAGGCTGCAATTCAGCCACAGGAGTCAGCCTGTGGCTCTTTCTTTTAATAAACCAACTGCTTAAACTGCACAGATCACATGACACTCTCCCTGACACTATGTAGCAATTCTTCCCAGAAACAGGCCCAGTAAAGAAACTTTGATTCAGCCACAAAAGGGTCAGGAGTACAAATAAAAACAAGGATTAGAAAAGCCAACAGCTCTCAGCTCGGGTCGAGATAACAGATTTACCAATGCAGGTTTGCATTGATACTTCCAAATGTAGACATTGTGACACCAGTAACTGAATTTAAACTCTAACAACCAAGTCACTAGATGTAAACAAAATGACGTGCAGCAGAGCCACAAACTGTGACATCACAAGAACGGGACACAAACTATAAAGTCAGAGTTATAGATGGGTGAATGACTATGTAAAAGGTCTGGGTGCTGCGCTAGAGAGGTTGGGTGGGGTAATGTATTAAGACAATGCAGTCAAAGAAGGCCACCTGGATGTGCGTGCATCCTTGGTAACTGTCATTAAAATGTTTCTGTTAAAGTCTTAAAAGAATAAATAGAATTCCTGTAATGCATGTGTGCGCATGCGCATTCAGAGCAGAACTCACAAAATGGTTAAAAAAATGTATTTTACCTCAGGGAGGTGGGGTGCAAGCAGTCTTTGAGTGTGGAGGAGTGGCAAGAGGGGAACACAATAACGATAAGGGGATTGGTGATATAAGGAGCGTGTGGAGGGTAGAAAATAATCCCTCATATGCTACTCAAGGAAAGGGCTATTGTCAGCAGTGGATAGATCCACTCCGTCCAATCAAAACACTCTGAGACTAAAATGGTCCTGGGTGGTAAGACAAGAAATAACATCAAATCAGGAGCGGGGGAAGTGAGATAGAATATAAAGCCATCCAAACACGAGCAAGGGACTGACGCAAAGCCCACTCTAAGCATATGTAATGTTCTGGAAACAAAAGGTCTCCAACAAACAGCCACCGCGCAGCTGACACCTAAACATTGTCTTCAAAGTGCTGTAAAAATCAATCTACCAAACTAGGAATGTAGACAGCTTTTTTTTAAAGTCAGTATCAATAGCCTTCCTTTAGATGAATAAAACAATTTCAAAAGAAGTCATATATCTCAGTAGAGCCAAATGAACAAAGCAGGGTCACAGAAGGCGGCAAGATATTCTCTGTCAGATTCCATGCTTTCAACGGGACATGTCTGTACGTTTTGACTCAATACAGTCTGATGGACAATTTTTCACATTCCTGGTCAGTTTTTATTTAAAACAGCAATTTCAGAGGTAGATGATTATTTAAAATTGCATTTATACTCAAACTGTGTCACATCAGCTGTAGTCCATCTAGCCAGATGTTGTTTTTTTCTTTACAGGCCTCATTAATGAGGTTATTAAGAAGGAAGTGCCCGAGCTCGGTTCTGCCACCACATTAACTTGAGCCACAAAAAGCCATTCAACCTGAGCCTGCTAGGGCCCATTATAAAAGAGTGGCTCGCACCTTTAGATCCTGACAATATATGCACTTTATTCTCATGTTTGAGTAATTTGTCATCAGATTATCATAGTAGAAGCTACACTGCATAACACAGCAGGAATGAAAGTCCTCACATGGCAGAAATCAGTGTCACCGCACCCTATTTAACTGTGCCTGGCATTTCCTTCGGTTTTTAGCAGTAGACACGCTTCTGCGCTGTACGTACAGAGTACACGGAGGTGCTCCGTGTATTGTGCTAATGTCGTACAAAAAGTGTCAGAATGCATCACAGAATGTGCGGACCATTGTGTCCCCGTGATGCGGCACTCTCGGGCTCATGGGCATGCACGTCTTCCGGAGTGGAGAGGCAGGATGGAACGCCTGGGGACAGAAGGTGCGTGTCTTAGAAAAAACGTGGTTCATGGAACACTTGAGTAAAAACAAGAAGTACTACATGTCCCAAGAGCCCACAGTTATCTAATGAGATTTGCCAATGGTTGTGTCCTTTGATTTTCCGTAAAGTCGATAAAGATATCTGAGAGCCAGATACCTATTTTGCAAGGATACACTTGCATTTGTTGAGAATTGCCCAAAGGGATTACGAATAGCATTTGCTTGTTTATAAGGAGTCATCCATAAGAATTATTAACCCGGTAATACTCATCCATAGGGTTATGCACTCGACTGCACTAAGTGCTATGCAAGGGATCAACCGTGTGTGTTATGAACTATTGCAACCCCCAATGGTAGTGTATTAGCCCAGAAGTGCTGTTGTAGGATATATAGATATCAAAGATAGTGAATTGTTGTATGGCCAGGGTTCGGAGCTACACTGTGACTCCAATCCAAGCATGAAAACGTATTTCCTAATATTTAAAAGTAGTTCTCATTGATAAAGAAGCTTTTTGTAACCCTGATGTTTATTAAAATATTATATCAAAATGTAACTGTATTTCAACTCAGAAGGAAACGTTTAACATTGTAATAGAGAGAGGAAATACAGAAAATGTGAGCAGATCTATTAGACTCAGTTCTTCAAGTTAAAACATCTATGTTCAAACTATATTTAAAGTAAAGCCCACCTTTCCATTTAAATATCAATGCTCCGGTATTGCATATTAAGGCCAACTTTGTGACCAGGTGTGTGACAGTTTCCTGCACCTCTGTTTCTTTTTTTCTGTCCATTATTCTTTATTCTCAGCCTATTGTATATTTTCTTGATTAGTTGAGGAAGTAAGCCTAGCATAACAGGATGGCAAATATGGTAAGCCTGCATCACCCCCAGCCCCTCAGTTGCTCTCCCAGACTTTGCACGAGCCCACGCCTGCCCCTTTCCCAATGCAGAAGGACACAGATGTTTTTCCTCTTTACCTTAGAGTAGTGTTTTTACACAATTGGAAGTTGAATGTGGAACCTAGCACTATATTCAAGTTCTCCATCCCAAATTGTAAACCTGTGGGAGTCCCCTGAGCTCAAGGCTACTCTTGCCAACAGAAACTCCTCACTGTATCCAGTTAGTTTTCGAGTATTGTCCATTGAAGGTTTTATAGTCCCAGGACACAACTTCAGCACTAGTCTATGTTGAACTATGACTAGACTAGAGTAGCTTAAGAGCTCCCCCCTGCGTTGCACCGTATTGTGGATAAAGAGATTTGTATACCATGTAGCCCTGTTAACTAGACCCTGAGACTTTGTAAACTGACCCATTGGTACCATATCTTTTCACCCTGGGTGGGAGGATGGTTTGGGTAACTTTACATTTTGAACATTATTGGATCCTCATCTACATGTGCTCAAACCCACTAAGCCACCCAGCCTTGCACTCAGGCTGATTAAGAAACTAGGGTTTCGGCAGACATATGATAGCTGCCTTGACAGGTTGCAGCATTTTGTATGATACTTTTATCACATTGACTGGCTGCATAATATGGACTATAATGAATCAGAAAGTTTGAAAAGACAGGCAAGAACAGTTGAAGCTTTCCTTATCGGACAACATTAGCCATAGATCTCCATGTCATCTCTAATGTAGGGTTGGGACGGGAAAATCCCTTGCATGGGGACGGATGTGCAACCCTGCACCGAGTGCCCTAACTACAATGATGTCTGGATCGTTAATGGTGATTTTTCTTGACATGGACAAACATTGATCGTGTGTGTGTCATTATATAGGCCTGCCTCACAGATTGCAGTCTGTTTTCCACTGAGAAGGCTGCCCAAACTGCTTCCCTCAAAATAGTTACAGGCTACTGCCTTTTCCAAGTGATAAGCAGCACAAGCGCTGTAGTGGCAGCTTACTGTGTAGTGATCAGTAGGAGTGAACAGGGCCTTTTGCCTCTGTCACAGGAATAAGGTCTACAGACTCACACATTTAAAGTCCAGCTGCTGTTTGCTTAACTCACCCCTGGTCTACACAGGTTGTGTGTGTAGTGCTGCACAGTAGGTGTGTGGTACACATGTGTGAATGTATGTGTGCCTGTGAATGGTACAACATAGGGATAATGCAATTTTGTGCAGCGCATCTATACTATGTATATGTGCTATGTGTGTGTGCCTTTGAGGGGTACAATAGATGGGAGACTCAGAGTTTCATTTTGGGAGGCCACAGACTGAATGGAGAGACATAAGACAGGAGGTAGAGGAATCCCCCTAGACAGATTTGTGTTTTGATGTATCCCTGTAAGCTAGGTGGGATACACCGGAGGATGGAAAAGCCAGGCTCTCCAGTACACTTTAAAGGGTACTCTTTAATTCAGAGATAGGTCACTGTAAAGGGTCTGGTCACATCTCTGGAAGGAGATCGGGCTGATAAGAGAATCAAATCAAAGATTAGGCGCAAGGCCCTGGGGTAACCTTTTGCTACACATATCACTGTAGCTGATAAACAGGTGTGAACCTCTAATCCCTTCCATGGCCTGTGTTGTGGACAGTTTTAGGGACTGCTGCATTCCTGTGAGCTGGGTGGGCCACACACTGGAGGAAAGAGAGCCAGGTTCTTCAGTGCACTTCAAACATGTCCTCCTCGATTCAAGGAGAGGTCACTGGTGAGGGGGCTGGGTACAACTCAGGAGAAGATGATGGGGCTAATAAGAGAATCAAAAAGATTAGGGTTGGGTAAGCTTTTAAAGCATATATCAAAATGGCTGACCTCCAGGTGTAAACCTACAGTCACTCCCATAGCCTGTGGCGTGGTGCTATTAGATTTGGAGTCACTCCTGCTGTGACAGACTGCTTTCAGGACGAAGAGAGAACAGAGGAGGGGGCACTTGAAAAGGAAGCAGACCCCCAAAGGAAACTTCAAAGACTCAGACTCTAAATCACATTTGGTGTCTGAAAGTGGACTATGAGAAGGGGAGTTTGAGATCCAAAAAATTGTCAACTGCCAAGCAGCCAGTCGGACTATGCAAGAAGGAGAAGCTCTGCAAGACTTCTGCCTGGGATCAGGACTGGAGGCCAAGTCTCCCAACTGGGTAAGGGGACATCATCCAGGGAATCCAAGACCACCTTCCCTATTGCCTGGAGCACTAGCACCTGCCAGGTTGCAAAGACCAGGGTGCCCTGTGAGGAAAAGGAGAGCTTTGCAGGGAGCAAGGTCCAGTGGGGGAATCTAGGCAAGTGTATTCCCAAAGCAAGGTGTAAGGAGACGACTGCTGCACTGATCAAGTTGCTACCCTTGTGCAGGGAAAAGTTGGCAACCCTTGTATGCCAGGGGAGGGCTGCAGTGAAATGAGCCATGACTGTTGTTGCACTGAAGGGGTCATCGCCCGGGTGCAGTATTAATACAGTGACCTCATATGCCAGGTGGAGCTGCCGTGAAGATTGCTGCCATGCTTATTGAGCCATTGACCATGTGCGGCATCAAGTCAGCAACCCCGTATATGAGGTGGGGCCACCATCAAGATTGCTGCCAAGAAGATCAGGACATACCCCGCGTGTTGTACTAAGTCAACAACCCCGTATGCCAGGTGTGGCCACCAGGAAGACTAATGCTTTGCCGATCTGGCCAGAACGGATGTGTAGAGGAGAAACAGTGACCCCAAAAAGGGCCACCAGTACCAAGCAAGATGCGTGGTCTGGTCAAGACCATTGATGGAGGAACAGGATGCTGTGGTAACTCTAGCGGGCCTGAGCCAAGAGCAAGGACCAGAACCAGGATCATCACACCCCCACTTGTGAGAGGAACCAAAGAAGTTAGCCAGCAAAACCCCCCTCCGGCAGCTGCTGTTGCATGACCGCTAATGACGAACTCAAGGACAGCTGACAGCAGTCCACCTGGGCAGCGTGTGAAAGACTTACCGGAGCCAGACCCTGGTGCTTCAGTGCAAAACAAATTGTACATTCTGAGAGACTCGTGTAGCTCTGATCCTGCTAGTGCGGGTAAGACTGGTTTCGGGCTGGACGGCCCCAGGGGAACATGCTTGTCAGATAGCGCTTCAGTGCTGGAATATTTTCGACTATAGTTGAGAGTCAGAGTGGGACCCCTATACTCAGACTACTAGTGAGGCTTAACCTGAATGTCGCATATAGTGAATGGGGAATAACCACTACTGCTAATTTGAAGGGAGTGGAACTCAGGGAGCCACCTATGAAACACTAGAGCCCTGATTTCAGGGCACTGTATGTATTGTTTGTGAATGTCATATTTTACTTTGCGGTTGTGTATAATACTCCTTTTTTAATAAAATCAAATATTTGACTGGACAATAATTTATTGCTGATGCCATGCGCATTTTGACATGTGAGTCTGTGTTCACCCCCCTGTGTCTACCTCAGGTTCATTGTAGGTCAGGCCCTGGGACATCAGGAATAAAAGGCGTCATCCCCCACAACTGGGCCAAGTAACCCCTGCTGGACCGGTGGCCCTCTGAGCGTTGTTCTGACATGTAGCATCTTACTTTGTATGTGAAGTGAAGTTAATGGTTTTAACTGTCCTACTTTTCAATTCCAAACATACATTTCTGGCCTCACATCATGTGTAATACAGCATTGTGTTCCAAGCACACTAACAATGTGAGGGCACTAGGCCAACTGTGGTAAAAACCACAGTTCTCCCCTTTGAGACTACCAGTTAAGAGACTGTCATAGGCTCCAGATAAGATGGCTTACTGTTCTTAGTGAAGCACACTGCTGCGTACAGTGCTAAAATAGTGTATTCAAAGCAATGTGTGTGGGGGGCAGGGGAATACATTCCAAAATTCCAGTCATCTTGAAAAACATACTTCTGGCCTCCAGGTTGTGGTGGTAGTCAAATCGCAAACCAGTGAGTTGTAAATACCTCCTCCTAATGATTCCCCAAAGAACATGACTATTGTTGTGATTTTAAAAGCCTGACCGAATAATCATAAAAAAACCCTGGTAAGAGGTGTGGAATTGTTATTTGGGACATTGATAAATAAAATGGTCATATATATTGTCAACTATTCCCAACCGTTACACAATCCGACCATGGCCCCTTCCCTGATGTACAAAACAGGATTCTAACTTTCACTCAGAAGCCTAAAACTGAGGGATACTTAAGTGAGAAGGAATGTTTGCATCTAAATAAGAATCTCAGAACATCTGTTCTCCACACTTTCTCCAATGTACAGAATGATGTGTCTAAGCCCCCAGGGAGGCCAATAGTATCCGGATGTGGTTCTGCACTTGAACACCTTTGGAGGTAAGTTTGATTTTTCCCTGAGGATTTTGTACCTCTAACTCAGAAATAAGTTGAGGATCAACCTTATTGAAAATCCAGAATTTTACCCTTCTAATTGGATTTTAGTCACCTTTGAGTTCAAGTCTGTTTCCACTAACATTCCACAGTGCCTTGGCATAGCTGTTATAGAGGGTTTCCAAAACACGAGACCAACTCCAGCCAAGGTCTTTACAACATTCATCATCTTGGTACTCTATGTTACCCTTACAATAAGCTTCTTTTGGCGTGCTGGAAGATACTATCTTCAGTGTAAGGAGACATCTATGGGAGCAGTTTTTTCTCCTAACTCTGCTCATTGTGCATACCATAGAGATGATTTGTTTCTTCCTCTATATTGTATTTTTTATCTCATTTATATATGTATTCACAGGCAATGACTTAAAATAGAACAGGTCAAACAACTACAAAATGGAGTGTTACGCAGACATAACATAGAAGCAATTATAAGTTTGAAATTAACCACAATTGGTAGATTAAAACAATTAAAAAACTAATTAAATACAAAAAACAACCTTTCTTCCTCTTAATTTTTCTTCCTCTTTCTACCTCTTAAGTTCTACCTCTCAATTATGTTTTTTTAATTCAATCAGCTTTTTAAATGTTTTAATTGTTACACAGAGGAGAGTGGGTTTCGGGAGCCTGCCTATAGAACAATAGAACCTCGATCTCAGAGAACTGTGTGCATTGTTTGGGTATGCCCTAGTTTTACTTTGTGTTCTTATATAAATACTCCTTTTTAGGTTGAAGCCTAATCGACAGTGTAGCTGTCTGGTTGGCTAAAGACATCTTGGAGACATTCAGAAAGCTGACCTAGGAATGCATTCCACCTGTTGTGGTTTGTAACTCACATGTTCTTGCTTTCAATTTGCTGACTTTATTTGTTTTAGGTTGTCCAGCTTCCCAGGCCCAAACATAATTTACAGGATCTTTCCAAGCACTCATTTTCTGTAAACAGGCCTTTAAATTTCATTCTTATGTCATCACATTTGCTGTGCATTCGAAGACCAAGATCAAATGTCAGGCGCTGTCTTCTGAGGGATCTTGGTTTTTATTACTTTTCTTTTCTTGACTTCAAAGCTAGAGGATTTATGTGACAAGGCTTGCTAGATACTGGGGTAGTAAAGAGTGTTCTTCTATGACACAACAACATTTAAATTAACTGTGTATTTCAGAATATTTCAGGAATACAAATGAAGCAAATATTTTGTTATTTCTGAAGTGTGTTGAAAACAAATACATTAATATGATCAAAATGAATCATTACACTAGGTGGTGCAATTTCCACACATTATCCTCTGTGCACATTATAGTTTTATTAGTAAAACTGTATGTCTGTGCAAATGTAATGGCCATTCCGATTAAAATGTGTTGTCTGTAATTGCAGTGTGCCACCACACCATGCATTCTCAACTCTCTGCCACGCCACTCCACACTACTCTGCACCACTCCACACCACTGTGCTCTACTCTGCACCACCCAAAGCCACTGCACTCCACTCTTCACCACTGCAATCTACATTACTCCAGTCTAGGCCACACCAGTCTACTCTGCCGAACTCCACTCTATGCCACTGTACTCTATGCCACTCTGTAATACTGCACTCTATGCCACTGTACTCTTTGCCAATACACTCTACACCAATGCACTTTACTCTGTAACATTCAACTCTATTCCTCTGCACTTTAAGCCAATCCGCTGTATGATGCTCTAATATACTCTGCATCACTGCATTTTATGTCACTGCATTCTACACCCCTTCACTGTACTCCATTACACTATGTCACTCTATGAAACTGCACTACTCCACTCTATACCACTTCACTTTATGCCACTCTGCTCTAAACCACTGCACTCTACTACAATGCACTCTACACAACTACACTCTTTTCTACACCACTTTGTGACTGCTCTCTACGCCACTACTCCATGCTACACCAGTGCACTATGACACTCTACTCTGCAACACTGTAATCACACCACTGAACTCTACACCACTCTACTTTGAACTACTGCATTTTATGCCAATGCACTCTATGCCACTGCATAGTGTACCACTGTACACTGCATCACTCTACTCTAGGCCACTGTACTTTGCAGCACCCCATTCTATGCCACTGCACTCTCTGCCACTTCACTCTACTGCACTATACTCTACACTACTCTACTCTTCACCACTCTATGACACTGCACTACATGCCACTAGATTCCTCTCTGCACTCTATGGTACTTCACCCTACACCACAGCACTCTATGCCACTCAACTCTACTCTGCACCTTGCACCACTGCCCTGTGCATCACTCAACTCTAAGCCACTTCACTCTACGCCACTGCACTCTATGCCACTACACTCTACACTGAGCCACTCTTCTATACATCACTCCATTCTACTATACAGCACTCCACTTTACTATGCACCACTCTAATCTACACCTCTGCATTCTACAATGCTGCACTGAACACCATTGAATTCTATGCTGCTTCACTCAATGCCACTGCACCTGTCGCCACTATACTGTGCAACACTACACTCTTATCCACTCTACACCAGCCCACTGTACTCTATGCCACTCCAATACATGGCACTCTCTGCCACTCCAGTCTACAACACTCTACTCCATTCTTCTCCATTCCACTCCATAACACTCCACGTCACTGTCCTCTGTGCCACAAACTTTAAACCATGCTGAACAGCAGCCATGCTGGTGTATAATATAGCTACAACACATTGGCACAGCCAATAGCTCTAGCATGGGTAAGACCTATTTGCTTTGTCAATGCTTAGTATTAAATGTATTTTGAGTTGTGAGCTTGTGTTCACCCCCTGCCTCTACTACCACCTCAAAACGCATTGGGGTGCTCGACCCACGCTAGTACTGAGAGTCAAGAGCTTAAGGGGTTCTCGGCTCAGTTTCTCAGGATACATAGTAACTCGGGCCCCAGGACATCGGAAATAAAAGGCCAGAACCTTCAGAGTTGATACAGGCAGCTTCTGCTTGCCCTATGACCCTCTGAAGGGGGTTTTGACACTGTATGTAAATAAACTGTTTTCCTTGCACTACTCTCATAAACGTTTCTTGAGACTGTGGCCGGATTAATATAGCATTCTGCATATTATTGCTTTAATTAGTAATCCAGTGATTTTTTAAATTGCTGATAAATGAGTCCATTATAAACCACTCTTGTTGTTACTGCTGTTGTTAGCACAGGTTCTTCCACTACCATGCAAATTACATGGCATCATATCGTATTTCTAAATTTATAAAATGAGCTCGTTCAGGCCTTTCTTCTGCTTTACTTCATTTACTCACCAATTCCCTTATGCTGGTAATATGATATAAAAAACCTATGGATAAACAAAAGGATACACAGCTACTAAACAAAGGCCTTAAACAGCAGAGCTATCCTCCAGGTTACGGAGACCCTACAGCTTCAGACACCACACAACTCTCTTAGAGTACACAGGATCACGCCTAAGCAGCAGGCACAGTGATTATAGTATAATACAATAATATAATAAATCAATAAGGATATTTCTCCCCTAGTTTGAAATGCCTGTTGTGACAGCCAAATAAAAATCTAAACTTGGAAGGTGTTGCAGCATGAGGAACACATGCACCAGAATTTGATGTAAAACAGGCGAGGAATTCCAGAAGTGAGCCACGGTTTAAAGATAGCTGCAATAGAAACAAACAAGAGATCAAAAAGCAGGCTGCAGCAACAGGATCAGAGGATCAGGCACAAAAATAGGGAACCTAAGTCAAGAGACAACAAGCATTTACAATGCAGTGGGTCTTGCGTTTGCTGGAGTTAGAGCTATTAGGGTTGAAAATTCCTAACTTGACGTTTCTTGCCACATAAAATGAAAATTAAAAGTAAACGGTTGACATAAGTGAGCTGATTCAAATCGCCATGGCTGCCATGAGCATGAATGCCAAGGAGAGACATAAAAAGAAAAATAATTCGATCACAGTCAAACCTATTGGCAATCGTGCAATTATCCATGTAACAGGGGCAGTCTGCAAGGCGGTAACAAAACCGCCCCAAGGAGGGGCAAACGTAAATCATTTACCGATGATAAAGATTTTTTGAAAGGCAAGCCCATAAATGGGTGAGTGTGATGGGCATGTGTTGTGCGTGGTTAAAAACCTATGATACTTACAACAGGTCAAAGCACTTGCTCGCTCAACCTAAAACGGAAGAGCAAATAATAATATGACTCTCGTCGACAAAAAGGTATATGGAGCATTTATAGGACAGTGGTACTGCAGTTCCCTTTGGTTTTTGTAAGCCAGTGTCCCCTACCCGACAGAAAGTGGAAACATTTGCAGGAGGACTCATGATAGAATTAAAATGGCTTCTTGATCCACGGTACCTCTTGGCGTGGGTAGAACTCATAGTGTCGTTCAAGGCCCACCTGCATAACTTGACGCAGGACCAGAGTCTCCATGATACAACATGGCGGGAGCTATTGCAGTGGCAGCCAAGGGGAAATACTAGACTGCCTCTGACAGTGCTGCCAGGAACACAAGCAGGGCGGCTGGCAGTGGTGTATGAAAGCGGTGACTGTGGAGACCTCTGCAGTGTGGCAGAATGCATTAGAAATGCTGTTTATTTTTCCCTAATCTCGTTCTCATGCTTATATTACTGGTATTTATAAACTTCTGTGTAAAATCTAGTTCACCATAGATTACCAAACACTAATTCTGCAAGGCCATATAGTAAAAAAGCCAGTGTCAAAAATGATTTTTTCACTTTACGCCTTATGTGGAATAAGTTCCATTCTTGGTCTATGCTGGGAAAGTGAGAGTTCATCTTTAAAAGCCCTGTGATTCCAGATCTAGACTCTGTTTCAACTCAGCGCCAAGACGCATCCTTCTATTCCTACACACTGAGCTGTGTTTGGGGCATAGAAAGAATCAGCCGCATTTTACACAAAGTACTGCTCATTATGACAAAAAATGCATTTCTATGATTTGCAAGGAATGCCATGTACTGCCTGGCTCGCAGCTATTAGTGTTCAGCTACAAGAATGATGTCATTGATGGAAGGAATCTCACTTCACACACTCGTACTGTGAAGGGGCATTCTTTAAGTAACAGCGTGCATGTGACCCTGGAGGTCCATGGTACATTTTCAGAAAGCAGTCACGCAACGGCCTGACAGTTCTCAAAGTGCCTATTAACCAGTTGTCACAGCCCTCATTTGAAATCAGACGTATGGCGGGTATACGCGAAATGACTGTACTGTCTCGCTTACACATCTTTCTGATTGAGAGGCATGTGGTTTCTTCCACAGCCATGTGATTTGTAGCAGCGCCATTTAACATCTCTTGGAATGTCCGAGGGGCCTTGTGAGGCTGCCTCAGGACTGTGGGCTGCCAGAGGTTAAAGGAAAGGGCAACCTTTGCTGGTAAACAGCCTGAGTGAAAGAATGAGACATGAACAGCACGCACATGGAATTAAGTCTGGAAGAAACTCAAGTGCACCGTGTGGCCATCAATTACATGCACGTGTCGTTAGTGTAGAGAAACAGTTATCTAGTGCAGTAGATGTCTGCATCACACCACTGCCGAAATCTACTCCTGAAAAGCTGCCAATAATTATAAGGAACGGTGTCAAAATGAAAATTAGACAACTACCTACAAGAAGATTTAAGCTACATATTGTGTCACACTAAAACAAGCCCCCACTAGAATTGACGTGTAGTGTTGTGTTTCGTAGTTTTGTAAATAACCCCACGAAGCGCTTCAATGTTTGTTAACAAAACTGGTCTTTGTTTAAACCCTTCCACTGAAAAAACACATCTGTCCTTCTTCAGTCTCTATCCATTGGCTTCCAGAATTAACAGAAGTTCCCTCTGCTTCTAATCTGTTTTACTTGGGTTTTCCCAAAGGCAAGAATTTCTTCTTGAAATTCTATGACACCGAACAAGCTTTAAAACAGTTCACATAAAGCCTATGGGAAAACTGTTGCCTCGGACACAGACCTAAAGGCATCCTTTCAGACTGAAAAACTCCATCAAGTGTGACAAAATCCTCTTCCAAATCCATCTGATGGTAGACGGACTGTAGCATCTCAAGATCTCACCCAACTGTCTTCAATGGCTCCCAGATCTCTCTGCCTCATCCAATTCCCACAATTCTAAATGACCTCATAACATTCTTTATCAGATAAAGTGAGAGAGAGATACTGCATACAATACATACTATGTGCATGGTTACTACACACCTCCTTCCTATAACAAAACAATGTAAATAATTAAAATATAACAATCAAAATAACGAGTGAAAGATTTACAAAGACATTTATGAATCATGTTTAACATTTCTACAAGTCGAGAACCATGGGAATAGCTATACAATTCACATATGTTTAAACTTTCCACATATCATGTAATAAACACACAACTAGATTACTCAATGTAATCCTTTAATTATTCAGGAATTCGCATCATTCTATGTGATTCCCATATCACAGCACCCTTATCTGTTCCTTCTTTTTTCCCTACCATTCCACCACATCTGACACTGGAATCAACTGTCTTCCCTTTACATAAAACTAATCAGTTGAGGTTCCAAATGCGATGATACTGTGTTCAGACTACATCGCTGAATATTTTAATAACTTGCATGGGACTGAAATGTCTACCACTTTCCTTCTTTCCGGGTGGACTTTTTATCAACTCTGAATCACCCACAGATATTTTGGTTTATTTTCTTTTTGTCAAAATATTCTTTTTTGTTTCTAAATCTCTCATCCTCTCACACATTCCAATTTTTCTCAGTGAAAACGTTTCTCAAACTGAGCTCCTATGCATATACCTATGAAGGTCCAACAGTAGTGTTGGGGTATCTACCTTGGAACAATTCAAATGGCATCTTAATAGTGGGGATATGTGGTGTGATTCTGTAAACATCAACCCTCCTCTTCACTTCATCCTTCCAGTTCATGAAATTGTCTTTGGCTAAAGTTATAGGGGGTTATTACAACTTTGGAGGAGGTGTTAATCCGTCCCAAATGTGACGGATATACCACCAGCCGTATTACGAGTTCCATAGGATATAATGGACTCGTAATACGGCTGGTGGTATATCCGTCACTTTACCGTCACTTTTGGGACGGATTAACACCTCCTCCAAAGTTGTAATAACCCCCATGGTCTCTTTGAGAACCCTATTAAATCTCTCCACCATCCCATTTGCTTCTGGATGATAGAGAGCACATAGTTTGTGATTTATCCCTCGTTCTTCAAGGAATTCTTTCATCTCTTCAGAGACAGATTGCACACCATTATCAGGGTGTAAAGTCTCTGAAACACTTTCCCTCCCTATAGTTTCACTCAAAAATGTAATCACATGTTTAGTTTCTATTCCCCTTGTGAAGTACACCTCTGGCCATACTAAATACATGTCTATTACAACTCTGGCATACACTTCTTTTCCATCTCATGAACTAGTCCAAGGATATCAAGAGCAATCTCCTTCCATGCGCCAGTAGGACGATCTCTGATCACCATGGTCTGTACTCTAGGTTTCATGGCTTTCTCGCTAACCATACAATGGAAACAACCACCCTCACCATTACAGTTACTTTATTCCACAGAAGAAGATCTCACCCAACTGTCTTTACTTGCTACCAGCTCTCTCTGCCTCAACCAATTCCCACAATTCTAAATGACCTCATAACATTTTACATCATATACAATGGGAGAGAGCTGTTGCATACTATACATATTGTGTGTATAGTTACTACACCAAATTCAAATCCAGATTTGAAAAACCCTAAGTCCCACCCTACTGGCAATCATTTCATCCTTCTTGGGTAATGGGTTCCCTTCTACCTATATCACCTGGTTATACGTCTGGAACAGAACAATTTTGGTACAATCATATGATCCAGCAAAAATGTCTGGTGATGCCAGTTTTATAAAGTTCTACACCAGTGAAAAAAGCTGAAGTACATTAAACAAATCAACTGTAGTGATGTCCCATTGCTAATATTAGGATGAATACACAACAGAATAACAGTGTATACATTGATTAAGAGCAGAAGACACTGTGCAACGGAGAAACCTGCTTCAACAAGATACAATTAAAAAATATTGCCAGAAGTTGCAGTTCACCTTATACAATGATACTCACAACTAACAATAATTCAGTAACACTGGACAATAATAATCATCTCTTCTAAATGGAATTACAGATTATTTTCAAAACCACACACAGGGAAAATTCAAGAGTAATATATACATGGACAATTTATTTGTTTCACAATCATTCTTCTATCTGTCGACCCCAAACTGTTGCACCCCATTTACACAGTTTATGTCTGAACAGTTAAGTATAGGGGATCGTCTCATGGTGTAATCTGGCCTCATGCATCACAAACACTTCTGAGATGCAGGGCAGCTGATAACTGAATTCCAACATTAACAACATGAAGGACTGATGCTTAGGGTGTCTGATTCTGCACCATATTAAGTGTGCAGCTACAGCAGGAAATAATTTGTGCATTGATAAGTAAGATGTTAACAGACGCCATCCCAGAAGTGATAGCTCCAATAACTGCAAAGGATAGCCCAAGGCCACTCAAGGACTTGGCTGCATTTCTCCAGCCCTGAAACTCGTTTCAAAGGGTATGTTGTAGCTGAAAATGGTTGTATTTTTCATATCTGTTGTTTCCCTTTTTTGGGGGAAGGTGGTTAGAAGAGGGAAGTGCACATGATTACATGCTGATATGCTGTATCGTTGCTGTTACATGTTTATAATTCTTGATGTCGACTTGTGTCTTAACTTGATTTGTACCAACATGTTTCCTACGACAAAAATAAATAAACATTGCAAAGCCAATAGGTCTCGCCTATACGAGAGCTTTTGGCTTTGGCAATGAGTTTTGCCATGAAGTACATCAGTGTGGCTGCTTTTCAGCATGGCTAAAAGTTAGTGACATGGAGTGTCAGAGTGGAGAGGGGTAGTAGAGTGTCACAGAGTGGATTTATTGGAGTGTCATAGAGTGGAGTGGGGGAGTAGAGTGTTGTAGAGTTGAGTAGAGGGGAGTGGAGTTCAGTGATTCACTGGAAGAGAATTTTGTAGAGTGCAGTGGGGTGGAATTGGGTGGAGTGGGTTTGAGTGGCCTGCAGTAGTGGGGTGTATTGGATGGGAGAATAGTGAGGTGGATTGGATTGGGGAAGAGTGGGGTGGATTGGTGTAGGTTGGATTGCATTGGAGTGGGCTGGATTGAAATGGGGTGAGGTGGATTGGGGTGGATTCAAGTGGGATGGATTAGACTGGATTGGGGTGGGTGGTTTGGACTGGAACGATAGGCCAAGGTGGGGTGGATTGGATTGAGGTGGGGCGGACAGGATTTGAAAGGGGTGGATTAGATTGGACTGCAGTGGAGTGGGTTAGGTTGGACTGCAGTGAGGTGGATTGGACTGGAGTGGCGTGGATTGGATTGGAGTGGGCTGGATTAGATTGGAGTGGGGTGGATTAGATTGGACTGGATTGGGGTGGACTGGAGCGGATTGGATTGGATTGGGATGGATTGGATTCAGTGGATCTGAGTGGGGTAGACTAGAATGGAGTGGGTGGATTGGACTGGAGTGGGGTGGACTGGATTGGAATGAGGTGGATTTGATTGGAGTAAGGTGGATTGGAGTGGGTGGGTTGGATGGATTGCAGCAGGGTGAACTGAACTGGGATGGGGTGCAGTGGATTGGACCGGGATAGAATGTGGTGGTTTGGAGCAAGTGGAGTGGATTGGAGTGGGGTGGGGTGAGTGGGTTAGATTGGAGTGGGGTGGGTGGATTGAAATGGGGTGTGGTGGACTGGATTGGAGTGTGGTGGTTGCAGTGGGATTAACTGGATTGGAGTAGGGTGGATTGGAGTGGGGTGTGTTGGACTGCGCTGGATTGGAGTGGGGTGGGGTGGATGGACTGGATTGGAGTGGGGTGGACTGAACTGGGATGGGGTGGGGTGGATTGGGGTGAGGTAGATTGGAGTGGGGTGTACTGGAGTGGATTGGATTGGTGAGGGGTGTATTGGACTAGACTGCATGGCTTGGATTAGAATGGGGTGGAATAGAGTGGGGTAGGCTAGATGGATTGGACTGAAGTGTGGCGGAAGGCACTAGGATGGGCTGGGGTCAATTGGATTGGGGTAGAGTGGGGGATAGGAGTTGGGTGGAGTGTACTGAAATGGGGTGGGGTGGACTTAGGTTGTGTGGACTGGAAGGGGTAGATTGGACTAGGGTGGGGTGCTTTGGATAGAGATGGGGTGGATTGGAGTGTAGTCGATTTGAAACAAGTGAATTCATTGAGGTGAGGTGGATTGGAATGGGGTAAATTGGATTAGAGTGGGGTAGACTGGGGAAAGGTGGACTGTATTGTGGGTCGATCAGACTGGAGTGAGGTGGATTGGAGTGGGATGGATTGGATTGAGTTTGGTGTTAAGTGGGGTGCTTTAGGGTGGGGTGGATCAGGGTGGGGCAGATTGGATTGAGTGGGGTGGATTAGATTGTGTGGGGTGTATTATGGTGGGGTGGATTGGATTGTGTGGGGTGGATTGGATATGGAGTGGGTGTATTAGGTTGGGTGGATTAGAGTGGGGTGTGGTGGACTGGAGTATCACTCAGGTGGTTTGAGTAGAGTGGATTGAGGTGAATTGGACTGGAGTGTGGTGGATTGGAGTGAAGTTGGTTTGGATTGGATTGGAATGGGGTGGATTGGATTGGGTGAGGTGAACTGAGGATAGGATCTGGTGTAACAGCCAGAGCTGCTGATTTTGGAGCTGTGGAACCAGGTTTGAGTCTTGGCATCAGCTCAACATCCTGTGATTCTGTGCAAATCAATTAATCTCCCTGCGGCAACCGAAAAACATAAGTGTGTCCAGTAATGTAACTCATGTAAAGAGCTCCAATACCTTTGGGTCGAATTTGTGCTATAAAAAAATGCACAAAAAAAAAAAAACTGGAGTGGACTTGATTGGTGTGAGGTGGCTTAAGGTGGTTTTAAATAGGGTGGATTGGACTGGAGTAGGATATATTAATGTGGACTGGAGTGGGATGGATTAAAGTGGATTGTTTGGGGTCAGGTGGACTGGGGTGGTATGGGTGGATTGGATTGGAGTGAGGTGGATTGGGTAGCAGAGGACTTGATTTGAGTGGGTGGATTGGGTTGCATTGGATTGGGTGGGTGGGTTGGATCGGATTGGAGTGCAGGGGATTGGACTGGAAGGGGATGGATTGGGCTTGAGTAGATTGGGGTGGGGTGGTGTGAACTGGATTGGTATGGGTGGATTGGATTGTGTGGCATGGACTAGATTGTAGTGGGTGGGCTGGAGTGGGGTGAATAGGATTGGGGTGAGGTGGATTGAATTGTAGGGGGGAATTGGAGTGGGGCAGATTGTTTTCGACTGAAGTGGGTTGTTTGGGATTGGAGTGGGGCAGATTGTATTGGACTAAAGTGGGAGAGATGGGAGTGGGACGGACTGAAATAGAAAGGGGCAGATTATTTTGGATTGGAGGAGGGCAGATTATTTTGGATTGCATTGGGGTGGCTTGGAGTGACACAGATTGTTTTGGATTAGCGTGGGCAGAATAGAGTGAGGCACATTGTTTTAGATTAGAGTGGGGCAGATTGTATTAGGGTGGATTGGAGTGGGGTGGATTGGACTGGAGTGGGGTGGATAGGATTGGAGTGGGGTAATTTGGTTGGTGTGGGGTGGATTGGATGGGGGTAGGGTGGATTGGAGTCAGGTGAATTGGGAGGAGTGTGGAAAATTGGATTCAGCTGAGATGGAATGGAGTGGGGTGTATTATTTTGGTTTGGAGTAGGGCAGATTGGAGTGGGGCAGATTATTTTGAATTGGAGTAGGGCAGACTGGAGTGGGGCACATTTGAGTGGGGCAGATTGGAGTGGGACAGATTGTTTTGGACTGCAGTAGGGCAGATTTAAGTGGAGCAGATTAAAAATGGGGCAGATTGGAGTGAGGAGGATTGGAGTGGCACAGCTTGTTTTGGAATGGCATAGGGCAGATTGCTTTGGATTGCAGTGGGACAGATTGGATAGGGGCAGATTGTTTTAGATTAGAGTGCAGTAGATGGCAGTGGGACACATTGTTTTAAATTGGGGCAGATTAGAGTAGGGCAGATTGTTTTGGACTGGAGTGGGGCAGATGACTTTGGAATGGAGTGAGGCATTGGAGCTGGGTAGATGGGAGTGGAGCAAATTGTTTTGGATTGAAGTGGGGCATATTGTTTTGTTTGGAGTGGGCAGATTGGAATGGGGCCGATTGTTTTGGACTGCAGTAGGGCAGATTGTTTTGAAGTAGGGCAGATTGTTTTGGATTTGAGTGGGATGTACTGGAGTGGGGCAGATTAGATTGGGGTGGGTTTAGAGGATTGGGTTAGGGTGGGCTGGAGTGGATTTGGAGTGGGGTGGGCTGGGGTGGATTTCGAGTGTTGTGGGTTGGAGTGGAGTGGGGCAGATTGGTGTGGGGTGAATTGTAATGGGGCAGATTGGCAGAGGTGTATTGGGGTGTATTGCACGAATTTGTGTTAAAGCATAATTTCAGAAATTTCACATAATTAAAAAAACAATGTCGCTTTACAATATTTAGAACAAGATAATCATCTTTTGAGAACAGCGCCCACAAACAAAAACAAAAGAAAGTATGAGTGCAAAGTGAGAAAAGACGACTTGGCAACATAAAAGAAAGTTAGCTATAAAAAATACAACTTTGCAATTTTGTTTGTCTTGCTGGGTACATATTTACCAGTCACAAGCCTTCTGTCTGCAGGGCACTAGAAGTTAAAAAGAACAAAATAGTACATCAATCACATCGGGAGCAGCAGACGAGCACTGAGCACTTGAATCAATCAGTACTTGGTCCCTGCTCCACACAGAGGAACGGAAATGATTCTTCACCTGCAGTGAAGAATTAGAAGGCTGTAAAGAAAAGTGCCACGCAAGCTGAGCATGTGCCTGGAGCAGAACAAAGTAAAGTGAGAGATAGCTCTGCATGTGCGTGTGCCTGCCGCTATTGAAACCAAATAGGCTTGGATGGTGATAACACCGTTCTCCTGTAAATGTTCAGCTTGAGTGGTGCTGCCGAATTCATTGTGAATCGTTACACACATATTCCACTGCTCTTCTACTTGCAGAACGTTCGTATCTTCAAATGTAGCCATTAAAAAAATAACATTATACTAGCCAAAGACAGACGCGTGTTGGCGCATGCGGGCACAGACGCAGCTAAGGTTCGTAACATTCGAGAATAAAAAGGAACGTCAGACAAATCAAAGTATCTACGTAACGACCCCATCCACAGAGTGGAAAGTGGAAACTGGAACAGGCCAGCGTGTGACTCACAGCCTGCGAAGTCTGGCCAGGATAGCATTTGGCCGAAGTGTGTAGTTTGAGTATGTCTGTGTGCCCACCAGAGGTTTACGCACGTCTGTTAGCTATAATCAAAGGGTTTCTGCAAAACCACACAAGTGGCTCTTATCCTTTCACTCTATGGCAAAGGCGTCTTCTGCGACCACCTATGTCAGTATAGGAGCAGGGTCACCATCTGCTCAACCTTGGACCTTTGTGTGCTAGCCTCATGCGTTATGGGCACCTGAAATTAATGATTTTTAATTGAAAAGCTCAGAAATAGAGATGCTGTCCTTAATAAGCTGGAGTGAGTTAGCTGCTCTGTGTATAAGGGAAACCTGAAGTCCATTGATTGGGAGAACAAAATTATAGATTCTAGTGAAAATCATATGTACATCATTATTTGAAGTTATTCAAAGCAGCTGAGACATTCTAAATGATTGCATAAAAGTGCACAAACTAATTTCACACTGTTTTCAGGGCTTATAATACCCCTTAATGAAGCCCACGTGGTTGGCATCGTTTTAGTGGCTCACATCATTACAACCTAAGTAAACGGGTTTTGCGCCACTTTTCAGGTGTGAACGTGACTATTGCTAAGTTATTTTATTATCGAGGACACAGCAGCAAAGGTACAAAAGCACTTTGTCCCATTTATGTAATCTGTTTGATGGCGAGCTTGCCGTTCTTCATACGGCTCTTCAGTGTTGTTAGAGTTTTCCATTTCTTTTATTCGTCTTCATACAATCTGGAAAACGTCTGTACTTATTGCACCTGCAATCTCTGTTGTTCTGCACAGTGTGTTTATGGGGCACTCTCCATCTGTGATTGTCATGATGTTAGGGTGAACAGATGGCTCCTTGTCACAGGGACACCAATGTTCAGGTACTAACCTTTCATTTAACAAATCAGTGCATTCTCGGGGTTCTTTTTAATGGAAACAACTGGAGTAGCCGATCTGACAACAGTGATTTCAAAAAGAAAACCCCTGGGCTGGAAACTTGTTATTCCTAGCATGAAGCCACCGGGTTGCGTGAGGATGATGACAACATTTGTTTCTGTAATGCAGGCCGCAAACGTAGCTCCAGGGTCCAAGAAAAGCAGAAAGCTCTGGAGACCTGCTGCCACAGCCTTGGCGACCACCTTCTTTTTGTGACACAAGGAATACTCTACTCTGAGTTGAATGACGAAGGGAGGGAAAATATGGCGACTTCCTCTTATCATAACAGCAGAACAGCACCATTCTGTATACTGAAGCTCATCTTTCTTCAGACCTACGTGAAGGATGTTTCTATTCCCTAAACTAGGGGCACTGGCTGCATTAATATCAGTCAATTCTGAAAATCCGGGCTGTACATATACCTACTTGGTAGTGCACGTATGGGATGATCAAAGGTTGTGGCTGTCAAATGAAAATCTTGGTGTCTGATTTGTGATTACTGAGATAATTGAAATAATTTAGACATAGGTTCTTCTGTAAGACATCAGTTGTGTGTATGTGTGACTGTGTGTTTATGTGTGTGTGGCAACATGTGGGCGTATGTGTGCATCTGCATGTGTGTCTGTGTGCATGCATGCCTGTGAGCATGTGTGTGTCTTACTTTACCAAGCTAGGTCGTTTTCTCGTGAACATAGCCAAGGCAATCTTTAGAGTAATCACTGCTGGTACTAGATGTTGGAGGAAAAACGGTTTATTGAGTAAAAATGTAATAAAATGTGACAGACTCCTAGGTGGCCCAGTATAGTGAACAAATACAAATGAGGGTAGAGCATTACATGGTAGATCAGGATGAGTAGAAGCATTTGGATAGATGAGAAATAACAAAAGTGTTCTATAACGTTTAGAAAAAATATGTATTGCAGAATCACATCAACGGGAATGTGCTGGAGCAAGGCTTTTCTGTAGAACTAGACAAGATTTTTCACAACTTTAGAGCTGACACATTTTTCAAGGTCGACAATGTTGGTCTTGAGGACTCCAGTCTGCAATGATACAGGAAGTGGTAAAAGCAGTAATTCCGAAGAGAAGTTTGGACCCTCCCTTGTGTTCTTTAGTCTAACATTTATCCCTACTAAATTTACGGGTAGATGGATCCAGCAATATTCAGCAGAAACAACTGCAATTGAAAGAAACATTTTCAGAAACAGGTGCCCTTCTATTTATGCAGGATTATGTGACTTTTACCGCCTGCAGTGATGAATGTTAAGTGAGTGAGTTCACTCCTGTTGGATGCAGTAGGCAGCACACAGCCTCTTGTCACCGATCACCCACACTGGCCGCACTGCACTTCAACCATCTTCTTGTAATGCAGGCCCCAGCTCCCTCTGTGCTGCCAGGCCAATGATGAACTTTGGCTGCTCGCTGTATAACTGCAGTTCAAACACAATGCCGAAGTATAGAGTTTGGAGCCCCTGATGAAATACACAATTTGTCTGCTGAGAAGCCTGTGTACATAATAATTGTAAATAAAAAAAACAAAGACAGCTCGCCACTAAACGAATCTAAGCATTTTTGTATGTGCCCTGTCACAGGGTGGAAGATGCAGCCATCTGTAAATGTTCAGTGATGAGTGGTAGATTTATTGATAATTTCCTTCTTATTTTTATGAAACAGAATTGGGAAATAAATGTACTGTCATCAAGATGATGGAAGTGGGCCACAATCTCATCTTGTTGGGAAGGCCGACAATGCAATGTAACGTACGCATTTACACTTTTCCCTAATACCATTGTCCAGGGAAAGCAAAAGGATTTTTTCTATGACAGGGTAAGAGACATATAGCACCGGCAATATGTCTCCAGCTCGGGGACGATAATTGACCTTCAAGAAATCCGCCGCTGTTGGTTTTCTAAGAACTGTCCTATTGTTCTCTCTCATTAACAGCACACAAATGATTTATCTTATTATTTCTGGTAAATGGCAAATTTTAGTAACTTTCAGCTGTGCAGTGAGGTGTACATTAACATACCTCACTTATGCCCATAAATGGGTTCAGCCCCTGGTCTGACAAAATCCATATAAGTACAAAAGCAAATTGTTGTATATATAAAGTTAACACTGGGTAAGTTTGTTTCTAACCACTTCCAGTTCCAGCGGAGAAATTAACTGAGTCACAGGAGTAAAAATGTCATAGGATCAGACAGTTTGAGCAAGCGGCGAAGTCAGTATTATAAACTAGATACATTAGGTTAATAATAAACTTAATAAACACAAAGCTACATATGTAGTACATAACCTTTCCTCCTTATGTTCAGCATGTTTACTTTGGTGCCTGCTGACTATGAGTGAAAAGATTTCAGTCAATTAAACGTTTGTAGCGAGGAATCAAAATTAAGTATCTGTCCAGTTTACATGAATTTGAAATTTTTTCTCTGTCTAAAGCTTCCTTTGCCAGATTATTTCCTGATTTTAATAGAATTTCACGGTCACAATTTGTGGTTGAATAAATACTCAGACCAAAGGTTTTCATTTCCTTCCAAATACCTCCTGAAACATGAACGAGAAATAGTTCCAGAAGGCTTTCTGGTCCCAAGAAACACAAGAATAGCCCAATGACTGTTGATTCATGCGGAATAATCTGAAATCCTGAACAGCCTCCAAACCTCACAGATCTACATCATCGAGGACAAGCATGCAGAATCTATTGAAGGAAACTTCAGCTTCATGGGAACAGTCAGGTAACATAGACAGAGCAATACCTTAGTGTTTTAAACTATTGCAACCATGAGTGGATCAATAGGTGAACTGCAACCTTCACCGCCATGGTATTCAGTTCTATTGATTAATGTACTTTTGATGATTTCTGAGTTGAGTCATGCCTTAGAACAGAATGCTCTATCCTTTCCTGGGAAATGATCTAAGCCAAAATGGACCAATAAAGCCTTTCTCTGTGGAAATTAAATAACTGTAGAGAGAAATGTGCTCACGTGAGATTCCGTTGTTACTCAATAGATAGACAGAGTTTAGTGTATCCCTTTGGCAACGTCTTGACAATTGTGCATTGATAAATTATTATGAATAGCACTCAGGTCTGATGCAGGTAAATTTAAGACTAGCAGGTATCCAAGGGATGCCAAAAATCAAGTTTGTTGTTGAAGATTGTACCCGTTTGCTCCAGAAAGGGTGAATGCCAAGAATGAGAATTGACCAATCTGTATGATAACTTGAATCCACAGAGTAAACGTACCAGTAATTTCATCAGAAAAAACTACCATTGGCTTTGTTTCTAGAACGGTAAATTGTAAAATCGTAAAATTGATCAAAGGGACTGCCAGACCATGCAGGAGTTAGGACGGCCTATTTTTTAAATAAGGATACACATCTTAGCATCATGGGGATTGTCTTGCATCATAAAACACCAACCTGTGACGCATGTGCCTATTGTGAAATGTGTCAATCAATGTATTTGCCAAGAAGAAAAACACAATCTTGTTTTGTGACATCACGCAACTTTCAAATCAGAAAATGTCACATAGATCATTTGGGGCTATTTAATATACTTGACGTAGAAACCAAATAGAACAAGCTTAGTATGTATCAGTTAACACTGCTTCAATGTATTCTGCTATTTAATTTTTATAATTGTTTGGAAAAGTGCCATACACCTGACCACAAGTACAAGCTCTTAAAAGAATGAGCTACGGAAAACTCGAAAGATGAAGAAAAATACAACAATATAAGTGGATTTGGCTGCTGAGTGCCATAGAGACTAACTAACTGAACACATAGGGAGGAGCTGCATGATACACCCAAAGCCTCCAAAATGTTTTACTCAGCTTGTGTCACCTTCAAATGTAATAAAGTGGGTTCCTCTGATTTATTGTACATTTACTACTGATGTTTACAAACTATAGGGAAATCTCCTAGGGTCACAAAAGAAAACTCGAGACACTGATGTTCATGGGCCAACACGGTTATTCTGTCCTCATTATAGGTTTTAAGAAATATGTAAACGCAAAAGGAATTAGGAAAGTTTATTACTTTTTTATGGTAAAAACAAAGCATAAAATCACTATGAATCATGATATTTTAAATTTGGTTACCTAAAAGTGACACTTAAAAGTAATTTGGGAAGGTTACATGGGCAGTGCAGCGATGTAGTTCGAAGCCACAAGATATTTTCTGGCCTCTTTTCAACTTTAAACATGAAATTATCTGTGCTGTCCCCTGTGCACACAACAAGAATGATTGTTTTATTATTTGGATGTCTTGAGTGACGTTTGAAAGTTAATAGGGAGCTTTGTTTGGAGTAAAAAACAATAGCCTTGACTTTAAATGATTTGTCTAGCAGCAGTTCAGTCCTAAAACGTATCACGTAAGATAAAATATATGAATATTTCATGTTTTCATCAGACATGCAGGAATAACCATGTAGAATGCATCAACCTCAGGCCTGTCATCGTGCGAAATGACTGTTATACACCACTGGAAAGGGCCGAAATACAAAAATGTAATTTTATCCACTGTGGGCTACTAAACTAGCCACACATAGTATTTAGTGAGCTGTGGACTGTGTTATTGAATTTGTTGTCTGTAGTGAAATACATATTACAAAAACCTAACTATATTGGCAATAAACCATCTTGCTGCATAACTAAATTGCATATATTAACAGAGTAACCATCGAAAAAACAGATTCCACTGTAACAACCAGCTTACAAGAGGGGAAAAAGGATTGCACAGCAGGAAAGAGATAATGGAGGATAAGATACTTGATAGTTTGTGGGTATAAATATGTTGTACAATTATTATTGAGTAGCTGCATAGTGAGAAGAGACGTGCAATCCTCCAATCCCAGGCTGAAGCCAGAAAGGGTTCCTCAAAGTTGGACAAATAGTAGTCAAGCTCTCTCTAAAACCGCTGATTTTGGTGCTAAAAGCTCTCAGCGGTTCAAAGCTGGGCCTTCATAGCCACCTAGTTTGCTTCATAGCTGGGATAAATGTGCCACCTTACCACAATCCAAGGTTTAACTTTGAACTTAGTCACTTTTTTAGTTCTCAAAATCCTCCAGAATTGCAAGGTTAGATGCCACAGCCAGAAGACCATACTATTTACCACAAGGTGCTGCTGAACTAGTTGTCAACATGGCAAAAAGTTTAAGCAGGATGAACTGGTCTTCTTGTTTGTCTTGAGGATCTTCGTCTTATCTCCATTCAACTTCAGGTAATTGCTGTTCATTCATCGAAATACTGCTGTAAGACATTCTGTGAGAACTTTCTGTATTTTCTACAGTGGACTCTCAAGGTTTAGAATCGCCTCATAAGAGATGATGCAAACACCAAAATGTTTGATAGTTTTCCTAGCAGATAGATGTACACAATAACCGAAAATGTGTAATAGCTGGGCCTTGGGTCCCTCCAGAAACTATTGTTCTATTTTAAGATCGATGTGAAGGTAACAAAAACATATTTTTTCTGTTTTCCAAGAATGATATGTACCAATTTAGAGCAGTTTCTCTAGTCCCTATTTCCTCAAGTGATAAAGGTAAACTACGTCAAAGGCAGAAGAAAGGTTGAGCGATGTGCAGCAAGCTGGCTCTTAAAATATCAATCATTAACAGAAGAGCAGATTCACTATCCAATTCGCCTCAAAATCCAATTTCGGTTTTATCAGGGAGCACATGCTTCTCTGAATGGCTTGCTAATCATTGAGCTATACTTTTTTCTGCTAACTTAGCAACGTAAGGAAGAAGATAAATAGGTCTATAATTCACGATGTCCTCGGGATTTTTATTGGGTTTTTAAGCAGAAGCCTAATCTAGAGGTTCTGTCTGATTATCAAAAGCAGAATTCAATGTAAAAGAAAGTGAACAATCACCAAAGGCATCTCTGTTAAAGTTTTAACTGGGCGGACATCCTCTGGTCACACAATTTTAAGGGAATAGATTTCCTTTATCCTTACATCCCCCACCCATGGAAAGATTTCAACAACACTGTTGTTATCTATTGCAGTGGTAGAAGGGATAAACATCTCTTGAGGAGGTTGATGTTTTAGTGGACATGCTGTTTATGAATAGCTAGTTTTCATTCACACATTGATGAAATGTGGCCCTAAGCTGTGCTACTAAGCCTCCAGCGAAGTTCATGTAAAAACTGAATACTACACGTAAAATAGTCTAAACCTGGAGCAAGGAGTGCTGATAGGAGGATACTGTTTAGAGTAGTGGTTGGTGAAGGTTTTTTTATGAGGTAGGAAATAGGGTAACAAGGTGAACTACAAAAAGTGGTAGGGAGGAAAATGAAAATATGATGATGAATGTTAAGATAGATTGTAGAAAGAGAGAAGAGTGTTTGTGACATGAAGAACAGCAAAGTGGCTGTGTGACAGAGAACCTCATTAGAAGATAATCCTCTGGCCAAAAGAGAAAAGCACACAGAGAAATAAGAGTGGGCAAGATGGGAGGGGTGAGTGAGAGATATGAGTAAGTAATCAGAGTCAGTATAGCATTTACTTTCAGACGTGAAAGTCCACAGGGGAGAGAAGCAAGTGACAAAGGTCTCAGAGGAAAAGGATAATAAGGAGAATCAGAGAAGTATCAAATGAGAATGGGCTTAAGGGTGATATACATTACAGAGTTAAGTGGGAGCACCCGAGTAAGTCAGTTTGAGTGTGCAGAAAAGGAACCCTGAACAAATAGAGTCAATATCTAGAAGAGGCTAGCCTACAAAGTAGAAGCTCAAACATAGATCATAATAGGAGAGCTAATATTCCTCGCAGGTAGTGGGCAACTAAGCACTGATTCTTGTGGCTAGGCAAGTACAGAACACTGATTGTATGAGGGATGAGAGTAATACAGATACATAATCTGCATTCAAGGACAATAGGTAAGACACTTGCTGACAGTAAAGTTGCTGTCTCGTGAAGATTTAGGACGAGGAACCTTAGAGGGAGGTTGAAAGTAAGCCTGGGAGAAATTTAAATTATTCAAGAGCAATTCTCATAATTTCAGAAATTTTACATTTTCCTTAATATGCAAAATTCCTGAAGTTATGCCATTACACCACTTTGAGTAATTTTGTGCCATTCTTGGTAACAATTTACCCCAGATAGATGTTAACAACAGAATACAAGAGGTTGTTGTTCTCTGTGCTTTTGTTTTTCAGCTCTTTGTACCTCGTGAACTCTTGCTTGAATAATTGATGCGAGGATGCATTTTCCACTAAGATATAGTGTGAAATGCCAGATTTCCAAATAGTAATTTTGCATAATTCTACTGAAAGCTAATGTAATTACATGAAAGCAAATTATGCAAAGTTTGCTCACCCTTAATTCAAAGACTTGAAGAGGGAGACCATCCAGCCAACAATATGACACTATGAAACTGTTTAGCACAGCTCACAGACTGCATCAGTGTATGTGTGGGTGAAAGCGTAGGGCCGTGCAAAATAAATACATCAAAAATAGAGGAAACAAGCCATTCAGAGGGAATGTAGTTTAATAGCTAATTCTGAGCTGGGTTTTTTTAAGCAAGGCCAATCCTGAGTTGCATCTGGTTGTCCAGACCGTAGTGACACTGCAATGGGCTGCGATGCGGCCTGTATAATTACCAATGTCTGGAATTGAAAAAAAATAAAAAAAGCATTCTATCCATCACTTTTTTTCTCATGCCCTAAGTGTAATCGGTATTACCAAACATGGGTTTCATAGCTTACCTTGAAAGAGGACACAAGCTGAATCTCCCTGATGAGGCCAAGTAAGGTTAAAAATGGTTGCTTGTGTTCTCATGGCTGGCCGCTGTCAGTAGTGGAACAATGAGCAAAACATGGTAGAATGATATGTGACCTAGGGTTATTTCCAATGGCCAAAACAATTTCAAGGACTTCACAAATCGCTTTACCACTTTTTCGTTTCTGTCAGGTTCTAATAGTGATATCAGAAAAGTGGTGGGGAGTGGGCATAGCTTCATGTTTTGATTGCAAGCATTTTTTAAATGCAGCCTATAAGGTTATTACCTCAACTTTTAGTAGATAAAAGGCCACATAAATAGAGAGGTATTCTCATTATGAGGCCTGCCAACGTCACCTAGCTCCTACCCAACTAATATACTTGCAACAATGTTGACATAAAAAATAGCTTTACCCTTTTGTTTAAAGAAAGCGGATCTAAATTACCTTATTTCCCCAACTCAGAATATTCAATTTTTGTTCTCAGATATCAAAAGTTTTCCCAAATTAATAAACTATCAATTTATGCTAGTGGGTGTCTCCGTTGGAAACCTTCCTCTCACCTATATAAAGCTATATGACATGGATTTGATTGATGACGTATTGAGTATTCTGTAACTGTTCAGCACCTGTGTGAACAAGTGAGGCGAAGGTTTTGTATTTGGTGCACCAAATGGAAAGCTGGCACCTGGCACTGTTCACCTGCTGCAAGAAGGGAAGTGAACATCTATTTGACAAGAGGAACTGTATGTGATTTTAGCCAGATTTGTGAAGGTCTTCATGGACCAATTGGGGGGGTAGCATTTTCCTTTTGGGTGAACACCCCACACAAAAGTATCAACCACCCCCGTTGGCTGAGTGAGGTGCAGGGCACTTAGGTGCACCTGTGAAGCTTATCTGAGTTTTCAGAAGGCATGTATCTAGCAAGTACTTGAATACATGTATAGGAAAGCTCTCCACTATATGTGTGCACAATGTATATAAAAGCATGACTCTTAATCTGTGTGCCACAGGATGGCAGGTGATTGACAAGAGGCAGCTGAGGCACAAACACTATCTTCAGATTGCATGCTATGTATTTAAGTAATACCTTCAGCTGTTTGAGCTGTTCAGTGTCCTCCTTAGCAAGGACAATCCACAAAAACTAAAATAAATAATCCAGGATTTGTAAAGTGCTGCAAATCATCCGTGAGGATCTCAAGGCTGAATTGTAGGCACGGGGAGATTAAGTGATTTGCCCAGAATCACAGGATGTTGAGCCGAAGCTAGAGCCTGGTTCCTCAACTTCGAGGTTGGTAGCTCTGGCCCTTACACCTCATTCCCTTCCCTTGAGGGCACACTTGTGCGCAACGTGAAAACAACTCAGGTAAAAACAACTCAGGTAGAAGGCAGCACTGATGCTCCCAGTGCTTGTTGAAAGAGAAGGGGCATACTAGAAAATGACTTGAGCCAGAATGGGTAACACTACAGAAGATGAACTTCGGGTGGTCTCGGATATCCACCGAGGCACCTGGGCTGGCACGGAATCAGGGAAAGGGTATAATAGTAACCTCACAATTAGGGAGTCGGAAACTATTGGCAGTCGCTTCCGTTTTTTATTATTAAATATCTTTATTTGGTTTTTAAAGACAACTGAACAGTCAGGTAGAAGTCGCTTCACCTTTAACTATCAGGGAGAGTTCCTGTCATATCTGAACAAACATGGCGGCGGGTGCATTGTTGCACGTACTGTGGAGCGTCAGACACACTGCGACAATCCCGAATAGATATTTATGTTTGGTTGTACTCTGAGTAACAGGAGAGGGTAATCATTTGTTTGGCTGAAAAGATAACCTTGTGATATGTGCAGACGTTCTTTATATCTTTCTGTGCCCAAGGGCAGAGTGGATTCACGCCAAGCGAACTCTGAAGAGTTCCTAAAACGCAAGCAGTCAAAAGTTCACATCTCCAAGCCAACAGAGAGTATCTTTTTGGAGTTTTTCCTTTCAGCAAAGACCTGGATTTTAGCCGAGCTGAATTATATTGTATGGTTACTTTAAATATCAGGCTGTGCCGCATAGTCTCAGGGTCGGTCTGGTTGCACACATACTCAAACACACTTCCAAACCATTTTAATATCGCAATCTTTTTTTACCATGAATACAAGTTTAATTCATGGTATTTTTTTTAAAATAGAGGTCAGACAGACTTCGGGACCTCATTACTCATTTAACGTTTAAGCTAAACATGAGTGCAAAAAATATACAAAACTTGTGTAAGGAATTACACTATTTCTGAGCTTCTTGAATGACTCCTAACATGAAATCCTTCTGTATCAGAGCCAATAGCCACCAAAATCACAAAGCGCACACTGATTCGTAAGTATTTAGAAAAGCGCAAGATGGCCTCTTTTTCGTGTATTCACGAAGTCTCATTTTACATGCTTTTTCGTTGAAAGGAGACTGGGGGCCTGGTTATGACCTTGGCAGAGGGGATTACTCCATCCCAAATGTGACTGATATCCCACCCGCCGTATTACAAGTTTCATTATATCCTATGGAACTTGTAAGACGGCGGACGGGATATCTGTCACATTTGGGAAGGAGTAATCCCCTCTGCTAAGGCCGTAATCAGGCCCTATATGATCACAGTTTTGGAACGTTTCTGCCAAACTTTAAATCAGGCCCAATGTCTAGGCTGGGGGTGTCCTCTGGGCACATGGAGACAAATTAACTTTTTTCATACCTATGGCTGCCACAGGAGATGGGAAGAATGTTAGCTGGGACGAGCAGGGTGGACGCTCTGGAGCCCTTTTTGCTGTTGAGAGGAAACACAAGGAAGGTGATTCTGATGGTGGGCAATAGAACTTACCATGTGAGGGGGCACACCAGACCCCCACACTTCAACGGAGCAAGGGGCAGAGAGTTAGGAGGACACAGGATCCTCTTAGTTTTGGAAGATGCCCTGTTAACACACAACTCTGAAGAAGGCATCCTCAAAAATAAGTTAGTCAAAGATATTAGGTCATGAAAATAAAAGGCTTGAGAAAGCCTACCGTAGCTGGATTATTTACATTACTTGACTCTTTTCCTGCTATTTAAATCACATTGGTAACCTCTCTGGTATAGAAATTGACATATGGTTTTACTTCTTTCCGCTCATTTCTTTAAAATCAATGTCATCCATCTCTTTTGATTGTGCCTATATTCTTCCTGCACAGTGAACACTAAATACAGGCACTTTCTGTGCCAATTTAAACTCTCAGATCGATTAGGGTCCTCATTACACGTTGTTCTGTAATTCCAAGGGGCTTGAAAGTCACACTACCACCCCCCTAAGAATTACCAGCTCTGCAGAAACCCCAACACATTGGAAGTATTTAGCCCAGAGACTTCACATGCTGAAAGCGAGTGAAACCTCCAGGGGCAATACTGGGTGCAAAATGAAGACTTTCCCAGGGGTATCAGGACTAGATTTGCTGATAACCCTGATATTCCTCATACCTCCACCGAAACTTGCCAATGCCCCTGGTAGTGGTAAGTGGGGCATAACTGCATTGATCCGCCACGGGGCACTAACTGTTATAACTAACAGCAGAGGGACCGGATGTAGATACATGGACCAGTTCAAAATCAAATTGTTTAGTCAGGTTTCCTGAAATATAATACAATCCCTACATAAGAAACAGTTGTATTGGTCTAAATGAGGGATATGCTTGAACCAAACACTGGAATGTATGGAGCGACTTTTTTTATTTATTCTGTAAATTATGGGTTTCTCCATTTTGGCACATTACAAAATAGGATAAGACTTCAACTGATGACCTTTAAACCCCAGCTCCCTTACCAAGATTTCAAAGCACATCATTATTAGCTTTCACTGATTCTGCTTGCAGACAGAGAGTAGATGCGAACTTGCAAACCATATTTTATGGCGCTTCCAACACTTTCCAACCACTAGCAAGGTATTTACAAACTATATTCGGCTCTTATTTGGGAAAATTGACTTGGTTCCCTATTCTCAGCTTTTATTAGAGAAATGGTATTGCCTGTCGAAGAAGGGTGTAGTTTTTGTACAGAAATAGCACAATACAAAAAAGTTTGCATTCTACCAGCACATTAAAACTATCTCCAGAGAGCTCTGCTTCTGTAAGCATTCCTCTTTTCATTTGAATAAACACAGAAAGAAAAAGAGCTAACAAAAGTAGCATGATTGTGATCTTAACATTTACAAGATATCACAGATGCCAAGTTGGAAAAGCATTGCACATGAAGAAAGACTGCCATCTTCCATTTGTTCCAATTTTTTTTGCATTTAAAAGCCAAATTAAACGTTGATTTCCCATGTGTGCCAGGTCAAATCAGGGCCTTCTGCTATTTTTCCAGGTCTGCCGTGGTTTCAGATTTCACCAAATCATCACGGTGTTTGCTTTCTCTCCCAGCTGCCCTGAAGCCCAGAGCACTACGGGTTTTGTTGGGGACAGCCACAATAGCCACTTGGCGACTCTGAGCAGGCTACTGACTTTCATTGGTGGTGGAACTACTGGCCTTAGTGACAGAATGGATCCCTTTTCTCCTGTCTTGCACTTGTAACACAGTTGTAAAGTTTGTAATTCCTATTAGTCTTATTCGAGGAAAGAGACCCCAATTGATAGTACTTAATAGGATTTGAAAAAGTTACTTCCTGAATCTCATAATACCCCTTTGCAATATTTTAAAACACCTACAGGGAACTTGCAGGACCCCTCTTCTTTAAAAAAAAAATATGTTTGTTGTTTGCAAATAAACACACACACAGTGCAACATATCATAACATAACTCCAAAACAACATTCTCCAATGAAAGAATCTAGATACATTAGTCCAAGTTCCATTGTACCGTTTTTGGTCCCTCACCCATGACGCAGCAAACCCCAGATGAGAATATAAGCCCTCTATCCAGCCTTCCCACCCCAACAATAAATTCTGAGGGCCCTTGCTGTCCCTGTCCTATTGATTGGTTCCCCCTCCCAGCCTCCTCAGATCCTGTCAAATTTCTTCTGGCACCCTTTGCCCTTGTAGACCCATTTTTCCATGTTTCTGCAATACTCCATGCTCACCTCCCGGTCCTGATGTTGGGGGAAACTCCCTGATCCTCATCGTTGAGCAATATCTCGCTCTGTTATCATGCAGCGCAAGTACACCCAAAGTTTCTGGTAGCAGGAATGATCTGTCAGCCCCACACACCAAGCAGGGCAAGTCTGGGGTGGAGTTCTAGAGGTCTCCCTATAGCTTCCTCACAGGGGTGCCCACACTCTCCCAAAACTCACAGATGCGGGGACAGCTCCATAGGATCTGGAAGAATTTGCCTTCTAGCCGACAGCCCGTAAGGCAATTTGCATCTGTCACTCTACCTATCATTAATAGCAGTGGACGAGTGTAGCTTAGTGGACTATTTTGAGTTGGATAAGTCGGAGGCTCAACAGTTTGGCCACTGCCACTGAAAAAATCAGGGTCTCCCACCAGTTGTCCTCATCTAGGTCTCCCAAGTTCCTAGACCATTTATCCAACAGCCTTGTCAAAGTAGCCTGCGTGTTGCTCAAAGTGGTACCACATGTTAGGGAGATTCGTATTTTGCACCCATCCGTCTAATAGTCTCCTTTCCAATGGGGAGTCCTCCTGTGTCTCTTCCGCCAGTGACAGACAGGCAGTCTCTAAGAGCATGGCACAATGGGCTGTATCACAGCCACTGCATCTCTGGCATTTGATATTCTGTCCATAAATTAGTAAAGAATACCATCCAATTCGCATCCCATACATTGACAAAAGTGGAGATGCCGATGTTGTCCCATCCTCAGAAACCCTTCAGTGCCGTTACGGGATACAATCTCTCAAAGTGCGAGACCTCCTCTTTAACAATTCACATCCCCAGATATTTGAATTTACCCATTCCAATCCATAATGGCAAGGCAAGTGACTCCCCCGATCCCATTCTCTCACTGTAAACAATAATGATTTATGCCAATTTCCCAACGAATGGCAAACCCATAATGTTACCCAAATGACTGAAAGATGTATTGCAGCCTGTGCAGCATCTGAATTACCTGTGGTAGGTGTAGTAAAATATCATTGGCATATTATGAAATGCGTTCCTCCCAACCTATACCTCCTGGTCCACACCAGACCTGTGCATCAATTTGCACCCACTCTGCCAGGCCCTCTATCGCGATCACAAACAAAAATCGATAAAAGCGGGCATCCCTGTCTCGTGGTGTGACCTATAATCCGAACTCTAACCACCGGTCTGTTGTATAGTAGGTTGATCCACCTTATTAGAGTAAGAAACTTTTCTTTGCCGGTACTCCGAAGAGATACACGCATTCTATCAAATCAAATGTTTTATTTAAATCGAGCGAAGATATTACCTAACCGGAAGGTGAGGCAATCGCTACCGCTAAGTTGTTATGGAGCCTCTGGAGATTCAGTGTGGTCGAGCAACCCGGTATGAACCCATTTTGATCCAGGTGACCAGCTCTATCACTACATTCCTCAGCCTGTTTGCCAGCAGCTTCACCAGAACTTTCAGATCTGCGTTGATCAAAGAGATCTGTTGGTACAAGTCACAACTGTCTTGGGGTTTGCCGGCCTTTTGTATTTAAACAACCATTAATGATCTCATGTCCTTTGGCAGTTTTCCTGTCCAGAGAGCCTCCACAAAGACCTCCTGACCAGTGGCCAGTGTCCACCTGCTAAATCTGCAAAACAATTCTACCAGGAACCAGTTGGAACCCGGGGCCTTGTCTGACTGCATCTGCACCATGGCCGTTATATAAGCCTCCAGATCTCTCATATGATGCTTGGCCAGTCTCCTCATTGGGCAATCATTGATAAATGCCAAAATGTTCTGCTATGATACGTGCAGGCGCGTTACTGAAATCTTCTAAGTGACTAGCAAACTCTTCCACTATTTCCTGACTCCCTCTCATCAGTTCTCTCAAAGCTGCATATAATTCTCTAATAAATATATTTTTCTTTTCCTTATTTCCAATCCACACCAATAGTTTCCCTGTTTTGTTCCGAGCCTCATATATCCTTTTCTGTTTTGCAAGATATGCCGTTGAGACCCCATGTTTGGCGACAGCCTGATATTCGTCTATTTTGCAGTACATCTCCTTCTTCCCAAGGCGCGTAGCAGAGTCTGCATATTCCTTCTCCAACTGTGTCAACGTTTCTTCTAGTGTGAACTTCTTTTTCTTGTCTTTCCCTCTGATCCCCAATATTGCCCATGATAATGGCACCTCTGAGCGTGGCTTCAAAAACTTTCCACAGTGCCACATGGCTTTGTATTGTGTTTCTATTCTCCTCAAAATGAAGCTTGGAGGTTTTGCCTATGCATTACCCCTCCATTTCATTTGCATGGTGCCATGTTTCCATCCGCCACTGCCCTTGGGGTGGCCACAGGTTAAAAGATGTGTTACTTGTAAGGGGCAGTGGTAACTAAATCCCCTGACTAAATACTCCGAGAGCCAAATCTAGAGAGTGAATCACTTGTGGAAAAGAAATAATCCATATCATGCACCCCAGAGTAAAAGGAGTATCTTTGTTCATTGGAGTATAGGGCCCTATAGGCATGCACCCCAGAGTAAAAGGAGTATCCTCGTTCATTGGAGTGTAAAGCCCTATAGACATGGCTTAGACCCATTGCCTGGGCAAATCCCTCTAGTTTTCCTCTAGTTAAAGTCACCACCTATAATTGGGAGAACTGAGGGAGCCCCTACAAGGAGATCGCCCACTGTCTGGAAACTCTCCATCTGTAATCCAGGAGGCACATAGGCATTGCCTTCATGTTCACCCATGTTCACCAGGTAGCACCCCGATGTGTCTATCCAAGTGTTTACTGTGTGGAATGGAGTGTCTTTCTGAGAATCAGTATCTCACTGGAGCCGGAGGTGTATTGTGCATGACAAGTCAATTTATCCTTGCACCTTCTCATGCTACAGTGTTGCCCATCCATGAGGTGTGCCTCTTGTAAAAAACACATTGTAAGGTTTGTATCAGGTATGGGCCTGAAGGACCAAGCCCCTCTTTACCATGTGTCATGGTAAGTGTGCATCGTCCCTCCCCTGTAGATACATGGTCTGAATGGGTGGGCTGGCCGAGGTTCCCCCTGTGCTGTGGTGCATTAGAAAACTACCACCTACTCTAAAAACTACCCCCATCCTACTTTAATGTCTCAGTTTTAAAACTAACCAACCCTCCACCCCCCAACTCACAGCATGTTTGTTCCCCAAACCTTAACAACTGAAAACATATTGATGCTATAGTGACTGGGGCGCAACCTGAAGCCCCTTGTGCCCAGCTGTCCATGCTTTAACCTGGACATTCTGTATCCGGGAGAAGGGCTCCCTTTCCCACTGGGCAACCGCTGTCCCGGAGTACTTCTCTTTTGCACCAGAACTCCCCTTCAGTCAGGCCATTGTTATCCCAACTGATCCTCTGTCAGGGAAGTTACATTAGGCAGCAGGTACCACTCCATTTAATGCTCTGATCAAATACGTTTGGGACTACTGCTCTCCAGCACGGAGACCAGGGCTCACCATCTGTTGTTACCTAAGACCTCACTGTTTTGTTTAATCTCCAATACTGTTTTCTCCTGTGCAGCTTTCATTTGTTCTTTGGTGGGGAGGCTATTTTATTCCTCTTTTTGTTCCTTTGTTTTGCATGCCACCAAACATTGTCCTTCTGTGTGCTGGACGGTGGGCCAGACCACAGGCCTTAAGTCTCCAGTCATGACCAAGGCTCTTGTGGTGACATCATGAAGTGGGTCTGTCCGCTTCGCATCACTCGCTGCTTCCTGGGGTAAATTAGCATATATTTAATGTCCAGCTGTTCCAGTACCCTCTTAACTGGTACAAACTCTCTTCTTTGTTTTTGAACTAACCTAGTGTAGTCCGGGTAAATGCTTACTTCTTGGTCATCAATTGTCTTGGGTCCATGTTTCTGTGATGTATGACATCCCTGTAGTTCATCAAAGACATTATGGGGCATATTTACAAGCCACTTGCGCCTCCTTGTGCTGCCCTAGTGTCATCTTTTTTATGCTAAGGGGGCGTTAAGAAGGTCCCCACCATGCGCCATATTTACAAAGTGGTGCAATGAATGCATTGCGCCACTTTGTAACCCCTTGTGCCACATTATACCTGCACCAGGTATGATGTATGCAAGAGGGGCGTTCCCATGGAGGGAGGCCTAAAAAAATTGGCGCAGTGAAATTTGCAATATTTCACTGTGCCACTTTTTCTGTCATTTTTAACGCCTGTTCAGGGCAGGCATTAAAGTGACACTCCGTAACAACCTATGGGCCTCCCTGTGCTTTTCTGGAGTAGTGCTGTAATTTATGGCACTAATCCAGCAAAGCACCACAATAGCGTAATAAATGATGATGCTATTGTGCTAAGGTGTGCCATGGTGCACTGTATAGTAAATACAGCCCTACCATGGTGACGTTAGGGGGCGCAGGATGGTTCAGGAAAAGTGGCGCAGCAGCTCTTCTAAATATGCCCCTATGACCGGGTGCAGATTCGCCCAGGCGGTGGGGGCAATGCCGGAATTCTGTGCACCCTTTCCATTGAGAAGATACAGGAAGGCTTACCCTATAGAACTGTCTTTTCTAACCATTCTTCCACAAACAGATCTACGGATTGGCTCTATGCTCTTTCTGCTATGCCGATCAGCTGGACATTGTGTGGACAGAATCTGCCATTCGCATTCTCAATCTTAGTAGCCAATTGCTGCATTTCTCTTTCATAGCAGAAACTTTCTGAGTGGCCCTTTATCTGCCAACGAGCAGTTTCCAGGTGATCCTCTGTCTCCTTTACCTGATCTGCCAGTTTCTCATCTTGCAGAAGACCCACCTCTCCTGCCTCTGCCACAGTCAGTGTTTTCAGTGAGGTTTTTGTGTCTTTTATGGCCTCCAGGATAGCAGCCGTATGTGCTGTCAAAGAGATGTTGCTGTCGATTTGTCTCTGTAGGCTGTCCCCAGCCGCAGCGTCCATGAGGACCCCTTTGTAGTGTGTGCTTGACCACCGTGGGGTTCTTACTGTCCCTGGCACCCGTCAGTGACACAGAACTGCAGGCTCCATTTGCGGTCACCTCTCCCAAAGCTTCCACCCTTCTGAATCTCGCTGTCTCAGACCAAACTTAGGGGAAATGTCTTGACCCGTCTCTAGCTCAGCAGTCAGTTCTTGGCCATAGATCAAACAATGTCTGTCCATTTGGATGATTCACAAGCTCCACCAAGGCCCAGTGGCTCTCTGGGACTAAACCTTCCTGTCCTTCATAAATTACTGCCTCTGTTGTCCCAGGCTAACGTGACCCCCTCCTCACATCCATTGGTGGGAGTGTCTCTTGCTGGATGGGGGGACCAGGGTAAGTGAGGAGGGAAGAAGAGGTATCCTCTATCCTTCTGATACACATGTTGTCGGCCTTTATCAAACCACTCTTCTAAAGGTCCAGTCAGCCAGCGTTGGTTCACCCAGATTACATCATGGGAGAGGATGGAGGTTATGGAGCCCCCATCTCTATCCATTTTGTAAATCAGCTCTAAATGCAGTCTTTCTCTAGGCACCTCAGCAAGTCACTGCATTGCAGAGGATGTGTCAAATTTGTCTAGGGCTGATTCCTTGCCCTATTCCCTGTAGGTCTAGCCGCCACCATTCATCTGTGGGGCCCTGCAGGATTTAGGACAGTCCTCCTCCAGCTCCAGAGGGGGCATATAGCTCCGTTCTAAGGCAGGCCCTCTCCCCGCTGATAGCACACAAATATACACTGCCCCGCATACCGGCAGCTGCTGGGGCTGCACTACCCTCTCTGCCTCTTTGTCCTTTCCCGGCCAGTGCTGGGTCTCCTGCTGTTCCAGGGGACTCCAGTCTTCATTGGGCGTCCCCACGGCCTGTTTTGTTGCCATTCTGGACCGTCCTCTCTTCCACGCCGCTTCTTCCCTGGGTGCCGCACAGGTCTAGCTGCAAGTGGGTGCCATTTTGGTCACTCACTAGCCATTGGTAAATGGGTGTGGTCTTTGTTTTCTCCACCATAGCGGACGTCACAAGTTTGCTGAGAGGGCCTCCCACATCTTGTTATGGGGTCCCTTTAGTTAGGTGCCTCAGGAGTCAATGTGAACAGGAGAAAGGGCTCTGGGGCTGCGGCAAGGGCGGGAGCTTCAGCACTCACTTGGTACACCATATCCGGCCTGGCTCTGCTCCATCAGGACCCCTTTTCTAACTATGACTTTTATTATTTAATAAGTTAGCCAGTGCATTGCACTTTTTGTCCCCTAGTAAAGACTGCTGGGTTAAAACCACGCCTACATAAGCTCCCTCTTTAGAAAAGCAAACTTTGCACAGTCTTCTTGACTGTCAAATAGGCAGGAAAAAGCCAGAGATGTACTTATGACATTTCCTTGAAAAATGATTATAAAAGATTACTAACAAACCATAGTAAGCATAATCATAATTCAACCCCACAGTCTCTTGAGTATTCTTTCTCTCTGCTGTGACTAAACTGATAACATATTGCAAATCCAGAGCAACCCTAGATCCCATTCTTGTTAAATTAGTTTGGTTGTTCTAGGAGGTCCTGGCTCCAATTCTGTTGGATTTCTTCAGCTCCTCCCTCAACACATGCTCTGTTCCTCTTGGAACAGTACAGCGGTCTGGACAATATTCAATATGGTTTTCACTCACATTTCAGCACTGAGCTAACTATGCTGGCAGTATTGTACAGTTATCAGCAAGCTGCGGACAAGGGTGAAACTAATGCCCTGATAATTCAGGATATATCAGCATAGTTTAATGTAATTGATCTTGAGCAGAGCCACTGGAATTATGTGATTATGTGGACACACCATTTTGTGTACAATTATAGATTTGCCGAAATTCACATATAATCCATCATCTGCTGCATAATCCGCAGATTTAGATTAAAACCATTGCTTCGAGGTCAAACGGTTTAAATGTTACTAAAATATTTCTAAAAGTGCAGTGGCACATTGCTGCATTGTAGAAGGCCCTTTCACAAGCATGACTGGTCACCTCTCTGTTACGCATTGCTTTATTTGAGAGTTAAACTGGTAGTACTGCTGTGTAACCAATGCCCAGGAAGTGTTTACAAGTGATAGAATCATAAAATGTGGCGCATTAAGGCTGATAATTTGTCTTCTCTTGTTGCATAATTTACTCAACCCTGATGCATAATTTGGCCCTTCCCTGCCACATAATTCCAGTGGCCCTCATCATGAGTTGCTAATATATCGAATTTACAACACTGGCATAATGGATCAGGTTCTAAACCTTTTTGTAAGTGGCAGAACACAGCAACTGATCTTGGGCCAATTCAAATCCGTTAATTCTGCCTTCTCTTATTGGATGCATAAGATAATTGATTAGGTGTAGGAAACTGTGTTATTATGAAAGAGGTGAGAGCCACAGTCAAATAGTAAACACAAGCCTAGTCAGGGTGAATCACAAAAGTCACTGAATAAACATCTGATTAACCCTGTGGTAGCTTAGCACAAAAGCAGTCAGGTTTAATTTACAGGCAAGAAGTAAGTATTCATGCAGCACTTAGACAGTAATAAAGTAAAAACATAACATAAGAAAAATGCCAACTTTAATAAATAAAATGACAGAAATCCAATAAGTAGAACCAAAATTATGAATTAAAAAAGTTTTAAGTATTACTAGCTCCAGGAAGCACAAAGTGCCAATTAGTTATCTAGTCCCTTTAGACCGGATTGAAGTCAAAGGTTCAGGAATTGTGATGAGACGCAGATACAGGAACCAGGTACCAGGTTCATCACGGTGACTAGTTAACCTTATAACTTAGTCCAATTCAACATGAGGAGCCTAAGTCAAAGCACCCTGTTGGTGGTGGGCTCTTTGTCAGTGCAAAGATCTGGGTACCGGTCAGAGCGTCACACTGGCTGGACGTGTGGGGCTGTTGTTGTCAAGGGGAAAAACATCATAGGAATGAAGTCCAGTGACTGTAGCAAGGGATGTTGTGTTGGCAGTCAGATGCACGTCCACATAGGTCTCAGTAAAGTCAGCTCACATTTGTGAGGAGACCGGGGGTGGTTCTTTTTCAAAGCAAACAGCCTAGAACCTCTGGATTTTCACCTGGAGTCCAGTGGTTGCAGTTTGTAGATTAGTAGCGTACACTCTGACACACACCAAGGGTCTGGGACCTGGGGAGACAACTCTTGAGGTTCAGGACTCACTCTAGAAGAGACCAGCAGCAGGATCCAGGAAGGTCCAGTTGGAGTTGGTCAGCTGGATGGTTGGATGGAAGGCCTCTAAAAGATTGTTGCATCTCTGTAAGTGGTTAACCTCTCAGTATTATGAGGAGAGGTTTTGAGGGTGGTACTTTTAACCCAGTACCAACCTGTGTTTGGGGGTCACATCCTTTTCCAACTCAACCTGGTTCTGGTAAGTGTGTGCCCTTTCCTAGGGTCTGGCTCCAATCTTTCTAGGGTATCAGTGACAGGGCAGGCATCTTCACAAGTCAAGAAGGGGTGGGCACAGCCCACAGACTACCCTTTGAGGGTGCAATCAGGGCAAGCACACAGCTTCTCAACAACCATCCTGTCATGAAGACCCTCACCTCTCCACACTCAGGCTTGCTGTACCCTGCTTGGCCCTGATGCATATTTCCCAGTATGGGAGATATCAACGATTCAAAGGAAGGGGGCTGCTCACAGAAAGGCCCCAAAAAATGTACGCAGGGAGATGCCAAATTTCTAAAGTGGCATGTCCAAAACAATACATTTAAATCTGACATTACCATTCCCCACCGTCCGGGTACCCCTAAATGGGCTCCTTTCAGATCCTTATCCCCATCACCCATGGTATGTGACAAGGATGCCCATTGTTACCTATCCTATTTGCTATTGCCATGGAGCCTCTAGTCATGTGACATCAACAGCACCTTTGAAATTGGCAAAGGATCGGATCAGATATCTAGGAATCTGGCTCAAGAGAGACCCAGAAGAGCTCTGGTGGGTGAAATTGCCATTGACTGGCTTGAGCACAGGATACCTCTATGGTCTAGACTACCACTATCCATAGCAGGCCGCATTGCAAATGCAAAAAGGTCCTCAACCTATTTATAAATGTTCCCCTTCCTCTAATTCTGCAATTCTTCAAGTGGTTAAAATCTAACCTGATATTGTTGATTTGGGCCGGGAAACAACTGAAAGTCTGTTACAAACTTCTCACTTTACTACAAACACAAGGTGGTCTCCCGGTACCAGACATGATGCTATATGCACTATGTGCCCAAGCCCATTTCCTGCACTATTGGATCCATCTCACTTCATATCAGCCACACGTGGCCATTGAGTATGATCGCGTCTCCACCTGGATGCTATTGATGGCACTATTTCTACTGTACGTGGTGCCCAGAGGGGAAACTAACACAGCTGAATGTGTGTGCTGGGCATAGGAGGGCTTGCGCAGGCAGTCAGGTCTGCCGTTCCTGTATACCTCCCCCTTCCTCCTTGTTAGCAATCCTGCATTTTCACCACTAAAAGACAAGGGTGCTATCTCATGTGCCAGACAGCGAGACATTAATTTGTTCTCAGACCTCTACCCAGAGGGCCAATTCATCACACCTCTTGATAGCTCACCATCTTAACATCCCACTTTCTTGGATACCCTAATATACTATCAGTTACGAGCCACATGCCGGCTGGAACACAATACATTACCCACCTCCCCATTGTCCCTTCTTGCAATGGAACATATGTATATGTCTCCCTCCCCATGCAAATTGATTACTTTGTTTTATAACCACCTGCAAGTCTCCTCACCAATTGTTTCTCCCAAAGCACAGGAGGTGTGGAGTGCAGACCTTCGCTCTCCTTTAACAGAGGTGCAATGGTCTTATTGCTGTAATCAACCGCCATTGTTATCACTGAACTAAAGACTGCGCCTCATACACTACAAGTTTCTCCATCGGATGTACCGACCCTAGTGCAACTTTTTAGGATGGGGCTATCCCCTGATTCTCGATGTCTGAGATGCAATGCACCACAGGCCACCTTCATCCATCTTGCATGGCAGTGCCCCCAGGTGGCGTACTTCTGGGGAGAAGTAAACACTATTATGCACAAGATCACAAGCTTGCTGACCCAGTGTACACCCAAGGTTGAGCTGCTTCGTTACGTAAAAGACATGCCCGTCACGTTCCTCAGACTTACTGCCATGCTGCTTCTATAAGCCAAGTGCAGACTGGCCAAGCATTGGGACATGAAACAGGCACCTACCATCGCAATATGTTTAAAAGACATGTCATATTGCCAAGAACAACTAGGAAACTATTTCGAGCTGATGCCGCCATGGTCTCATCCAAAAAACATATGGGAACCATTCACCTCCTACCTCCACCGAAGGGATGAAACTTGTCCCACTGAGGACATTTCAGATGTTGAGGGGGAAACAGTTCAGGTTGGCTAGACTGATTATCTCAAGGCCACAGACACATAGGGATACGCTATTAAAGGTGCAACTTTGATATCAAGAACTTGTTCATAACTATAAGCTGAACAGCTCTACTGCTACTGTGGCAGACAATACTATTACTGGACAGTTGCAGATAGTCTCAAAATACCCTGAGGACCATTAAAGTACCATTTTTCTTATGTGTCGGTGTTGGAGACACTTACTCATGCAAATGTATACATACCTGTTTTGTATATTGTGGCTGTCTAATCATTTTATGAGGCAATAGTTTGTGTTTTGTTGTGTTTGTTATTGAAAATTCAAATAAAAATAATATTAAAACAATTCTGACCTTACCATTCAAGATGGTTTTAAATTATGATACTTATGATTATAATGAGTGGAAAAAGTATCTCTCTAGCTGTCCCCAAACTGAATTTAGCACGTATTACATACGTACGTAATAAGGTAAATCAGTCCTGGTCTATGGGAGGCCAGCCTTGCCATAGTGAAAACAAACATGGGGGTGGGGGTTCACTGCCAGGATATGTAAACCATGAAATATACATGTCCTACTGTGTAAACACTATGCCCCCTTGCCCTGTGAGCTGGCTGGGACCTCCTTAGGGGTGACTTAAAAAAGGTAGATTTAGGCCTGGCTTAAGATTTATTTTGCCAGGTCGAAAGAGTTTAAAACTGCCTATGCTTGCACTTTTATGATCTTTGTTGACCGAAATAAAGTTATGAAACGTAAACTTTTAAAGCTGTACACATAGGCTACAAGGATAGGTCTTTAGATGTGCTTTGCAGTGCTAGTCCAATGAGTGGCATAATGTGTGTTGCAGCCAATTGTAACATTTCATTTGCAGGCCTTAGTCACACAGAGTACCATATTCTAGGGACTTGTAAGTAAACTAAATGTGCAATCAGGTGTGTGCCAGTTTTATCATGCTTGGAAGCTAGAGCTCAAGCTCCAAATTGACAAAACAGAGGTGTGATTAACTGAATGTAAGCCCAATTTCTGGTGCACCTCCTTCTGGCCCTCAAATTTTGGACCTTGTTCACTGTCATAAATAATACATTTTTTCTGCAGGATTTCGGATGTGTGACAGAAAATCCACAAAAGCAGCCGAGTGTAATTCTTAATAATATGGGATGTCTATGAGATAGAATGGCCTCAATTGCATACGAGGAGTCATTCATGTCCACAATACATGGATGTGTGTGATGTAGATGTTGCCTAGATAAATTCAGCCGTTAGTTACCTGAAGCCCTTTTCTTGAACTGCACTCCAGACAAATTAAAGCTTCTTCTTAGCCAGGTGAATAAATGGGATGCTGATGGAAGAGAAACCCTTAAAAAACGGTAGTAAAACCCAAGAATCTTTGTATTTCGTTTACATAACTTGCAGAGGGACATTCTTTGGATCCTTGCGAATTTATTGTTTAGAGATGTGAAGAGCCAAGAAAGAAACCTTTGTTTTTCAAACAGGCATTTTTCAAGTTTTGCATAAAAGAAATAAGTGTGTAACCTCTGAAGGAATTCTCTCAGATATTCTCTAAGTTCTTGTAAAGTCTTGGAATAAAACAAGATATCCTACTGACATATAACAACTTAGGTAGCCAAAAGATCACTGAAGGTGTCATTCGCAATGTGTCAGAATGAAGCTGGAGCATCGAAGAGCTGAAAGGGCATCACCAAATATAGGAAATGTCCATACTACGTATAAAATGATGCTCTACCTCTTTTATTCTGACTAGTTTGTGTGTCCCTCATGAGTCTAATTTGTTAAATATTTGTCCTCTTAATTGTTCCAATAATAAAATAAGGAGACAGAGAAGCGAGATTGAATGCTTAATGGATGCTAACATGAAAGTAAAATTAGCCTGATCCATAACAAACACTTGAGGGAGAGAAAATAATATGCAGGTTACATTGTGCTAGAAAGGAGAATAAATCCAGTGGAACTCCCATGGATTTCTCTGGAGGTGCCATACGAGTTCAGCCATACCAGTCCCACTCATGTGCAAAACATGGCAGCTCCTGGTGCTTCTTCCTTCCAGTACTTGTAGGTGTCTCCACATCTGGCGTAGGAGCGGAGGATAGTACTGTCTCAGTACTGTTTGCTCCTGCTATCCCAGTAGTTCCAAAAACTGCCCAAGTTTAACTAATCCTGTCTAACAAAAATGCTAATTCTATCATACCTATTTCCATATCCTTAAGAATCTTGGTTATGGCCTGTGCCATTGCTTGCAAAGGGTTCATTTCCATGTCCAAAAAATAGCTTGAAAGATAGGATCGAAAACAGGCTCTGGATGTGGATGTTAATCCTACTGTCTCCTCGTGATGATAACACCCTATGCTTGGCAGTTCAAAACAAGGGGGATGACCTTAAGGAGAAGAGAGACAGGCAACATTGGATTCAGCATTCAACATATCAGGAGTGTAGGAAATGTGGAAAGAATGGAGTGGATTTCGTGAGCCTTGAGCACAGGCCGTTGGAAGCAGGAGACTTAAGTAATAGGCAGGAGTGGGAACATAATGGTAGCTCAATGCATAAATAAAATGCCTACATTAACTCACTAAAATGATATGTCACTAACTGAGCCACCAGTGACCCTGAACAGAATAGGATGTAAGTGGACGGTAAATGGAAACTCCTAACCGGAGTCCTGGTGCTGTGCTGGCACACCAAAGAAGATATTCCAGTCATCAGTAACGCAATGACCAGGGAACAGCAGCTACCTCAGGTGGAGTAGCTCACCCTTGTGTCATGGAAAGGACGTTTTCTGTGAGAGAGTGGTATCCTTGACTACCAACCAGCTCAGTTATCTGACACCCTTGTCAAAACCCGGAGTTTCTTCTTCTGCACGGGAAATACCCTACAGGTGGACAAACAACCAGGAATTCAGAGGTTTTTGTTATAACTCAGTAACTCATCTTTGGCAGGTAAGCAACAACATGTTCACAAAGTTTTGGACCCTCAAATGAGCAATGTCATTGAGAACACTGCTATAATACTGATATAAACCTGGCTACATTTCTAAGCTAGCTGAAGGCAGGAAAGCAATGTTTACTTCAGTCAGGAACATGATTTTTGTTGTAAAATAACTGATTCTTCTGAATTGGATAACGGTTGTGACTATAAGACTATGTGAGAATGTACCTTACGTTGCACAGCAGTGGCAAGAATTAGAAAAGTACACATGGTAGGCCAAAGGAGACCACAGCGCCTCTTCTGTCATGCATGGGCAACATACCTTATTGTAGTGGGCTTGGACGTGACATCTCTTAACAAAATATTAGCAATGCAAGGACCCTGCGACACCACATTCTTTATTAACTGGTGTGAGGTGGTTGTAAAGTGTACCGAACCTTTCACAGGAAGTCATTTCATGCGGTGTTATCCCATGCCAGAAAACATCTAGGCCACAAACGGTGCATAGATCACCACTTTGCAATGAGCAATGAAAGTTTAAAGCAGAGACATTCTTTATCAAGCCAAAGTTAGTTGAGCGAAGCAAAACATTACAATTTTAAGGATTGGAGGAATTAACAGGAGATTGGGCACTTTGTGCAACACAACCGCTGAATACAATAAGAAGATAAGTCTTGCAGCAGAATCTTACCTTAAACCGAGCCCTCTAATTAAACAAAAATCAAGGTAAATGTCGCTAGTAAGGTGGTTTGCTGGTCGAACCTCTGCTGACATACAATATCTCAGTGGCTCAGCATGCTGCTGCTCTAACATCTTACTCAACCATGAAATAACCTTACTGGCTAGCCTCCAAGCCCACTTCATTTCTAAAGCTGAATCTCCTACAGAGCAGTAATAACTAACAACTTATCATAACTGCCTCGGAATCTCAGGAGACAAAGCTGCAACATTGGTGAACTGGAAACTAAATGGTGGAAAAGAAAGAAAAACAACTCCTCTGAAGCTTTGTCCCAAGACTGTGGAACAATATTTATTTAATTAGAATTTTATAGAGCGCTATGTGTCTCCATCTGGTTACTTGCTAGTGCAAGTTTAGGGTGCAGCAGAGTTTGCCCGACTGAGGACAGCAGGAAAGAAACAATTGAAACTTTAATTTCACATACCAAGAGGTGTACCATTCGGCTCAGACTCACTCTTAGAGCCTACATCATCAGGGCAATGAAAATTGTCATGGGTCTTCAAAAAAAAGACTTCACACGACACGACTAACTAGTTTAGTTTATGTGATAAAAATTAATTTAGGAAAATCGACTCGGTGACAGACAATAATGAAGGCCTGATGTGTTGTGCAGCAAAGAAACATGGTTTCGAAAACAACATTGCTCATCCATAGTTGTCTAAATGCATCATTTTAAATGAATTATTGTACGATATGCTGATTTTGTGATCTCATTCACATGCTTAATGCACCATTTAAGAAATGTTGAGCAGCATTTCAAATGGTTATTGGGGGAACAGTGAATTTTGTTATTTTTCTTTTTGCAAATCAAGAATTTTGAGCTTATATTTTGTATCGAACGCTGCATATAATTTGCCTGTGGTTGTACTTTCTTAACTATTTATATGCTTATGATGTAGATACACACAGAATAAATACGAACAATGATGCTTTAAACAACTTAGGGCCACACGTACAAAGCTTTTTTCTCGTCGCAAACAGCCCGATTCGCAGAATCGGGCCGTTTGGGATGAGAAAAAAGCATTTTGCGATGTACAGACCCTTTTTTGCGATTCGGTAATCTATTTACCGAATCGCAAAAATGGTTTGTGAGTCGCAATTAGAAAGGCGCGTTCTCTTCCTACTTGCGAGTCGCAGTGCAATATAGGCTTGTTTTGTGACCATGAATGCGGTCACAAAACAATGGCAGTTAGCACCAATTTCAAACTGGTGCTAACCCATTCGCAAACTGGAAGGGGTCCCCATGAGACCCCTTTCCCTTTGTGAATGGTAGCGAAAATACTTTTTCAGAGCAGGAAGTGGTCCCAGGGACCACTGACTGCTCTAAAGAAATTAAAAGAAAACTTTTCATTTTTGTTTTTGAAATGCATCTTGTTTTCCTTTAAGGAAAACAGGCTGCATTTCAACAAAAAAAAACTGCTTTATATAAAAGCAGTCACAGACATGGTGGTCTGCTGTCTCCAGCAGCTCCACCATCCCTGTGAGAGCAGCCATTCCCAATGGAGTCACAAATTGCGACCTGCCTCTGTTTATGAGATAGGTCATTTGCGAACCCATTGGGAATCGCAAACAGTGTTAAGTTCACTGTTGAGCATATGGTTTTGCAGCTCTCAATTTGCGACTCACAAATGAGTTGCAAATTACGAGTTGCAAAACTCTGGGTCAGACATCTGGCCCTAAATATATACCTAGATAAAAGGCTGCCAAGTTTTCATCTCATTTTAGGCTACTTTATTGTGCTTCATTAATGCTGTATAAGCAGTCATCAATATCAACAGCTGTATAAATGAAACTATGGGCCTGATTTAGATCCTGGTGAAGGGAATCCTCTTACACAAACGTGAAGGATATACCGCCTGCCGTATTATGATCTCCATAGGATATAATGGGATCATAATACGGCGGACAGAATATTGTGAGGGAGTATTCCCATCTGCCAAGTTCTAAATGAGGCCCTATGTCTTACATTTCAAAAGGTTAGGTCTCAACTTGCTGCAATTCCACTGTGAACTTCTCAGAAATATCTTATTAATAAGATAACAAAATATATTAATTTGTCACAAAATCCAACTTCCTGATGATTTTTTGCTACACCTTTGATCATTAACACACAGGGAACATCAGGTGAAATACTACTCTATTAACACTTGTGAAAAGAGGGCACTTGAAAACCAAGGGGATAATGTACATTTTGTCGAAGCAAGAACCCCTCCTTAGATCTGTTCTGCTAAACAGGTGATTTGTTGAGCTTACGTAGAGGTGAGGCTCTGATCTGGTATGCCACTCATTGGAGGGCCAATGGATTAGCCCTATAGTTCAGGTGGGTCTCACAACGCATACGTTTCCTGCCTGAGGCCATCACTCGAAGCACGGAATACTATTCACCTCAGTATCTTCCTCCCAGCCACAGAAATACTTCTGAGAAAAGAAGGATGCTTCACTGAAATACACTGGACTTTTAGGAAGATGGCGCCTTCTGCAGTTCCACAGAGGCTTGTAAGGGTTTCAAATAATATCTGTGGATCGTTTGTTACTGATCCTTCTTTGTTTTAATTACTAACTTAAATCTCTTCAGCTCCATGCTCCCAACAACCTGGTATGCTCTTCCCATCAGAACATTCGATTGATGACACCACAGGGGATTCAGCTCTCACAATTAGAAAACAAACCAATAAAGGCAGAACAGAATAGTAACACGGAAACAACAACTAGTGGATCAGCATGACTCCAGCTGTGAAAGGTTACTTGTTTTGAGGAGCTAGAATTCTCATCCTTATAGGTGCTACACAGGAACCCAAGCGCTGTAATTTTACTCGCCCTACAGGAGGCAACCACCAGACAACATCACTCCCTGAAAGTATGTTGAAAGTTAATTATGAAAGCAGCTGCACACATGATTCTTAACAGAAGCCGGGAGAATAGACATGTGCGAGATGTGAAACAACTCATGACACAGATTTCAAGCTGGCTTGACATTTGAACAGGGTATGCAGAGTAAGAATGCTTTCTTCCAATGTAGGCTTTTATTCCGAGGGATTTAGGAATACCAGTGTCATATTCCTACACCTGGAATGACCTACACTGTGTGTGTCTGTAGTTCTGGGACTCGGAGGTACCATAGTGTTCTCACTTGAAACCAGAGGGAACCTGGGAAAAGGGTAAATGCTGTCGGAATTGAAGTTAATGCATCTGATTCCTGCGGTAATTCTACATCTTATAGCTAGTTCCCAAATGGAGAGTTTACCATCTTTTAGTTGATAAAATGTTCAGGGAATGGAAAACTGGAACTGTGGTAGTACTTAAAGCCCTCAAATTCCAGATTTGGCTAGAAGCAACGTTTCCATCTGAAGCTACATTGACCTTGTAGAGGGGGCGTTGTAGTTTATCTATAAATATTGGTGTCATTCACAACTAGTTATATCTGAATCGACATCTTTATCACAAATACGTCCTAAAAATACACTATTAGAAAGCAGACAGTGAAAGTGTAAAAACACCTGTTTAATGTCCTGCTTCCGTGTGTCATGGCCGCTGGAATGCGGCGCCCGCTGACGGAAGGGGGTCTCAAGCGGCTGACTATTGCATTCCTCCTGTGAGGTAGCCATGCAGAGGCAAAACCTGCAGAGGCCCATCCCGCATCGTCCAGAACTGGCATCGCTTGGGAGTGGCTGCTAGGTGAGACTCTACAGCACCAAGGCTGGAGGAGCACAAGGGGAATCTGGAAGCTGTAAAGAGCGACCTTACTACAACAGAGCAGTCACAAGAAAAGCCCTGCTGTGATGTACTGGTCAGAATGAATCAATAAAATGCATCACCAGTTGTAGGTCAGATAATCTGAGTCTCTTTTCCGAAGAGGGGCCGCTGGGTGAGATGTGACCCATTGAAAACTGGATTTCTCTTGCCACCACGCACTAAGAGAAGGCAGAATTTACCAGAGGTGATGGTAATGGGAACAGCACACATAGGCAGCAAGTGGGTCTTGACTGTCTTGATCTGCTCGTCTAGATTTACCATTTTTCTCTCTATTTGCCCACCTTAGGAAGTTGATGTTCTCCCATTTTCCTCCTACACAACTTTATTTTCGAATTTATGGTCCTATCCCTCCCGTACAGTACGAGTATTAATTCAGTAAATTCGGCAGGAATAAGCTTAGGTGGTGTCGGGGATTACTGGCAAGTAAATTACCTCAACTATGTGGAAAGGTAATCTAATTTAAAATCGTTGTCTTGGTTTTCTTGATTCGCAGCTATTTTCTCTACGCTGATTGGTTCTCAAAGTCGGTTTTGCCAGTCTCTGATTTCTGAGGCTCAAGTTTTCCTCCAGAATGCTGTGATTCTTTATTTTGTTTCCCCAAATGTGACTGCCTAACTTTTTCTCACACCAGTTTGGCCCTCAAGATTTCATAGGGTGTAGAAAGGCACCCACAATTAATGCATGTCTGAAGTTAGATTTTTGTTGCCTCGTTTAGTTAATAGCCAGCTCTCGAATTGTGTAAGTAGTCTAGAAGCAATGGATTTTACTGATGGATGACGTACCCAATGCCTAATTTGATAGTATACGAATCTTTCACTTTCAGGCAGAGTATACATTTGTTGTATTGTTTTGAAATGTTCAGATGCTTTGTGTATCAAAAGGTTTTTGTCTTTGTGACATCCCTTACAGGGCGATACCTGGAAAGCTCTCCCGGCTTTTGGAGCCATTGGGGATGGAAATGAGAAGAACTCAAGTGTTTTTAATACCATGTTCCTCAAATCATCAGGGAATCGTGTGATGCATGATGAATACCATCCCAAATTGCTGTGTTTTTCTCTAATCAACAGCTCTTCCACTGTTGTGTTTAGGCAATGACCATGTCTATGAAACACCATGGTTTTCGGATTCTGTTCTATTCCACACCATATGTGATTTGGGCTGCTTGATAATGTATGCATGTATGTATATGATATTTCTATAGCCCACACCTAGCCAAAAGGCAGTTGAGTGCTGTATAGAGTCAACACTAGTGGCGGCTTGCAGGAGAGAAAAGGGCGGGGGAGCACAGCGCATGGCAGGTGGGTGGGAGGAACCACAAAAAAATTTAATTTAAAAAAAAAACTTACCTTTCTTGCCCATCAGCTCTTCGGCCCTCCACTGCAGGCACATGCTCCCAGCCTGCCCTGCGTCCATGCTGGCAGTATGAAAGCTGCGGCATTAGGATTGGAGAGAGCGTCTAGCCGGGGTGCTCCGAGGTAGAGTTTCTGCCTGCTCTCTCCAGCCCAGCAATGCAGTGCCGAGTTGGAGAGAAACCTGTGCACATGTGTGTTTGCCCGGTCCGAGACAACCGGCCAAACATACAGGCGCACTGAGTGGAAGTGCTGTGCACTCCCCCTTCATCCCTGTCATCACTTGTGGCCTCACTTCTTTTACAAGAAAACAAGAAGTTTATTCTTGTTTTCTTGTAAACGTTTTGCTGCTGCTGGAGGCGACTCTCATCTGGCATAGCAGAGGAGCCACCCCTGGCCAATGAGAAGCATATAGTCAAGAACAATAGAAGAGGAATCTCGGTTGTCGACAGTTGCATTGTGATGTAGTGTTCTTTAAACAGGTGAGTCTTTACCCTGGTGGAAAGTATATCTGTATTATTTGTCCCACCTTTGGAGTGATATGGGTTAGTGATTGATTCCCTTGACCATATAAAATGGAAACATGCTTGCAATGATAGTTGCTGGGATTGGCAATTTTATTATGCAGAACTTGTTTATATTGACTTTGAAGCCTGAGGAGTGCCCAAATTGAGGTCCCAGTTTTCTAATATCAGGATCAGAGTGCCTACTTCTGTCTTATTCTCTGTGAGGAACTGTTGCATGTAGTATCATATTATGTCCACTTCATCTTGTGACAGTTGCATAATGGTAAAGTGATGGCTAGAATGCTTGAATTAATCTGAGCCATTTGTATTTACTTGTGCCACATCCCAGTCCATCATTATTACCAAGCCACCTCAGTTTGATTCCAGCCATATGCAAATCAGTCTTGACCCTGCTCCAAAAGGGACAGTACAGGCTGAACTGCCAGGTCAGGTCTTGCCTAAACCAGAATACAAGCAACCAAAGACCATTCAGGGTGGAACTGGTTCCTAGGTTCTCGGGCTTCCGTTTCATAGGGCTTTGGTACCTGCAGCCGTATTCTTAGTTTCTTGGTCTTGGCCATTGAGGAATTTGCGGCCTTAGTGGGCATGCTCTAACTGGAGTCAGCACTTTTTTTCTATTTTCACTTTTAATAGGTTACTTTTATTTAATGTGCTCCTATTTATGGGCCTGGTCTGATAGCCCAGCTGTTGCTAGACCTTATATGACCAATAAATAAATAGCTTTCAGAGAAATACTGAGTTTGCAGATTTGATTGGGCCAACATTGTGTGCTTCCACTGAAAAGAGTGCTTGTATTGCATGTTTTGGCTTGTGGCAAAGCTTATACTCCATACAGCAGTACTGAATTGGTTATGGTGGCAAGGCACTGATCACGGCCACAGCACTGATCTTTTTATAATTAAATGTTGCTATTGTGAAAAGCTTATGTTAGAATTATTTCATTTAAGGGGGATTATTATTACTCTGTATGAAAACCTGCAGAGAAATAGTTTGTTACATGGCATCTCACAGATTACTGCTGCAGGAAATGGGTTTGGTGTTGGTTACTGCCTGTGACAAATCATGACTACAGAAGATTTGGTCTGTGCGAGTCCTTTTTAGGCACTCTTAGTTTAGGAGAGATAGCATTTTGCTTAGCCAAATGTAATTTTGTATACCTTAGTGATTTTATAACAGTCTGCCAGATGGTTGCCTTGTGGGTAAGTTTACGCTCAGTAGGTCTGGGTTGGTTACGGTGATGAGCTGTAGGCCTGAATGGTGCACTGAAATAAGTTATGTTCAGGGCCATTGGTCTGACCTACTTAGTATGACAATTTATGACAAAGGCAGAGGGCTTAGCTTATTTGTTGTAACAATAATTTGTTAAAACCAGTAGGCCTCTAACTCTGGGTTGTGATTAAATAGTGTTACAGGCTACACAAAAGTATTTTGTTACATGTAATCACACAGATTGGCCACCCACTCTGATAAGCCCTAGGAGTTTTTTCATTGTGATGGTTCTTGTCAAAAGTTATTTAAAGGGGTTGTATGCTGTATTGCAAAGTGTTACATATTTGTAATTTTATAACGGTATGCATGAGGGTTGCCACTTTATGTGCACTTGAACAGGTCTGAGTTGGTTACAGTGTCAAGTCAAGTATAAAAGCTACAGGTCTTATCATATCATTGGGAAAAGTTATACCAGATTCCATAGGCTGGATCTGCTTAGTATGATACTTTAAGATAAAGCAGGTACACCCAACCTACTTATTATGGAAGGCATATGCTAAATGCAGTAGGCTTTTAAGGATAGATTCGGTGTTGGTGACCCATCCAAAGAAACAATGGGATTAAATATGTGCAGTACCATAATCTCTAGTAGTTTCTTTTAGGCTTAATTTTCATTTGTTTTTACAATTGTAGTTTTGCACACTTATAATTTTATCTCTGCATACTTGATGGTTGACTTGCGGGAAAGCTGATGCCCAACACAGTTTGCCTGAGTTGGTTATTGTGACAACCCAATAATAAAGGTAATTGACCTGGTTATTTGTTATGAAAAGTTATGATAAACGCAGTAGGCCTGATAGATTTATTATGAAAAGCAAATACTAAAGTCAATAAGCATTTAAGGGTGGGGATTGTTATTACTCAGTATTAATGCCTACAGATGGGTATTTTGTTACATGACCCTCACAGATTACCATAGTAGGCAAAGGCTTTGCTGTTGCTACCCTCTATGACAAAGCATGGGTATAGGGCATTTGCATTTTGAAAATCCTTGTTCGATCATCCTTGAAGAAATTTTGCTTTGCCAAATATCACTTTGTACACATTTATAATTTGATATATTTATGCCTGTTGGCTCCTTGGAGGGTACGATTACACTCAATACAGTAGGCCTGAGTGCATAGTGGTGATAGGCCAATCATAACTGCTACAAGCCTGCCTGGTGCAAAAGATACTTTAGATGTCATAGATCTGAACTGTTTATTATGAAAAGTTACAACTAAGACAGTAGGCCTGATTTATTTATTATATAACACATGTTAGGCTTTTGAGGGTGGAATGCTTTTACACCATCTTAAAGTCTGCAGGCAGGTATTCTGTTACATGAAATCTCACAGATTACATTTGTAGGAACAGGGAAGGATTTTATTTTTAGATACCTACCTCTTTTGACAAATAGTAGGAGGTAGAAGATCTGATCTGTAATTTTAATTCTTGTTAAAATCTCTTTGGAAGGGCTCACAGGCTAAGGATCTTGTAATAACAAAGGTCATTAAATAAAGCATACATGCATATATATAAATGTATATCTATACTGATCTATAGAGGGCCTTCCTCTGCTACTGGTCTGTCCAGGTGTCATTTACACTCAGCTTTCGTCCATGACAGGGTACTACACGGGGTAATGATTCCATCCACATTAGTCTTTGGCTGTCTTGCTCTGTGAATGACAGCATTTTCTGATCACATGTGCGCATCCACCTGAAAATGAGTGTGCTTCAATGTTAGAGATGGTTGGCCTTTAATTTTCAATTTCCTTGTTTTATAGATCCTCTTTCATTTCTTTACTTCTTCTCTTTTATTTTAATTTTTCATAAGCTGCTACTACTGTTCCCTAGGCAGTGTTAATGGGCCATATACTTGCCACTCATGTTGTCTGCAGGGGCCAGCATAGCCACTTCCTTTGAACCAGGTAACCAATTTGAAATACTGCTGTCCACACTGTCCTTTGTTTTACCATTACAAGATCACCAACATGTTGGTTCTAAATGTATAGGCCATGCTGGAACTTTACAACAAAAAGCTTTGCACAATAAAACTGTTTCCCAGACACCAGCTACTACATTCAATTTTATTATTGCAAGCATATTGCTGTTGTGTTTATGTGGCAACATGTTTTTTTCAAATTGTATTCTTTTAATTTATCTTGCATATGTTGTTGAATTTGTGTAGGTTTTATTATGGTGGTGGTGTCAAAGGGCGAATGCAAGAATGAGTTTGTGGGTGGATGAATGATATATGAGTGAAAAGAGGAGTAATAAAATGCATTTATGATGACTTACTGAATGCCTTAACCCATCAATAATACAAAGGGCAGTCTCATGTATAAGCCAGACAGTCAACTCCCCAGACAGTGCTAAAGGGCTTCTTGCTTACTGCTAATTTCATCTGCAGTGCACCGCACCCCACATGGTCACTGCTTCAAAACTGGGTAACGATCTAGAAATGTTTTGTCCATAATGGTTTATTATTCAACTGGTTCAAGATGGCCCCCATGTTTAGAAACATCATATCGGCCATATTGGATTGGTACAGCAATGATACCAAATGCACAATACCTTTCAAAGCGCCCCCTAATGCTATGCTTAATTTTTTATTTATTTTTCATTTAAAGCACATACTCACCATGTCTAGGCAGCAGCGCTATTTCTCTTTTAACTTTTGTTATTGTAATTATCTTGTATACAGTTGTTGTTGTGTGTTTTATTGTAGATGGGTGAGTTGGTAAAAGTAAAAATGAGTCAATTAATGGATAAATGGATGCCTGAGTGCAAGGATGTCTACCAGAGTGCCTCCACAATGGATGCCTAAACTCACCAGTGACAGAAAAGACACTTTCAGTTATAAGTCCGACCTGCTGCTATTGCCAATGCTTGTCAGCATTAGAGTCAGTAAATTCTGTCTTTTGGATATGCATACCTTACTTTGCTAAGACTATGATGAGGAAGATTAGGAATCAGAATAACGAAGATTACTGGTAAGTAATGAAGACAACTACTGCTGTCAAAGAGTTAAGCCTAATACTGTTCCAGTGCATTCCTTTGCAGAGTTCTAAGCTATATGTCTTCATGGTTGCTGCTATCAGGTGCAAGCCTGTGAATGTCTGAGATCCTTGGAGCTACCACCAACTCTCAGTACATTGAGAAAAGGATGACAAAATATTACCTCTCTGGATGACCACATGGCAAGGCTATCTGTTAAATAGGTCTTGTGTGCCGCTTATGGAGAATTGTGTGCAAGATGCAGGTTGGTAAAAATAGTGCCACTAGATGAGGTAGTATGGCCTCTTACCAGCTCCTGAATATGTCGCAAATGTGCAACTGTATGACAGACCAGTCATCGTAAAATATTGAGTGAAGAAGTATTTTAAGATGCTTATTGTCTGGCAGAGGGACTCATACAATTATGTTTGTTTCCTTTGGGAAACTTATATTTTGTTCCTCCATGCTCTTGTCTCCCGATTCTGTGGCTAACAACTCCAGACATGGGCATTATAGACCCTCACCCCATCAGTAACACCTTAGCTGCTATGTAGTCTCTCCTTAGCACTATTTTTGACTAGCATCTTCTTCAATTCACATTGGAACATACCAACCCAAACGCCACGCTTAGACAGCATGCTCATCAGCTGGTACATAATTAGAACCTGACACCTTCCAGTCTCACACAAACAGGGGTGCATGCAGTGCCGGTCCGGTGCTGTAAAGAAGGCAGTTCCTATGTCTCTATGTTTCAGAAGCATCTCCCCTTGAGTGCCACAATGCTCAATACACTTTGCTATATAAGTTCATCTGGTACTCATTCATGCACTTGATAACTATGGGCCTGATTTAGAGAATGAAATATTCAGTCACAAACGTGATGAGTATCATGCCCACCATAGTACAAGTGCAATAAGCTATAGTGTACTTTTAATATGGACAAACCCATACATCAAATTCTAAGGGCCTGATATAAAATTTGGAGGATCTATTATACCCTTTGGCACTGGTTATATCGCAGATGGAATATTCATCATGTTTGTGACAGAGTATCTCATCCATCAAACTCTAAATCAGGCCCTAGATTTGGTTCACATAAGGAAATGAGATTGGCTTTTTAAACTAGTGGTGCTGAGTCACACAAAACAGCTCCAACTGGAATGGTAACAAAATTGGCCATGGAAAGATAAAAGCCCACTTACAGTTACTGAACTGCTGAATGTCCACTTGAATTTGCACATTAGGAGTGCAAAAGGCCTGATTCCAATTCAGTCACAAAACTCAGAAGCAAATTTCTCCCTCCTCATGGGCAGAGTGCGCAAATTAGTAGTTACGCAAACTGCACTAGTTTACAGTATGGGTAGATTACGTAATCTGTGCATGACTGCTCCCATTGCTGGCTACTCAAACATAAATACAAAAGAAATGCAAATGTGAGCAAATTTCAAACGTATTATAACCATGTTTTTGCAACCAAGCTTTTGCAACCGAAAGGGGTCTGTTGGTCCATTTGTAATCAAAGTTTTCATAACTCTTCTTTACTGAATAAATGCAGACAGTAACTCATTCGAAACAAAACAATTTCCCTTTTCAGAAAAAGCTCTTTCTTCAGATGGCTTGCACGATGCATAAGCGATCATCTGCTCTGACATTCACATCTGGTTTCAGAATCAGCAAAGAAGGCAGTTTCTGCTGCTTTTGTTACCTCTGCCAAGACTACGAAACCCCAACCCCAAATCCCGAGGGGTCGCTCAGGACGCTGGCGTGTTTACCCATCCTGAAAACTGCGCAGGGCGCGGACATAATGGAAGACAAACCTTGCTGTAATTCAAGGTTGGATGCGGTGCCGGGCGAGCTCAGCGCCTTGTCAGATTATTGCAGGGCTTTGGGCTTCTGCTCAGCCTCCGCAGGGCAGATATTGGTAAACGAGGGGGCGGTATGCTCACTTCATTAATGTTTGGATGTCTATTCCAGACTTCATCCGGCTGAGATGGCCTCATTACATACAGGGTCAAGATGGAATCCCAGACTGACACGGGAAACACAGGAAGTATCCAAATATAAAAGCTTCTGGTGTGGGAAAATGACCGAAAAGGCAAGAAGTAAAACATGTCGTGACGTAGAGGCAAATTAGCATATGGGTGGAATGACCCCTCCCTTGCCCATGTAAATATGGGCTGGAGTGACGCGGAGTGCTTCCTGCTCAGAAGTAACCAATCAGTTCTGTCCGTATATTTGTGCATGGCCTTCGGCCCAAGGACTAATAGCTGGCTTCAAACAACTATAGTTCTGTTAATGGTTATCAGAAGCTCAATATTGGTCAAAGAAACACAGAAATAAGTATGTCTTACCGCAATAGACATCAGTTTATGAAACTCAAAGACGCAATGTCTACATTTTCACTGAGGGTGAACAAGCCCAAGATGGCCATTTCCTGCTGTATTAAAATATTTAAATGGAAAAATCTGCGTCCAGCTGGCTTTTGGATGTGTTATAGTTTTTTTGGGTGAGATCAGTGCACTTAATTGCTGCTTTTTTGGTGCCTCGAGGAAAGGACACATCAATCAGGCAACAGACATGACCATGGACAGGGGGTTAAACAGTTAATAGAACATTCCTGTCCCTATGCTAGCAAGCGCGAAATGTGAATGTATGACTCCAGCAAAACCTTATCCCTACCTGTGCAAATGGTATCCCCCCACCTGCTCCCTTTAGTATTGTCCCCTGAAACACGGAAAGGATCCTGAGCCAAAGCCAGGATTCAAACTCGGTCCCAACTGATACAAGTTCATCAGTTGTACCCACTAGGCCACATCGGCTCTGACTCAGAACTCCAGGACCTGTGTGATCCGATAAGCTAGATGCCAATGCACGTGTGGAGAGAAAAAGATGCCAATCCCTCACCTCTCAATGTCTTAAATGTTCACGGCCCTGGAACTCCCAATGACGTCACAGACCTTTCATCGTGGCAAAACAGACAAGGGACTCTCCACCATGGCTCCTGCCCGTGGAGCGACTAAGGGTGCCCCTCTGCTATTTGCCTGGCAGGACTCTTCAGTCAGGCAATGGACATGGCCAGGGCTTTAAGTGTGTGTGTTTGTGGGTGTGTGTAGGGGGCTGGATCCTAAGAAGGGCGTGGCCCATAGTATTAAGGGCTTAGCTTAAATAAATAAACTACATTTTTGAATATTTGTGATTCCATAGCATGTCACTCAGCTGGTATTTTGGTTCCTCTCTGAGTTTTTGGTTATTGCATCCAGATATATAACACAACTGATATATACCTAAAACAAGCCAGGACTGTTGCCCTGATTACTCACTGGTAATCCTCATTACTCTTAGTCCTACTCGTCCTCAACCCAGTCCTTTCACAATGCGTTATGGTCCAATCCAAGACAGCAAACAAAACAGGAAATGCTTCCTAGCCCACTCGCTCTCCAGTCAATGTTTGTTTCTAATTACTAAGAGGGCTGAAATCCAGATGGACCTGCCCCCCTTTAAGTCCATGGCGTGAGAAAGATACTTCCATCATTATAACAATGTGATTGAGTGACATGGCTCACAAAAAGCATTTGCCTCTCAGAATGGTGAGCTGTTTGTTGGTTTGAGATTTTTCAAAACTTTGAGTGACCCTAACATGATGCTAACTTGTCGTACAGGCCTCTACCTGTTAGAGTATTACAATGCGAATGAAGCCACTCTACATTCTATTAACATTCTCCCTTTCAAGACCACCATGACGAGGTACCTCGCTCTCCTCCGCCACACAGTCTCCCCAAGTATCAATTAACTGAAGACTTTCCAAAAATTCTCCTATGGTGTGCACTCAAAATGTGAATAAACATGGACAACGACCTGTGGTGCCGTACGTATACGCCCTTTTCATTTACACAAGAAAGTGGTCACTCATGCTGGAACCGGATTGGCTTTTCCAGCCACAGATAGAACATTTCCGAGAGGTTGGTTGACCAACCCCACCATTTTCTATTCCAACTGGTCTACCTCCCAACCGGAAAGATCTCCTACCTGCCCTTCTCTCTAGTGATTCTTGGGCAAGTTTCTGCCATGCTCCTGTCTCCATCTCCTCTCTCTCGGTCAAGGCGGTTTCATGTGCTCCGCAAGAACCTGGACTGCTTTGTTCCTCATGTGAAAAGGATGTAAAACTTTTTTTCTATAATGAAAAGTAGACTGTGATGTTTTATTGCATATTATAAAGCAACGTCTAATGTTTTTCTTAAGCAGCGAAATGGAAACGAATACACTCTTTGGTTCTCTAATGTGGAAGCATGAGCACTACTTTATTCAACAATTTGAAAGGAACCGCAGTGTTTGCTCTAGAAGTGGAGACGACATGCAGTGCTTTTCAGTCATGGAAAGGATCGCACACTGGTTCATCCTGCTCCGAAATGGAAAAAGACATCTTCCAGATGTAACAGTCTGAAGTGCGTCATATTTGATATTTTGAGGGGGTGGTGAAGAGCCAAACAACAATGCCATTCCTCTTCTCAGAATCCATGCACTTTTAAAACTTTGCATCTGTACTGGTTTATCACTTTAGTTTACTTTATTTATTCAGATTTTTATATAGAACGTGAAAGCACTTAGAGCATCAACGCTCTTTACAAATGGAAGTGAAATAAAAGATTCACAGTGAAAAGAATAGTTTAAAAAAATGTGAAAACAGGGTAAGGGAGGCAGGCTGAGGGGTGTTAGACAATGATGATCTGGAGCTCAGAGGGGTTGCAGATATCCAAGGATCAGGAGAAAGCACGAGGCTGTGCCAGGGGATTTCAGCCATAGCCAAACAATGACTTGTAGTATAGATACAAATAGGGGAAATGCCATTCAGATGCTAAGCTGCAATGTTAGGTAACATCAATTAGGAAAAAGTCTTTGAGTTTTTCCTTTAAAGCTGGGTGAGAAGGTATGGGCCGGATGCTTGGGGAAGTGAGTTCCTAATTCCTAGTGCACAGCCTTAGAAGGGCTAACTTAGAGTATGTTCTTGAAGGTATAGGCTTTAGGAAGAATAAGGTTAGTTTGAAGGATGCTGTTCAGAGCTTGGGTTTGTTGACCAGGTAGTGGGAAAGGTAGGAATGTTTCATCTGGTGACCAATGCATGGTCTGCGTCCAATAGAGAGGCAGCCATAGGTTGGCAGAATAGCAGAATTGGCCTGTAATTTAAATATGTAATGTTTCATATTTAAATTTGATAAATCTTCTGATTTTTTTTTATATAAGATGCACAGGCTGGTGAAGGCATAAAATCTTTTTTCCCCCTGCTCTCTTGTTGGTCTCATGTTCATGCACGCACTACATGGACCATCCAAATAAAGCTTAGGAAAACATGCTACTGTGCTTTCTTGTGAGCTAAATAGTTCTTCAGTCCCAGTGCGATTTACCATCAAATATGTCATACATTCACTATCTTTAATTTTACAGTGGTTTGGAATGAATGACTGAACTACTACTGTGAAGAACATGAACAAGTTGCATTTCAACTCACACGATCATTGGAGCACCACTCCAAACTTTACGCATGACACCCAAACTGTTCCCACACCAGCAATGCTAAAAAATCACACCCTACTAATAACGCACAATAAACAGAGTAGCCTCTTATTCCTCCGCCTGGGCACATTTTGGGTTCTTGTCAGGGGTATACAAGTGAGAAAATACAGTACATTTGCCAAAGCAAATACATATCAAAAGAGCTTACAATGAAGGTGTTTGCGGTATCACACCACTGTTTTTACATGAACACTTTTTTATTCTAGAGACTTCTCTGCACTTCTCACTAAAGCCCTCAGAGTTTTTTCCTGATTGTGTTGACTTGATTCGGAGTTGTTGCAAGGATATTTGATGCTCTTGTCAAAGGCGCAGAATTACAATGTGAGTGACTTTGCTCATTGTTTTGAAAATCTGGTGCTCCGACACATGGCTCACATGCATCTGCCAACTTGACTTTTCCCTTTCCCTAATACCATCCTTAAGTAGACTTTGAAGCTGGCAAAGTTGAACTTTTCTATATGATAAGTGTTGCTACAGCCACTTTCACCATTCCTAAATTTTGCTGGTATAGCCATCCTTTCCACAGGGGAAAGGATATTTTCCATGTTGCGATTGCTGCAGGAAGTCCTGTTTCTGTAACTCCTACTGGAACGAAGCACTTGACTACTAAAGCAACAAGTGACATGGATAGCAGTGTGGTGTCAAAGAGCAGAGTGCCAAAATTGTAGAAACAAGAAATGAAGATGAGTTAAGCACATCTAAATACGGTACTGCATGCTTCCAAACAGCAGCCGAGATCCATCATTAGGATTCATCATCAGAAACTGTGCTTCAGGAAAAGGTGACCCTTCACCAAAAGGGATGTTACTACATTTTACAAACAAAAGGAAATGCAGAAATAATGTAACAGTGGAAATCTGCCACAAATGGAAAGCCACTGGGACAACATGTCTTGCGGGAGGAGCTGCTGACAGTACGCCAGTAAGGCTGGCCATGCAGTGCCAGTTGGGATGCTTTGTGTCTAAATGGATACACACTCACTCAGTAACTTAGGCCGGCTAAAGGCCGGGTGCCAGAAGCTCTCTCTGAGTACCAGCTCCATGATGTCCTTCTATATACTTGGCTTGTTGATATCCACCCCTGGGCTGGGCATAAGGGCCAGAGAAGCATCCATACAAAGACTAGCTTTGGGCCCGCGCCTTCTGCTCACTGTTTCTGCAGTAATCAAGTACTGCAAACCGCACTGTTCTCTTTGAAAGGACTGAGGCAGACAACCCCCCCCCCGCTTGGCAGGAGAGGTTAGGAATTATGCTGGTGTGGAAGACTTCCAGTGCCAGTATGATGGGGTACTGATCCTTTTAACTCATCATCCCCACATTGTCTTTTAAATATTACCTCTATGCCATCCCCAGGAGCCCCGCATACAGGCTGGGAACCTTGTTTTACACCTCAATTTATATAGCTCTTTTGAACGCTTTGGTAGTATATTACGTTGAAAGTTACTAGGGTTTGTCAGAAGTACTGTGGAATAGGTTCTGGTTATGGCATACCTGCGTTCTGCATAGTGACTCACCCTAACACCACTAGCACCCCACTGCCTGGAATAACTGCCTGGATTTGTGTGTTACACACGAGGCACAGTGGAGTGTGATCAGATATGTCACTGCTTGCACTGTTTTCCTCCTTTTTGCACATAGTGATATCATATTTTTTTCTTTTACAATGTATTATTGTTTTCACGTTCATTTTACATTAACATTGTTGTCAAACGCTATCTAACATTAACCTGTGCTGCACTGCGAGGTGCTTCATTGCTGCCTGGTCGGTGAAACTGGTGCTGATGGGCACCCTGAGTGACTGACTCTTTAGCGTGCATTCATCCAGATTCAGAGGAATCCAATTAGTTTTAATTGTAGACATGTGTGTTGCTGACATGTGATGCCTGACGACGCCGGAAGCTTGGGACCGAGGAGCGGAGCGTGAGCCCGGGTCAGCGTGGCTGTGCTTCCTGAGCTACCTGAGCTGCCTCCAAGCCTGCCGGACGCCGGAAGCTGGGAGCCGAGCCGAGGAGGAGCGGAGCGAAGCAAGAGTCGAGTGGGGTGAGCGCAGCTGCAGCAGAAAAAGCCGAAAAGCCTTGTGCTGCTACCTCGTGCCACTCCCTGCTGTGCTGCTCCCTGCCCCCAACCGTGCCGTGCTGCTGTGCTGCTCTCGCCGTATGGAAAAGGTGTGGAGCAATAATACAACAATAAATCTAAACCAAGCAGCCCCCTTGCAGCTCCCCCAGCACTCCCCTTGCAGTGCTTGACCTCCCCCAGCATCCCCTCTTCCTTAGAAAGTGAAAGAGGATAGGAGAAAGGAGGTAGGAAGGCGGTCAGTGGGGTGTAGGGGGGTGGTGACACACGAGGCAAGAGGCCAGTGGCCAAGAGGCCTAATTAGGAAATACAGCACAGCACAGCAATACAGGGCAGTCCCAGCTGTACTGGTAGTATTGGCCCAGTATTGGTGAGTGTGGCAGTCCTGGGTGATTGCCGCCAAGGGGGAGTCCAGGTCACCACAGAAGCGGCCCGGCTAGGTCTGGGTACGGCTTGTGGGAGAGCCACTGTGACCCGCTCACCATACTGAGTACCAAGCCAGCGGGCTCTGCTGGACTCTAGGTGGAGAGGAGTACTGTTCATGTTCGTGCCCCTCATTAGTTGAGGTGTGCCAGCGCGATAAAATCGAATAAACCTGGTGCTCAAAGGCCATCCTGAGACCAGTGAAGGCCCAAGTTGACCTCACTGTGATCCCCTTGGGGCCGACCAAGCTCTTTAGCAGTCTGAGGAGGATCTAGGAGCATACTAAGGAGGATCCAGTAGCAGATTGAGGAGGATTGCGCGTGCTCGTGCTACTCAACCCTTCAGGTGTGGCAGCGCATAAATAAAACAAGTGTGAAGACAAACCATAAGGCCGGTAAAGATGCGATTTGGAAAAGAAAGGGCCTTTTAGCCGCAAACAAAGAGAAATAAAAAGAACTATAAACCCTCCTCTCCGCTTTCAACAGTAAAATCGAAAACAAAAACATAGTCAAAGTCATAGTATCAGTCCTTAATCTCCCCAATATCCCCCTTTTTACAAAGGGTTGAGAAATCGGTGAACATTCCCCATAAATTTGACTTTCTGAAGGACCCTGTGGACGTAATTCTTTCTATACCTAATGACTCTGCGGATCTACCCTATCCTATCTCCCCCACAAAAAGTTAAAGTAGTCTGCTATACAAACCAAGTGATATAAGTGGTCTCAAGGAGGAGGGGGTGGCTGAAAAATCTGCTTTTGACAATACTACAATGTCAACGGAGGATACATTTAAAGAAAATATCTGGGGTTCGATCAGTGACTTAGAACTACTGACCCCCAGGTCATCATTGCCATCTCAATCGCCTCAACTTGTCCAGCCTTGAAAACTCCGATTGACCATCCACAATTGAGGTTTTAAACCTCCTCTTGAGGTAAATGTAATTATTAAAAGAGGTATGATTCCATGCCAAGACTATCTGCTTTGGGGCCACAGGGGGCCTGTCAAATGTGGAAGGAGAACCACACTTTAGAAATTATTCATACTTCAAACAATATTAATAAAATAGGCTCATTAAACCTTGACTCTAGTTCTCCTTTTTGTACACAATTAGAATTGAGCTCCACTTTACACGTCTTTAAAGGTCTTTGCAATAAAGATATGGGAGAAATTCCACAAGCAATGCAGGTTTCTACTTCAGATACTCAATTAGATATCTCTGCCCTTGATGTTAGATCCCCAAATGCCTCTGTTATATCAAAAACACAAATAAATGAACTTGAAGGTATGGAGGCTATAAAGGAGAACTCACCAATTACATGAATTACTCCAACTAAATTGGATCAAAATGTAGAATGGGATATCTTCTTTAAGACCTCGCAACTAACTCTTGACACCCTGTCATATCAGTCATCAAAAATGGACGTCCAGGTGGATCTGTTAAATGTCATGGCAAAATCAGTCTCAGGGATAGATCAGAAGTTAGCAAATCTAAACATCTTGATTAAGCGAGCACAGAATTTTGAAACAATGACAAAAACAGACTGTACCTGTGTTCCCTTAATCAACAAGCTGGTTACACTCCCAGAGGCCTTAAATTTGATGATAACAGATCTTAGGGTGAATCTAAATAACATAAAAGGGGGTGAGTCTGTAGATCAAGAATCTTCCAAGCAGCAGGAGGTGGGGGGTCAAAACGTAAATATGGGCAGTCCAGCTACTCGCTGTCCTGAGATAACAACTGATAAAAAAATAGATTTCTTTGAAGACCTGGGGTGTGGTCACGGGGGAATACCCAAGGAAAAGATATGTCTACTGAAATCCTCTGAGGAGGAGGAAGGCCGTCAGTCTGAGACCCAAATAAATGAAATTTCTCCTCCCTTCCCTAAATCTGCGATGTATCCGTTACACTCTGAAAAGCTGGCAACTAAAAGACAAAAGAAAAAGCAAAGGAAAGCAAGAAATAAAAAAGGGACATTGTAATGGGCCTTACTAGTATAAAGATTAGCTCCTCTCTCCCTCAAGATATAAGAAATGGGTTGCAAATGTCTCATGACTTGTGTATCAACAAAAAGAGTAGCCCAATGGTCAACAATTTGTTCCCATTATTCAATACACAAAAGAGGGAACCTACTTACCTTGACCATAGGGATTCAAATTGTTCTAATTTTGCAGTGGAGCATAAAATAAATAAGGACAGACAGGATCTGATAAACCTAAAGGGAACAGATCCAGCAAAGCAGGTACCTTAAAATATCAAACTATACCAAAGGGAGGCCAAAGTGATTATTACTCCAGAGACTCGTAGGAGGTCATTCGAAGAAGGCATATGTATTACAGCTACAAATTTAGAATGTGCCGAACAACCAGGGGCTCAAATGACTCAGCTCCAGGCAGAAAAAGGAAATGGGTCTTCCATTAGACAGTTGGAAGTGGTAAGACCGGGGCAAAAGAAAAGGTGGAAATTCCCAGAACACTCTCTTAGATAGAGCCCTTGATGAGATACGAGCCTAAAGGTATCAAATACAGGGTGTCTGGACATAGAACTTTCACCATGGTTCCGGAAAATAGAACACAAAGGAATAGCTCTAGTGGGAGAACAGGACGACTTTATAAGAAGTCCAAAAAAGCAGTACTCCCGCAGATTGTAAACAATTGATTCTGGAACCACAATACCAGTCTAGGGGCCCATTCAATCTTTTGAACCGAGGGAACATATTTAAACTCCTACAAGTTATTCCAGCCCTTAAAGATATAGAATCTACTGATGTTGTCTCTATAGAATTCCTGCCAGGGGTAAAGAGCAACAAAGGTAAAACTAACAAATCAACGCTGGTTACCTGGAAGTCATCACAAGTGGTTAAAAGAGTCATAAAAGAAAGAAGTTCTTTCTCAAGATGGGGAATTAGATTTAGTATACCCCAACAAATAGGTTATCCTGAACCATTAGAGACCCAAAATAATAGGCCCAAATTATACAAATGAAAAGGTTAAAATCAACCTTTTTCATTCCTTAGATCTGCAATTGGGAATCAATGCCCTGATGACCAATATGTAGGGCACAAAGTATCCTATGCTCACCCTTTATGGGAAATAGATCTAGGGTGGCTGTTGGCAGCACTCCACAAAGATAATCGTCAGTGACTTCCGATTAACCTGACACACTCTGATTTGGTAACTCCCTACGACAAACCTCTCCAAGTATGCTCCTGAAATATAAACGGGATTAGACCAAACATCCAACAAAAAGATCTTAATAGTCCATTAAATACATTGGGCTACCAACCCATTTACAATTGACAGATTTATGGGCTTTTTTTCCCAGCAATTAGGGAAAAAAGATTTGGCCAACCGAGAGGGGTTTAGCAATCTTTATTTCAGCTGGATTAAATATAGCATGCACATGGGTACATGAGGAAAATGAAGACTTTTTGATAGTAAAATTAGATGGATGAAGCACAGAGCTTACAAGCTCACTTTTGCTAATTAATGGCTGTTTCCATCCTGATGCATGCTCCAGAAAGTACATAGCCTCTAAATTGATAGACATAATATTAACTGGCTTTCAGGATCTAAAATGCCCGGAGGTTTAGTAGCTGGGGACTTCAATATGAGACCATTAAATCCCTTTGAAAGGGATGCCCACATTATGCTGCAAGATCAGTATTGGGCAGTGCCACAACAGTCGTTGAGGGCTTTAGAGCTAGGTAAACCTGACACCAAGGCACTCTGCTTAGTAAAAGACCTTGAGGGCATCGGACTCAGACTCCTAAATGAGAGGTTTTCACACTCCGCCGGTGGCCACATGTTATGTCACTGGAACCAAAGCAACACTTGACTACACTGTGGCCTCCTTGTCCCTATTTTCTTTAATCACTAAGTATCATATTATAAAGACAGATAAGAGTGACCATGGTCAACAATGTCTCGAGATTGGCTGTGGCTTTCCTATATTTAATCCTGCTCCGATTGCACCAAGGGATGTTACTACCTCGAACTATAAGAAACTTCGATGGAATGAAAAATCAATGGAGTCCATTGGAAACCTTTCAACTGCGATATTTGAACAATGCCATAACGTTATATCTTGAGACCCAATAATCATATGGTCAACATTTCTAGACAAATTCACAGTTGGTCTTCTTACAGTCAGACCACAAAAAACCCACCAAAATCAGGGGTGAGTAAAAATAAAAAAGCAGATAAACATGTCAGCACATATGACCAAATTAAGAAGGCAAAGGAACAGATTCTTAAGGCTATATAAGAAAAACCCAATGGACTGTCATATTGAGGATGATGTAAAAAACATCAACAGTTCCTATAAAAAAAAATATGGAACCATAAAATGCAGAATACTCATGACTTTTGGGCTAAGGCAGTATTCCTGAGCAAAAAATCAAATGCACAGGGTTTCTGGAAAATGGTCAATGAATTGAATAAAGCCCCAATGGCCTTGACTAGTTCAAATATTTTGGTATCTTTATGGACTGAATACTTAACTTATCACTTCGGCGGATATGATGGAAAAAATGAAGACGTGAGGACAAGCAAACAATGCTCAGAAGGAGCAACACCAAATCCCTCAACTGCCGAAAATGAACCTGCATATTTAGCCTTCTTGACGTCGGAGGTTGTTAACTTAATAAAGAGCAGTAGATGTGCGGGGGCCCCTGGCCCAAATGGGATCCCTAATGCACTATTTAAAATGAACCCGGCCTTTTGGGGAGAAAAATTGATTTCGACATATAACCATTGCATAGAACTAGAAAGTATTCCAAACTCTTGGAGGAGTGCTATAATTCATCCAATATTTTAAGGAGGCAGCAAATTTCATCCCAGAAAATATCGACTGATTACGCTAACGGACGTAGAGGCAAAATACTATGGTGGTAAATTATTGGAGCATCTTTGCACCTGGGCAACTGAGAACAATATTATTCCCCCAAATCAGACTGGTTTCTGCAAAGGACCCCGGAAAGGCTACAAACATTTTAACTCTTTCCTTTGTCATTGACAAATGCAAACAAAAAAATCAACCTTTGTATCTGTGTTTTGTAGACTTCAAATCAGCGTTTGATTTGGTACAGTGAAGTCTTCAATGGGAAAACCTAGCTGCCTGGGGTACACCAGAGAAATCATTAAAGGCTATCCAGCAGTTCCATACAGATACATGGATTAGAGTAAAAATAGGGGATGGTTCCTTCCTTTCAAGGAAAATTTAAACAAAACAAGGACTGAAACAGGGGTGTGTACCGGCTCCGTATCTTTTTTAACTCTTTTTTATCAGATTTGACCCTTAAGCTCAATAAGGTAAATGTGCATTCCCTGAGGTTGGTGACATGTCCATTTCCAATCTGCTATACGCTGATGATGTAGTACTCTTAAGCCAAACTAAAGTAGGTCTACATTGGCTTATTGTAAATGTAGTGGAATATGCTGAGCAGAACGGAATGGAAATCAATCAGAAAAAAAAATGATGGAAGACAGTAAAAAAACCTTTAGAGTTGATAAATGGTACACACAAGGGGGAGTATTAGAACAAGTCAACCATTATAGATACCTGGGTGTACTATTTGATAAACGGAGTTCCTTTCTCCCTCAGAAGCAGGATTTACATAGGAAAGGAAATGTTCCACTGCTTGCTTTTGGCACTCTGAAAAAGTCGCTAAATGGCCCTAGCTATCGCCCCTGTTACAAGTTATTGCTGCAAAACTAAATTCGACTATAGGGTACGGTATTGAAGCCCTGCGAGAACAAGATGCCACTATTCTAAATGGAATCATTGGAAAAATATTTAGGTCTCTATTCCAACTACCAGGATATGCTTTGCAAGCTCAAATTAGGCTGGAGTTTGGGTACTTAAAACAAAATATAGCTAGGAAATGCAGCTACATTAAATCATGGAAACACCTACAATTAACAAAGGAAAATCATCTCTGCCAGGCACTCTGGAAGGAGATCAGCTCGAACCCTCCAACCAAATCTAGACAGTATTTAGATCATGCCCTAGAAGACCTGGAGGTACGGGAACTATGGGATTCAAACCTCTCCTATTGCACCTTTAAAAAAATCCTAAACCGAATAGCGAAGAAAAGATCAGTACTTATGGATAAGAGCGTGTTAGCAACCAGGTCGCACCCAGGGATGGCACAAAATTTTGAAATGCCAGCAATATCTGGAGGCTGGGTGGTCAAAAGCTAAAAAGGATCTTTTTATCAAACACCGCTTTGGACTTATTGCTGGAGGCGCTCACCTACCCCCATTGGAACGTACTGCAGCAAATTCCCAGTGTAGGCTCTGTGGGTGTGGAGTGGAAGGCATCACTCATCTGATCTGTATCTGTAATGGTCTGTTGAATGAGCATAAGACTCTACTAAAAACAGCCTTTGAACAGAAGGGAATACGGTCCTGTAGAGAAGTGGTAATACCTTGTTTTAAACCTTCTGACTATACCTTGAACGCCAGATTTATAAAGTTTATGCGTTTGATAGTTACAAAATTATCATATATTCATCAATCATAAACATAGTACATGGTTGCTGGCCTATAGGTTATGAAATGATGAATATCATGCCGTTTTTAAGTTTCCCCTGTTCAGAATCCATGGAAGTATTTTTGCTTTCTGAGTACCAATTTAACTATAATGAATTTTATGATTTAATATTTTTTTTTTTTAAGGTACAGTGATATTAAAAACTTTTTGTATTTTTTAAGGTACCTTATAACACACGTAGAGTTGCACTACATGACGAGAGGAGTGGGAATGTGAAGCACCCAACTGAAATACCGATGTGGGTATGATTATAACGTTTTTCACTCCCATCAAAGAGTTTTTTGTTAGTAATGATATCTAACAATAATATGTAGTTATGAAATGCAAACTGAAGAACTCCTGGTTAGTTATAATGAATCTATATGTTATAATTTAAAATTGGAGTGAGCATGTATGATGTATTGGTTTTATGCATTTAAATAAACTTGAACAATTTGTTTTAAGTAAAAAAGAAAGGTGAACAAATGACTGAATCGGCCGGGATATGATCTGCCACTGTGAACTAAATCCTTAGTCATTCAGGCCATTACTCGATTACATAAATTCCCTGCTAGTTAGGGCCAATCTCACAAAGTTTTGTTTCTGTAAATGTGATTTACTTTTACATTTCTGGCAGTAGATCGCACTTACACGTGGGACAAAAACTCTGCAAATCACGCATATAAATCTGAGTGCATCAAGCTAAGGCAGCAGATCAGACTTTCCACCCCCATGGAATTTCGCAGCTCTAATTTTGAGTCATGAGAGCCTAAGCTGAGAAGTAGAATAAACAATCATTCATTTTCACTGTCCTACAGTAGCCAGTGAGGAATGTGTAGATCTGCCTTGGAGGAGGATACTGTAATTGATCACCTGGATCATCAGCTGCTGCCAATATGGCTGATCTCACTGGTGCAGCCAGCCGCATGTCCTTGGTGGTCTACTAAACAACAAACACCTTTCACCACATTACGTAGGAAGATGTGTGCAGGGGGTAATGTTTGACTAGAATATTTACGCATACTGTCTGTGTTGCATTTTGTTGTGGTGGTGATGTGTTGTGTTAGTTTGTGTGTTGTCATGTTTTGTGCTGCCTTATGGCATTGTATTCTTATTGTGCTGTGCTATGATTGTTGTGTTGTCTTCTCTTTTGGCTGTTATGTTGCATTGTGCCTTGTTCTGTGTTTGCTTGGTGTTATGTCATTGTGTTGCATGCTGTGATTATTTTACAGCTGTCAGCACATGCAGCCACATTTCCAGGCCATAGCAGCACGTTCCTGTAAAATTCCTGTGACAATCCTTTAGCCCTGTCTAAGGTGGTGCAATACCAGCTCATGGGTCGTTTAAGACACCAGTCAACCAAAAACTGCCAAATGCCTGTTTTAAATTAGCACTTTCAGAGCTCACTTTATTTGATACTGCCCCGAAATTTCTTCCCGAACTCCTTTCAAAATCACGAACACAACGGGTACATACACACACACACACACACAGAGCGCAATCGGCAATGCGCAGAAGTAGTAAACAAGGAGAAAATACAATCACATGGAAATGGTTCACAGCCTTTAAGGAGACCTCAGAGTCTCTTGTCTGCACCAGATGTTGCAGGATTTCCAATTTCCAAGAAACGATCTACTTTCTTCCAGACGTGGATACCCTTGAGGAACTGTGCAGATACCATAACCCCACTGCCAAATCCCTAGCACGCCAGCTATGTCCGCCAGCTCCAAATGAACCCTGGTGGGTTGAAAAGCACTTTGGAAGTGCCTCCTTCCTGGAGGCTGGAGTCCTCCTTTACTTGCCCGGAGCATAACACCCTATGATGGAATTACACGAAGAGCCTAGAGAGCTGCCACAAGAGCATGAACGCTTGGCTTCCTGTTTAAGGGAGAAGTGCCAGGGCCACTGACTGCTTTACTGCCATGAACTGAGAGTTGCAGTTTCCATCCTGCAAGCAACAGGCAGCCATTACGCGTTAGCTCATCGATAAAATTATACAAATGAAAACTGATGAACAACACACTGCAGAGCTTCATTGCCAGGCAGGCTTTTCTTCATTTTTCCCGAAATTCTCGACATTCATAACTTGCAAAGGCGGGACTAAATAATTATTTTTAAAACCAATGCATGATATATCAAAATAGTTAGGGGGAATAATATCAGAAACAGGAAAGAGGAGCCGAAGCCTATTATTTCATTGTCTTTTCTTCTATATTGTAAAGTAAAATGAGGCAAATCAGAGTGATCACAAGATTTAATATATCTGACGTAAATAGAAAAACCTTGGTGCAATGGGCATGTTCCCCTTTTCAGTAATATACTTACTGTTCACAGCGACATGTCAAAGAGAAATCATGTAGAGAGACACTGAATAACCAGGCAGGATGTCAAAGAGACTAATGAGAAATTGAACAAGCACCAGAGATTAATACCATAAAGTACAATGTGATAGGCATTAACACCATCTAGAGCCAAGTACGAGAGTATCACCAGCAGGCAATGTGTGGCAGAAGGCACTGCCACGAGGATCAAAGTGCTAGAGAGTGCTGTAGCAGGTGTTTTAATAAAAACATTAGTGAGTTTTCATGCATTATATTTAATGGATTTGCGTAGAAAATGTAATAACATAGAGAAAAATAATGCATGCATTTGAAAATGTGATCACGATGAGTGGCTGCCAATGTTCACAAAGTATTCTTATTAATGGCTTATTAATATGAAATGATGAGCATATGTTTTATTAATGTAGTAATATGTCATATTAAGGGTTATGCATGATGTATTCGCTTTGTTAATTGTAGGCCTTAACTTAGCGGAGGTCTTGGCCTAGTTGCATGGCCTCATGTCAAGCTGTATTTCTTAACGTTAAATAAAATGACTGTTCAGAAAATGAAAATGTGATTTTCCACTGTACTGTCTAAATGTGCTGGTAGCTAAAAGCCTTTCTCATGAGAACCGATTGCTAGAAGATGCTATTTTTGCTAAATGCAACATTATGAGTGTAATGTGAGTGTAAGACTGACTTTCGCAAGAGAAGAACAATGGAGACACTGACTGGAGAGTAAGCTGCAACAATATTGTTACCTGATGAGCCAGATGATGAGGACCTTACAAGGGAAGCCAATCAGCGACATGTGAACTGAGTAGTGGCAGAAATCATAGATTTGTTGTTTTAGTTTTATTGGACAAAGTGTGAACATGCAATCTCTTGACCAATAGGGATTTGGGAAGTAGTTTTAGTGAAAATAACTTAGCCGGACTGCACTGAGAAGGAACCAGCATTTGTCATTTTGCCATTTGCCACTGTGTATCTGTCTTTTGCCTAGCCCATTGCCCATTTTCTTCCTGGCCGAAAGGTCGTTACTTTCTTGAGCGTCTTGACAAGAGATGTTCTTAACTTTACTGCTTAAGGACTTTGCGTTTTCTGAACTTTGATGCTGAATCCTGATGCCATGCCGACTGAACTAATGTCCTGATGACAAAGACTATCTTAGCTTGCCGATCCATTTGAGGAGAGGTATACAAATTACCAAATTTCTTTCTAGGTACCAACCGCCCTGTTTTGATAGAGCCATAGTTAGATGTTTTCCAAATTTGTGTTTACTAAATTGTTTTGCATAAAGCCCAACATGCTGATGTTAATCTGGTGTTAGATAAGGATCCTCACTAATGAAAGTCTGCTAAAGGGAGTAAATAGTCTGATGTCTTTTCTTTGCTGAATCTAAATGTATGTGATATCGTTTGCGCAATTGTTCTTATTAATTTGCACTGTAACTTTAGAATGTGTAGTGGTTCAAGCTTTGATTAGATTATGTTTCTTCCGTCACTTTGGACAACCAGTGTTGCTTCTGTATGTTTATCATTTGATTCTGAGGTTATCTTAAGTGACATTAGCATTGTTAATATAGGGAAATGAATATTCTAACTTTTACTAAAAGGTGTGGTTATTCGTGACTGAAAGGTCATGGTGTGTGACCATTACTGACTCCAATTGATTACTAATGCTATTGATTATTATTGATTATTGATGTTATTAATTGATTATTGATTATTGATCTACATGTACTGGAGTTATGGTGGGAACATCTTAACTGCGAGTCAAAAGGTTTATCAACCTATTCGTGTCACCTTATAAGTTTACTTATTAAGGTCTGATGCGCTAACAAGAGTATCACCAGCAGGCAATGTGTGGCAGAAGGTAATGCCATCAGGAACAAAGTGCTAGAGTATCACCATCAGGAACGCCAACAGGAACATAGTGCCAGAGGGTAATGTCAGTAGGCACTGTGTGCCATAAGGTAATGTCATCTGAAACAAAGTGCCAGAGAGTAATGCCAGCAGGCAAAGTGTGCCAGATGGTAATGCCATCAGTAACAGAGTGCCAGCGAGTAATGCCAGCAGGCAATGTGTGGCAGAAGGTAATGCCATCAGCAACAATGTGCTAAAGAGCAGGAAAATCAGGAAAATGTGTAAAATAACTAATCCATCAGAATGATACACCACTAAATGCTGCAGCAAGGAACAATAATAAATCAAATAGGGCAACCCAATATTCCCCCAGGAAACTGGGTAAACATACTCTTATGCAACAATATGTTCCTGTCATGTATCGGCATTTACAATGAAGCTGGTATAGTAATCCAACTATTACTGAATTAAACAAAAATAAACAATGATGAGACATACTCACACGTATTAACTACAAAACCTATTTGCATTTTTCATGAAAACAATAACAAACAAATGACAATGAATAATATATTCCTTTCCACTTACATTCAATCAAAGCCCATAATGCGTTATTATAGAAGACAATACCTGCCCACACTGAACATCTAAATTAATTTTTATGCTCAAAATGTTTTTTGGGGAACGGTGTACCCCCCTACCATATCACACAATTTCTATTCATATTATGTTTCTTATTGGCAGATAATGGGTGCTGAAGTTGATTAATTCATTTTAAAGAGGATAATATGTCGATGTTTTTGTCTCCAAAGGCAAATCAGTCGTAATAAAATCCAAAAGGGACAATACCTTGCAAAATCAACAATGTGCTCATATTAGAAATTGTTGCATAAGAGTACCAGGAACAATGTACAAGAGAGTAATGTCATTTAGAGCAGTTTCTAAGGCAACAATGTCACTGTGACTGGAAAAATGCAATTTGGAAAATTCCATCTGGGATAATGTTCCAGAGATTAAGAACTTGTAAACAAAATCAGCTCTGAACTTTCTGGACCAGCACTGATTATTTTCTGCAACAGGCTTTAATCCAGAGCAAGAAAGAGACAAAAACACTAAAAGAGGAAAGAAGGAGGACGAAAAAGCTGTAAAAATAGTGACAAAGGGATGGAGCAGGAATAAAAAAAGAACCTGTACGAGTGAGATAAAGAGGCAAGAAGCTTCTGGTGGTTGATTAAAGCGGCTTGAGGTGGAATCAAAACTATGCAGCCTTGGTATTCGGGACCCCTAGCTTCAATAGTGGCAGCTGAGGACATCTGAGCAAAACTTTGAGCCCCGGCACTTATTCTTTTAAAAATGATAGGATCTCACTACATGAACAGGCCTGTAGGCATGTTGAAATTAACCCTGCCAGAGAATAGTTCCATGAGGAATAGATTTTCAGAGGAACCGGTACTGGGGTTTAAAGACAAAGAAACACTATCACAAATAGTGTCATTCTAATATCGATGCCAAGAGTGTGCGAGAAGAATGCCATCAAGAACTGAACTTGGGCAATGCATCCTAGCTGGAAGGGCACCCAGTCTGGGGCGGCTCCTCTATATGGGCAGAGGAGTGTCACCCCCCCCCCCCCACGCCAGCAGCAGAAGCTGCAAACCTTTCAGAACGAAAGAATGACAAACCATGTTTATCATCCTTTCGTTCTGAAAGGGGCGGGGCATTGGGTTGACGCGCTCTGAGGGAGAGTGCCAAACACACATGCACAGTAGGCTGTCTCCAACCTGGCAACAGTGTTGCTGGGCTGGAGAGAGTCTGCACAGGCTCCCAGTCTGCCTGGGAGCGCCCTGGCTGGGCACTCCCAGCCAATCCTGAGGCTGCTCCGAGCAGAGTCAGGATTGGTGCAGGGAAGGCTGGGAGCTTGTGCCTGCAGCAGAAGGCAGCAGAGACGGAGGAGCAGTGCACGGCGAGTTAAGGTAAGTTTTTTATTTTTATTTTTTTAATAATTTAATGTACCCCCCCTGCTCCCACCTCCTTCTGTCCCACCTTCTCCTCCCTGTCGCGCCGCACCCGCCGCGCCCCATTTAGGAGCTGCGAGATGTGACTGCACCCAGGCCTTTCAAGTAGAATCTCAGGACGATGTCAGATTCCCTAGAGCCAGGCCACAATATTCCTGTGAGTGCACAGGTACACCTTGGCTAAAGGCTTCACTCTCAAGGTACAGGTGGGCTATATTCAGGGAGCAGGACTGGTGGCATTCATCAGTGAGCAGAGACCTTGCTTAGCAAGTTTCTACCAACCCTCGTTTATCACCAGAGCACATAACTGCTCTGTCACCCGTGCACACACTTCCGCACCCAAACAGGTCATGTTTCCCTCTCCGATCAAAATTACTCCTACCATGGGCAACAATCTTCTTCTGAGACAGAGGTACTGAACAGCTCCAACTGCTGGAAAAAAACGACGTCTGCAGAAAATTGGGCCCACTTCTCTTTATTTGTTGGTAATAAGCAGCTGCTAATTGGGGTACAATGTGCTCCTCATTTCAGTAGACCCCAGGGCCACTGCACTTGCTGCACTATTAACTGCTTCGCCCACTTCTTTCAGACTTTCTACCTCTATAAGCAGTGAGGGGATGAACCTTTGTCAAGAGGAGCTCATGTTGGAATAATGTTCTGATTTTCCAGCCCCTAAGAAAAATGCAGTGCATTGCATCTGTCTGAAACCTATGAAGCGTTAAAGGTTGATTATTTCCATAGCTTGTGCTTCAGGTGTATTGGTGCCACCTCAGTATGGCCCTTACTGGCCTTGTTGCTCCTTAGTTTTCCTGTAATTGCATCTCTTGCATCTCCTGTTATATTCTGATATTCCCCATTTTCAACAGACACAATCAGGTGTTATAGTGATTGTGAAAAAACATGGGACACAAAAAAAACTATTGCAGCAAATGTTTTATGCAGGAGAGTGTTAGAGGGTATGGTGCATTTTAGAGCAAACTGCCACACATATACCTTTGGTGTGGCAGTATCATTTACAGACAGTATATCTTTATTGAAATGGCAACAAAATTCACACTGCCATGCAGTTTTACTGATGAAGTGCACTAACGATAATGTGTAGAAATGGGTTTTTAGCAACTATTCAACATTTGAGTATCACCGAGTAAAGTGTTTTGATTTATTTTGATTCTATTAAAATGTTTGTTTACATCACAGATCCGAAATACCAAAAAATGTGCTACATTTGTGCTTTCCTACCTCCTGGTATGTTTTGAAATATTCATACAGTTCATGTACGGATATTTAAATGTTGTTGTGCTAGAAAAAAACCTGATACCCTACAACCTTTCCTTTTACACTCCAGGAACTGCAGCAAGATTGTTAGAGAGTTAATTTTTCAAAATCCTATAACTTTGTGGTCAGAAAAAGAAAAGTAAACACCAGTCTCCATGTTAACATAATAAGCAGCAATTTGCCAATAGCCATTGCCTGAGATCTGACCCCTGCCTTTGAATGTATAGCAAATGTGACAAGATAAAAACAAAATGTAAAGGCATCTTTAGCGCTCACTTTCGTTCTGAACTCTAGCATGTTTATTTCGGGGATGGTGCAGCATCCCCCACACCACAACTTCTAGTGCTTATGGATACAAGAAGCTGGAGAGTCTCTAATGATAGCAAACACTGTGCAATTTTTTCTATAGTTTAGCATTTAATCTTCACACCACTGATATGTGGCTTGTGGCCCTTCCGGATACTTTGTTTTACAAAGCATCAGCGGAAACAAACTACTGTGTTAGCTAGACATGTAGGCGAGATAAAACACTGCACAAGTTAGGGAGGATCTTTAAGTGTATCTCCTCTGGATCCATGATTAAATGACGGGTGTGCTGGAGTCTTTGAATGAGCTGTGGGTAGCAGTGAGGTTAATAGTGGTTTGGTACCAACTGTGTGCCATAGATTCCCTGAGGTGGACATCCCGCCAGATTGCGAGGTCTCCTAGGTGCCTTAACTCACACACTGGTTTTCGAAGTCACCCGCACTGGCATTTCTCCCATTGTGGGGGTGACGAAAAAAGGAAAATGTTTCTCTTTTGCACATTTAGACCCTGATTACCCTGTGTGTGGACAATACTGCACCCAGATTTACTGATAGCATAGGTGTATGGTAATTCCACGGTACATCGTTACTGCTCCATTACAAGTTTAAACCCTAGGGATGAGGAACTACTTTGGGAATTGTTGTTAGCACACTGGTTAGATGTGTTGCCTCATTCATACTCTTTCCCCAGATACATTTCACCTAGTTTCACAAGATGAAATATATCTGAGGATATCTCATCTGTGTTGGATTTCCTGTATACCTTGTAATTCTGCCTCAGTTGGTAATATATATTATTCTTTTGTTTCTGGTGGCATGGTCTGTATTGCTACTTACGTGTTAATTACACATGCTCTGGAGAGGTGGGTGGTATTTAACAAACCCGCTAAAAATCGAAACCTGGAGAATTGAAACAGTGCAGTAAGAAACAACTATTGAATATTATCCCATCAAAAATGAGGTTCTTCTACAAGAATATATGCATGTCTTAATATTTACCCAGCCTTTTTACTCCATGAAATTTTGACAGTCTTTATTGCACCCAGTAATTACTGAATGTGGTAAACACTACACATGTGTTAACACATGGGTTGTTGATTGACAAGACACTTCCACCACCAACAACATCCGATCCCTCACCGCAAGTGGAACAAGATCTCTAAGGAATAGCTGTTCTCCAACCTCGCCCAATCCCCACCACCCGAAACCAACAACTCCAACACCGCCACCCTCAACCCCCAAAGATGGCTCGACGACTGCGCCAACACCCTTGCTCCACTCAAGAAAACCAACAACACCTCATCATCTAGAAAGCTCCCTGGTTCACCGCAGAACTCCAGGCCTCCAAACGAGAATGCCGTAAAACTGAGAAAACATGGCGCCAAGAACAATCAGTGAGCAACTTCACCGCCCTCAAATCAGCCATGCGCAAACACCACCAGCTCATCCGGACCACCAAAAGATCCTTCTACAAAGAGCGGATAGACTGCAACGCACACAACAGCAAGGAACTATTCAACATCATCAAGGAACTCACCAAACCCAAATCCTGCCCCATCGACCCTCCCCACTCACAAGACCTCTGCGACTCCCTCTCCATCTACTTCCACTGCAACATCGTAGACATACATGCAAGCTTCGCAACGCCGTCCCCCACCACCACCACCACTGACACGGTCAACCCCATCACACCCTGCCGCACCAACATACTGAGCACCTGGACCCCCACCAACGATGAAGAAACCACCAAAACCATGAGTACCATGAGTTGTCAAACAGACCCCTGCCCTCACCACGTCTTCAACAAGGCCAGCCAAATCATCGCACCCCAGCTCTGGTCCATCATCAGCAGCTCCTTCGATACCGTCACTTTTCCAGAAAGTTGGAAACACGCCGAAGTCAAAGCCTTACTCAAAAAACCCAAAGTCGACCCGAAGACTTCACAAACTACCGACCTATCTCTCTACTCACCTTCCCCGCGAAGTTCATAAAGAAGATAGTCAGCAACCAACTTTCCCACTTCCTGGAGGACAACAGCATACTCGACATCTCCCAGACTGGATTCTGCAAAAACGACAGCACTGAGACCGCCCTCATCGCCTGCACAGACGACATCAGGACCAGGCTTGACAAAGGTGAAACTGTTGCCATCATCCTTCTCGACCTTTCCACAGCCTTCGACACTGTATGCCACCAAACCCTTCGCACACCCCTCTTCTGCGCTGGAATACACCATAAAGCCCTGGACTGGCTCACCTCCTTCCTCTCCGAAAGAACACAAAGAGTTTGCCTCCCCCCTTTTCCGGTCAAAGCCCACCAAGACCATATGCAGAGCCCCCCAGAGATCTTCACTCAGCCCCACCCTCTTCAATATCTACATGGCTCCGCTCGCCAGCATCGTATGACCCCACGGGCTCAACATCATTTCCTATGCTGACGACACCCAGCTCATCCTCTCCCTCACGAGGAACCCCGCAACCGCCAAGAACAACCTCCACACCAGACTTCTCACCATTGCTAACTGGATGACAGCAAGACACCTCAAGCTGAACACAGAAAAAAACGAGATCATCATCTTCGGACCCAACAAGTCAGCATGGGATGACTCCTGGTGGCCGGCCACCCTGGGACCGCCTCCGACACCCACCACCCACGCACGCAATCTCGGATTCATACTAGACTCTTCTCTCTCCATGACCCAGCAAGTCATCGCCATCTCAACCTCATGCTTCAACACCCTTCGTATGCTCCGCAAGACCTTCAGGTGGATTCCTGTAGAAACCCGAATAACTGTCACCCACGCCCTCGTCGGCAGCAGACTGGACTACGGCAACAACCTCTACGCGGAAACTACGGCCAAGCTCCGGAGAAAACTCCAGCGCATCCAGAACGCCTCAGCATGTCTCATCCTCAACCCCCCTCGCCACAAACACATCTCCGCCCACCTCAGAACCCTACGCTGGCTACCCGTCAACAAAAGGATCGTCTTCAAAATCCACGCCCACAAAGCCATCCCCGACACCAGACCGGCCTACCTCAATGATCGACTTAACTTCCACATCCCGACACACCAGCTCTGCTCCGCCGACCTCGCCCTCGCAACAGTCCCTCGCATTCACCCCACCACATCCAGCGGCAGGTCCTTCTCCTACCTCACCGCCAAAACCTGGAACTCCCTCTCCACCAACCTATGCAAGACCCAGGACCTCCTGTCCTTCAGAAAGCGCCTCAAGACCTGGCTCTTCGAGTAGTAGCACCCCCCCACCCAAGTGCCTGGAGACCCTACCCGGTGAGTAGCGCGCTCAACAAATTTATTGATTGATTGCAATCAAGGACAAAGATTGAAGTTCGACATTAATGCAAAAAAGTGGAGAAAATCTACTTACTCCACCCTTATTCATCAAGAAGTAGTGCAAAATCTGATATATTTCATTTCTTATCTCAGAGGCAAAAATCATGTTAAAAGATGGATGTGTTCAGTTTTTGCACCACTTCAAGTCATATTGCCACCAAAGTTTGTTTTGCAAAATGAAAAGGTCAGTACAAGAATCACCTGTTTAATCCCGAATCCCTTGAACATGCCATCTTTTGTCAATGTGTAGAGACTAAAACTAATGTAAGAAGCTACCCCCCTTGTATAGACTCCAGGAACAATGGGTGCCAAGTAGGCCAGATCCAACTGCCAGCAGGATCGGCTTAATAACAACTTCGAATTGACTTGCCTTAACAAATAGTTGTAAATGTGTTTCAGAATGATGGTGTAGACCAGTGTTGTCCATTGTAGGTTCAGGAGTGCCAGACTCATAACTGGTTTTAAGGATCATCACTGACAAAGTCAATAAGTTATATTTAGATTACCTTTTTAAATTCTTTTTAAGTGGGTATCCCAAAATTATCAACTTTCTCAACCAGCATTGGACAACTGTGGCACAGAGAGTCCTGGAAATGTACTTGTTGCTATCCATACCCACAACTTCCTTTGCCAAGATCTATCAAATATTTGTACACTTAACTGTCTCTTTCACATTCTTTTAAAGATCTGTTTCAATCCAGTACCTCACAAGAAGCTAAGGATTTGGGGCTAAGCACAGTTTATTCGCAGTTTAGATTCCATAATAAAAAGGTCTACCTTTAAATTCAATCTTTTCGACCTTCTGAGGTATAGTCTAAATGAACAGATAAACACATGTAAACGCTTTGGCCACAATCACGAGCTAGGAGGAGCAGTAAACCCAGGGCACATATGCCCTGCCCACTTTTTACTTGCACCAGGTGTGAATCTACATCCAGTACCTCTGTTGGTATTTCCACATAAAGATTACTTCTGCTGACACCGGGGCAAATCTGTGCATGGAAATAAAGTTGGAATTGGGAAAAAAGTGTGGGATCCGGTCACTAAATCCGGGCCCTTCATTCTGTCAGGGAAACTCAGAAAAGCACATTGTAGAGGAGGAATTACGATCTGGGATCAGTGCGTCTGACCCTGGTAATTCAGACCCCGATTACCACGCAACTGGTTGTTGGCCCCTTAGCTGAAAACATTTGGTTCCAATTATAAATACAGATATAAATACTGAAGAATTCATTGGGGTCTTTGTCCTTCTCACAGTGCTTATAACCAAATAAACAATGGCCTTGACCCACAAGAAGTCCATGCCTGTGGTACACCAGTAAACCTCACTTGTATGGATCCTGTCCTCTGGTCCCATCTCAGCATATTTCAGACATTATTTGAAGGTGCCTTGGAGATAAGGATCACAATGCTCATTCCAGAATCACTCTATGACCACGACAAGACCTCCACCACTCCCCTTTAAACACAACAAAATAGCACATCAAAGAACTGACACCAATAATTACTCCATGCTTTAAACGGCCTATCAGCCAGCTATAGTCACACTAACCTTAGGAAAATGTTAGTGTTTGTGTAAAAAGTGTTTGTGTAAAAATGTCAAACGTGGTCCCTTTTGATGAAATACTGATGGTGGTGAGGATCATGTCTGCCATATTGAAACGGGGGAGACAGTATCAGATCCAGTCTTTCAATGCCCATGAAGTGGCAACTGATGGCCACACACTGCAGGCCATAGTCCCAGCTGAAGGAGCTTAACAGAATGAAAACATAATGAGGCATGCCTACGATGGGACTAAGATTTGCCATTTTAATGTTATACATTTGCATGGTCAGATGTAGCCCCCCTGAAGTACGGTAGTCCACATGTAGGGTGACCAGAAATCCCAGCTTGCCCCGGACAGTCCTGGTTTTCAGAGGACTGTCCCGGTGTCCTGACGCTTTTGTTCATTTTAAATAAATGTCCTGGTTTTTGGGGCGGTCAACCTGTAAACCTTTTGTTAATTTTAAATAAATGTCCTGGTTTTTCTCACAAAGGTCAGGTCAACCTGCGAGTCAGAAGGAAAGGTATGCACTCCTTTCACATGCATCTCTAGATTTTTAAATAACTGAAGAAGTAATTTATTGGTTTCTGCCAATCTGGTGCTGCCTACACGAGGGCGTGCATGTGTCTCGCACATTTACAGGAAATGCAGAAATAAAAGTGAGACTAAAGGCTTTAGTCCTACTTTTATGTCTGACCTGTCCCAGTTTTTCCTTTTCAAAATCTGGCCACCCTATCCACATGGGGTACAAGGGACTGTGTTATGCTCGTTGCTTTAAGGTCATCTCTGTAACCACAAAGTTCCAATGGCGCCCTGAAGACCATCCCTAACCCGACGCTACTCTGAACGGGGCTTCCCATATTTTAATATTAACATACTTGCCTGCCGCGCTCAATATCAAGATAAATATCCTTATTTTCCAATCACTGGAGCAACGAGAATGAGTCGCCCGGTATTACTCATACATATTTGGATCACCCCTTGGGTCCTGGCTATGAGCAGACTCGATGGAACAAAAATGTAAAAGACCGCCTGCGTGCTGCATTTCATCTCGGTTATTTATTTGAAGGGGGGCCTGTTTGCTTTGAAGAAATAATGTGTTTCCAATTTACAAAGGGCAAAGCACAACAGCAGAAATGCTTCTGATGACTGTCGGGAATAATAAAGAATGCCCCATCAGGCAATCACGTTGGGTTTTCCAAATTTAAAAGAATAAACTTATTACTTTCAAGCCGAAATGCTGCCAGCTTTTCATTCCTTGTGTGGCATTCCATGTATTCTATCCACTGTGATGCCACGCTTTTCTTTGGCACGATACAGTGCAAGAACTTAGTGATCTGGTACAAAGACACAGTGTTGTTGAGATGTCAATGTCATATTTGTCTTTTTGTGTGATGGAGACCTTATGTTGCCATCATTTTCTGTGTGACCGTGAGAATGAGCTCCGGCTCCTGTTTCCCTGATAGCACAAAGCTCTCTCTGTTATTGTGCTGTCACTGATAAGATGCTCCCGGGCCTTGGCTCCCAGATGAACTGGACTCTAGAATGGCATCTGCTGCGACTTTCTGTCACCCCTCCTCGGCGTTGGAATGCGCCGAGTCCCTGAGGAGGGGTCTGTCATGTATATACAATGAGCAGGTCAGGTTCATGCGTGATCGACTATGGCTTATCAAGGGGCCCTTCAAGGATGTGTGTATGTTGAAACGGGGGTTGGAGGGGACGCTTTTTCCTTGGCTTCAGATCCTCATTCCTGGTTTTCAACACTTGAAACTCACTTTGTATATACCGTAATGATACACCCAATAGCTTCAATACGATACATAATTGCTTGTTAAAGATACACTGCCATTCTGTTTGCCCGAAGCCACTGTTTTGTGTAAGGCAGGTGAAGGATGCTTTCTTGGCCTGCAGGCACTTTGCCCTCTTTGGTATCTCCAAAAGCACTATGGGAAAAAATGTAAGGTATTTCCCTAGGTGGGCAGGCAAGAGGTTGTTGGGGGCATATTTGTGCATATATTCCATGAGCTCCTGACTCATACACTCTGCTGTTCCCAGTGAAAAGGAAGCAGGGGGTAATGGAAGAACAGGGTGGGAGCAAAGGCTTGCTGACCTCACAATTTTTAGATTGATGTCAACCAGTCTCAGGATGAGGTGCTATTCATGTCCAGTAGTTGAAGACTCCCATGATATAGGTATTAACAAGTGCAGTCAAGATCTGTACTTCCAATCCAAGTGCCTATGCGGTGTGTTTAATGGGGGCGTGCTATTGGCTCTACAATTGCTTTTGATTTTGAAATCTATTTCTCTCTAAAATAAATGTTATGATACACTACTCAAATGTACTTGGTCTTCAATGTTCATGTCATAAATTCTATCCACACATTAAAAGCATCAGGGTGCCATGCTGAAGTGTGAAACATACATGGCATCAGGTGGATAATCCATGAGTGTGTGTGTATGTGTGTATATATATATCTATATATATATACACACACACAAACGTACAAAACAATGGAAATTCACCTGCTATAGTTACATTACCTAACTATAACGTACTCCCCTGCAATGCACTGCTTCTGACCTCACATATTACAACACTCATGACAAGGTCAGTGACATCACTCATGACATCTCAGATGACATCTCAAATGACATAACTGGCATCACATTTCTCATGAATTAATAATTACAGCAAATGTTGCAATGGTATTATCAATGATGTTATAAAAGATGTCATGTGTGCTGTAAGATCTGGGGTAATTAGCAGTGCATGGCGAGGGTGAGAGTTAGTTACCTTAGGGCACAAGGTATACTTAACTCTACTATAACAGGTGAATTTCTATGGTTTTGTAAATTTAAAATGCGAGCCTAACTATAATGTCCTTGTAACCTTTGGTTTTGTAAGTGAATTTCTATGTTTTTTGAAATTCTATTTCCTAACTATAACGTCCCTGTAGCATTTGTTTTTTTTCAGTGAATTTCTATGTTTTTTTTAAACTTAAAGTAATTTTAGTTACTATACGTTAATTCAACCTCCTCTGCTCACAGCCTTTGCCCGTGTGCGGCAGGAGTTGGCCAGGCCTTGCTGCCAACCCTATATAACCACCCACACCCATGCCACACACGGCACTTGACCGTGCACAGCAAAGTTTGGCTTCTGCCACCTACCTCACCGCACTGATGAAGTGCTTCGTTGTTTGGTGGAGATGTGATCACAGTCCTGTTCATCAATAATATGTCTCCAAAACTGGTGGGAAACTCATTTTGGTGGTCCTTTTAGTAAGCTGTCAATCTTCCTTGGAAAAATAATAACACTAACTTTGGTCTCAGCAGCAGATGATAAGAAAGAATCCACACATCACAGTCACTACATGAAATATTGCGCTAAATAAAGCAAGGATGCAAACACCTCCTTCAAAATTTACTCATAACTTTTCAAGGTAGAAATACAGATAAAACTTGCTTGCTTTGCCATGGCCATGTGTACAAAGTTAGGATAATTAGTTCTTTATAGAAGTGGAGCTTCACCTTGGGCAGCTGCTTTGCTTATTTCTGTAAATGCTTCTTGTTGATGGTTATTTTCTGTTAAATGAGCATTGTGCCAGAATGAATATTGTCCTGGATATTTATCCAATAAGAGGTAAGCGTTTTCTGCAGAATGTCTACCCAACTGAATACTACATACTAGCTAATTAGTAAGTACTATCTCACTGGGTAAATGTATAGTGCATCTCCTAACTACAGCTGCATAAAGGATCTGAGGTAATATCTCGAGTATCCTTGGTGTCTATAACTTTGCCAATTGTGATTGTTTCTTGAGCGTCTCCATCAGATAATTTCACAAAGTGCAACAGCAAAAAAAAAAACATTTGGATGATTTGTACTTTACAAAAGTGAGTTTTTATTTGGGGGGGCATTGAAGGTAATGTGGGGGGGGGGAGCCTCAAGTCCCCTTTGGTTCCAGTCTACTCACTGCCTCCTGCGGAAGCGGGCATTGATCCAGCACATAGGGAGCTGCAGAAAATGCACTTCTCTGCATATGGGAGCAATAGTTTCATCTCTTTCCCTGCCTGCATGTTAGCGGGCAGGGGAAGAGATAAAAACTCAGCTTCCAGCAAGTGGGAACATTTTCACTGCTCCCGCTTGCTGGAAGCGGAGTGTTTGCTTTTGCTTGGTGAGAGCTGTCACAACTCTCACCAAGCAAAAGCAAAGAGCTATGTCCTGAGGGTGGGAACCTTGGGAGGTTGCAAGAGCCAGCCCAAGGGGGTGGTGATCCCCAAGACCATGTATGGCTCCAGGAGAGTGGCTGCGCAGATGCCCTCCTTCTCTCTAAACATCTATGTTGCCCCGGAAGGTGGTGGTCCCTGGGGCAGTGGCTCTGTGGGGACACCCTCGTTAACTATTATTGTATCCCCAGGGAGGTGGCGGTTCCGAGGCCCAGGGGATCCATGCAGTCCCCTAACATTTTTTTTCTTTCAACCCAGGGGAGGTAGTGGTCCCCGGTGCCTGGGAGGATTCATGCAGCCCCTATACCTAAATTGTAGCCCTGGGGAGGTGGTGGTCCCTCGGGCGCCCCGGCCCCCCATTTACAGTTTAAAAATTCCCCCAGGGAGGTTGTTGTCTCCTGGGTGGTCCGTGCTACACCCTGTGTACTTTTAAAACATAGCCTCGGGGAAGTGGTATTCCCTGGGGACTTCTGATATCCCTAGGAGGGGGGCCCATATGCCCCCTCCTTACTAATTATGAGGATTCCCCCGGGACCTTGCCCAACTGGGGGAAAAATTAAAAGCAACATGGGAGACGATGCTTGTTTTATTTGTTAAATTCACAGCAAAATTTGTGATTATTCATGAATTTGGCTGTGAATTTTTTTAAAAAAATGCTTTTTTGCCCTGGTATGGTCTGAGGGGGACACTTGGACCAAGATTAGCAACTCAGGCTATTACTACACTGCCCTTGTTTCTTATTTTTGCATTTTTGGGGGGGACTCGGGTTAAGGAGAGTCTTAAAATGACTGCCAACACTTCCTGTTTGAAATTTTGGCAGCCAACCAGATCTCTGCACGAGACCAGGAGTATTTGTGAAGTTATCATGGCCTGAGATATACAAATTTGGATTTTCTTTAATTTCTCTTAAACTACTTAACATATTTACCCAAAAAAATAAAAACGTAATCTGGAGACCAAAAGCTACCTTTTTGCCAAATTTGGTGTAATTCCATCCAGTGGCTCGGGATGCAAGCATGTCTAAAGAGTCTATAAGAATTAACAGAGGACATGTGCTTTTTTTGACAAACCCACCCCCCTTTTTCTTGGCCCCGCTTGACGGATAACCCTGAAACTGTCCATGCACAACAAGACCTTTGGACACTGTTTTTTGGAAACTTTGGTGAAGATTTGTGAAACTGCACCAAAGATATAGGCAAGTCAACAATATTTTTTTCACTGAAAACTAGGTCCTAAATATGTCCACCAGTAGGTTTTATATATATAACACTCCCTTGCCCCCTTCCTGCATCTGCTCTGGCCCCGTTGGCGCACTGCCTTTCTAACACTAGCATGTATTGAATTGCTTTCGCTGTGAGTCATTCTCCATCCCTCTCACTAGAAAAACATTTTGCTTGAATGTTTTTGTAGTGTACGTTACCATAAAAACAACTTGAAACCTTAGCAGTATTATTGAATGACAAAGAGACCAGAGAAACAAAAGAAAGAATGCCCATAGTTTGTTGAGTATGACGTTTTCAAACTAATAAAATTATTCCAAAAATAAGCACAAGCCTTTTTGGTCCAGCGACTACCAGTTTTGTGTTGCACTGAAATCGTTGCTTGTTTGGATGGTAACTTGTATATTCTACCCCCAAACTGTCTTAAATCTTAATTAAAACTGCTCAAAGTCATTCTAAGGGGATTTTCCATCTAGATAACATTCAGAAATCAATGAGATCAAATAAGGCATTTCACAGCTGAGTTTGACAATTAAATTGGCAAAAGACATAGCTTTCACAGAAAATACTGAAAGGGCGCTCGTGTAATATTTCGATGGATCATTGTGTACACTGCGAGATGATAACTCCCAGGTAGTGTTTCTGCGGATGTATGGGGTGGGTGAGGCTGGAGTGATGAGAGGCTATCCAATCAAGAAGCTCCGGAAACATGGGGAAAATGGTACACTGTGATACACAACTTCTCAAAGAAGTTGGCTAAAAAGTCATACGTTTAAGAAGTTCCATTATTCCGAATAAGCCATTTTTTCAGGCAGCTCCAATAATTTTTCGAAAAACAGAAATCATCTCACTACAATTGTACCTTCCATTCAGAGTACATTATTCGTGAAATAATATTAGTGAATATATATATATTTAAAAGGGGAAGGATCAAAAAGTTAATATAAGTATATCGTATTTCTATAGCACCAACGTAGCTCGAAGGCAGCAGAGGCCTTGGAAACCAGAGCTAACCCTCAGTTTTGACAAACCGTACCTCATTCAGGCGGCACAACAAAGTAACCTTTGGTATGCAGGCCTCGGTTAGCAAACAAGAAATGGCTGACTGATGATTTTGCATAGCAGTATGAAAGTGCCACTTGCAACCAAAACGTTGCTTTCAGCGCTGTGTCCACAGACCTGCCTGTATTATCACTCAAATATCAAATACGCTATTTTGTATATGTCATAAAATAATACCTTGTTTTTGTCAGCAAATAAACACTTTTTGCCCCTGACCTAAACATAAGCTTGCCTTTTTCTGAAAATACATTAATAACTTCCCTGTCTAATACCAGTTTACATGTTTCCTAAATCAACTCGTTTAGTCCAACACCGGCTTGGCATTTTCTTTAAATGTATCAAGGCCCCAATACCAGTTTTTCATTCTTAGTAAACAACCATGTTTTCTCACCTACTACCTTCACAGTTTCTAAAAAAAATAAAAAATAAAATAATAATACACCCATTGCCGTTATGCTACGAGGTACTGCACGCTGGTTAGTCACTGACTTCATGCTTATTTACCACCATTTGTATATATACATATATGCGTCTAGGGAACACCCAAAATATATTTAGTGCTTCCTGCGTATGCCACGCCCTGTTATCGCCCATAAGTATGTCAATGTGTCCATGAGGCCTGAAATGGGAAACCAGACTCCAGAGAGGAACTTTGCCAATATGCCTGAGGGGGATGCATCAACTCTCACAAACCCTGCGGATAGTCCGTCAGGTGGCCCCAGCCTGCAAACTAGTGGTCACAAGAGTGTTAAGGTGTTCACCCTTCAGCAGATCTGTGTCGACTGAATGGCTACAGCTGTTCTGTTGAATATGGGAAACCATATCTTCAGCAGCCTGGAGAGAGGGCGTTTGACTCACTCTGGGTGATATATGCCTAGGTGATAGTTCATGATAGTTGAGGAGGCCAGAGAGACATTTGGAATTGAGGCTGAGCAATTTCTACAATTTGCAAAACCTGTGTGCACAGCAGGTTTGGACTGACTTCCCAGTGGTAGAGAGCAAACATTATTAATAAAAATTAATCACTAAAATGCAATGTGAAATAATGTGCATTAAAAAGCCTAACTGAAAACATGTGTTAGAAAAATATATGTGTAGCTTTAAAAGTGACTGACATGGTGTCCATCACAACAAGTTCTATGTAAAACAATAAATGCTAATGAAAATTATTTTGCTTAATCATAATTATATGTACTGAAGAATATGAATTGTTAAGGTATTCCAATACTAATGGTTTGAAATTATAATTAAAACTGTTTCATTTTCTTCATGTATTAGCATTAGTGAAAAAGCCTACGTTTAGGTATTTGCATTATCAGTGCTCTTTTCAAGTGTGTCTGGTGGCTTTCCAATTATTTTGGCTTTCATTGGTGGACTGCTACTGCTATGCTATTTCTTCTGATTCGCAGTGGTTGTTTCTTTCCAGCTACGCAGAGCAATGGAGCCGCTCCCACCAACTCCACTGTGCCGTGAATGCATGGTTCGGATCTTCGGTGCACCCTTGCTGGTGGAAATGGAGCATGACTGGTCGTTGTTAGTTCGGACCCTTCTCTGGTGCGTGCAAATAGTTTTCCGCTGCATATTTGAACATCTACCTATGGTCTGTCTTGCTGTTGCACCGACATTTCCTGTGGACCACGAACTGCTGACGTCCCCGATGAGGGTTCATACACGGTCATGCCCCTTGAGACTGAGGTTTCTCTGCGAGGCCACCTATGAGCCTTCCGTTTTGAGATCTACCATGGACGATGGCACTGCAACGAATGACTTTTCACCAGAAAGTACTGCTCACTACTGCTCTGTGGATACGTTTGTCCGCCTAGCACTCCATTTAACATCAGATGATGTTGACTCATTTTTGAGGTTCTTGGTTGGTGACTTCGATGACACTCTTCAAGATCATGCGTACAGCAAATAATTTGATAAATTGACTTGCCATTCCTGATTTAAAATTATGCATTTAAATTGACTTGCTTTGGCACGCTGTGCTTGTCATGGCTGTATTAACATCTCTGTTTGTATTCTAACTGTTTTATTCCTTTTTTTAACACATTTTAGCTAGTTTTTATACTTTTAGCTTTTTTTAGTTCAAAGCAATTTTAGCATTTGGGTTCCTGTACCTTCGTCATACCTGTAACGGCAATGGGGAGGGTGTAGTGAATCCTAGTCTGTTTTAATGGGATAACATGAGTTAGCTTAGCTTCTGGCTTGCAGACTCGTGGCCCCCGTCACCTAGCGACTTTTAACCTACTTAGCTTGCTCTGTGTTAGCCTATTTAATTATTTAACTCTTCTAAGATGGCTCCCTTGTTTATAGTTAGGCCACTTGTTATGCTTTGCATTATCAGTGCCACCGCGTTAAGGCGTAAAAATCAAGCAACAAAGACAAACAAACAGTAGGTGTTCACACCTAGGGATTTTCCCTCTCTATACCTTAGAGGGATTGTTTATATTAATTGCCGTCCCAAGGATGTCTGTTATCTATCGTTTGGGAACACACCTACGTCAAGGGTCCTGGTAGATCTGTATAAATACATCGCACTTTAGACAGATAATCAGAGAGATTCCGACCAGAGGGCATCGCCACCATCGCTGATATCGATGCTGCACGTCGTCTTGACGCTGACCCAGTCTTTGTGTCCCTACGAAGTCTGAGATAAAGACCTCATTCCAAGGTAACAAGGGTTGGGGGGCTCCTCTCATGGACACGGACAGGGCATTGGCAGATTAGATTTAGTAAACCCAGCTCTCCTTTAGGTAGGAGGTTAGGCCTCTCACATTAGGGTATTAGGGCATATTACATCTCGTATATGTCTTTTTTATGCATTGCAAGATGATGGGGGTCTTCGTAATAATGACTCTCATCTTCACAATTCTGTTTCTTGCTTTATTCATTATCCTAACCATTGCAGCCCATGCAACAAATCACAAACTGCAGTTGTGTTAAATAAAAACGATTGAAACTTTACTGCATCTTTGTCATTGCCTATGTTTGTATGAGACATGATATATCTGTGAGAAAGGGGTAATCTCCGTTTATCCACGACACTGTCTTATTCTCGAGTCCATGCGTAAAGGCTGTCACAAATCACCTTTCACTATTGTGTTTCTGGTGAGGTGCTGCTAGTGAGCCGGTAAGGTTGGGACAACAGTTGCGACTTGTTGTAGGATAGGCATAGTCGCCTACAAGCAAAAGTACTGTCATCCTTTAACCAGCAGTCTTGCCTAAAGCAAGGGTCCAAACTACGACATGGCGCCACCAACGATGGTGTTTAGGCACTAGTTTAGGCAAAAGTACTGTCATTCTTTAACCAGCAGTCTTGCCTAAAGCAAGGGTCCAAACTACGACAGAAGCATGATGTTGAAATGTTGCTGACTTCACTGAAATGTTTGCAAGCTTAGTTTATTAAACATCCTGTGTGCCTTGCACAGTGGAAATTTTCTGTACTGTTCTTGCTTCACTCGCCGTATTTCCTTGAGATAATAATTGTAAGTCATGTTCTATGTTGCTTTTCCCAAAGTAATAGTTGACGGAAGCTGCTGACCAAGGACGAGAGAGGAGTGATAACGTAAACCAATCCCAGAGGGAGAAAACAAAGAAGAAACACTTATGAAGCGCAACTTAAGCCTGATTGGCTGTTAACACTCTCACCCTATACTCTTGTCCAACAGAAGCTTAGTTAGTAACCTTTAGGACTTTAATATACCAATGTTTTAGGTGATGTAAGTCAGTTCCAGTTCTAGTTCTGTGCTGAGTTAGATGTGTTTATGTTTAGATGATTCTAACAGTTCAGATATATTAGGCCCAACATTACTGAACTGTTGTCCCAATAACGTTCCTGATGCCTGATGCTGACTAATGAAGGTCTGATGCGCCAGTGCTCTATGGAAGATCCTGCCGACTGCTGTCTCATTTAGGAAAGGTATAACTAATGTACTTTTTTTTTCTTTCTTGCAGGTTTTTCTGCTTTAGAAAATCCAACCGCTTATTTTTGGTTAGCGCCATAGTTAGATTTTTCCAAATAAATTTTTGTCTTATTTTTATTTTTGCATGAAGCCCACGCATTTTGAATTAGAGTAATAGTTAGAGATTCCCAACCCAATATCTAAATTTGATTGTCTATTAATTGATTGTGATTAATTCATCTGCATGATTTAAATGTACACTCTTTCTATTTTTTACTTAATTCTGCTGTTCTTCTGTATTGTTCTCTTAGAGTGTCTAATGATAAATGCTTTAGCTAGATTGAGATGATTTAGATGCTTTGGACAGCCTGTGTTGTGTGTGTACTTTTATCATTTGGTCTTGCACATGGTTTACTTGACTTTAGCATTGTTAATTTAAGGGCAATAAATGTTTAAACTTTACTTAACTGGTGTGATGATTCATGGCCACATAGGTCATGGTGTGTATGAATTACTGACGCCACATTGAATATTTTGATTATTTGATGTCATATTTGCTCACTGTTGCTTCACGTTGTTTAATTCGATGATTTCTTACTGCTGTTGGAGTCAAAAGATTCGATCCAACCTCTGAAGGTAGTATATGTCATATATTTCACTACCTTATTACATGACACTCAACCTGTTATAGGTGGTCTCATGCCCACAGAATTTGGTAGCAGGGGATAGTTTCGTATCAATAGGAGAGAAATAGCCTGAATTTCTGAGATTTGGTTGTGCCAATGCTTGTTGAAAAATCGGATTTTTGGGGGGAATGTGGTTTTGCCAATGCTTGTTTAGATGAAATTTGGTATGTTCCCAGTGTTCCTAGTGTTGTTTAAGTTCTGAATAGGGTTTGCGCTTGCAATGCTTTGGATAATATCAGGTGAATTGTGATGTATTAGAGAAATAAGGAGTTTGCGTACTCCAACATAGTTTGCTAGGGAGTTTGCATGCTCCGAAGGGTGAGTGTAGGGAAGTCGTCATACTTGCAATGAGTGTGGCACTTTCTGCTCAAAAAATGGTCACATGATTGTCGATATACAGAACCTGCATTGGTCTAAGACTCCAGAGTATTGTACACGTGCAGGAGACACTTGGTTGTTGATGATGTTTACTTGTTTGCAGTTGGTATAGTTGTATTTCTACAGTGTGTGTTAAGGGAGTGTTAGTTTGACAGATACTTGGTGTTTCCTGACTGTGCAGGGAGGATCTAGTATTAGTTAAGGGTGGAATTCACTGGCCGAATTTTACTTGTGCAGGAGAGAAAGCTAAAGTTGGATGAGTAGCTGTTAGAGCTAAAAGCCAGAGTCGAAATATCCTTAAAGCTTCAGAAGTAATTAAGCCCCTACCTGTACTAAGCAGATAAGTTAGTTTGTTGATTGATCTTTGCTGCTCGCAATATTTTGCATTTAGTTTTCTGTGTGAATCAGGTTTGAAGGACAAGCCGCAAGGCTTTGTCAGCCGCTGTCTGAGTGAGTGTGATGTCACTAGGTCCATGCTGGGATAGGTCGGTTGGTGAAGAGAAGCCACGAACGGATTGGTGGACAACCATGAACAGCTATTGGTTGAGAGTAGCAGGAAAAAAAGGATTTTAAGATAGAATTATTTCCTGTTTTGAATGTAATTCATAGTTTTGAGTCAATTAAAGGTAAAAATGTCATTTTTCAAATAATTAAAGAGTGCAATAAGAGGAGATGCTTTCATTCCAGTCAGAGTATGAGAATTGCCTCCACACATACATAGTAATTGAAGAGAAAGGTCCTTCCGCATGTATTTGGTTAAAACAGTGGTGCAAATTAATAGAGAAGGAAGAGAGCTTAGCATTGCTGCTCATGGAATTTTTAATATGAGAATTAAAAAATTTTTAAGAAGAATACTTTACCAATTAGAATCCCCTCCAAGACCAGCAGAATTTGAAGCTTTAGCTATTTGAGAGTTAATAGCCAGACAATAAGAGAAATTAACATTAGAGAGATGAATGAGAAAAGTTGATAAAACATTGGTAGAAGCAAAATGGGACAATGAGCTGAAACTTTACAGGGTATTGGAATGCATCCTGCAATTACACAAGAGAAAGAGGACAGTTTTAAGCCAAAGACAAAGAAAAAGAATAAGGATCCTGAAGAAACCGAGTCGAAATCAGGTGAAGCTAGGAAATCATTGAACTATTATATTGACTCAGTTGATGATGAATTTATAACACAATTGTTGAGAAATCATCCTCCTCCATATGCAACACAAGAGACAACCCCAAGTACTAGTACTAGTCCAAGTGCACCACCTTCTGCTGTGGTAACACAAAGCCAAGTACCGATCACAACTAATGATCCTGCTATTAAAGTTACTCAGACTCCTGTGATTCAAACTATAGCTCAACCTGTAGTTTATTCTACAGTTCCAGTTGTTAGTTCTGCACCGAGTACTAGTACCAGAGGCACCACAGATTGTTCAAAATCCAGTGATAGCTCAATTGGAGTCTACACCTAATTCAGTGACTCCAGTGCAAGTTATTAGTCAAGCCCAGACAATGCCAAGGTATACTCTAGTAATAGTAATACAATTGAGTTCCTCAGTACTTACAGGTCAGAGTTCTGGAGTTATTGACTTGAGAAATCAGAATGCCCCATCAAGTCCAGAAGCATTAACAGTTTCTGTCACTACTGGTCCAGTTGTTCCATTATATTCCCAGGGAAATCATGAATGCATTGTACAGAATCTTTTTAACACAAATGCAGAAATGGAGAAACTCAATGCTACTACAGTAGTTATGTCTCCAATTAATCAAACTTTTGACAAAATAGGTCCACTTAAAGACTTAACGTATTCCAGGACTTCAGACTTCACAAAATTTTAAGAAGTCAAATTTAGATCCAAATTCGATTCTGATGACACCGGAGAGAGTAATAGGCCCACAATGTAATACTCCACAATGCATGCCCAATGTGAATAATAATGTTTCTTTACAAGGCGTGACACCTCAACAGTTAACAGACTGGTTGGACAAAAAGAGTGGTATGAAAACAGTTTCTGAAGGGGGCAGAACATTGAATCTGGCAAGATCAAAATTAGAATTAAATGAAATGATTGAGGAAACATTTGACACAACTAGTATTGACTCATATGATGAAGATGAGTTACGCTTCATGCGTAAAGATGTTACAAACAGAGCTGGATTGGCACATTAGAAATTATCAGCCCTTGCAGAGAAACATGAATTAGATTTTGAGAAATATAAACCATTGAAAAGGAGTTACAGATTAGAATTTGATTCAAAAGACATTGAGAACATAAAATCACCTGGAATGAAAATTCACATTAAAGAATTAATCCAAAGTATTCAAACATGGGGAGCATTAGATAAATGGGAAGGCAGATGGGTAAAGAAAAGAGATCAGAAGAAAAGAGAGTCTGTGACTTCAAACTCTGCTGACACGCAGCAGACTGATAGTCCTGTAAAGATATTACCAATGAGATAAATTCCTGGAAGGAATTATGTTCATGTCCCTTGGAGCAGGAGTGATATTTTGTCTTTCACAAATGATTACCTGAGACTGAGAGAGAAACCAGTGGAATGGTACCAGCAGACAGATAGGTTTGTGAAACTCGCAAAGTGCCTGTGGGAGAATTTAAATACTCTGTTAGAAATAGTGGTCCCAGCTGATTTATGGGTTGAATGTAAAGGGAGTGTTGACTGGCCAACAACAGAACCTCCACAAGATTCAGTCCCAGGTGCACTATCTCCTGATGTAATGAAAAGCAATTACAAAGTGATTGAGTTTCTGAAAAAGAGAATTTCCCCTAAAAGCATTGATTGGCAGAGAATTGATAGGGCAGCTCTGGAAGCAAATGAGTCCATTCATGCATATTATGAATAATTGTTGCAGCCATTTAAACATTACAGTGGTACAGAAACAACTGAACCTCAAGACATGATTCATGTTCTGCTCAGGTTTGTTAAAGGGTTGAGACCTGAAGTTGGTGGCATGCTTAAGAGTCATTTGATTGGCTGGCAAGTAAAACCAGTTGATGAACTATTACAGTTTGCTAAACATTGCAGTGATTAAATTGAAATGAAGCAAAAGAGAATGAAAGAAAAGGCAATGGTGATGCTGATTAAAGCAGCACAATCAGGGATGCAAGGAATTTTCCCAAAGCAACAGGAAAACATGCAAGTGATTCAGAGTCAGGGATAGGCAAGAGGCAGAGGAAGTACTGATGTTGGAAATTGAAATCATAGTGTTGTTGATTTGAATACTAATGTTAATTCAGGTCATATGAAGACAATGAAAAAGATGTTACCTTGTCAAGCTTGAAGGGGCCTTGGACATTGGAAGTAGGAGTGTCCTGTGATAATGCAGGAAGGTGTTGTGTAGATGAATGAAAATATTCCTTTTCCAAATTTGAGAGGACCAAGAATCCAGAATCCTAATTTAAATGTCCAGAATATGAATAATATAATGCAGATTTGACAGCAAATACAAATTCCCCAACAGCAGGTGCAGGTGGCACCTTTTCAGGTACCACAGCAACAGTAGATACATTCGCAGGTGCAAATGAGGCTACAGCAGCAACAAATGCAAATACCTCTAGCTTCAATGGCACAGCACAGCAGTAGGTAGTGGTTCCTGAGCAGAACACAGGTCAAAGATAAAGTCAAAACAATCAGTTCATACAGCAGTTCGTATTACACAGTGAGGATACATTAAGTGATGAAATTGTGAGTGAGAGTTCTGATGAAGAATAATGTGTGTTAGCAGCTTCATTAGAGATGGATCAAAGGGGTCCTTATGTAAATGGAACAGTAATGGGTCATCAAGTTTCATTTTTGGTTGACACAAGAGCTACACACTCTATTTTTAGAACTGCAGAAGTTCCTAATGTGCCACATTTTGGAAAAACAGTACAGGTTGTAAGAGTAGCAAATCAGTTCCTGACAAATCCAATTACTGAACCAAATCCTGTTAAAATTGGTACTTTTGAGGGCTTGCACAAATTTGTAGTCTGTGACTCAAGTCCAGTATGCCTTCTGGGAAGCAATTTGTTGTGCAAAACAAGATGTTTGATTACTTGTACAAAGGATGGAATTGACATTCAAACAAATAGTGATACTGAATAATCCAGTTGATGAAGAATTCACACTGATTACTTTTTATTTTGCATTTACAGTGAAGGACCTACTAACTGACCTACAAGAGACAGTTATTTTGAAAGTTTGAGATCTTTCTGGGAAAGATATTGGTTTATTTAAAGGAGTTGGACCTAATGCAGTTTTCTCGAAAACTCCTCAGTATCATATGGCACCAGATGTAATTGAAGGAGTTACTCCTGTAATTGCAGATTTTGTCAAGCCAGGAGTTTTCAAAGAAGTGCTGAGCAGCCCATGTAATTCACCTGTTATGGGTTTGCAAAAAGCAAGTGGGTCATTTCGTATTGTTTAAGATTTGAGAAAGATCAATGATGTTGTGGTCATATGTTGTCCGGTAATACAGTAGTGGATGTGTCACAATCATTTTTCTTAATGCCTCAACATGAGGATAGTCAGTTTCTTTTCTGTTTCAAATTCTACAATTAACTCCTGGCGTAGGATCCCAGAAGGCTTTTCCGAATCCGCCGTCAATATTTAATCAGAGTTTGAAAAATATTTTGGAATCATTGGAAATGCCTTTGCAATCAACTTTGGTTCAGTACATTAATGAATTATTGGTTGCTTCAAAGACACATGAAACATGCAGACAGGATACTATTGTTTTATTGAATCATCTGGGTGTAAATGAACATAAAGTGTCCAGAGTGAAATTACAGTACTGTCAAAAAGAAGTGAAGTACTTGAGACATCAAATAGAGTAAGGCTCAAGAAAGGTATCAGAGAAAGGATTACAGCTATTTTGCAAATGAACCTCCTCTTTTTCAAAGAGATGTCAGGATGTTTTTAGGAATGGTGAGTTCCCAATTTTTCTGTTATTTCAAAGCCATTGCAGAGATTGACCCACAAAGACATAACTGATCCAGTCCCTTTTGATGAAGCGCGTATGAAAGCTTTACAGAGCTGAGAGAGAGTCTGTGCAGAGCAACATCTCTCTCTGGGAATGCCTGACTACACTAAACCATTTTCATTGTTTTGCCATGAACATGATTGCTGTGCTTTCTGTCCTAACACATGTACATGGTGCCGTAATCACCCTGTAGCATATTTTTCAGCTACTTTGGTTCCCATTGCTGTAGCTTTGCCAGGCTGCTTTAAAAATGTGGCTGCAGTTGGTACGAGCCTTGCTCAAAGCGAGAGCATTGTGATGAGACATTCATTAACTGTACTAGTCCCTCTCTCGGCTGAGGTCTTGTTTACCAGGACCAAAAGTCAATACCTGACAAATGATGAATTGACTCACTATGAGTTACTGTTTTTAGGATCACCATATGTGACCCCCAGGAGATGTACTGTACTTAATCCTGCGACTTTTCTGCCAATAGACACTGCTGAATATGAAAATGTAAAAGAAGTTGAACATGACTGCCTAGAGGTTATTGAGCTACGCACCAAACCAAGACATTCTATTCGGGATACTCTGTTAGAGAAAAATGATCAAATAATTTTTGTTGATTCTTCCTGTTTGAGAGATAATAATACGGGAACATTGAAATCTGGATATGCTATGTGCACCATTTCTGGTGTACTTGAAGCTTCATGGCTTCAAGGAGTATTTTTGGCAGAGGTGGCTGAATTGGTGGCTCTTACTAGAGCATGCTGTATTTCTGCATAGCTTAAAATTATGATTTTACAGACAGCCAACATGGATTTAGTGTTGTGCACAACTTTGGGCAGTTATGGTCACAGCAAAGTTTTCTGACCTCTTCTGGATCACCAATTAGAAGTAGTGACAGAATTCATGATGTCTTGCTTGCTTTGCAGATGCCTGAAAAAAATCACAGTAGTCAAGTGTAATTCTCACAGAAATTAAACGATTTTAACTCCATGTGTAATTACTATGCAGATCAAGTTGCTAGTGTTAGAAATGGGGTCTTTGGTTGGCAGTCAGGTTACCCCCTGTCCAAGCAAGGACCCTCACTCTAGTCAGGGTAAGTCACGCACAATCCAAATTATCCTGTGCCCACCCTCTGTTAGCTTGGCACTGAGCAGTCAGGCTTAACTTAGAAGGCAATGTGTAAAGTATTTGTGCAATAAATCATACAATAACACAATGTAGCACCACAAGAATACATCACACAGTGTTTAGAAAAATATATAATATTTATCTGGATATTTGCAGGTCAAAACGATAAAAGATGCAATAAGAAATTGTAAAGATATCACTGGAAAGTGATATAAAGGGGGTTATACTAACTTTGGAGGAGTGTTAATCCGTCCCAAAAGTGACGGTAAAGTGACGGATATACCACCAGCCGTATTACGAGTTCCATAGGATATAATGGACTCGTAATACGGCTGGTGGTAAATCCGTCACTTTTCCGTCACTTTTGGGACGGATTAACACCTCCTCCAAAGTTAGAATAACCCCCAAAGTGTCTTAAGTCTTTAAAAAGCAAACAAAGTCTCTTTCAAGCACAAAAAACCTGGTTGGAGTGAAAAATCTCCACAAAGGGCCGCAGAGGAGGAGATGTGTGGAAAATGGTGTGTGCGTCGGTTTTGCCCCTTCACACACGGACTTGCGTCATTATTTTGTTCACGTGGGGAAGATGTTGCGGAGATTCCCAGCACGCGGACAGGTCTCCTCTTTGGGTCGCTGGGTTTTCAGACGCCCCGGGGTCTGTGCGTGGAATCCTGGGTTTGTTGACCGGCTGCGCGTCGTTCCGGTAGGCGATGAGTGGAATTTTCTCCCACACAGCAGGCGCTGTGTCGATTTCCCCTCTGGAAGTCTGGCGGCGTTGTCCAGGTGGGCCATGCGTCAAAGTTCCGGTCGCACCGCAGGCGCTGCGTTGGTCTTTTCCTCGTGAAGTCGAGCATCGTCTTTCCGGTTCGGCGTGCAGTGAATTTTTCACCGCGGAACAAGCTGTGCATCACATTTTTTGCCGCACAAGGAGTTCAGTTGCAGGAGAGAAGTCTTTTTGGTCCTGAGACTTCAGGGAACAGGAGGCAAGCTCTATCCAAGCCCTTGGAGAGCACTTCTGCAGCAAGGCAAGAGATCAGCAAGACAGCAGGGCAACAGCAAGGCAGCAGTCCTCTGTAGAAAGCAGTCAGGTGAGTCCTTTAGGCAGCCAGGCAGTTCTTCTTGTCAGGGTGCAGGTTCTGGTTCAGGTTTCTTCTCCAGGAAGTGTCTGAGGTGGTAGGGCA